>NC_065919.1:83367878-83982137 GCF_024586455.1 Bactrocera neohumeralis | reverse complement strand
ATTTGGGTTGTCATGGGGTATAGTCATGCTTCTGGGTAAGCAGTTAAGTCATACGGCTATACCCACTTCCTACTTTTGCGTGCTCGCCGGACACTCTGGAAACGTGAGCAATCCTTGTGTAAGGCACTGCCAACTCGTGTGAAGCCTGGGGTCACGGCTAAAAGAGAGGAAGCTTCAGCGGAGCCACTTCAACCTATTTGGTTTAAGGGTTCGCTAAAGTCTAATTGAAGCGTCTGTTCACTAGAGGTGCGACTGCGAGCGGGCGTCAGTTTTAAAGCAAGCGGTTCCCTATATAAATGCGTAGAAAACTTTATACTACTCGCCTATCGAAGCTGTGCGCTGGGTTTGGGACCTGCGACGTAGAAATCACTCCATATGAAAAAGAAACAAAAGTCTCGGAAGAAAGACTCCACTTTTGATGACGACCACAGCAAACGTAATAATACGTCTGGAATGTGTGGACACTAAATTGGGAAGTTGCCGCTGCCCAGTTTGTTGACGTCCTCGTAAAAGTAAAGGCTGACATTACCGCCGTCCACGAAATGCGATGGACGGGACAAGGAGTGTCAAGCCACAATTCGCATCAGAGCAACATTTTTCAACATGACACTAATTTGCGCCCTCACCTCCATGGAGCAAAAAGACGATAAGATGTCTTTTATGAGCGTTTTGTACTTTGTGCTTGGTGATTATAACGTCAGGGTGGGCGGGAAGGTACAACAGTTGGAAAATTCATACTCCATGACGAAATATAGTTGCCTGTAGTAATAGATTCGTGAACAAGAAAATTCATCAAGCTACTTGACTGTCTCCGGACCGAAAAGTTCAAAACCAGATCAATTATGTTGTCATAGATGGACGACATGTATCCTGTGACCTTGACGTGCGTACGCTCTGAGATCATAGCATCGACTAGAACCACTATCTTGTTGTAGCCAAGATAGGCGTCCGCTTCTCTATAGCAAAGCACGCCCGTCAACAAACACAGAGAAAGTACCACGTCGAAAAACTACTATCACAACCTACAACTAAAAGGTTTTCCACTCGACTTGCAACTCGGTATAAGGAAACTGTGGGACGGTATTTCAAGATCCTTACGTACAGCTGCAAGCGAAACTATTAGTTTTCATTTATTAGTTAGCCTACCTCGCAAAATAGCGGTCGACCACAACACAAGCGGAGTAGGATAGATACCGAGAGTTGAATAAGAAAGCGAGACGCATACGCAGACGAGAAAAAAGCCGAAATGCTGGCCGACTGGGGTAATGCTGGAAACTTCTGTGAAAAGATGCGGCGACTAACGAAAGGTTTCAAGATCGTAGCATACACTTTTGAAACCAACGTGGTGATCTAGTGTCAGATGTTCGAGTAAAATGAAGTTATGGAGGGAACACTTCTCCCTGTAACATCTTCTCAGTGTAACATCTGAAGATGACAAACCCGATTCTCCAATCGATGACGTTGGAATAGATATTAGATTGCCCGACTATGATTAGGTTGGCTTGCACCAGAACATAACCATTACTTTATTGTTCTGGATTTATTTCTTTCTGAAGGCAACGCCCTATGGCGTTAAGCGTTCAAAATATATTGCATCATATGTCCGACATTTCGTAAGTCACAAAGGGATATACACAATATATTTAGTTCAATAACATCTCTATAGCCACAAATTAAAATTAAAATAGAAGAATGATCTACATTGAGTACGAAAATCTATCTAGTGTGTTATGTAATTGAATTAAAATGCCTGTAGATAAATACAAATGTTTCTATGTATAGAAATCTGTAAATATTTATTATATGCTCATAGCTACATACTTGTATTTACATAAATGTATTTCTGACTAATGTAAGCTAGCATGTTCAAAAAAGAAAAAGTTTTGATATGAAACAAATTGGGAATGTACTTTTGGGTATTTCGATGGTGTTAACAATTAATTCCTTTATGCTCACACACATGCATGCGTATATGTTTGTGAGCGCTCATGTGATTACAGGTAAAGAAATGGTCGACGACTGGCATTTTTGCGCTCGCACATACGTTAGAAAGGGCACACTATATGAGCGAAATGCACGCTGTAACCAATGAAAATCGTGCAACATGACTCTGCGGCCATTGGCGAAATCGTGACATGTGGAGTGTGTGCGTGCAAGATGGAACTCCGGCGTGTTTATCGCCGAAAATGATGCTGCGTATCCTTGTTAAGGACTTGTGTACGAATGCAGTGAGGCTGAATGCTGCGAGCGTGCTAATTTTGTAATCGCCGTCGTAACGAAGTAACTAAATCAAAAAATACAGTGATCAAAATTAGAAGAGAAATACACCATATGTAATATATGTACATACATACATTTTTGTGTTAATTTTGGTGTGCTTGTCGAATAAATGCGTTAGTTAGGATATTAGACATTAGATAAAAAGTGTGTGAAATAAATGAGTTACAAAAATATACAGATTACCTGAGAGACTGTGTGAATGTGTTGCAGTGTATTTTAGGTAATTTTTATAGACTAAATAATTTAGTTTGACATTGAAGTACCATATTTCAATAAAATAAAGATGTACCACGCAAATCAATGAGAATTAAATACAAATTTTCGAAAGAACGTTTTTATGCAGTGAGCCCTCTTTTGCCGCATATTTCTTAATTATATTGTCTTTTTTCTTTCAAGTTACTGTTTGATTCTTAAGAAGCTGTTTCAATATACCCATACAGACTGAGTATGTAAGATCTAATATTGGTAATATTGGTGGAGTCAGTTCTATTTTAAACTCATTTTATATGCTATGCAATTGTGAAGTACCGAAAGCCAATCTAACTTTGAAATTCTTCACGATATCAGTTCAAAACGCTTAGACTTATTGTTAGTGCGAGCTGGTTTGTGGTCAATTACCAAATTCATAAAGATCTAAACATCGCATATGTTAAAGATGAAGTTCGCAGAATAAGCACAAAATATGTAGAGAGACTAGTTGATAAAACAAATGTAATGGCAATAGCCTAGCGAGATAATGTACATATGTATGTATGTACATGTGTAGATACAGCCCGAAGACTTAAACTGAATCATGCGTTAGATTAACTTCTTATAGATTAAGTTTTGTATATTGTAAAATAAGTCTTAATATGTAATAGAATTGTGAATATAATAGCTGTGCTCACTGTAGTTGAAATATTTTTACTATAATATTTTTTTAAGTAATTTTTTTAATGTCATTCACATAGTCTATTAGCTGTAAAAAAAATCTTGCTAAAAATATATTTTCTATCATTTTAAATTTCGACTCACCTGGTAAATGATATTAAAACTTTATAAAAATGTAATGAATTTTTTTCATAAAAAATTACTTTAACCCTTTCGATCCGAACCGGAACGTATGTGTCCCGGTGTATTTTCAAAGATACCTAGCGTGGAAATTAAGTGATTAAAAGGTTTAAATTAGTCCCATTTTGTAGCTTATACTATTCTTAACGGTATTTGTTTGCAGTTTTGGTATTTTAAATAGTAAACACGTGTTCATTTGGACGCGTATTGTTTATGCGAAATATGTTTTATTTACTTCAACGGTTTTTCAGATCAAAAGGCTAAATTCTCATTTGTGTAAAAAATTATAATATTGTATATAATGGGTTGTCAAAAAAGTCTTGCGGTATTGTTATTGAATTTTTTTTTTATTGAAACTGAAATGAATTTTTGATGACTCATGCCCAGCTCTTTCGACCAATTCAGCGATTTTATCGCAATTTTCGACGCCAGGATTCCGGAGCGTGGCGCATCTTCGACCACCCTACACCAGTACGAAAACGTTGAAACCATCGTTGCGCCGTGGAAATGGAAACTGTATCGGGTCCATGAACTGCACAAATTTTATTGGCGGCTTGAGATGCATTTTTGCCTTTATCGTAGTAGTACTATAAAATATGCCGTATTTTCTCTTTATTTTGCTCCATGTTTGCGACGCTATAACTCACGAACGACTTAAAAGAAACGACAATCAATCAAACACGTGTTAGCGCGTGAAATGAGCTTTCCAAAAAGGTATAGCATGACCCGATGCGACGAATAAAACTAGAACTACGCGCTTTCAGCGCCAACTAGCGAAAATACCGCAAGACTTTTTTGACAACCTGTATTTTTGTTTATATGTATGTAAGTGCTTTGTTGTTGCGTATGGCTGGTAAGAGAATAAGTGTAATCATTGGTTTAGGCAAACGGACACACTTATTGCAGCTGGGGTAAGGCGATGCATACTTTTAGGCGTGATGAAATTTGTTAACGTGCACTGTCAGTGTAGCCAATTATTCCTTAACATACATTTAGGCGGCTATTATTTGCACTTAAAATTTTTTGGTACCATTTATTTTTTAAGATATTTAGTTATTTATTATTTTGTATGTGTGTATGTACAGATTTTAGACGAATACAGTGAGTTCTGCCAGGGTTGTTGGAATAGACTATCGATGTTGATGCACGTTCTATATAAGTAAGTACGTACATACATACACATGTATTATAGTATGTATACTTTGAATTTTTGGGGCGATCACCCTTTTTATATCCTGAACAGGGTATAAAGTTTACTACGAAGTTTGTAACACCGAGGTGGAAACATCGGAGATCCTAAATATTATATTGTTTATATAAATCAAAAATAAGCTGAGCTGAGTCGATTTAGGAATGACAAGATCTTCTAAGGAGAACGTTTTCATTTGACAAGATTTCTTCACGAATTTTGGCATGAATTTTTGCACAAGACAGCGCTGTTGCCACACAAACTGACCGATCAAAATCAAGTCCTTGTATGGAAGACTTTTTTATATCCTCACTAAATTTGGCATGGATTATTGTCCAAGGTAGCGCGTACAATTTGCGAACATATTGTGCAGACTAGACTCATTTTTATAACATTGTATACCCTTCATACTTTATGAATCGCGCTTGTTAAAGCTATGATAGCTTCTTCTTTTCCCATATTGCGACCCAGCATTCATTACTGGATAATATTCGACCGAATAGACCGCGTCCTACACGCAGTGAAGAAAATATAGTCGTGAAGAGTCGATTCGACGATCTTCGGAACTAACTTCTGGAACGACTTGGCACATTTTACGTCAAAATCTTAAATTGAAAGCGTAAAAAATACAGCTTGTGCAAGAACTGAAGTCGCTCGACCTTTCCCAGGGACATCGCTTCGGTCTATGGGCTCTTGAAAAGTTCCAAGAAGATCCGACCTTTTCGAGCCAAATTTTGTTCAGCGTAACCCATTTGTAGTTATGTAAACAAAAATTGCCGCATTTGGGACGAAGAGCAACCTGAAGAGATTCAAGAGCTGCCATTTCATCCAAAGAATTACGGACCGATGGAATCATCGGTCCACATTTCTTCATAAATGAGATGCCGGTGAGAACGTAACCGACAATGGCGACTGTATCGCGCCATGATAACCGACTATTTGATGCCTGAAATTGAAGCTCGTGATCTCGGCGACATTTGGTTTCAACAAGACGACGCCACTTCCCACACATCGCATCAATCAATAGATTTATTGAGAGAACACTTCGATGAGCAGATAATTTCACTTTTGGGCTGGTCGATTGGTCATCAAGATCGTGTGATGTCATACCGTTAGACTTTTTCCTGTGGGAATATGTAAAGTCTTAAGTCTAAGCGGACAATCCCACTTCGATTCAGGCCTTGGAGCAAAACATCACGCGTGTTATTCGCCAGTTACTAGTCGAAATGCTCGAACGAGTCATCGAAAAATGAACTCAACGGATGGACCATCTGACACGCAGCCGCGACTAACATTTGAAAGTGATAATCTTCAAAAAATAAATGCTGAAGAATGTTCTTTCGAATGATAGTAAACATTCTCCATTAAATTTGAATTTTTTTTGTTTTTTTTTCGTTAAAAAAGTAGGGAACCTCGAAATGGACCACTCTTTATTTGTTTGCAATATACAATATATACTTATGTACTTATGAATACAGGTCCCGATTTGGTTTAAACATTAATCGCGCAGACAGACGGTTTATATGATAAATATTTTTTCTGTTTTTTAACTTTATTTGAACTTTATTAATTAAGCCACATTACACGGTTGTTAACATTAAACATAATAAAATGAAATATTGACCGAGCAGCTTTTAATTGCGGCAGCGCGCGGCGTTCCATCCTCCGGACTTAGCCTTTGCATACACTTAAGCACAAGTCATCGGTACTTTGCTTGTGCTTCGGCACAGTTCTGCCGACAACCGATGCGTTTTCGACTGAAGCAATGACAGTGACGTAGGTGAAGGGAACAGGTTGCGTGTTGCAGCAACACCAAGAAGAAGACACTATGACAACGCTGATGTTGGGCGCAGAGATGCAGATGGTGTCGACGATTGCATGTGCAAATGGGACGTGATAAGCACAATCTTAAGTGCGCACAGCGCCAATGAGCAAAACACACACACACACACGCACACGCGCGCGCTCAATGTCAGGTTGCAGCCTTTTGCATGCGCTGACCTTGCCACATGCGCTTACAGCCTGGTAATTGTTCCTTTGATTGTGGCATTGGGTCAAGAGTGAAAATAGGTTGATAAGGGCATAGCGAAAACACTATAAATTGCTTGATACCGTTTGTAAGTTCATCAGTTCAGCTCCAACTGTGCTTGCATTATAGTGTTGCATTATTTAAACAATAAATCCAACAAACATTCTTAAAGACGTCAAAATGGCATTCAAAATAAATTGCTATTGCTTCATTGCCCTGACAATTGTTGCTGTTGTTGTAAATGCAGCTGAAGAAAAGAACGATGAATACGATGCCTACCCCAGCTACAGCTTCAATTATGATGTGCAGGACGCGGTAACTGGCGACATTAAGTCCCAATCGGAGCAGCGCGATGGTGATGTGGTCAGAGGACAATACTCGCTTCAAGAGGCTGATGGCTATCAACGCACTGTCGAGTATACCGCTGATGCTGTGAACGGTTTCAAGGCCACTGTACGCCGCGAACTGCTGAGCGAGCCTGCCAAGCTCTTGGCTCCAGTGCCGTCAGCACCGCAGATTTTGCCACAACCCAAAATTGAGAATGCTCAGCCACAACCCGCCAGCCCTGTCAGTTTACCTAATCTACCAGTTCCAATTGCTCCGAAGTATGAACAGTTGACACAGAAATCCTACGTTACACCAGTTGTATCGCCTACTTACTACCGCGCATATGCTGCACCAACTTTGCTTCATCACGCTCCAGCCACCCACGCCGTCATACACCACGCTCCAGCTGCCGCTGTGCATTTGTCGCCAGCCACTCATTTTGTCCATGCGGCCCCAGCTGCTGCCACCTTGCTGAAGACTTCGCCGGCTGTCATTACGCATCACGCCATTCATACAGAAGCTCATCCAGCCGTGGTCAAGACATCTTTCACAGCTCCGCATGTTTCTTATGTTTACTAAAATTTAATATTCGACTAAACATGGCACAAGAAAACAAATAAACGAAAAGATCCGAAGGCAATAATTTTCTGTTTTCACTGTTATAATGGTTATGTGTGAATTCTAAAAGATATCATATCATATGTTTATTAGGGTGGGTCGAAAATTATTTTTTCACTTGGTACTCTGAAAAAAACGGTTCTTAGAAAGTAAGTATCTACGAATATCTCTCCAAGTATGAGCTCTTAATTTTGACGGGAAGGTCCTCCGCCTTACATTTTTCTATTTTTTCTAATTATCAGTTAGAAAAATTCATATCTCGTTTCCAACTTCTTGAAGAAACATCTTATTTCATCGATTTTGTACGAAATTGAATGCTTTTCAAAATGATCTCTCTTGATTTGTTCGTAAGCCTAACCGTTTAAAAGATATTAACGGTTGAAACTTGAAGAGTTTTCATAGAGGTGTCTACGAAATCAAGCGAAGAAGAATATTCGTTTCTTTTGACCCACCCTAGTGTGTATATCTATAGACTGTGCGTATATCTATGGACTGTGAGGAATCAACTAACTCGACTGTGGAATGTTTACTCTTCTGCTCTGTCTGCAAATAATCGGCTGATCGGGGTAACTAAGTTACTGGACTTGCACTACTCCTAGAATTTTAACATTTATACTTATGTAAGCACTACCGTTATATCCATTTTCTTTAACAAAAATTTTGTTTGTTATGTTTATAATTTATTCACAGTTCGTATTCATGATTAACAACTAATGGCAAATGTTCCGTCGACCTTCTCTAGTAGGCGTATGAGATGAGTGGAGAAGCGAATTGGGTCTTCACTACAGCTGGTCCGGCGACGAGGGGAGCTGGAGCGGCGAAAGCAGCGGCAACTGGAGCAGGGGCAGCGACTACTGGTGCGGCGAAAGGAGCGGCTCTGACGACTGGGGCTGGAGCAGCAACAACTGGAGCAGCGGCAACGACGGGAGCAACCAAAGGTTCACGACGAACAACAGCGTTGAAACCGTTGATTGGGTCGGAGGTGTAGTCCACAATACGACGGTAACCATCAGCGTCATTTAGAGAGTATTGGCCTTGAACGAAACCACCATCACGGGTTTCCACAGCGGTTTTCGAGTCACCGGAGAGAGCATCTTTCACATCATAGCCGTAGGTGTATTGGGGATGTGGGTCGTATTCCTCAACGCGGGCGGCGACAGCCAATGGTGCGGCGGCAACGGCGGCCAATGGAGCAGCTGGTGCGATGACACCGGCGCTGGCGGCAGCGACGCAGAGAGCGAAGAAGGCGATGAACTACGAAGAAGAGATACATTAGCTTATAAGTCACAGTAATCCACTTTTTAAGTCTTCAATATCACATTTATGAGTAAAATAAAAGTTATCCTATATTTGGTATGGATGAAAATCCTTACTTTGAATGCCATTGTTGTTTGGTTGGATTGAATTGGTTGCTACAAATACCGAAAATGGAATTGAACTGATTTGAAGACTAACCGAATGTGTCTTTTATACAAATAAAATCGATGGTTCGACGACAAAGAGGAAATAAAAAACGTGGGGCTATTAACTTACGCCATTTAAGCGACAATTTGCTCATACAAATTCATTGCGGAGAGCTTCTTTAAGCCAAGCGTAATAACATACATATGTGAACGAATGCTTGCTGAGGGCGGTTGGCTTGAAGCTAATGAAGGCTAGCCACATATTTGCGAGCTGAGTGTTTATGTTAATTGTAATTATGGTGACATTGTTGTATGACACCCTTGGTCAATAATATCCATCTAATTACAGATTTTCATTTATTTGGGCTATGTGGGTATTGTTGTTATGTTTCTTGCTTTAGAATAAATGAAAAGCTTATATTTTTGAGAATTTTCAGATTTTTTAATTTAAACAATGTACTTAAGGGCTTACGTTCGTTGCGTTGTTCACCATAAAAGCAAATTTATAGTATATGTGTGTGGTAATGTAAGTTCGTTAATACTAATAAAGTTGTGGTGTGTTGTTTGCCCGCTTCATTTCGACTCAAAAGTTAAGTATTTATTATATACATACATAGCTTAAAGTTTATCGATCTTTGAAAGAGTTGCCACCTATTTCCGATTTTTTTTTTTTGAAACAAACTTTACCCTATTTAAATAATTTAAATAAATTAAAATCAGATGAAATTTGGTTATAGTGCCCAAACTTGTTGAACCAAAATCTATCTTCCATTGCTACAATTCGGTGGAATTTTGAAAATCAAGTTAGGAAAAATTTTTCTGAAGAGTATTCTGTGAAGTTTAATACCGAAAGCTGTATTTTTATTTATCCGAAATATGATAAGGCCAAAAGTTTTTAGGGTCCGATTTGGTTCGTCCAATAGTTAAATCATGTTATTGGTTTGTGGTGCATTTATTATATAATATATTGTGACAAAAAAGTTCTCGGGAATTGTAAATAAAACACAAAATATTTAATTATTAATCAATATTTAATTTGTCGCCTTCAAAGTAGTCCCCAGCAAATATAATTCACCTATGCCAACGATTTTTCCAGTCCTCAAAACATTTTAATAAGCACTTTTTGGATGACCGTCATTTCCTTCAGCGAATTTTGCTATATCTCTTCGATCGACTGAAAATGGTTTCCAAGGAACGGCAATTTCAGTGTGAGAAACAAGAAAAATTAAAAATTCACACGGAGTCAAATCTGGTGATCGGTGGTTGATCAATGGTATTAATTGCATTTTTAGTTTTAAATTCGGCTACAAAGCAACATTTCCTTCACTTTTTTAATATTGAAGAGGTCGAAGGTCGTCCAGACCGAAGCATGTCTGCAACGATCTCTCGAGCATCTTTGAAAGCTTTGTAGAAATACAAAATTTGAGACAAATTCTTTGTTCGATATGTTTATCCATTGTAAAAATCGCAACGCACTACTGAGGTCAACCGTCTTAAGCAGTTGCTGTAAAAAAACTGGTTGATAAGTCGCGCTCATCTTTGGCATAGTAACGAGTTTTTCAATAAGAGCGCTACAAACGTTTTTTTTAAATAAAACAAAATCCGTTTGGGATATCAATGAAGTTCTTTATTCTTGTGAAAGTACATTTGATGCCATTATGTTTGGAACTCGCTTCTTTTGCATGGCCATCGGCACGCTTGTGGCGCTGTCCAGTAGAACCACCTATTGTCCAAGTCCATATCATCCAATTTGGTTATCATTGAGCGGTAGCGAACCTCATCGCCAAAGATTATTTTTCGATGAAAATCCGGATCATTTTCAAGTTGTTGCTCAGCCCAATTCACGAACATACGACGATTCTGGTGGTCAAGCGGTTTCAGATCTTGCGTTAATTTCATCTTGTAAGGATGTAGTTCAAGATCTTATCGCAAAATTTGCCGCAACGACGTTACAGAGATGCCCAACGTTTGAGAACGACGTGTGAGAGATTGATTTGGGTGTTCCTCAATTGATATCGGTAACAATTGTACTGTGCCTGTACATATTTTCCCACTAGACTTTCAATTCTAGATCTCGTAGTGCTCTTAAAGTTGAGGTCACTGACTCCGAATTTTGGTAGTAATTTTAATAATTTCGACTCGTTGTTGGATCGTATATCTTTCCATGATGAAATGGCAAACTTTACTGAAGAGAAATGTCGAAAGAGCGGGAAAATATATGGCGTCGCTTGCTGTCCCTATTGGTCTACTTTCATAGTGTAGCTATTGAAAACCCTGTTAATTAAGGACAGTCTTGCCAGCTTAGCAAAACGAATTTTTTAGAAATATCATTTACCCGGGGAAATTAATTACAATTTCCGAGTGCTTTTTTATCATAATATAAAAGGGTATGAAAAGATTGATAGGCCAGTTTAAATAATTAAAATATCTCGTTGGTTTCTCAAAAAGTGAGGTACTAGTTCGCATATATACAAATGCAGAGACACGGCTAATTCGACTAAGTTCAAGATCATTTACATATAAGTATATATTTTATTAGATCTTCGACCTTTCTTTCAGGGTGTTACAAACGTTTTGGCAAATTAATATACAAAGCCTGTGGGGTATGTGATACAAGAAATTTCGAAATTCGTTTATGACTTTTAAACTCATATAGAAAATAATTTTCTAAAAAAAAATCTAAAAGTTATGTTTTCTCAATAATAAGTCCGTTTATGTTAGTTACAGCCTTTTTGTTAGGTTTTATTGCGAGGTTTTGGTGCTGTCAAATACAAATTCGTTTTGACTGCTGGACTTCATAATCGCAATTTTGCTAATTATTGCTTAGTAAATAAGCTACTACAACCAATAAATAAAAAGCTCTGTTTCAATTATATTATGTATATTTAGACTTTATTCTCAACTAATGGCAAATGTTCCGTCGACCTTCTCTAATAGGCGTAAGAGATGAGTGGTGATGCGAATTGGGTCTTCACTACTGCTGGTCCCGCGACGAGAGGAGCTGGAGCGGCGAAGGCAGTGGCAACTGGAGCAGGGGCAGCTACAACTGGTGCGGCGAAAGCAGCGGTTCTGACGACAGGCGCTGGAGCAGCAACCACTGGAGCAGCGGCAGCAACAATAGGAGCAACCAAAGGTTCACGACGGACAACAGCGTTGAAACCGTTGATTGGGTCGGAGGTGTAGTCCACGATACGACGGTAACCATCAGCGTCATTCAGAGAGTATTGACCTTGAACGATATCACCATCACGGGTTTCCACAGCGGTCTTCGAGTCACCGGAGAGAGCATCTTTCACGTCATAGCCGTAGGTGTATTGGGGATGTGGGTCGTATTCCTCAACGCGGGCGGCGACAGCCAATGGTGCGGCGGCAACGGCGGCCAATGGAGCAGCTGGTGCGATGACACCGGCGCTGGCGGCAGCGACGCAGAGAGCGAAGAAGGCGATGAACTACGAAGAAGAGATACATTAGCTTATAAGTCACAGTAATCCAATTTTTAAGTCTTCAATATCACATTTATGAGTAAAATAAAAGTTATCCTAATATTTGGTATCGATGAAAATCCTTACTTTGAATGCCATTGTTGTTTGGTTTGATTGAATTGGTTGCTACAAATACCGAAAATGGAATTGAACTGATTTGAAGACTAACCGAATGTGTCTTTTATACAAATAAAATCGATGGTTCGAAGACAAAGAGGAAATAAAAAACGTGGGGCTATTAACTTGCGCCATTTAAGCGACAATTTGCTCATACAAATTCATTGCGGAGAGCTTCTTTAAGCTGAGTGTAATATGTGAGTAAATACTTGTTGAGGGCGTTTGGCTTATCAGCGAATTAATGAGTGTGCAAGAAGTGACGTTTTAAAATTAAATAATTGAGTATTAAGACAAATTGTCTATGTTCATTTTCTTTGTAGTTTTGTGAAATTTTTGAATATTAGAATTGTTTGCATTTAATTAATTTTTTAAAATCTCCAACACTGCGTTTCGTAAAGCAGTTGAGAAGCGTTCGTCGAGACGTGGAAAGCTCCAACCTTTCTTTATACCTTTCTATAGATCATGGTCATCAACGACCTGCTAAAAAAACACGAGGAGCTCGATTGACGGGTACCAAAGCAAATGATGTAGCACATTTTGTCAAATACCGTGTATGAGCTATCACAAGGATACCTCAGCGTCCACCTCGTCATTAACACAAGTAAAACTGATTTTAATCTTTACGTGATACATTTTCCCGTAGGCACTTTTACCTCAGTTGGGAAACATTCGCATTCGCATTCAGTATATAGTTATGGTGAAGTACATGTAATAATTTTGGCTCATCCTAGATAGAAAGCTTTCATGGAAGCTACATATAGTCGAAAAGTGAGGAATGAAAGCATTGCTTACCTTGTGCTGCTGCCGAGAAGTCCTTAGTAAAACGAGGGTCTTTCACCGAAAATAATGCTTTGGTTCTACGACAGCATAATTATGCTCATTATGTTCTACGGCATCGTTGTATTGTGGAGACCGCTAGAAACAAACATACTTCCTAAGAAACTCGCGAGCGTTCAAAGGTCGGCGCTGATCAGTTTGGTGTACTAAGGTCCACATCAACACCCAAGTATTCAAGGGCATAATAGGCGTCGGGAAAGTTGTTCTCAAACTTAAAAAACAGGAATTCTAAATAAAGATGTGTTAAACACTTAATTAATCCTTGTATAACTTGACTTTACACTGGATATTGGAGATCATGCCAAAGTAAACTCGATCGGGGAGATGTATCTACTCTTATAGTAGAGTGGCGATATTAGTTTTGAGTTCATTAACCGCGCGTTCAGGGCTAGCTAAGAATATCAACGAGATCATGCCCCTTCATGATAATACTATCATTCATTCTTAGGCGGTCTCTTTAGGCCAAAAGTAGGTCGCAAGAGGTGTAGTGAGCTCTACGTCCTCAGCAGGGTTAGCCTTTCTCTAGTTTTAAGGATTCTAACTGGCGAACACATTGAACTCACTTTTTCAGACATACCGGTGAGCTGGGAATAGAAATAAAATGCTTAAGGAGATTTGTAGTAATCTCCAGACGTTTTTCGACTTAAAAGTTCTTATTGCTGTGCATATTTTTATGGCTTTACAAAGGACTGCATACAGTTCAAGTGCGATTCTCATCGTGAAGATCATTCATAGAACTTAACCAAAACTTTTCTAACCTAACATATTGTATAAGGCCTTTCTATAAACTATGTTTTAGATAATCGAGATAAATACATAATGGATACCAAATATAATCTCAATGTATAATACAAGTACTATATATCTGTCTGCCTGATACTTTGGCGAGGTTTCACGGAAAAAATAGAATAAATTTCGAAATTTATCGTTAACCTCAGTTGTTTCGGATATTAACCAATATATGATATATTAAAGATTCTATGCAACCTAGAGACCTATGACTGGAGCTTATGTTCTACAAAATAATCGCAATCGATACAGAAATCTGCTAATGACTTTTTTCCCAAGTCCATTTAATTCTTAAAAATTGCTGAAGTATTTAATGTTCTAATGTTTCACAACTTAGACCTTCGTTACCATACTTGAAATATTACTAGAGGAACCCCAGGTCCATAGATGGCCTCATCGAGAAATAAGTTTCAATAAACTGTCGATCCATATGGGACTCGAAAAATAATATTTTTAACCATGCGCCAATATTTCAACTGCCTTTAGCAAAATTTGTCAATATTCATACATAATTGTTCTTATCATGGGACAATTAAAAAATCGTCTTGAATTTTAAAACAATTATTGAACAACTTTTGGGCGAAGAATGTTAAATTTGTAAACTTAGCTCTCAACGGGTGAAATGTGTCTAAATTATCGTCACACTGTAACCATTTGTAACCTTTGGTGTGTATATCGAAGGATTCGTTGAAATTATTTCTTTTGGATATAGACGACAACCTCACATTTTTGAAGATGTTGAATATTGTTGATATGCATTTCTATTTTAAGGTTACGATTTCAAGCAAATGTGCTCTCGGACTGCTGGAATCATATTGATAAAGCAAGGCTGGACCACTATATTATATTACAGCATTCCATTTGAACCACATGTGCTTAGATTTCTTTTTATTTTGTACTCCAACACTTATTAAAGAATGTGGCTTTTAATTGTGATATTTGTCATTTATATCTGATTAGTACATCACACGATGCAGTAAAGATGTGCATGATATATTCCGCAAATCATTTTTTCAATTATTTCCAAGCATATATATGTATGTACTTGTATATACACGGTCAATAAATAAGAAACTATATTTCGATTATATGTATATGTTTTTAGACTTTATTTTCAGTTCGTAGTCATATTTAGCAACTAATGGCAAATGTTCCGTCGACCTTCTCTAATAGGCATAAGAGATGAGTGGCGATGCGAATTGGGTTTTAACTACTGCTGGTCCGGCGACGATGGGAGATGGAGCGGCGAAAGCAGCGGCAACTGGAGCAGGAGCAGCGACTACTGGTGCGGCGTAAGCAGCAGCTCTGACGACTGGGGCTGGAGCAGCAACCACTGGAGCAGCGGCAGCAACAACGGGAGCAACCAAAGGTTCACGACGGACAACAGCGTTGAAACCGTTGATTGGGTCAGAGGTGTAGTCCACAATACGACGGTAACCATCAGCGTCATTCAGAGAGTATTGACCTTGAACGAAACCACCATCACGGGTTTCCACAGCGGTCTTCGAGTCACCGGAGAGAGCATCTTTCACGTCATAGCCGTAGGTGTATTGGGGATGTGGGTCGTATTCCTCAACGCGAGCGGCGACAGCCAATGGTGCTGGGGCTACGGCA
Source organism: Bactrocera neohumeralis (assembly GCF_024586455.1). Taxonomy (NCBI): domain Eukaryota; kingdom Metazoa; phylum Arthropoda; class Insecta; order Diptera; family Tephritidae; genus Bactrocera; species Bactrocera neohumeralis. The sequence continues at coordinate 83,966,402 of NC_065919.1, read as the reverse complement.
GCCAATGGAGCAGCTGGTGCGATGACACCGGCGCTGGCGGCAGCGATGCAGAGAGCGAAGAAGGCGATGAACTACGAAGAAGAGATACATTAGCTTATTAGTCACTGTAATCCAATTTTTAGGTCTTCTATATCACTTTTATGGGTGAAATAAAATGCATCCTAATATTTATTATCGATGAAAATCCTTACTTTGAAAGCCATTATTGTTTGTTTTGATTGAATTGGTTGCTATAAATACCGAAAACGGAGTTGAACTGATTTGAAGACTAACCGAATGTGTCTTTTATACAAATAAAATCGATGGTTCGGAGACAAAGAGGAAATAAAAAACGTGGAGCTATTAACTTACACCATTTAAGCGACAATTTGCTCATACAAATTCATTGCGGAGAGCTTCTTTAAGCTAAGCGTATTATACTAATATGAATAAATGCTTGATGTGAGTGGGAAGCTCAAAGCGAATGAAGGCTGACCAACTAGTTTGCAAGAACTGACGTTTTAAAATTAAATATTTGGAGTATGAATAATAGTTTACACGGTTCCTCCTTAAGAGTGTTTAAAAAACTTTAGGCAATAATAAAGTTCTAAAAAAGTTATTGGAGACGGATAATTAAATTCTTATAAAAAAGTTTAAACAACAAATACACAATCCCTGATTAATTGAATTACGAGTTCGGAAAGAACCGCAAATAACTCAACTTTAGCCGAACAAAAACGCAATGAATACCATAGATCAACCACCGTATTCATCACATTTGGACGTGGGATATTTTCTTTTTCCCGAAACTGAAATTGCCGCTCCGTGGCACCCGTTTTCAGTCGATCGAAGAGATAAAACGAAATTCGCTGAAGGAGCTCAAGACATCCCAAAAAGTGCTTATGAAAAGTATTTCGAGAACTAGAAAATTCGTTGGAATAAGTGTGTGGGATCTGGTGGGATTACCTAGAAGGCGACAATATAAATATAATATTGAAATATATATATATTATATACTAGTAGGAATTAATTGTATTTTTTGTACCCACGAAAGTGGTTTAAAAATAAGCCCTAAATCTATAAATTATTTTTAAAATTTAGTATAAAATGAAATTGAAAATACTGGAGGTTTGCAAAATAGGTCTCCGTAGTGACAATTTTTTATCCGAATCGAAATCGAAAAGGAAGTCATGCGACGATAAACTTGGAAAGTGGGAAGCAACTTTGACTATGCTGTCGGCGCAAATGTTAGTCTAAATCGGAGAGTTCGGTGTCGAATCGGCTAATAGTACAGCCTAACCATTTTGACCTCTCCAAGTAGTAGACTTGAATTCCATTTTATGAATCTCTGGTTCGCTGGCACCGATCGCGCTAATAGCTTTCTCATATTCAATATTTCCTGCTGAATATAACACTGTTCTTTGTGGTTCTTTATGTATCACCTATCTTACAAAATAAAAAGTATCCGTCTTTTAACCCGTTCCATACTTTCCCTCTTCAAAACCGGCTTCACACAAAACAAAAATAATGCTAACGTTACTTAAATAAGTGGATCTCAGTCAGAATTCTCTGGTAATTAATTATATATGTATGTTTATATACGCGAACTAGTCCTTCAGTTTTTAAGATGGAAGAAATGGTTCAGATCGGATAACTATAGTGTATAGCTGGCATACAAACTGAACAATCAGAAACAAGTTCTTGTAAGGAATTTTTTGCATTTGTATCTGTGAAGGGTATTATATGTAGTTCCGGTACAACCGAAGTAAGGATGTTTTTCATGTGTATGGCATGCAAAGAGGTGGTTAGTGTCATTTTTTGCACGCTGGGCATTAGGGTGTCCGTTATTTACCAAATTGATTATTTTTGACGAGACGCCCCATAAACTTTTAGTTTTCCATCTAAAAAAAATATCAGACCATAAAAAGCCCTTAATTTTCATAATAAACCTTGCCCCAAACACAATACATTTCCCATTGAAATTACATGGGATGTTGTCACTTTTTACGAATATTTTTTTTTTCTTTGGAACTTTTTCGTTTGTAGGAATAAAAAAGGCATATTCTTGTATAGAATTGAATGCTCTACAAAATAAGTCCAGACAATATTTCGATATACTCACTCCTTTAAAAGTTATTCAAGGTTAAAGTTAACTTCTGATTAATTTCTGGAATTTTCGAACTTTTACGGAAGATTGAATTTTTTTTGTAAAATTCAATTGTTTATTCTAAAAAATATATTATGCCTAAAGTTTTAAGATAAAAAATAAGAAAAATTTGCAAATCAAATCAAATTTAAGCCATTTGAGTACATCAGATTTCCTTTATTAAGCATTCCTTAGTTACATTTGAATATTACCCAGAAGTTAACTTTAACCTTGAATAACTTTTAAAGTAGTGAGTATATCGAAAAATTGTCGAAACTTTTTTTGTAGAGCATTCAATTCTGTACAAGAATATGACTTTTTTATTCCTACAAACGAAAAAGTTCCAAAGAAAAAAAATATTCGTAAAAAGTGGAAAAATTCCATGTTATTTAAATGCGAAATGTATCGTGTTTGGGGCAAGGTTTATTATGAAAATTGAGGGCTTTTTATGCTCTGATACTTTTTTTTAGATGGAAAACTAAAAGTTTAAGGGGCGTCTCGTCAAAAATAATCAATTTGGTCTAACGGACACCCTACTGGACATACATATATCTGATATGAAGGAGGCGATTCTCGATAAGTAGGAGTTTAACCTGTTACAGTATTCAGAACGAAGCTGCGCATGAAGCATTCACGATTCTCGCGACAACTCGAGTTCTTCGTCTGCAATGGGTAGTGGTTTGTCTTCAAGTACGTCATTCACTGAGGTAGAGTCGGTGAAAGTATTACTGGCTCCACTGTGAATGGTGGCATGTCTGAAGTTTGTTGTGTCCGAAGTATGGACGGCGTATTGTTTTATGTCGTCATTGTAGTTGAGGAGGATGCAGCTCCTAGGGGACGGTTCCGCTTCAAGCAGGTGACTGCGGAAATGATTTCCACGAAAGCACCCCAGCAGAAACTGCTTGGAGAGGAATTCTTTATGCCCCTTAACTGAGAGCATGCGGACCCCTTCGTGCAGATATTAAATGGGAATCATCAGGAGGCATCTTGTTGTTGTTCGAAGTGCAGAGTTCTGACATGTCTGTAGCTTCCTCGTCTTCGATTCATTGCATCCAGGTGACCAGCCGATTCCTTTTATGTTGCCAAAAACGTTTCTTTGGCTTTTCCCCATATGCTGCCGGCTAGCGTCTTAAAGATTTTCTTGCGGTTCTGTACTTTGGCAATAATCGAGGCCGTGTGACATTTAATATCTTATCATTTCATTTGGTTTTTCTTATAAGATGTTATACTGGAGAACTGTTTATTACACCAATTTAATTGAAAAATTCCTCGCATTAAAATTTCAACATCGTATTAAATATGATATTTCATATTTCAATAACGAATTACAATATGTGTCACAACTATTAATAAAATCTTAATAAGGAAATTTGGTTAACTCAATCGTTAAATGAATCACATCTATTTATGTAGCTTCCACACCTGTTTATCGTGTATATATGTATATATGTATATAAATATGTAACTAAGAATTTGAATTGGCGTGTGGCTTAGTCATTACCTCAGCCGTATATTACTAACACAATGGGGACTCAAAGGCATCTGCTTCACAAATGCCATTTCTGTCCATTACTTAGTCACAATGCAACTTCTCCCAACCCACGATGGCGTTTAGTTGCAAGTCATGTGGCAAACATTCTGTTATTGGACATAATCTGCAAGGGTGTGGCACCAGCATTTGACATGCAACATTGTCCCTTTGCAAAAATACCTTACTGATGATGCAATGTAATGCAAACCTTCATATTTACATGGACAATTGGACACACATACACATCTATATATCCATGTGTCAATGTAGTATAAAAATAATGAAATTGATGGGTGAAATTATTCTGCACAACCTTAAGACTCCTTTTTACAGTTGAAAAATAAAAGTACAATTATTTTTTGTCTATATATTCACAGTGCGGCTTTATTCATGATTAACAACTAATGGCAATGTTCAGTCCAACTTCTCTAATAGGCATAAGAGATGAGTGGAGATGCGAATTGGGTCTTCACTACAGCTGGTCCGGCGACGAGGGGAGCAGGGGCGGCGACAACTGGTGCGGCGAAAGGAGCGGCTCTGACGATGGGAGCTGGGGCAGCAACTACTGGAGCAGCGGCAGCAACGACGGGAGCAACCAAAGGTTCACGACGGACAACAGCGTTGAAACCGTTGATTGGGTCGGAGGTGTAGTCCACGATACGGCGGTAACCATCAGCATCGTTCAGAGAGTATTGACCTTGAACGATATCACCATCACGGGTTTCCACAGCGGTTTTCGAGTCACCGGAGAGAGCATCCTTGACATCATAGCCGTAGGTGTATTGTGGGTGTGGGTCGTATTCCTCAACGCGGGCAGCAACAGCCAATGGTGCTGCGGCTACGGCGGCCAATGGAGCAGCTGGTGCGATGACACCGGCGCTGGCGGCAGCGATGCAGAGTGCGAAGAAGGCGATGAACTGTAATGGAGTATAAAGAACTGAGGTTACTTTTATGTGGCAAACACTGATTATGACATGATTATGATTATGACAAGTTTCTTGCTTAAGTCTTTTGTAGCACTTTTTGTATGGAATTTAATCCGTTTTTGTTATTATTTGTGGCTAAGCCTTTTTTGTTTTTGTTGTAGGTGGATGTTATCCTTATTCCTGTTGCTGCTTACTTTGAATGCCATTTTTGTTGGGTGTGTTTGAATTGTTGATTCAGTTGCTCTAAATACCGAAAATGGATTTGAACTGATTGGAACCGGCGCCAACTGGGCCTTTTATACAAATCAAAGCGGCCATTCAACCAATAAACTCGAAATATAAAAAATAAAAATCGAACGCATAATGAAAACGAAAACCTACTTACGTGCGCCATTTGAACGACAATTTGCGCACATATACATACAAACAAACATACGTACATACATATATATTCATGTATGTGCGCAGACGCAGTGAGCTTCTTTAATTCAAAATTTGATTGCATTGCTGGTGAGCTGAGAATGCATGATAAGCACGCCAAGGCTGCACACCCGCACTCACAGCCGCGCCTCGGCCGACGCCAACGTCAACGCCAACTAATTTGCGCCGCGCTTATGTATCAGTCCACGATTGCAATTACAATGCGTACTAATTTTGGTTATGCATGCACTTGTTTATATTTATACACACATGCGCACTAGTCATCATGTTAATATATGTATGTGTGTACGGAATGACGATTGACCACAGCTTAGCATAACACTCGTGGTCGCTGCGGCTGCGCAGCACAACCCACACCAGCAAGTGCAGCGCGACAAAGTCGACAAAAAGAAGTCCAACGTGCCAATTTACTGCGCATGTGCGCAATATCGGCTGACTAGCAGCCAATAGTCATGCGAATCGGTAGCTGGCAAGTGACCAAACGCTTGGTAATTACAATGCAACGCATGCGCAAATGCATAATGACACTGGGCAATGGAGGCATTGATTAACCCGAATGTTGTAGTATATCATTTTTCGGCTGTGTGTATGTGTATGTTTTCAAATTATCATGGCAAGTGTGCTACACGGCGCATTCGGCTGTTCTGCGTTTTTGTTTCTATTTGTAATGCGCTGCATATATTTTCATTATTTTCATAAAAACCTGCGACATTTAAGTAAGCCATTATTTAAGGGCATGAGTCAATAGTGGTATGTATGTATATATTGTAAGTGTGTGGCGGCTGGCTACTGTCTTAAATATTTCCGACAGACACTTGACCACGAAACATATCTACATGCAGATATATAAAAGTCAATGCGATAAGAATGCCTTGCGATAATCATTGAAATATTTCATCAGACCAAAAACGACTGACACAGGCACAGACTGCACTGAAAAGAGTATTGGAATTTACGTTAAATTCTGGTAGCCGCAGCAAGCGGAAAAGCATGATTGGCAGATTTTCGTTTATATCAAAGTTATAGCTTATATCAAACGCTATTAAGTCAACAACCCGGCATTCTCTGATTGTTAGCAGAAATCAACAAAGATGACCTTGAAAAATATATGATCACATTAAGCATAAAATAAACAAACTGTGTGGAAGATAATGCAGAAATATGTTAACGCATACACACATACAAATGCACATATTGGCCCCTAAAATGTTAAATATCGTAAAATCACTTTTTACAAGTTCACAGGAGAAGGAAAAAACGAACAAAAATCATGCAATGTATGATATTAAAATTTGAATCTAGTTACAGCTTGGATATACCAGGTTGTTCAATAAGAATTTTATGAAATGCTTATAGCTTGTTACAATAACATTACAATAGCAAAGTGCCCGTACAGTGGCAAGCAGTTGTCATGTGGCAACAAAAAAAAGAAAAAATGTTAACTTTATATAGCCCAACAGGGTATAAAGCCATCTTAATCTTGATTTTGATCGGTCAGTTTGTATGGCAGCTATATGCTATAGTGGTCCGATCTGAACAATTATAGATTATAGTATACCGCTGTTCTGAAAAATCATCTATGCCAAATTTAATGAAAACATCATGATAAGTAAAAGAGTATTCCATACAAGGCATTGATTTGGATCGGACAGGTTGTATGACACCCATACTATTGGGTAGTCGAAAAAGTCTTTTCGTATTTATAAATAAATAAACAAGTATGTATAATATCTGATAGCAGAAGTTTAAAACTTAAAGATTTATGAAAGATGGTGTAATGAATCGTAATCTGCGTTGGAATCGAAGTGCTGCTCAGTCAATGCGTCTTCCATCGATGGAACTAAACGGTAATTGGAAGCGTGAATACGGTGGGTGAGGTAGCAGCTCCCAGCCAAGAACTTTGATTTTATTCTGAACCGATTTTGCTTTGTGTGCAAATTGTCGTGTTACAAAACTACTTTACCGTGTTTTCTGGCCCATTCTGGTCATTTTTCGACCAAGGCATGGTTCAAACTGATCATTTGTTGTCTGTAGCGTTTGGTATTAAAATCTGGTTTTAGAAGTTCATGATATACCACACGCCACCTTATCTCAAACACAGAACATTGCCTTCTTACCGAAACGATCTGCTTTTGCAGTCGATGCTGATGGTTATCCCGGATTAAAGCATGATTCTTTCCGTTTAGAATTCATAAAATAAATCCATTTTTCATCGCCAGTGACAATTCGATGCAAAACTAATTTTCTTTTGTGTCTCTGAAGCAAAAGAGTTATTTCGGTTTTCCATTTATCTTTCATTCAATTCATGTGACACTAATTTTTCACTCTTTTTCATAGCTTTTATACCGTCTGAAGTTGTTTGTTTTAATATGGCTGCCATTTGCTTTTGACAAAAAGTATCATCTTCATCCAATATTGCTTACTGTTCGGTTTCTTCAAAATATATTGGTGGTCTACGTTCTTCATTCTCTTATAAAAATCTATATCTCTGAACCGTTGAAACCATCTTTTGCATGTTACTGCTGATAGAGCAAGAACACCTTGTGTCTCTTCAAGCATTCGATGCGACTCTGCACCACTTTTTCCTAAATGGAAGCAAAAAATTAATGCTATCCCCAAATGATCACTTTTCGGTATGAAATTTGACATTTTCCACGCAATGAAAAATATGATTAATTATTTGTGCTCTTAAATGTAATCATAAGCGCGTACTTAGGAGGCTGACTTATCGCGAGATTGTGTGATTTTGTTAATTTTTATTTTTTTCCACCATGGGTTATTGTAAGAATAATATTTGCTAGAGAGAATGTATGTTTTTAAGTTTCGTCAATGGATAATGCCGAATTTACGATAGCAGTGGAGGATCTTCTTCTTCTGCAAAAAATCATATTACTGTGTACCCTTAAGAAGATCTATGTACTTTTTCCAATCCAATAAAAAAAAATTCCGGTTTCGAACACTTTAAACCTTTAGGGTGCTCGAGTCGCACACCTGAAGAGTTTAACTTTGAATGCGGTATACTTGAATCTGCATTTTTGATTTGTTCCAATATTTTTTTATTGTTCGGTAAACGATTGTATATCGCATGAAGTACAATCAAAAAGGAAAAAACATAAATTAGAATTTATTTATCAATATTTTTTCCGAACATTAAAAAAAACTTTGAAGCTTTAATTCCAAATGGAACATGTTTCGTTTGTTTCAGATCCTCCAAAATCGAGTAATCGTCTCAACCACTTTTCAAAATGGCTGCTTCTTGTGGGTCATCTTTACAACGGATGTCGACCATATGGTCCATAAATTTTTTTATACTTCATATGATGAACCACAATACTTTTGCACTGCCAAGCGGTTCTTTAGTAGGACTATCAAAGCAATTTATGGTACGACTACCTAGGCTACATGTACATATGATAATGTCCGATTAAAATTGTGCGAGTTAGAATTTTTTTCATAAAAAGATCATTTTTGCCTGACTCTCCCTTAAAACATGAGTAATTATATCCTTAAAAGCATGAAACTATGTTTGTTTTTAATTCCCAAAAATCGTTTTTCTTATCCTACCTCACTCTAGTTATGTCCCTTAAGTTAAGTCAAGTTCGATTCCATCGAAATCACTCAAAATTCAACCACATTCGTCAAAGCTCCCAAAATTGATCTTAATGACATTTTTTTAATACGACATATGTCAACATAGTCTTTGCCATTTCGCAGTTCTTTTTTTGCCTCCACTTCACTTCGCAAATTCGCAAAAAATAAGTAAGCAATAAAAACCAAAATGCGTACACTTTGCTCGTAAAAATAAAAATGTGACGCGACTTTCATGTCCGCACTCGCAGCTCGGCATTTTGATAACCATGAAGACGAGCGCGCACTAATTTTAAACAACAACACAAAATACATATTTGCAAAAAAGCAAAAAAACAAAAAAAAAAAAAAAAACACAAAAACAAATACAAACTACTTCATATAATACCCGCTGTGGTGTTAATTATGATGGTGGAGCTTTAAGTGCACCACTCCATGCCAACGCGTGATGAGCAGCACAATTAACCGCAAAATGCTGATGTCTAAATACACACACAGGCACACTCATATACATACATATGTATGTTTGTGTGTATAAATAAAATAATGCACTCAATGTGTCCGCATTTTCATAATAAGCCATAAAAACGGTTTAGTGCGCACGATCGCGTTAAACGGTAGCGGTTGTCAGTTATTTTTACGGTTAATTTACTCACTCGCTACAAGGTGGCATCACTTGAGAGCCCCACTACGAGTAATCCGTTAATGAAGTGTACTTAAGCAAATTCACTTATGATGGAGATAATTACACTCACGCATGCGTGGGTGGTCGCTGATATCAAACAATGAGTAATTCACACCAATATACGTATAAGATGTTTCTTGAAGAGAGCATCTATTTGAGAAATTTTAGTACTAATATGTACCTAGTTTATTTTTTCAATAATTCTTTTCTGATACATATAAAAAAATAAATATTTTTTTTGTTGTTTTTTATTGTTACAAACATTCACTAGTAACAAAGAGATTTTGAAACTTTTGGAAAAGATATTTTAAACTCGGCCATTGCGACTCTGCAGGAGAATTTCTTACAGGATCATTTCAAGTGAAAAAATACGTCTTTTAGTTAAAACCTTCACTTGGTACTTGGACGAAACTAACTGAAAAAAATTAAAGTTGTTGTAATCGAAAAAAAAATCCTTCCTCCAATTCCTTATGAATTGTATCTCAAAACCATGTGTAAAATTTCATGAAGATCGGTTGAGTGGTTCTCGAGAAATCTTGCCAGACGACTTTAAAAACACAGTTTCGAGAAAAAACGCGTTTAAAGACGGCGCACTTAGCCCAGCTGGCCTCGAGCGCACAAGTTCTCAAGGCTGTATATCCGAAACTATTACTCAGATCAATTTCAAAACGTAGGATAATATTCTAGAGAAATTGCAGAATTTAATAAGGCAATAAAAAATTTCATATTTTGAAACCTGTAAACCCATGTAGCCCCTTAAGAGAGGTAATACCTAAAACAGGAGTGAGAACTAATGTTTTTGGTCAGTCGTCAGTTTGTTCTTGTAGACAATTTGAACTAAAATTGAGTTGCCTTGTTAAAGCATGGAACACTTAAAATATTTCTTGGCTGACTGTGGTGGTTGGCATTGACATAGTGAGGAATTTTCGAAAATTGAACGTAACCACTAGGGAATTTATGGCTTTTTAAACAATTTTCAAAGATTTGAATCGAAAAAATCATGTTGAACAATATTTTTTAAAAATTGTTTAAATGAGATACTTTGAATGCTCATAGACTCATCTTAAAAAAAAAAACGAAAAATCTTTTCCGGTACATTGTTATTTCTAATTTTACACATATTAGCCCATAAAATCGAAAAGTTAGTGGTTTTACTTACTCTCCACCACTCAAATCATAAAAACCACTAAAATATTAAATCCGATCATAGTGAAGACACTATTTTAGCATTTTATGATACGGTGGATAATTAGTAAAACACGATAATAACTAAGTCCACCATTATATAGTACTTATAATACTTATCTTCAAAACTTCTGAAAGATCGGTAACTATATAAAGAAAAAAATTTAGGTAAATTCTCATATTCCATTTAGCGATTTTCATTATTCCGGCCGACTTTATACTCGTACTATAATACTACAAATATCAGTCAGTCCGTCAGTTATTCTAATAAAAGTTGGTGAACCTACCTTTAGCCCTAATATCCTATATAAAAAGTAATTTCGACCTTCCGGTTGGCATTATGACGATCTATTTGTGAATATGAGATTTATCCTAATGAAATGAAATGATAGTGTAATTTTGTGGTTTCATCATTAAAATTTATAAAATATGTTCTTTCTCTAGCCATTATTTATCTATGTCCTATTTGGTTGAACCCGAACTTAACTCTGTCTCACATTCATTTATTTGGATAAACAAATTAAGTTTTGGTAAATCTGGAGAGAAACCATTATTGGTGTCTGTTATTAAATTGAAAAATATAGCAAGTTATACTAAATTGTTTAGAAATCCGAGACTACTCCATGACTCATCTTAGAAGTGAAAACTTAAATAGGCCCTACTGAAGTTTAATGGCTTACGTTAGCCTCCTCATCCACCTATTCGATTGTAATTATAATTTTCGTTGATTTTAACCTTATAATAATGGCTTTTGATAGTAAACTGCCCGAGAAGATACAAATATGAGACTCGAACCATTACCAAACAGAAACCATACCCATCTTGCGATTTGCAGACATCCAATTCTGACCCACAAGAGAATGTCTTGAAGTAAAGTCTTTTGTAGAAATGAAGAAGCAGCTAAAATGAAAATCATGCTTGTCCAAATTGAAATTCACTTTCGATTTCCGTTCATATCAAGGTTAATCGCGTGCGTGAATTCCGGTGGTAAGGTGTAGCGCGGCGAGGCAAATTGAAGCGCTGTGAGAATCATATAAGCGCACGTAATTCATAATGGCAGTGACTTTGCGAACGATGGCCCGATTTTGAGGGAATTTGGACATTCTGTCGTTAAAAGTAAGGCGAAAATAAAAGTGGAAATAAGCTTTAAAAGCAACGGTGTGTGCGGCAAAAGGCGAAATTTACCCAAATAGTGGCCGTGACAAACCGTAAGTAACATTCGTATGAATGTAGCTAAATTAACTGTTAACGTGCCATGGCGCATGTGTGTTGCATACAAATACACGCGTACAGTGTGTCGATTTTACTGATTTTACTAAACATGTGACATAATATACAAAAAACTTTCAAGAATGAAGACAGAGAGTTAGGCATTTTCGATTTGAGTTTGTTCGATTTTTTCTACGCTAGTGGTTTCTCACGAAGATTTTTAGAGGGTGGACCTATGTGTAGAAGTTCACGGAACTGAAGAAAGTTCTCTGATCGCCATTCACTTGGGAGTGGCTAGAAACGATTCTTTTACATTTGGCTCAAGCAGATCAAGACTTCTGGTCGTAGACCAAAAAACATACGTTTGAAGAAGAGCTACAGTGAAACATTCATCCCTCCCCAGCATTGAGCAATGGATTGGGGACCCGAAACACAGAAAAAACATCCCCAATGAAAGGGGAAAAACAGCCTCGGATGAGATCTCCGCAAAACTAATACGACTGTGTAAACTGACGTTGGGCAAAACGGAAAGCTACGTCAGGATCGGGAAGAACCTTTCCGAGCCGTTCGATATCAAACGAGGTTTCAGGCAAAGCGAGTGCCTAACGTGTGTCTTCTTCAATCTACTCTTGAAGAAAATAATTCGAGGTGCAGATCTAAATAGAGAAGATGCAATCTCCTACAAAAGTGTACAAGTGGGGGCGTCCACCGGTGCGTGATGCTGGTAATGAACAAGGGTAGGATGAAATATCTTTTGTCATAAAACAAACAGTTGTCGCTTTCCCACGTCTGTATTGACATGACTTCGAACCAGCAATAACAGCAACAATAACGTCAGCCTTGAAATCCAACGCAAAATAATTCTTGCCAACAGGTGCTACCTTCGATTGAGCAGGCAATTGAGAACTAAAGTTCTCTCTCGGCAAACAAAGACCAAATTCCACAAATACCCGTCATTCTATGTGATGCAGAGGCATGGACGATGACAACATCTGATGAGCCAGCCGGAGCTCCGAGTTTATGGGCCTTGGCGCATTGGCAACGGCGAATACCGCAGTCGATGGAATGATGAGCGAGTTATACGAAAGCGGCTAATTAAGTAATGTTAGCCAGATGGATGAGAACACTCCAGCTTTGAAGGTTTTCGATTCAGTACGCGGCGGTGGAAGCAGAGGAAGAGGAGAACCTCCACTCCGTTGGAAAGAGCAGGTGGAGAAGGGCTTGGCTACACTTGGAATCTCCAATTGGCGCCAAACAGCGAAATTGAAGAACGACTGGTGCGTTGTTGTAAACTCGGCTATAAGCGCGCAATAAGGGCGTGTCTGCGCCAATAAGGAAGAAGAATGTCTCTTAAAAAAATCTTTGAAATCTTCTAAGTGCTTCCTTCACATTATTTATCTTGTTCCCGACTAAAGAAGCCCACTGTGCGACACTTGTTTGCGTGTTCGTCGGTTGCAATTGCGCTTGTGTCGGTAGTTCGGCATTCGGTTACAGTTACAGTGTTAATATTGTTGTTGTTGTTCTCGTCAATAAAGCTTTGGCTACCAGACAGTTATTGTGGTTCTGCTTTGTTGTTGTTATACGTAGGTTAAGTAAAGTGTTTATGAGGAGTTATTTGGCCGATCGGCTGGTCGCTTGTAATACCAGACACTTACAAGAGATTTACGCCGGTCATGGTGGCAAGAGCACAGGCGTATACAACAATAACAATTGCCCGACAGACAGTGAAGGTACTGCAATGGCTTATGTGGCATGATCAAAACACAATACCATAGGTATGTGCGTCGATTAACAATAAAACCTGACTTTGACCTTAACACTCCGCTGAGTGCTGCGTTGCCAAAATCGAGAAAAATGAGAAAAATTCGAACAATTGCCGCCAGATCACTGAGTATTTGTACAAATATGCATACATACAGACATTCACATAAAAATTTATATTCTACATTTATTTGGCTTACGGCAATCGGTTTGCCGTCGAAATAACTTTTGCCGTTATGCGGTTGAGTATTCAGATTTCTTTGATTGCAGCAATGAGTTATTGCAGTTTTTTTGTTGCCAACATGCTTTGTAAACATCAAAGAAATTAAGAGGACAACTGCCGTAAATTATGTTGTCGAAATTACACATGGTGAAGGGACTGTGCTGCAGTTGCACTTGGCTTCAACCTGTGGCAACAGGTCAACCTCGACAATTCAGTCATCACTTATGATTCGCCTCACCAGTCAATTATGGACTGCACTTGTACGAAATTAACTAAATTATACACATTAAATTCAATTTGCATGTAATTATTGAATTGTATCAGCTCCTTTGTCAGCCCCTTTTCTTGATTTATGAAATCGGAATTGCTGATATGGCGTGGTGGCAACATGGTTGCTGTAAAAAAACACATAAAAGAAGGCGAATCTGTGGTTGACACTAATGTACTACAACAAATATAATTACGCACTGAAATACAATGTCAAGTTTCAATACTTTTAAGGAAACTAGGAGGTAATGAGTAATGACATCTTCTTCCTCTTTATTGGCGTAGACACCATCTACGTGGTTGTAGCCGAGTTAACAACAGCGCGCCAGTCGTTCATACTTTTCGCTGTTTGGCGCCAATTGGAGATTCCCAGTGTAGCCAGGTTCTCCTCCACTTGGTTTTTCCAATTTCATTTTTCCAGGTCTTCCTCTTCCTCTGCTTCCCCCGACGGTTACTGCGTCGAATACTCGAAAGGCTGGCGTGTTTTCATCCGGACGACATGACCAATCCAACGTAGTCGCTGTCTCTTAATTCTTTGAACTATGTCAATGTCGTCATATATCTCGTAAAGGTCATCGTTTCATCGACTGCAAAATTCGCCGTTTCCAATGCGTAAAGAATCATAACTCGTCCGCAGAACCTTTCTCTCGAAAACTCAAAACGCCGACTTATCTGATGTTGTCATCGTCCATGACTCTGCACCACATAGAAGGACAGAAATGATGAGTGGTATTTGTTAGTCGAGAGAGGATTTTACTTCTCAGTTGCCTACTCAGTCCGAAGTAGCACTTGTTGACAAAAGTTAGCCTTCGCTGGATTTCGATGCTGACGTTGTTGTTGGTGTTAACGCTGATTTCAAGATAGACGACATTATGACTGTTAACAGTGACGTCGAGCTAAGTCGCGAGTACGTTTGATTACACAAAATAATTCGTCTTGCCCTCGTTCACTATCAGACCCATTTGACTAGCTTTATTGTCCAACCCGGAGAAAGCAGAGCAATTGATAATGATATCATGTCGTCAGCGTACGCCAGCTTTTGTACATTCTTGTAGAAGATTGTACCTTATCTATACAGATCTGCAGCTCGAATTCTTTTCTCCACGAGTACTTGTAAATTGAAGAAGTCGCATGATAGTCGACTTGTTTAGAACTCTATCATCCGAGGCTGTTTCGATCTTTTTATTGGGGGTGTGTTTTTACGAGACGGGTCCCAAACCCAGCGCACAACCCTTGGGAGGGATGTTTTGCCTACTCACTTTATAACGCTTTCAAACGGATGTTTTTTGGCTACCCAAAGGACACTTGGTCTAAGAAGTCAGTTCACACTGAGGGACTAGTTTCGTATATACAAACAGACCGACGGATAGACGGACGAACATGGCTAAATCGACACAGCTCGTCATGCCGAACATTTATATATATTTTAAAGAGACTCCGACGCTTCCTTCTGTGTATTACAAACTTCGTGGCAATGCCTCGTAATTAATACCACTGTTATTATAAATGAAGCTTGAAAAGCTCAATAGCTTTTATTTAATATTTTTTTCTTTTTTTCCTAAAACTACTTAACAATTCTTTCCAATGATAACAACAACCAAATTACGTTTTCTAGATTGCTCTAGTGATGATACGCAATTGGGGCGGCGTACTCCTTAACGTAAGCGGGAGCTGGTGCGGCGTAGGCTACAGGCGCAGCTTTCACCACAGTTTTCACATGTTCCAAAGGCACGCGGTTGACAACAGCGTTGAAACCGTTAACGGGATCGGCGGTATATTGAACCACGCGCTTGAAACCATCAGCATCGACCAAGGAGTATTCGCCGCGGACGACATCACCATCGCGTTCCTCCGTTTGACTCTTGGAATCGCCAGAGAGTGCGTCCTGCACATCATAGCCGTATTTGTATTGTGGATGTGGGTCATATTCGTCATCGTGCTTGGCAAGAATCGGTTGAGCATGAGCGTGTACAGCAACTGGAGCGTGAGCGACATGAGCATAAGCGGGAGCTGGCGCAGCATAAGCCACTGGCGCCTTCACCACGGCGGTGGCAACGGGTGCGTGTTGGTAGACCTCATGCACGGGCACAACGCCAGCGCTGGCCACCGCGGCGAAAGCGAGGATTGCTACGAACTGCAAATAAGAAAAGATGAAATTTTATTCAAATAAATTGAGTGGCTTAAGTTACTTACCTTGAATGCCATTTTGCTAAGATTTGGTAGTGGGTACACAATTGCTGCGTCGTAAGGTGTTAAGATGCTGAATGACTTATTATTCAAATGTGTGCGGCTTATATAGCAATGGCGGTAAGCATTTGGTTTCAAATAATTTCTATTTTTTCGCACTTTTCTCTACTTTTTTGTGTTGCTTGCCATTTTTTCGAAATTATCATATTTTCAAATACACCATTACTGGCAGTAATTGTTTTGTCTACATATGGATGTATATGTAAGTTCAAATCAATTTCGCTTGTCATATGCATATTGGCACAGGAGCTATTTATCAACCCATTTCAAAGTGAGCAGGTAACGCTTTCAAAACGAGATTAGTGTCATTGGAACGCGAAATGCGAAAAAAGCGAATACAACGAAAAATTGCTAGGTTTTTACCAACAGCAAAATGGCTTTATCAAAGTATATAGTCAATTGTAGGAATTATATGTAAAGACACAAAGAGTCAAACGTCTCGCGGCAATATTACAATGTCCTACACATTAATTACTTTCACAAATTTTGTCGCTTCGAAAAAAACTCTGCTTAATTTTGTACATAAAACTTGCTGTGTGGCGTTCATAAAAAACTGTATAGATATTATTTAGGGCCATATAGTACTTATAATGTTATGCTTCGTGTTTCTCTTAAACTCAAAAAAATCAATGGCGTTGTGTGAAAAATATACCATAAACCATAAACAGTAGTCTCCACTTTGATGAACCAAACTAAACTATTTTTTTTGTGATATTTTGCAAATTTGAAACACCCAATCGGTACCAAATAGGTTAACTTCGTCTGTAGTTATTTCTTATGACAAATTTACTGGGTGTGTTCAAAAAATCATGCGATTTCTGCTTTTGGAAAAACAAAAATGTATTCATTCATCTAGACGTTATCACCTTCGAAATAGTCCACATTCGATACAATGCCTTACGCCAGCGATTGTTCCAATCGTTGAAACAATTTTCATGTTTGATTTTGGTGATATTTGGACCCTCCAAACCGGCGAAATTTTATAATTTCCATTGTTTTCTGAACACACCTCGTAAGTATATCCACATCTGCAAGCTTATCCGGTCAAGAACTGGCATTCAACGGGGAAAAAGATAATTTATTCCGAGATTGTAGTGTGGCTTTGCACAATAATTTATGTAAACTTTCATGACTTTATCTCGTAAAAATCACTCTTTATCCAAAGTCTTGATTTTTCTCAGTCAGTTTCACGGCGGCTATATCTCATAGTGGACCGGTATCGGCGTTTTCGACAAATGCGCAGCTTCTTGGGAAGAATAAAACGTGGGTTTCAGATCAATATCTCGAACACTTAGGGGCTAGTTCTGGTACATACAGACGGACATAGCGATATCGACTATGCTCTTATATTGTGATAAAGAAGTAGCCGCAAATTGTAATTAAATTCCCCGTAAATGATATTTCAAAAAATGTAGTTCGCTAAGTTGGTAGGACTGTTCTTAATACTTTTCCAAATATGAGGGCGTTTTGTCAACCAGTTTGGTTACAGCAGCTTCTAAGTCGTTACACCTCAGTAAAGCATGGTGATTTTTACAACGAATAAAAATATCGAACAAAGAATTTGTCTAAAATTTTTATTTTTAATCAAATTTCGTGTAGGAAATCATTGGAAAAGTCTTACGGTGACGCAGTTTTATCAAAAGCACAAGCCTACGAGTGGTAATAAAGTCTTCCAAGACGGCCGAGAAGTCGTTGAAGATATGCTTCGTTCTGAACGACTTTCGATCTCTTCAACTGACGAAAATATTAAAACAGTGAAGGATATAGTGCTCGAAAATCGTCAGGCAAGTGTTAGAGCGGTTGCAAGAGAGGTCGACATATCTCTCGTGTGTCCGTCCGTATGATTTTGGTGGATATTTTGGGTAAGAAACGCGTTCTTGCTCAACTCGTCCAGATTAAGCTGCATTTTTTTTCAAAAAGAGTACCGTAAACAGGTCTCTTTGGACATGCACGATCATGCGACCAAAGCTGCTCAAAAATCAAGGTTATGCTCATTGTTTTTTTGATATTCGTGATTTGGTGCATCATGAATTTGTTTCGGAGGAACAGAAAGTAAATAAGTAGATCTATTTGGACGTATTGAGGCGGTGGGGTGAAAACATTCGTCGAAAACGGTCGGAATTGTAGAAGAACAAGAAGAATTGCATCAATCAACTACAGTATTCACCAGATTCGGCTCCGTGTGATTTTTCCTTGTTCCTCAAACTGAATTGTCGTGGAACCCGAAAACGGTAGCGATAAAAGAGATAAAATAGAATTCGCTGAAAGAGTTGAAGGCTTTCCCAAAAAGTGCTTAAGAAAAATGTTAACCTCACCATTTACTAAAGTTACCTATTTTTATCATGTGATGGAAAAATTTTTAACTCAAATTCCTGATCAGGATACCTCAAATTCCAATTTCAACTAGAAAATTGTGCATTTTTTGATGAATTAAGCAGGGTAATACAATATAATTTCTAGTCTAAATTTTTTTGCGTAAGAATGAATTCAAACTGTTCGGATACAGATGAAAGCTCCTTGCTCAACTGTACACCATATTTAAGAATAAGATATCACAATTCATTTAAAAACCCCTGTCCACTCATTACAATTTAAAGTACGTCATATTTTTTCCACAATTTATATTTAGATCACATTTTTTTCGTACAGTAGCTAATTAATCCAAAAGTAATACAACAATATTCACAACATAAAGTCCGACATTTTACAAACGGCTGTAGGTAAAAGCTGGCACAACTGGGGCTGCGGCGGCCAATGGGGCGGCTCTAACCACTGGTGCAGCGGCAACTGGGGCAGCTACGACTGGAGCAGCTTTCACAACGGGAGCAGCAGCAACGACGGGGGCAACCAAGGGTTCACGACGTACAACGGCATTGAAACCGTTGATGGGATCGGCGGTGTAGGTGACAACGCGTCTGAAGCCATCGGAATCGATCAGAGAGTATTCGCCACGCACAACATCGCCATCACGTTCCTCCACATGGCCTTTGGAATCGCCAGACAGTGTGTCTTGCACATCGTAACCGTATTTGTATTGTGGATGTGGGTCATATTCCTCGACAGCAACGGCGGCGGGCGCAACAGCAACGGGGGCGGCAGCGGGCACCACAACACCGGCGTTGACAACAGCGAAAAGAGCGAGAGCGATCACCAACTAAAAATATTCAGAAGCACAGACACAATAATTAATTTTTTTCTTAACTTCAGAGAATCTATAACTTTTTCACACTATAATTTTGATGGAATTACACATTAACAAGTTTAATAAATCTATTAGCGCTTCATTAACAAACCTTGATGGCCATTTTGTTTTGGATTATTTTGTTCTGTCCGTATGAAACAAAAGTTAAACACTGAATGTGGTTCTTCGGCTCGACGGTCGGCATTTATACTCAGATCGTCTGTTTTGTCATTGATGACAAATAATTGATATTCATTTTCGGCTTTACGCCTCACCATTTAAGTCACAGCCAAGTGCATGAGGAGCGTTTTAATAAATCGGTCGCATCAAGCTTGCGTTCTTTGGTTAAGCGTTTTAGCGTTGGTGGTGGAGCGTAAATGCTGAAAACAAAAACGACTTGAGACAGAGGCCAAACAAAAAACCCACCAAAATGTGAAAAATATTATTCTAAATGTGTACAAAACTTGATTTGGATCAAAGATCCAACCAAATTTATGACCAAAATTTCGAAATTCAGTGTGAATGTGGTATAAATTAGAACAAATAGAAGACAATGCATTTGCAGTGAAACACAGTAGTCTCTACATCCACCCAAGCGATTTCTATAAATCTCAGAACAAACATATATACATATATGTATGTAAGTAGATCTCTTTTGAGGGTTGGACAATGACGTAGCAGCAAATGATAATTGTCGGCAGAAGTGATCTCCGGAATTCACGTTCAATTTGAAAACGTTACAATTTGAATGTGAACAAGAAAAAACGTTAACTTCGGCTGCACCGAAGTTAATATACCCTTCGCAGGTGCATTTCTTTTAGTAATTATGTGTTCAGTTTGTATGGAAGCTATATGCTATAGTAATCCGATCTGAACAATTTTTTCGGAGATTACATTGTTGCCGTAGAAAATAATCTATTCCAAATTTCGTGAATATATCTTGTCAAATGTGAAAGTTTTCCATACAAGAACTTGATTACGATCGTTCAGTTTGCATGTCAGCTATATGTTATAGTGGTCCGATGTCGTGCGTTCCGACAAATGAGCAGCTTCTTGTTGAGAAAAGACGTTTGCAAAATTTCGATATCGATATCTTAAAAACTGAGGGACTAGTTCGTATATATACAGACAGATAGACGGACATGGCTAAATCGACTCAGCTCAACATACTGATCATTTATATATATACTTTATAGGGTCTCCGACGCTTCCTTCTGGGTGTTACAAACTTCGTGACAAACTTAATATACCCTGTTCAGGGTATAAAAATTAATGGCCAACACTAAATGGTTCACAGTCCCAAAGATATTTAAACCAAATAAATGCGAAACTGGATGTAAGGCGATGTTTTTAATATGAATATGAATACCTGACTAGGGTCCATATCACTGTCAATTTTGTTCTGTATGTAACAGGTGATCCAAGTAGAGATACTTTTTTCAATAGCCTTTTTTTGATAGATCACGCATGACTCATGTCAAGCTGTCATATAATTTTTTAGTATTGTTTGGGATTTCATCATAGAAAGTCTTACCTCTGAACAACGTTTTCACATCGTTCAACTTTATTACAAAAATTCACTTTCTGTAAAGAATGATTTCCGCGCGATTCGCTCAACTTATGGTCAATATAATCGGCCCACAGAGCGTACTATGTATTCGCAACACCATCACTCATCTTGAGACCCAGCATTCATTATTAGATAATATTCGACCGAATGGACCTCGTCCAGCACGCAGTGATGAAAATATTGGAGGAGAAGCTGAAGCTGAGAGTGTACTCGAAGACCGTCGAGAGTCAACTCTAGCCGCAATAAGTATGTAAATAAGCAAAATTGCCGCATTTGGGACGAAGACCCTCTTAAAGAGATTCAAGATGCCATTTAATCCAGAAAAAATAACGGTCCAGAAAAAAATCATCGGTCTATATTTCTTAAAAATGATGCCGGTGAGAACGTAACCCTCAATGGCGACCGTTATCGTGTCATGATAGCCTTCTATTTGATGCCTGAAATTGAAGCTCGTGATCTTGATGACATTTGGTTTCAATAAGATGACTTTAGACTCTTTCCTGTGGGGATATGTAAAGTCTAGAGTCTATGCGGCCAACTCCACTTTGATTCAGACCTCAGACACGTGTATTTGGCTAGTTGCCTGTCGAAATGCCCGAAAGGGTCATCGAAAATTGAACTCAACGCATGGATCATCTGAGACGTAGCCACGGTCGACATTTGAAAGAGATATTCTTGAAAAAATAAATGTCAAAGAATGTTCTTTCGAATGATAATAAAAATTAAGTATTGAATTTGAATTTTCTGTATTTTTTCTTTAAAAAAAGTAGGGAACGTCAAAATAGATTTCCGTTTTTAAATGGTCCACACGAGGAGCTGAGTCGAGATGAGTTTAGCCTTGACCGTACATCTGTCTACCCGTCTGTCTGCCTATCTATACGCGAACTAGTCACTCAGTTTTCGATATCGGACCACTATGGTACTCGTATTACGTAAAGGGTCTGTCTATCACAGCATCCAGTTTTTTAACACTTTGTTGCAGAGGTTCTTCAATATATTTCTCTACGATACCATTTACAGTGGGCAAATATGTATGAAAAATACAGAGATAAAAGCATGATGTATCAGTGGGAGGCATTATTGTTTCATACTCTTAACTAAAGGGGATTGCAGTTTAATTGAAAGTAGCAAGTTATGATACTCCCACAATTTCAATAGTTCCATTCGACGATCGTTCAGCCTAAAATATGTGATAATACAAAATATTCAACTGAGTCCTGTTCACGAAATTGTTAAGTGATATTGGGACGCTAAAACATCTGAGAAGAAATTGTTTCATGTTGGAATGAAATACAATTATTCCCGCAGATTTGCCAAACGTCTTAAAGTTTGATAAAATTCTAATATTATACATTCCAATATTAGTTATCACTCTCACTTTTTTATTCCATTTGTTTTGATGTATGTAAAAATTACTATGAAACTGTCAAGAAAATCGCGAGAGTGATGATAAATAACCAAACAGACTGATTTTGAATTCGTCGCACCTTATCTCAAATGGTGAAATTGAAAAGACAATATCGGTGCCGAAAAACATGAACTACTGTTTCACCGACTCCACAGTAAACCGATTTTACAAAAATACATACACTATATACAATTTTGAGTATACAATAGCCATTAAGCAGAAAAGCATTAAGAAAGAAAACATGATTTGACAAGAGCAGTTATGACTCGTTGCCACAGTTTCAATGCTACACTTTTCGACACACCTTCTGCAGCATTGCTCGCCATCATTAAAAAATGGATGTAAAATAAAAAATGTAATAATTCCAAAATAATTGTGATAAGTGTAACGCGCAAAGAGTTTGTATAAATAGACTATGTGGGCAAGTGGAGCAACATTATCAGATTTTCATTCATCCGAGCAACACCAGCTCAGCTCCAAGTTCATCAGTCAACAAGTTAATTGAATCGAAATGGCATTCAAGGTAAGTTACGCACGTTTCGTTTACAATAACAGCATTAATCTGACTTGTGTATGTATGCATAACATTCTTCTTCCAAATCTAGTTCGTCGCTGTATTTGCTCTTCTGGCTGTCGCCAGCGCTGGTTTACTGCCAGCTGCTCAAGTGTACCATGCGGCACCCGCTGCCCATGTCATCAAAGCCGCGCCAGTGGCGTACGCCGCACAGCCCGTGTTGGCCAAGGCCGATGAAGAATACGACCCACATCCTCAGTACAAATACAGCTATGATGTGCAGGACGCAGTATCCGGTGACTCGAAAACCCAAGTGGAGGAACGTGATGGTGATGTGGTACGCGGCGAATACTCCCTCATCGACGCTGATGGTTACAAGCGCACTGTTCAATACACCTCGGACCCCGTGAATGGTTTCAACGCCGTCGTTAACCGCGAACCTTTGGTTAAGTCCGTTGCTGTCGCTCCAGTCGTAAAGACAGTGGCTCCAGTTGCCCATTACGCTGCTCCTGTTGCTCACTACTCAGCCCCTGCAGTGGTCAAAACTGTTGCTCCAGTCGCCCACTACTCCGCCCCTGTCGCGCACGCCTATTCGGCTCCCGCTTATACCACCTACACTGCTGCCCACCACTAAATGCCTGATTTCGTAGTTTTCAGTTGATTGACTGTTTTTGTAGTTTAATTAAAATTGTGATTTTCAAATAAAAAAATATGTAAATAATTAAAATACGCATATAATTATTACTTTACAAGCATCCGGAGCAGGAGCTTTAAAAGTAACTTTAAACCCTATATACAGCAAGTAAAGTATTCGAGGCACCCTGTGTAGTTTATTCTTGTTATATCGAAATTTCAGTTTTCGCTTATAAATAAGTGATTGTTGTGCTCTTCTTTAAACCGATTTTTATACCCTGATCATGACATATTATGTTTGACATGTAGTTTTTAACACTCAGAAGGAAACATCGGAGACCCCGTCAAATATTATAAAAGGTGATCCATTCCGAGGTTTCCTAATTTTAAAGAAAAAACTCAGAAATTTAAAATTTAATAGGGAATGTTTATTATCATTCGAAAGAACATTCATTGGCATTTATTGAAGATTATCCTTTCAAATGTTGGCACTGCTACGTCTCACATGGTTCATCGTTGAGCCCAATTTTCATGGCTCGTTCAAGCATTTTTACTGACAACTGGTGAATGACTTGCGTGATATTTTGATCCAGGACCTGGATTGAAGCGGGATTGTCCGCATAGATTTTACACTTTACATATTCGTACAGGTAAAAATCTAACTGTGTGATATCACACGATCTTGGTGGCCAATCGACCGGTCCAAAAAGATGAAATTATCTGCTCACCGAAGTGTTCTCTCAATACATCTAATGATTGGAGAGATGCGTGGGAATTGAAGCTGTCTTGTTGAAATCAAATGTCACGATCTTTTTTTCAGGCATCAAAAAGCCCGTTATTAATGGCGCGATAACGATCGCCAATTGAGCCAGAAATGGACTTTATCGCTGCACAAAATAAGGCTCGACAACGTAGGATCTTCGTGGAATTTTTCAAGAGCCCATAGAGCGAAACGATATCGACGTGGTCTATTCGGTCGAATATTATCCAATAATGAACGTTGGGTCTCAAGATTCTTTACAGAACGTGGATTTTCGCAATAAAGTTGAACGATTTGTAAACGTTATTCAGGGGTAAGACCTGATCTGTCAAAAAAAGGCTATTGAAAGAAGTACCTCTACTTAGATACCCGTTATATATAAATGACGAGCTGCCTTAATCTAGCCATGTTCGTATGTCCGTCCGCCTATTTATGTTTTTGAGATGTAGACCTGAATGTTTGCACATGTCTACTTATCGCCAAGAATCTACTCATTGGACCGCTATAGCAAAAAAATTAAGTTAACATCATAATGAAGAGGACAAAAATGGTCAATATTCTTCGATGTTAGAAATCTGGTATTTTAAAAGTATTTGTTTTGTATAGCAATTTTAAACACCTTATACAAATCAAACTTTGACTAACAGAAAAGAACAGACTAATAAAAACAATACTCTTCAAAGTTTACCAATGAAACGAAAATATATAACATAAGTATATGAATGGGGCTTAGAAGATACCAAATGAAACGAAAATATATAACATATATATAACGTGTTTATGTCTGAGACAATGTAAGCTATAAAATGCTTGGAACTAGTAAGCCTTTTTCCGTTTGGTGGTCGACAACGTATCTTTCGTTGGATTTTGATTTTACATGTTGACTACCAATTTCTACTACAACCCAAATTTAATGCCCAGCCGGATTGGGCATGACCAGCTCATTACCCAGCGGATGCATAGATATTTACTCAGGGGCTTCAACGTTGGAATGAGCAGAGGTAAAGATCATGCTGGTGTTCGCCCAATCGGACACGACCGTGTAATTGACTTTGCATACTCTTTCCATAACCAAGCAACAGTGCAGTTGGCTAATTCACCATTTTTAACTTAAGCCAAGATTTATTGAGAGTGTTACAGATCAGATTTTTTCATATGGATCGAGTTTGAGTATGAAATTTTAATAAAATTAGCCGAGTAGGAGGCTACCCAATCTAATTCACTTCAAGCCAAGTGAGGAAAAAATGTTTTGAAAAATCCAAATTCGTAATGAAACCTGAATATTGAAACCCAATAGCATTTGGAGAATCAACAATTTTTCTATAGTTGTAGTTCTAAGTCTACCTGACATTTACAAAAACTATAATGGCCATGACGTATCCACACTCTCAACAGAGCTTTTAATTTTGTAAAGAGATTCTCTTTAGATTGCATGTACCAGTTTATAGCAGGAAGAAAATTTCTTCAACAGCCTTCCGATCACGAAATGTTGCTGTCTTAAGTAAAATAACTACCCCAAATCACTTTGATATTTGCTATGTTTTAGGTTTAATGCATAATACTTGGTATACAAATTTTTAATTAGCTACTTATCTATAATGTGTTTTTTTTTTACAATGGCAAGGGCAGAGTAGGCGAATTGGATGAAAAATGGCATTTCTGTCAATTAATGATGGTAGTAGTGTTGTTGTTCTTCATGATGAGGAGCCTCGTAGCTGGTGTGTGTGGCAACTTGGTGCTGAACTGGCACGGCGGCATACTCATGGGCAGCGTGAACGGGAGCGTGATGATATTGCACAGGAGCAACAGCGGCAGGAGCGTGATGATACTGCACAGGCGCAGCAGCCACAACTTTATGGGTGAGCGGCTCACGTTCCACAACAGCGTTGAAACCATTGACAGAGTCGGCAGTATATTTGACAGTGCGACGGAAACCATCAGCATCGTTCAACGAATATTCACCATGGACGACATCACCGTCACGGCTCTCCGACTGGCTCTTGGAATCACCGGAGACAGCATCCTGCACGTCATAGGCGAAATTGTACTGAGGATGAGGATCATCGGGATACTGTTCATGGGCAACGTGTTGCTTGTGCAACAAATGCACTGGTGCATGTACAACTGGTGCATGAGCAACGTGAGCTACTTGTGCGGGTGCATGATACAAAGCGGCGGCCTCATGGTGCTGATGATGCTCCAAGGGAATGCCATGTTGTTCCTGTACCGAGATAATGCCGGCTTGAGCAGCACCGATCAATAGTGCAACAGCGAAGAACTGAAATGAGAGTTAGAGAAGCAAATTGCTGGTTAAAATCGCACACCAAATTTGAATATTCCGAAAATTCCTCAACATAGCAACCATCGAGGCACGCTCATATGAAAGTTATGCACTCACCTTGAATGCCATTTCGTGAATGTGAGCGCTACAACTGCAAAAAATTACAAAATTCGCGTATCGGTTTGTCCTCCCACTCCGAAGTGTGTGACTTGAATACTAATGAGCTGGAGTCGAGTGTTAGTTTTTATACGAAAATTGAACGCACCGCTGGCGGACCACGAAATTCAATGGAATACGGAATACTCGCCGGTAAACGGTATAAACGATATTTCATATGGTTACGCTATAATACCCTTGGTGTGTAGTCTTTTATCTCTTTTTTCTAAGCCATTTATAATTTTATTATATTTTGTGTAAAAGTGCAAGTGTTCGTCTTGCCTCGCGCATACGAGTAAAAGCGAACGCGCGTCTGCATGATTTGCATTCTTCAACGGATACCAACACGATCGCTGGAAGACCGCTGCTTTGTTAGAGTTTCATGTATGTGTGTGTGTGTGTGTGCATATTGCCGCTGGCAGTAACACTGGTGGCGTAATAGCCATAGCTGCCGGCCATACCACGCCCTTTCCACCAACGCACGATTGCCCCGTGGCTGGGATTTTTTGCTTTTGCTTTTGCTGTTAATTGTGCGCCCATATTGGCCGTGTGCGCTGGAAAATAAGCAAATGATTAAATAATAATAAAATTGCTTATCCGCAATATATCTCCGTACACGTACATATGTATCTATTTTTGTATGTATGTCAATGTGTCTGTACTTTATTGTTTGCTTGCGAACTTCGAAAAATTGCACAGCACTTTCGACAGTTTGGTTGGTGCGCTCTTTGTGGTTTTCCGGCTCCCACCACACCCCCACCGGTTTGCCCACCTCGATCACTAAGCGTCCACCGCCCCACACCCGCTGAGACTTCTTCGCTTCTCTGCCTTTCTGGCTTCAAGTTCAACAATGTAACTGTTTATCATGTGCTGTTACCTCATAACGAGTTGTAGCTGGTTGCTTGTTAAAATCATTATTGAGCTTTTATTAAAGCTCACTTTTTTCTTTCAGCATTTTCACTTTATTTTTAGAGCAAAGCGTCGCTCTTTATTTACAATTGTTGTTGTTGCTGCTTAAATCTAATTTTGCACTTTATTGATACAAAATGTTGTTGTGCTTTTTTATTTTTTGAAAAAGTTTATACATGCGCACATTCATAACTTTTTATTGAGCGCTTAAATACCGGTGAGGCTTACAATTGTTGACCCACTTAGCGCGATGAGCTACGCGGCATTGTTCGGCAGCTTCAGTTAGTTTGTTTACGAAGTGGTATTTACTTTGTTAAAGTTTTGTTTCGAGGATCTAAAAAGGAGTTATGAAATTGAAAGCTTTCTTTAAGTAATAAGAAATTTGTTTGGTGAAAAGCTAAATTTCATAAATAATATAAATATATAAATTTTAGAATAACAAATAAAATAGGTCTACAAAAGATCTGTTTCGAGGTTGCCTTCTTTTTTAAAGAAAAACTACAGAAACTTCAAATTCAATGGGGAATGTTTATTATCATTCGAAAAAACATTCTTTGGCATTTATTGCTTGAAGATTATCTCTTTCATATGTTGGCCGCGGCTACGCCTCGGATGGTCCATCCGCTGAGTCCAATCTTCGATGACTCGTTCGAGGATTTCGACTGGTTAAATTCTCTAATCACCGAAGTGTTCTCTCAATAAATACATTCATTGATGTGATGTGTGGAAAGTGGTACCGTTTTGTTGAAACCAAATGTCACCGAGATCACGAGCTTCAATTTCGGACATCAAATAGTCGGTTATCATGGCGCGATAACGGTCGCCATCGCCGGCATCATTTTTGAAAAAATGGACCGATGATTCCACCAGCCCGCAAACCACATCACCCCGTTGTTTTTTCTGAATGAAATGGCAGCTTTTGAATCTATTCCGGTTGCTCTTCGATTTAAATGCGGCAATTTGCTTGCTTACATACCCATTGAGCCATAAATGGGCCTCAGCGCTAAACTTAATTTGGCTCGAAAATTCGTTAGATCTTCTTTGAACTTTTCAAGTGCCCATAGAGTGAAGCGATGTCGCTTGGGTAGGTCGAGCGACTTCAGTTGTTGCACAAGCTGTGTTTTGTACGCCTTCAATTTAAGACCTCGACGTAAAATGAGCCAAGTTGTTTCATACGTCCGTCCCAGTGCCTCCGAACGGCACCAAATCGACTCTCCACGGTCTTCGTGTACACTTTCATCTACGGCTGCTATATTTTCTGCATGGCGTGTTGGACGTGGTCCGATATGACACGGCCAATTGTCGACAAAATAATGGAAATCGCTGAGTCCGATCGATATGTAAACACTGTTTCGATTGCCCAGAAGCTAAAAACTGCACAAAAAAGAAACGTTTGCAACTATTTAAATAAGGCTGTATATAAAAGGAAGCTCGAGATATGAGTGCCATATGACCAAAAAAAGGATCATAGGCTGAATTTCTACCTGCGAATTTCAGCAGCCTTCGAATTTGCAACAAAGGCGATCAATTTCTCAAGCGGATGGTTAATGATCATTAAAAATGGTTCACTTACGACAATGTCAAACGGTCGTGGTTGAATCGCAATCAACCGATGCAAACGGTAGTGTGTTTAGTGTGATTGGCAGCGAATTGTCTAGTATGAGCTACTACCCCTCATCCGAATTCGGATCTATACCTTTAACAATATTGACAGAAAAAAACTCCGGAAGCTTAGTTAGCCGGTTCTTCTGCATTAACCTTAGTCTATTGTGGGCAAAAATAGTAAGACTTTTTAGTTTAAATTTCGGTGATAACTGTTTGTCGCCAACAAGTGTTTTTGATTGGTACAAATTATTTAAAGAAGGTCGAGTACGTGTTGGCGATGAACCACGTCCAAGACGGTCATCAACATTAACTGATGATTAACATATCAATAAAATAAAGAAATCAGTGATTGAGAATCGACGATTAACAGACAGACTTGAAACAATGCTTTCCGACTACCATGATGTCAAGTTATTACTGGAGATGAGTCTTGAATCTATGCTTACGACCCGGAAACAAACGATCAATCGGCTGAATATCATGGCAAAGGTTAGTCGAAGCAGCAAAAACCATGTCTAACCAGGTCCAAAATCAAGGTTATGTTGACAGTTTTCTTCGATTATCGAGGTGTGGTGCACTCCGAATTCCTTCCGACCGACCAAACTGTCAACAAGGAATACTATTTGAATTTTATGCGTCGTTTGCCCGAAGATATTCGTATAAAGAGGCCGAAATAATTTTTTCGCCAAATTTTTAACCAATATCGTGACGCACACGTCGTATTCGCCTAATTTACATAGCTGTGTTACTTCTGGCTATTAAGCAAACTCATAAGACCGCTTCGGGGAAACCGTTTTGATTCAATTGAAGACACTAAATGTGAATCGCTATGCGCATTGAAGGCTACGTACATATATTCCGGAAATTGACTTTAATAACTGTTTCGAGGATTGTAAAAAGTATTGGCAACACATGTATTGGCGCCAAGACGGGCTTTGGGGGACGTTATAGATTTTGAAGAATTTATTAATAATTTTAAAATTATGTACAAAGTCTTGCTTTTTTTTGCTTATAGTAGTAGTCGGAATCTGATTTCAAGTGATTACACACTACTGATCGGTTTTTCTAAACTGCGAAACTTTAGGCCAAAGCCAACAGTTATGGTCTATCAATTTAACATATTTACATATAATTGGGTTCAAGGACACATATTCTGAAAATAATGTATTTAAATCATTCTTTCGGTAATCATCATATCTTATAAACGTTTGGCTAAAAATTTTTGGTTTGAATAGAGGTAATTTTTCGACGATTTCACGATCTTGTACCAATCTAGGAAAAAATGTTTATCGATGCAGCTTTCGTCACAGTTTTTATGGCTCAGTCCGGGTCAAATATGATCTTGAGTGAACACTTAAAACTCTTTCTGGAAATCTTCCAAGTATGTTCTTCTTCTTCTTAATTGGCGTGGACACCGCTTACGCGATTATAGCCGAGTTAACAACAGCGCACCAGTCGTTTCTTCTTTTCGCTACGTGGCGCCAATTGGATATTCCAAGCGAAGTCAGTTCCTTCTCCACTTGGTCCTTCCAACGGAGTGGAGGTCTTCCTCTTCCTCTGCTTCCCCCCGCGGGTGCTGCGTCGAATACTTTCAGAGCTGGCGTGTTTTGGTCCATTCGGACAACATGACCTAGCCAGGGTAGCCGCTGTCTTTTAATTCGCTGAACTATGTTGGCTTTACTTTTCAATTGCCTACTCAGTCCGAAGTAGCACCTGTTGGCAAGAGCAATCCTACATTGGATTTCCAGGCTGACATTGTTGGTGGAGTTAATGCTGGTTCCTAAATAGACGAAATTATCTACAACTTCAAAGTTATGACTGTCAACAGTGACGTGAGTGCCAAGTCGCGAGTGCGACGACTGTTTGTTTGATGACAGGAGATATTTCGTCTTACTGCCAGACCCATTTTCTGTGCTTCCTTGTTCAGCCTGGAGAAAGCAGAACTAACGGCCAATATCATCGGCATACGCCAGCAGCTGTACACTCTTATGGAAGATGGTACCTTCTCTATTTAGTTCTGCAGCTCGAACTATTTTCTCCAGAAGCAGGTTGAAGAAGTCGCACGATAGGGAGTCGCCTTTTCTGAAACCTCGTTTGGTATCGAACGGCTCGGAGAGGTCCTTCCCGATCCTGAGGGAGCTTTTGGTGTTATTCAACGTCAGTTTACACAGCCGTATTAGTTTTGCGGGGATACCAAGTTCAGACATCGCGGCATAAAAATTCCCTTTCGTGCTGTCGAAAGCAGCTTTGAAATCGACGAAGAGATGGTCCAAGTATGTTCGCTGAATTTATTTTCTGTAATTACAACATTTTTCCCAATAAACACTACCACCACTGTGGAAAACAAAACTATTATTTTTTGAACACACTGCACATATGTAACTCGAAGCCAGTTAACAAACACATAACAAAATTTAACTTTTTAAAATGTATATAATCAAAAACACTTATAAAACAAACAAATACATGCAAACAAAATAATAAAAATAAATACAGTTAGGTATACACATAAGGACAACTGTCAGTAATGACGATAATGATAATCAGGAGCATTGTGAACAACTGCGGGCTCATGAGCATAGTGCGCCACTGGAGCAACTTGGGCTACCTTCACCAATGGTTCGCGGTTTACGACCGCATTGAAACCGTTATGTGGATCAGAGGTATAATGGACTGTGCGCTTGAAGCCATCAGCATCTATCAAGGAGTAGTGGCCATGCACCACATCGCCATCGCGCTCTTCGAATTGACTCTTAGAGTCACCTGTCACTTTGTCATCAACGCCATAAGAGAATTTGTATTGAGGATGAGGATTGTATTCATCCACTTGATTACTGTAGTGATGGAGCGGTTGTGGTACTAAAACTCCGGCACTAACGGTGGCCACCAGTACAAATGCGATAACCAACTGAAATATGAAACGAAAATTATAAAATTATTATTAAAATTTTCGTGAATTATTAATTATGCGTACCTTCATCATGATTTTGCTTTGATTTTGTTTTGATTTAGTAATGCTCTCAGTTGAACTGGCGAATGTTGAATGAATTAGTTATCTGGCATTTAGTCTAATTTATAACTGAATTTTCTTACAGTTAATTTTTTACAGTTCTTCATTTACATACCTTAACGGTATGCATTTAGAAAGGGCCACTCAACGAGAAACAAAATGCACTTGAGTTCAGTACTGTTATTTTCAACAGTTGTCAGGGTCAGCGTGCTATCTATTCGAGTCTGGCGGTTATTAAGCATTTAAGGTTGTCGTGAAAGTGACAAATTGTCTATTTTGAGGTCAGCTGTGCTCCATCTATATTATTCGAGTCTGGCGGTTATTAAGCATTTAAGGTTGTCGTGAAAGTGACAAATTACAGGAACAATGACAACTATTTTGAGCAGAAATTCGTCAGTTGTCAAAGCAATAATGTCCACTTACTATATTACCACCGCAAGTTCACTTAGTTGTGTTACAACTTTTGAGTAGATGTAATCAAATTTTTATGTTGCTTTCGTTATTTTTGTATGAATGGGCATATAAAAAATTATACCCTGAACAAGGTGTATTAGGTTGTCACGAAATTTGTTACTCAAAGAGGGAAAAGACAAACGCCCTCTTTGGTAAATGGTCAGCGTGTCGAGCTATGTCGACTTAGAATGTCCGTCTGTCTGAATATTCAGAAACTAGTTCCTTTTTATGGATTATTTCCTTACACCATGCTGCAGTATCCAAACAAATTGAACAGATCGGATCACTATAGCACAAGATGTCAAACAAACGGACCTATCAAAATCAAGATAAAGATATTTTATGGCGGCCTTTTATGCTATAAGAAATTCAGCTGTTCTTCCTTCGGTGGAGCGATATTCATAAGAGGTTCATCTATAAAACAGGAATCAAACATTTTTAAATCGCTTACTATTTATCTGTAAAGGAAAGCTTCATCACTTCGCAACTTTGCTATATGTTTGTGACAGCATTCCTTTCATTTGTAGATATGTATATAAGTTCTAAAAGTTTGAGTATGAGATGCTTATTCATTAGCGAGATACCTAAATAATATCCGACGGCGGCAATTGAAGTTATGCTGGAATCTCACACCACTTCACCTACTAATCGATCAGGTAGCCAAACACACACTGCACCAAATGACAGAAGAAGGGTTTGGCAGAGGTAAGGTAATCTCTTCCCAGCGCATGAGGGACTTAAGTAGCGAAATACCACTGGCTCTTCTCCCTAGGGACAGGAACCATTCAGCTCTCGAGCTACTGCTAAGGGATAGTACAATCAAGTGGTACAACGACGACTCGAAAACGTCGGAGGGAATTGCCGCAGGAGTCGCAGGACCACGCACCAAACTTCTCATACTTATGTTTCCGAGGATATTCCAAGCAGAAGTCTTTGCTGTAAGTCGGTGCATAGAGATAAACCGCCAACGCAACTATTGAAATGTATTTATTATACTTAACGACAGTCAAGCGGCACTCAAAGCGATCTCAGCCTACAAGATCAAATCGCTATTGGTGCAGAAGTTTATAGAACGGCTGAACAGTCTATCAGATCGTAACCAATTGCACCTTATATGGGTGCCCGGTCACAAAGATGTAACCGGGAATGAACTGGCTGATGAGCTCGCTCCGCAGCATTCACCAACATGGTAGGACCCGAACCTTTCATTGCGGTTGGTTCCCATACCCAAAAGGAACTGCTCCACAAGATATGTCTGGCAAGAAAGGGTATTGGTAACAACTCCAAGGCAATCGCCATATCAAGTTACTAATGGGTGGTTACAATTTTAAAACTTTTAAATATGTAATCAACCTCGCTTTTTACACTGGCCATTGTAAGCTTAAGAACACTTACTATATATAAAATGGGCCTAGCTGCTTGTGCAAATTGCCGATTCTGCGACATTGAGCCTGAAACTCGAAAACACCTACTAACTGACTGCACAGCATTCTGTGGGCGCAGGATAAAGACCCTTGGGTCCATCTTTTCAAATAGGGTTCACATCGCCTCAATGACACTTAGCAGTTTATTGGAATTTATCAATATTAGTCCTATCATATGTGTAGTGAGTCGTTGTGACTTAGGGGAGCACACAATAGACCTTAAGCCGGAGTGCAAACCTCATTTATTTATCTAATCTAATCGACTTACATATATACAAGATTGTGAGAATTTAGTTTATTTTTATAAGTGAGCCCTAAGGATGAATAATTTTATTTTTCTGGCTCACGCATTTCTTAATTCAGTTTTCTGTTCAGCTATATAAAGGAGAGACAATACAAATTTTTCGACTTTTGGGTCAATGATTAATAAATTTGTATCCACCGTATTCGCCTGGTTTGGCCCCGTGTGACTTCTGGCTGTTCAGCAAACTCAAAAGACCACTCCGAGGACACTGTTTTGACTCAATTGAGGATTTAAAAGCTGAATCGAAAAAGGCTCTGATGGCCATCACGACGAAGGATTTTTCCAAGTGCTATGATAACTGCATAACAGCGGAAGGGAATTCCTTTGAAGGAGATGAAATGGACAAAATACACCTTTCAATTTTACTTTGGTGGTTTGACACATCCTATACACATATTTTTGAGTTAAATTTTATTTTTGGTCTTTGCATTTCAATCGGGCTTCACTAGACCACATACAGATATCTATAATTAACAAATATTAAATTATAAAACATTATTAAAATCATTCTTATTTTTTTATTAAGGCGAGCTTATGCATATAAAATATTTCCACACCTCTTCATGTCCGTCTAGTAACTCATTTTCAAGTACACAAAATTTGAACCAAAATGCACTGTCCAGTTCTTAATTAATTTTAGCCGCTCCCTTTTGAAATTAATCAAAAAGAATTCAATACAACACTGCATAAAGAGGAAGTCTTGGGGTGGTGTGAATCGAATTGAAGCTTAATTTCGATTTTGTTTTGATTTTTTGAAAAATGAAACTGTGCCCACGTTTTATCTTCACCTTCCTAATTGCCTTAAGCCCCACCAGCGCTGCTATGAAAATTCGATTAAAATTTTTCAGCGTCCACAAATTATGTCCAATAATAGGCATATTAAAGCCAATTAAAAGTAAATAATTGATGTTTAGATTGTACTTATACATACCGACTTAAACTGAAAGATATTTCAACAAAACACCATTAACAAGGCGGCTCTAAAGGTGATCTTATTATTGTTAATTGTTTTTCTAATTTCAAACGAAAATACACATAATTAATATACAAGTAATTCGACTATTATATTATGGGGTAATTATATATATATGTGTGTGTATGTACATATTATTCGTTTGGCTATAGCGATCACCATTCTTAAACATTTAGATTGTTATTGCATTTAAAAGGGCTAGTATATTTATATATACATATTTACAAATCATATATGTAGTAATGCTCAACTTTAATTATTATTTACTTATAGGTTTAACTGGCGGTATAAATACCTTTTTTTGGTTTCATGAGAAGATAAAAAAAGAATCAAATTAACGGAAAAACAATAAATTATTATCACTACATTATACATCCGGTCCTCGTATGGTATACGATAAAAACAGTGAAGCTGTCAGAAGTGCATTTCAGTAATAGATTTAATTATTTCTATTATTGTTCGAATGTACTTTTAAGCAATCTTTTTTTCACAGATAATAATTGGATGACAAAAGACAGTGTGTGATACACATTACCCCACCTCTACGGATATAAATTTGCTTATATTCATTAATACAGGGTGGTCCTAATGGTGTTAATTTATTTATCAAGTTCTTAATTATCAGAGCTACCAGAGTCCATTCCAAAAATTTAATTTCAAATACTTTTTTCTACTTCTTTATTGGTGAAGACACCGCTTCCGCGGTTATAGCCGAGTTTCGCTGTTTGGCGCCCATTGGAGATTTCAAGAATAGCCAGTCCTTCTTCACATAAATCTTCCACAGAACCTTTCTCTCGAAAACTCGTAACGCCCACACATCAGGTGTTGGCATCGTCCATGCCTCTGCACCATATAGCAGGACGGGGATGATGAATGACTTATAAAATTTAGGCTTTGAAGCTGATGTTGTTGTTGGTATTAATGCTGGTTCAAGGAAAGATTTATCTACGACTTCGAAAGTATGACTGTCAACAGTGACGTGGGAGTCAAGTCTAGAATGCGGTGACTTTGGTGACATGACATATTTCGTCTTGTCCTCGTGCAAAACCAAACCAATAAGCTTCGCTTCCTTATCCAGTTTGGAGAAAGCAGAATTAACGGCGCGGTTATTATGGCCACTGATATCGATGTCATCGGCATTCACCAGCAGTTGTACATTCCTGTAGAATATTGTACTCTCTCTATTCAGCTAGTGAATGATGCTCAAAGAGCTTTCCTCACTAGACCCTGGTTCTCATTCATCTTTTCTAGTAATTTTTGTTGAGATCGGAAAATTATTCGAGAATTAGTTTCAATTTATGATTCTCAAGATGGCGATCTCACTCACACTACTATATACAGGGATTGAGGAAACCAGAAAACAGAACTGCTGTAATTTTCCAGCTTCACCGGTATGTCTGAAAGTATAAACTCCGAGTTATTTAAGCCATGATCCCACAGAGTGGAGGCCATCAAGAAGAAAGGGTCGTTTCTACCTTGTTTACTTCCAAACAACTTCTAAAACTATCATCCGATAAAAGTTTCAAACTCCATGGGTGGACGTTGTTAGTGCATTAACGAGTTAGAACACCCACAATTGGAGGTACTCACCAAACCTCTTGCTCCGCTTTTTGGGTCCAAAAAATATTGCGAAAGCAGTCTACCCTAGCGCTGGCCAATTACCAGTTGAGCCCAGCGATTGGGAGGTCTTTTACATAGATTTTTTAGTTGAATTTCCTTGTGTCTCTGAATTTCTAATCGCTCTGCAATTTTTGGCTGCAAACTTTTCATTAGTAAATGATCTACCCATGATGAAAGTTCTCATACTAGAATTTTGTTAGTGGTAGTTTCTTAAAGTAGTTGAGAGAGATGAAAACCGAGGCAATTCCTCTCGGACCCGGAGTTCCCTTGCACTCTGCAACAATTTGGGCCGATTTTTTTCTCCACACCCTTCCCGGGCACCGTTTTCGCTCTACGTCCCTGAGTGTACTTTAATTTAAAGCTCAAAATAGCTTTCCAATCTAAATATTTTTAAGTTTTGAGCATTATGCTTACCATATATAAAATATATTACGGTTTTTCAGATCTCAGTGACACAATGTTCTAACAATTATGTCAGAAAATGCGCTAATAATATTTTTTCCAGCCGATAACTTATCGATATATACTTTTATATTTAATTCTAAAAAATAAATGAACACATGAACCACCCAGTATATGTAGCGAGTATTATTATCAATCAAAATGTACGAATTTGGGGCATAAAATGAAGCGTTAAGAATTTCGAACCGGAAATATGCGAATCACGTTGGCTTACTGCACTGAAAACCTGTAAATTAATTAAACATGTGTACATATGTATGTATGTACACGATTATAATAACACAATAGCGTAAAAACATATGTATATGTAACATACATATATATATTTATTTAATAAATAAAAAATCTCACGAAATTCTCCAATCGTCCATTCAATCGCGCATTCGTGTTTTAATGAGAACTTTTCGATTTCATTAGCCAAATATTGGTGGCATTAAAGCAACAATTGCTCCAGCGCATGTTATCCACTGTGCTCCAACAAATACACCAACAACAACACATACATATTTACATACGTACACAAAGTTTGAAATGACGAGCGAATACTAGCACATATCTAACAATTAGGAAATTCCGTTTGCAAGAGGAATTTCAATGTCATGTTCGCGATACAATTTTCAACGCATTCGCTGGCAAATAGCCGGCCAATTTTTCAAACCTTTCAGCGTAAACACGGCAAACGTGATTTGCGCTAAGTCTGCGCACCGCGTCCATGTGTCGTATGGCGTTGAAATTATAGCGGGCATAATCGGTTAATGCAGTTAATGCTCTGTTCATTGGCTGGTTTCGTTCGCAGCGCTGGCAGACAAGTGCTTGGCGCCAACAGCTAAATCAAATGGCCAAAATTACTAAATGGCTCAATTAAATAACTCATGTGGCCAAAGAATGCTATGCAAACACACATATGCGAATGACTGCCCTGTGGGAAATTTAGATTAGTTAAATTTTTGTTTTTGGGATCGTTTGATGCTTAGCTCTCAAAATATTATCTGAAAAATATTTAACTTCCTCAGCGGTTCAAGTCGATTATATTTTTGAAATCAGAAATTTTTTTCCAACTTTCGACTTGGATTATCTCAGCAATAGTGCGTCAATGAACTTAATTTAACTTTATTTAAAAAAAAAAATTTAAATAGCGGGGCTTTGAAACACATCTATGGCATCATGAAAGATGACGTGGATTTATACGTAGGAGCCCTAATTTAAAGAGCAGTCGACTGTATGTGTGTTTCAAAATGTGCATAGATCTTAATGGAGAATATTTTGAAAAACAGCTGGACGGTTTTCGTTGTTTAACATTTGTTTTTTGTTTTTTAATCCGGAAAAATAAAAGGCAACTTACCTACCACTTTATTGGTTTATGCTTACTCTCTTGTACAAATTCATCTTGATAACTTTGTTCCTGCTTTTACATGTAATTTTTTTGCCAAAAGAGCAGCGCGCAAAGATAGCGAATAGAGAAACGACGAATCGAAGACAGCTTTTATAAAACCGCGCTTTCTTCAAACTTTTCATTTATTTTCATTTCCTAATGGGTCGTTATAATCGACATTCGCGTTTGGTGTACAAACAACACGAACTTGTAATGACGTTCGCTGATGATTCGGTAAAATGCTTTACCCGGCACAGCTTATTCCGGCTTTTGTCTCGTAAGCCATGCTGTTATCACGGATATAGTTCATACATTTAGAGCGCTGTGAATGACCATATGGGCAATCGCCCGCTCAATGACGCGTTTAGAAATGTATGTAATTGAATTTGAAAAATCCCCCGCAGTTTTCCATTAACAGATTTCCTCTTTCTGCCTTTAATTCTTTAGTTTCGGTATAGACAAAAACACACAGGTGTAAATTTTTACGCGCTTTTGAAACATCCGTTCAAAGTTGGTTTTAAATTGTTTGATAACCCTTTTGGTTAGCAGGTGAACTTTAATAGGCCTTTAATGGATGTTTTTAGAATATTCTAGTTCATATGTTGAAGGAAAATTAATTTAGCCTAACCTTTATTACACAATTTTAAAAATCAACTATTGACTGATGTCTGGTGACGAAACTTTGTGAAAACGGGATCGGTTCTTTAAGTTTTAAGCTCACAAATACTTCTTGCGGAAATCTATTGCCGCTTCCATTTGCCTGGTACAAACAAATCTACCTTACTGATGGTAAAGATTTGGTTACCAAACAAAGCGTAAATATTTAACTTTAAATTTTCTTCCAAAAGATCTGTTCTATTTTCTTAATAAAGTCAATCATATGGAAGTCAATCATTAATCTATTCGATCTAAGTTACGTCCAAATTTGATCTCAAATGCGTGCATTCAAAATGCATAAAATGATCTCTGGATCTCATATGAGTAATTTCCGTTTCTGGGTAATACAAGTACATTCGCCTTTATGAGTATCTGAATATAAAAGGATAGTGGAAGTCATTCAAGTCAGACCCTCGCTTGATGCAAAATTTTCTTCATTTCTTCAATGTATTTACTTCTTTATTCCATTTTTCTTTATTGGAAGGATGGAGTCATGTGCAGAAGTTCACGGAACTGAGGAACGTTCTCTGAACGCCACTTGGGACTCTCTGAACACTTGGGATTTTATTTTACATATGACTCAAGAAGCTCACGACTTCCGGTCTGAGACCAAGTATCCTCTGGGTAGCCAAAGAGCAGGGTTGTGCGTTGGGTTTGGGACCTGCCACGTAAATAAACACTACAATGAAAAGGACACCTCGGATGAGAGACCCTCCTTTATACCCTACAGTACTCAAAATACTCAAAATAACAACACATAATACTTTTATAGTTCCTCAATGTTTATTATGGGAATAAATAGCAATACTGAATATATACATTAAAAACATTTTACTAATTTAAGGATATTATCAATCGTTTCAATGATTCGCTGAACAGATATGATCGTGGAAATGAATTAATGATGGTACTCGACGGCTGGAGATGAGTAAGCAGCATAATGAGCAGCTGGTGCAGAGTAATGAGCCGCAGGAGCGGAGTAGTGAGCCACTGGAGCAGGAGCATAATGAGCAACTGGGGCAACGGTCTTAACCACAGCAGGGGCTGAGTAGTGGGCGACTGGAGCGGCGTAGTGAGCAACCGGGGCAACAGTCTTGACCACAGCAGGAGCTGAGTAGTGAGCGGAAGGAGCGGCATAATGAGCAACAGGAGCAGCATAGTGGGCAACTGGAGCAACTGTCTTTACAACTGGAGCTACAGCAACGGATTTAACCAAAGGTTCACGGCTGACGACGGCGTTGAAACCATTCACGTCATCCGAAGTGTATTGAACAGTGCGTTTGTAACCATCAGCGTCGATGAGGGAGTATTCACCACGGACCACATCACCATCACGTTCCTCCACTTGGCTCTTGGCATCACCGGTCAGTTTGTCCTCAACGCCATAAGAGTATTTGTATTGAGGATGATGATCGTATTCCTCTGAATGAGCTACAGCTACAGGTGCTGAATGCACAGCGACGGCTGGTGCGGCGTGGTATGCTGGGGCAACTGGTACATAGCCAGCGCTGGCAACAGCGACGAAGGCGAGTGCGAATACAAACTGGAAAGAAACAAATTAATTGATAAATATTTTCAAACTATTAGAACAGGCTATTTTAACGGTAGCCGAGCCTCAATTTACCTTGAATGCCATTTTTGTAAATATTTTTAAGAGCTTTTGAACTGAGGTGGGTTCTTTGTCGCTGAGATAGCAAGAAGTGAATGATATGAAGTATCCGTCAACGGATCAATTTATAGTCCACACCTGTTCAGCTAATCATTGAAAATTTCTTTTGTTAAAATCTGGTTTATTCACCGCCCAATTTGCTGTACTAAAACAATAAGAAACTGGCGCAATGTGCGTGTGTATCCGTTTAATCTGCTCAACATTATAAAATAAATGAAAGTTAATCGTTTTTTCGGAAAGGTAAGGCCACACACGCATTTGATGAAATAATTGTTCACATGTGTGGGTATTTTGGACATGTGAGCGCAGACATTTGCTCATTTAAGGTACATAATTTATTAATTTTATGTGTTTTAGTAACTTTTTCACGAAATATGAGAGTGTGACATTTTACATTTCAAACGAGTAGGAATTTTCATATGCCTAAAAAAATATATGGGTGACAACATAATCAAATTGTATATTTTTTGCTTAGAGTGAACTTCTTGTTACTGAAACATTGAAAATGTTTGAAACAAATTCCCTTTAAGCTTGTAGAAAACCTTTCTCAAGCCATAAAGATGATGAACACCGAAAAAGCAATGATGTAAGGAACGGTTATCTCACTTTTTATTCGGGTTGTCTACCTTAGAGTTCAACAATGTACGTTAAAATTCAACCGAAAAGACGGAGGTGAAGACACTTATCAGTTTTATATGCTTAAGTCCTCGATTATAAAGATTTTGTCTCTTTTATGCAAGTAGTTTAGGGATATTTGAATTAAATCGCGATCAACAAACAAGAACGACGTGAGGTTAAATATAAACCGTTCCCACCGTCGGGTCTACGTAACAGAAATGGACCCGGACTTTTAACCGGCCAAAGACTGTTAACCCGGAGGAATTATGTCGCTACAACAACAATGTGATGTTAAAGTTAAATAAAACTCTCAAATTCGGCCAGAATGTTTGCATATCTCAACCCATTTACGCCAATTTTCTATGACCCAGTGAAGAATTTCGGCTATAGTGCGCTGGTCGCTGGTTGACCGAAATTAATTGATTTAACATAAACACAGAGAAAATACTCTAGAGGCATTAAATCACATGATTTTAGCGGGCATTTGACAGGGCCATTTCTGGAAATTAACGAGTTCCCAAACTTTGTACGCAATCTGACTCTGTTCAGACGTGAAACATTAGGCGACGCATTTCTTGTTGGATCATTCGCATCAATTTCCTTAATTTTCGAGAAACAACAGTCGGTCCACAACTTGTAACCCGCTATTTACGGTAACGACATTTTCTGTCTCATTTCTAATGGTATAAATTCCGATGATACCGCCATATCACAATCCTCACCAAGCGGTTTATTTTGGGAAAAGTTATAGCATTTCTTGAACCACGGGAATACAAAAGTGACAATTTTGCTTGTTGACGGAACCATTAAGTCATATAAGATAAGAGCTCATATAAGAAGCTGATTTTTTGCGCGAAGAGCTCTTACAGTAGTCACTGGATAAGATGAACTTGCGAAAAATTCTCAGACAATTTCCAAGTGTTGTATCAAAGTGAAACGTAACATGATGAAATCGCAAACCTTACTGAACACACCGACAAAACCAGACAGCGGTCTAAACCGCTGATAGCAGACTAACTACTATATAATACAGCTGCCATACAAACTGATCAAAATCTTGTATGGGAAACCGTTTTTTTAATATTGACCGTTTCTCGTTGACAGTTTGTGCTGTCGAAAGTAATTCGGAATGCACAACACCTCGATAACCGAAGAATTCTGTCAACATAACCTTGATTTTTGACCTGAATTGACGTGTTTTTTTCGGTTTTGACTCCATTTTGCCACGATATTCGGCCGATTAGTCCTCTGTCTCCGAACCGTAAGCATTGATCCGAAACTCATCGCCAGTAATAATACGTTTCATGACATCCTGGTGGTAGGAAAGCATTGTTTCACAGACCTTAACGAAACGCTCTTTTCGAAAAAAATTAGTGATTTTGGAACCAACCGTGCTTTCACTTTTCTTAGGCTCAAATGATCTTTCAAAATGGTTTTCACTGATCCTTTTGATATTCAAACGATGCCAGTAAGATCTTTGATTGTTAATCGTTGATTCTCAAACACACCTTCCGTTATTTTATTGAGGGGTTGACCATCAGTTGATGTAAATGTTTGAAAAATCGCCAATGCACTTTATGTACATCAAAAAGGCAACCGTATACTAAACACTAACAATTTTTTTGATGCCACATTAGGCACAAATGTCACTGACAGTCATATCAACCTAGGCAAAAAATGTTTCAACGAATATAAATTAAAAGTCTTACTATTTTTTGCCCAGTTATCTGAGGTGATAATGGCAAGTGGGTAATAATTTTAAGTACATACATACAATATTATTTCTACCAAAAGTTTGTACTTCTCTTATACTCCTTACGGGTTTTATTATATCTGTACATGCGATTGACTTTAAATTGGGACAGAAAAGCACCCGGAAATTGCAATTTAAATTTCCTGGGTAGATAATATTTAAAAAAACAATAATTTTGCTAAGTTGGTAGCAGTGTCCTTAATTACTAAGCGAAATATGATCACGATCTGTCAACCAGTTTGCTTACAGCAGCAGCTTAAGTCGGTACAGTACAGTAGTTTCAAATCAAATAGTCGGTTATCATGGCGCGGAAAGGAACAGGTGTTGTATTTCTGACCACATTTCGTGTGCGTAATCGTTACGAATGTTGGAAGTTTTATTAAAAACACAACCCTGCCTTGTTCTGCACGATCTTCGACCTCTTCGACTGATGAAATTATTAAAAAGTGAAGGTGCTTGAAAATCGTGTCAGCAAACTGTTAGAGAGATGGCAAGAGAACTCTACATCTCTCGTGAGTCCGTTCGAATAATTTGGTAGATATTTTACAAGTATGTATAAAAAACCCGTTCTTGACCGACTTGTCCCAATAAAGCTGAAAATGCCGCTCTGCAGAACCCGCTTTCAGTCGATCGAGGAGATAAAACAAAATTCGCTGTAGGAGCTGTAGGCCGAAGGTGTTTCGAGGACTGGAAAAATCGTTGGCATAAGTGTGTTGCATAATAGCGACTGTTGAATTTACTGAAAACAAAATTTATTTGAAATATTTTTGGGTTTTGTTCTGAATTTGGTGCACAATTCATAACAAAAAGTTCAAATGTAACCACAACGATTTAAACTTATCTCATAATACAAATGAAACACTAGTTTTAAATAATTTTTAATTTTCATTTAATATCGGAAACAATCAAGATTTTCATAAATAAAAACAACATCTGCTAAAATAGTCTCTAAAATATTTAAGTACTTTCGCCAAATCTTTAATGGTGGTATTTGACTACAGCAGGAGCGGCATATGATGTG
Organism: Bactrocera neohumeralis; assembly: GCF_024586455.1. Classification (NCBI taxonomy): domain Eukaryota; kingdom Metazoa; phylum Arthropoda; class Insecta; order Diptera; family Tephritidae; genus Bactrocera; species Bactrocera neohumeralis. The sequence continues at coordinate 83,921,861 of NC_065919.1, read as the reverse complement.
TAATGGGCTGCTGGAGCGGCATAGTGAGCCACTGGGGCAGCATAATGAGCTACGGGGGCAACGGTCTTGACCACGGTGGGGGCTGAGTAGTGAGCGACTGGCGCGGAATAGTGAGCGACTGGAGCGGCGTAGTGAGCCACTGGAGCAGCGTAATGGGCAACTGGCGCAACTGTCTTTACAACTGGAGCGACGGCAACAGCTTTTACGAGAGGTTCACGGTTCACGACGGCGTTGAAACCATTGATGGGATCAGCTGTGTACTGAACAGTGCGTTTGTAACCATCAGCGTCAATGAGGGAATATTCACCATGGACCACATCACCATCACGTTCCTCCACTTGGCTCTTGGAATCACCGGTGAGTTTGTCATCAACGCCATAAGAGAATTTGTATTGAGGATGAGGATCGTATTCCTCCGATTTCACAACGACTTTTTGGGCTACAGCCACAGGTGCTGCGTGCACGGCGACGGCTGGTGCGGCATGGTAAACTGGAGCAGCGGGTATATAGCCAGCGCTGGCAACAGCGACGAAAGCGAGTGCGAATACAAACTGCAAAGAAACAAATTGATTGTGTGAAATTGACAAACAATTAGATCAGGTTATTTTAGTCTCAGGCGTGTGCCAATTTACCTTGAATGCCATTTTTGAAAATATGTTGTATGGTTTCTTAACTCCAAGACGGGTTCTTTCTTACAGCGAACGCAAGTAGTGAATGATACAAGCTATTAGTTCGCAGATCATTTTATACTGTACAGCCCTTCAGATATTAGACAAGAGTTCACTTTTCACTTGTCTAGTATAATTGAATATTAGCATTGACATAAGTACATACAATGTGTTAAACATTTTCACTCACAGCCTTAAAAATGACACAATTAATTTAACCACCGTGGTATGTACTATAATAAAATGTCTTGGCCGGTTTAAGTGAAAACGAAAAGGTTGTTCAAAATATTTAGTTATTTGAATATGTATGAGAAGGTCGTCTAGCTTTAATTGAAGAATGCCCAGAAAGAGAAATATTCAAAAGTGATTGTGATCCCTAAGGGTAGTTTCAAATAAAGCTCTTTGTATTCGACTAATCAACTAACCGGATTAATTGGATTAAACGAATAGGGCGTTATTCGAATAATATCATTCGGTTTACAGTATCCGGATAACACTTGCCAGCAGGTGCTACTTCGGATTGAGTAGGTAATTGAGAAGTAAAGTCCTCTTTCGACGCACAAAGGCCAAACCCTACAAGTCACTCAGCATCCTTGTCTTGCTATTTGGTGCAGAGGCATGGACGATGATGAAAACACTCCAGCTCTAAGAGTATTCGATGCAGTACCCGCCGGGGGTAGCTGAAGATGAGGAAGACCTCCACTCCGTTTGAAAGACCAGGCGGAGAAGGACTTGGCTACATTTGGAATCTCCAACTACCGCCAAACAGCGAAAAGGAAGAACGACAGACGCGCTTTTGTAAACTCGCGTGACACCGCTTACCCCAATAAAGACGAGGAAGCAGAAGTTCGATCTAAACAATTCTTTACGTTGATTGTACCGCTGTTTTGAAATAAAAATCCCCGCTAAATTTCGTGAAGACTCTTCGTCAAATAAAATAATTGTGCGTAAAAGGACAAGATTTTGATCGTTCAGTTTGTATGACAGCTATATGTTATAGTTGTCCGAATTGGACGTGTGTAAACTTTCAGATTGATATCTCAAAAACTTTGTGACTACTTCACATACATACATAGAGAAGGATATGACTAATTGACTGAGCTCGTCATGCTGATCATTTATGTATGTACTATATATATGATAGGATATTGCTAACTTTTGAAACAAAGATATGTCTGCCTCAACATGATTGACATAGATAATATAACACCATCTTTTGGTCGAGCAGTTTGCATACATCGAATTGAAAGAAATGACTGATCCTAATATGAATACATTAAATCTGACTGAATATTATATGTATATTTTGGAACCTAGCTCTGGTCAAAACTAAGGAATACGCAGAATTGAACAAAAGCTCGTAGCTTAATTCGACCGCCACAAAAACGGATACGTGGGACGGGGCATTGTCATAAGGGAAGACCATTTGTTTTCGCAAAAGGAGTTTTCTGTAATTTGGTCTTATTCAGAGAGACGATATAGATCAACTCTTAAGAAAAACAGGAAACAACGGTTTTCACCCTCTGCTCCTGGTCAGAAGTTTGGAGTATGAAGTACAGTGTTTCGACTGTTCCTTGAAGTCTCTTCGACTCTGGACTACAATAGTGGACTTATATTTCGACGACGAACACGACACGACGCAGAGACCCAAACCAAACGGTTTTGCGGTTGCCATCGACAACATCTTTGCGTGCCAGTCTCTAATAGCAGAAATCTGGTAGCTGTTGTCTGTTAACTGGCCTATGAGTTCTTAAATAAATTCCTCGTGGTTCTAGTGTTACACTGCCCACATTATTGGATACTATGACATATTATGACAATCAGTTCCTAACAGAATCTTGTTGCTTTGTTCATCTGTCAATTGAATATTATAAATCAAACTTCATGCTGTATTAAACTTAATTTTTGTAGCCTCAACTGCGATTCTTGAGTCAGATAATACTACAAAAACTCTTTACTCCGTTTTATGAGTATCATTTGTTCATCTGAAGCTGGATAAGCTTTCCTAGGAATCTAATGAAGGAACTTCAGAATTTTCCCGGTTAAAAGAAAGCTTTAAAGATCTTGTCGTGGTCTTATCAGATAAGCACTTGTAATTCAAAACTATCAAATAAAACTTTAAAGAAATTATATTCGTATTTAGATAAGTTATAACTTTTATTAACTCCACTGTTTCATCGATAAGCATAAATAAGTATATACTCGCAGGTATATTTTAACAAGAACAATCCTTTATATGTACTATAATCACAATATTTACAGGTTTTAATGATGGTATTTGACGACTGCGGGGGCAGCATATGATGCATAATGGGCAGCTGGAGCGGCATAGTGAGCCACTGGGGCAGCATAATGAGCTACGGGGGCAACGGTCTTGACCACGGCGGGGGCTGAGTAGTGAGCGACTGGAGCGGCGTAGTGGGCAACTGGAGCAGCGTAGTGAGCAACTGGAGCGGAGTAGTGGGCAACTGGAGCAACAGTCTTTACAACTGGAGCGACGGCAACAGCTTTTACGAGAGGTTCACGGTTCACGACGGCGTTGAAACCATTGATGGGATCAGCAGAGTACTGAACAGTGCGTTTGTAACCATCAGCGTCAATGAGAGAGTATTCACCATGAACCACATCACCATCACGTTCCTCAACTTGGCTTTTTGAATCACCGGTGAGTTTGTCATCAACGCCATAAGAGAATTTGTATTGAGGATGAGGATCGTATTCCTCCGACTTCACAACAACTTTTTGGGCTACAGCCACAGGTGCTGCGTGCACGGCGACGGCTGGTGCGGCATGGTAAACTGGAGCAATGGGTGCGTAGCCAGCGCTGGCAACAGCGACGAAAGCGAGTGCGAATACAAACTGCAAATATTAAAGTGGAATTTACTATTTATAAGAAATTATTAGGTGTAATATTTCGATCTTTTTACCTTGAATGCCATATTTTGCAAATTTGGTCTCGTAAGGAGTAAAGTTGTTCTGTGCTGTAGTGATTACACGAATTGAATGATATCAAATGTGAATTTGCGACCAATTTTATACCATGCAACTGTTAAGGAATTTCTTAGTATTCATAAAAATTAGACATACCTTTTGAATTATGATATTATATATACATACATATGTGTTTTTATTATGTATGTATGTTTATACATGAAATACGCAAAATAATGAGTGAGACACATGTTGAAATTATAGTACCTTGACAGGTCAGTTCACTCTATTAGCGCGCTTAGAAACAGAAAGTGAGCATTCAGTTGTTGCAACAATAAGCTTATCAAAGCGGTTTTGCCAAAAAGAGTATATGGTACCGTTGCTGGCAGTGCGCGTGCTTGCGTAGTCTACATAGTTCATATTTACATTGTAGTCTTGTGTACGTAGAAGTGATAATAAAAGTTCGGCAATAAACGTGTTCCAATGATGTTCATATGAATTAAAACTAAGGCAGGAAATGCTTCAGGAACTATGTAATATTTTATTTAATTCAATAATTGAAGATTCTATGTTAAAGTTTTTGAGTTAGTACAATTTTGTACGTCGAATTCCACAATGGAATGCAAAAAACTTGAAAGTTGCTGAATACTATCCCATCTAGTCAACTATCGGTTAAACCATATATTAGTCGCCAGGGATTCCTACCAGATATTGATATTAAAATTCATTTAAGCATCTTATGATCGAAATACAAAAACAGTTTCGAAACGATTGTGTGGGTTGATATAAAACCTCTTTTACAGTATCTGAAGATCGAATTACAAAAGTACACGAAATTGTTATGTACGTTCGATTCTTAACAAAATAGAGAAAAAGTTTACCAGCAAATTTGATTGATATAGCGAATGATAGCGTCTGTGAGATAAGTACCTATAACCCAATAGGGAGCACGCATTCGTCCACCTTTCCTAAAAATGTTTGTCCACAGATACACTTGTTTTGCTTGATTAGGGGGTCAGTAGGGTAATCTGGCCTGTTTTTTGACATTTTTTTCATAGAAATTTTTATTCTACAATAGAACTTTTTCATATATCATGAGGTAAATCGTGGAGTGTACAAACAAATTTTTTAGGAATTTTTTGATGACATCTGTCAGAGAAATGGCTGGGTGAATGAGATGAGTTTTTCCACTGACGGACACGGTTTCTCATGTTTGGATTATCTGAAACACAAAAACCCAATTATTCTTAAAAAGTACGTAAATGGTTATCATCCCAATAGAATCATGAAGAAATTTTGATAAATAAAAAAGTAATTAACGTTTTTTTTAATTTTCCCCAAGTTTTTTTACATAAATTTTGTCATAACATTGTCAATTAATTATAAAAAATTTTGAATCTAATAGGGATGATAGTGGCGTTTTGTGAACATTTTGCAAAAAGTTTGAGTAGCCCTCGATCAGAATCACGCAAGTTTCAAAAAGTGTGTTTTGAGAAAAACGCGTTTAAAGTTTGAGGTACTGAAAAAGCATACAAAGATGGACATAAACGTTGAAAAATTGACATTCCCCTAATTATTATTTTTGGGTCTTTTTCGAAACCTTCCAATGGTAAAGTGGGTTTCTACATTAATCCTAAGGGTATAAGAGAACAGAAAATGCAAAAAAAAATTTTAAAATTTCCTACTGACCTTTTTGGCTTTTTATGATTTTACAAATCAAGAAGCAAATAGTTTAACAGGAAAAAAATTTGGTAACGGGACGTACATAAAAAATTAAATATTGTTATTTTTATTGTTAGAAACATAATGAACAACGAAATGAACTGTTCATGCCCTAGGTATCGAATAATTACATGATCCCCGTTATTGAAAATTGACGTTTTTAGTTACAAATAACCAGTCAATGTAGACAAAGGTAAAACCGAAAACTGGAATTGGATTTTTGGCAAACATTTTTACAAAAAAATATGGTATGTTTGTGTGTCAAAAATGGCCGAATCGTGTCATCTAAGTCTTTCCTGAGCTCCCATATATCCTAACACAACGATTTTTAGACTTTCAGGTGATTGTACTCCACACGATTGGTGATGGTACCTTAATGAACCTCATGGAACAATTTATGAGTATGTTGTGGCATATTTATGATATGGAGTATTGGCAAAAATAAATAAATACTACCCCCAACTCCTATATACCACATATAATGATTTTCGTTTTTCTAACAAACGTTTTGTCGAATATGTCGGTCAGCAGATGAGTTATAAATATTTATTTGAACTTCCATAACTCGAACTTCTATATCTCAAAGTTTTCCATTGCTCGAACTCTAGAATTGGCAATAGAAGTAAAATTTCATACAAATTTCATACTCCATAACTTCGTTGGAATTGACATTAGTCTCTCGTTGAATATATGACACGCTCTAAGTGCTGAGCTGATTTATAAAAGCCTTTATGATCCACACTTATCTCTTGTTATCACAAAGGATCGGCGATCTAAGTTGTACAAGCTGGATCCTTCATGGTCATTTATGCAAGGATCATTCACTTATCCTAATCTTACTTAAAATAAAATGAAATAAAATTGATAAAATTAATGAAATAAGATACGATTTTATATTACATCATTTATTAACTTAAAATTTTGATCGATTTAAACATGCAAACATAAATTAATAACAAGAACCGATACATTCACAATTATTGATTTGGCTAATATTCGAAGACTTCATAGTCTTTAGTGATGGTAATTGACTGCTGGAGCGGCATAAGAAGTATAATGGGCAGCTGGAGCGGCGTAGTGAGCCACTGGGGCAGCATAATGAGCTACGGGGGCAACAGTCTTGACCACAGCAGGAGCTGAGTAGTGAGCAACTGGAGCAGCGTAGTGAACAGCAGGAGCAGCATAGTGGGCAACTGGGGCAACGGTCTTTACAACTGGAGCGACGGCAACAGCTTTTACAAGAGGTTCACGGTTCACGACGGCGTTGAAACCGTTCACGGGATCCGAAGTGTACTGGACGGTGCGTTTGTAACCATCAGCATCAATGAGAGAGTATTCACCATGAACCACATCACCATCACGTTCCTCCACTTGGCTCTTGGAATCACCGGTGAGTTTGTCATCAACGCCATAAGAGAATTTGTATTGAGGATGAGGATCGTATTCCTCCGATTTCACAACGACTTTTTGGGCTACAGCCACAGGTGCTGCGTGCACGGCGACGGCAGGTGCGGCGTGGTATACTGGAGCAACTGGTACATAGCCAGCGCTGGCCGCGGCGACGAAAGCAAGTGCGAATACAAACTGGAAAGGAAAAAATTAAATTTGATATTATTGGCAGCAATTGGATCAGGTTGCTTTAATCTCAAGCAGTCGCTAAAATTACCTTGAATGCCATTTTAGAGAAGTGTGGTTGGTTCTTTGTCACAACGAATACAAGAAGTGAATGATAGAAAACAAGAGTTTGTCGCCTATTTTATACTACACCTGTCCGTATTTTTTATTGGAGCGAAAATTGTATAATTGTGCCTTGACAGGTCAGCTCGCTTTATCAAAGCATTCAGCACGCTTGATACAAATTTACAAAATTTCGCATACAAAGGTAATGACGTGCGAAAATATTATAAATATGAATTAGTTTATGCTTGACTCATAATTAAATACATATCTACATACGAACATGTGTAGATGTATTTAAATGGTTTGAAGCAGTTCAGTTTGATATTGCTACAATTAGTAACGGTTAAATTTATAACAAATATTGAAGGGTAAAATTTGGACGGAACCTTACATTAAAAAACATCGCAAAATTCAAGAATTTGAGGAGTGTGAAGTATTTGAAATATTTGAGTTGTTAATGTGTAGGGGACCGAGGTCCTTGTATTTAGCTCGCCGATTAAGGCAAGTTTAACACCAAATTACATATGACAAGCGGAGTATTTCTATTAATTCAATGAGTATATCTCACATATTGCTTGATGATAAAAAATTATCTAGTGATTGAAAAAGTTTTATATAATATGATAAATAAAGTCTAGGGAAAATTTGGCACAATTTTGAACTTTGAAATAATGTAAGACAGCAGATAGGCTCAAAATCGCATTTTAAAGGAAACACACATTTAATAAGTTAGGTTAGGTTAGATTGCTGATCGATGATCGCACGTATAGTCCTTTGTGAAGCCATAGAATATAAGAACTCTTGTGTTCGGACTTAGAGATGGGCAAAACGCTTAGTAGTCAAAACAAATTTGCACAAACATTTAATTTACATTTCCGCAATGCGATCCCGTATGCGCTCCCAAGTGTTTAAGTCTTGACCTCCCGAACGCGGGACAGGCAATAAAGCAAGGGTTGAGTTTTTCCACCTCATCTTCTTCCAAACAGCTTCTGCAAACGACGCCTAGTAAGATTCCCGACCTTAAAGCATGGACGATAATAGAGCAATGGCCTGTTAAAAGCCCCACAACTAGGGAGAGGACCTTACTGACGGCAAATAGGTCACTAGATCTCCTGCGTTCAATCTTGGGCTAAAAGGCTTTTGTGACAGCGCAAGTACCGATGATGGTTCGGTGCTGGCCAAGCTTCCGCGAAGCCCAGCTATATAATAGCCGAACACAAGAGGATACGGGAGCACCGATCCACTCCCATTCTACCGATAGCGGTTCTAGGGTGCCTTTCCTTGCAAGCTTATCAGCTTTACAATTTCCTGCCATTACGCTATGGCCCGGCACCTATACCAGTCTTATCGCAAAGATGCTCGATGCAATTGATAGCAAGGTTAGGCACTCCTTGACCAACCCTGAACGCACTGTAAATGAGTTCAAGGCTAGTATCGGCGCTCTGTTATCTGAGTGAATGGAGGCTGCACTCCGAAGTAGCAGATCTACTGCTACGACTTGGAAGACACTGCAATAGTCAGGAAGTCTGAAACTGGAGTTGATAGATAGCTTCCGACGGTAAACCCCTTCACCAACCTTCTCCCCAAGGCTTGAACCATCCGTAAAGAATCTCACAGAACAGAAGCAAAGCAGTACTAGCGAGAAAGCTCAAGTCAGAACGCCAAAATCGTAAAACGCTACGCTGATAAGCATGATGGTCAGGTATCTGGACCAAATATATAAATGATCAGCATGACGAGCTGAGGTTATATATTCATGCTCGTCTGCCTGTATATTGCGAACGAGTCACTTAATTTTTGAGATATCGTTCTGAAATTTTGTACACGTTCTTTTCTCCCCTAGAACAGCTCATTTGTCGGACCACAATAACATGAAGTAGGTTGCCTTTGATATTTCGGGACAATGCTGGTGTTGCAATCTGGCAAATCACAACTTTATTATTCATATTATAGTAGAGCTTGACATTTTTTATGTCCCACATATGTATATATCTAGAACGTTTTGACATATGAACCCTATTTGCAGTAGCTTAAAATATTCATCTTGGCTAAAAATGGAATAGAATCCAGATTATTTTTTACAACTTTTGGCGTGGATTAACTCAGTATCGATGAACTTATTATAATTAAATTTATGTCGATGAAGCTCCATCAAGGGTCAGTGTTCGTCGATGGTATGGTGAATCCAATCGAATTAACAGATCACTCGTATTTCGTGAAGGTCGTTCAAAATTAGTTATTGTCTCGGAAACTGTTGATGCTGTGCGCAATCTGATATTGCAAGATCGTCTTGTGACCTATCGTGGGATTGAGACAATTATATCATTAGTTAGAACAGCATAGATAGATAGAGCTATGTATGTAACTTTCTATACCAACAGAGATAGATAAAAAATTGAGGCTTTGCAATGCGACCTATAGCCTATTGCGTCCTCTCCTATATCACATATGGTAAGAAAGATCCAGCAGTCTGAACAATTCCAGGAGCTTGCTGGAACTTAGGTCCTTGAGCCTGCATCTACAAATTGCTGGTCAATCTAGAATTATATGTTCTGGAAGACCATCATACATTCAATATTGCATGAATTGCATTTAATTGTAAAAACAAATTGTTCACCTTGTATTCCACACACTTGGTCAATCGCAAACAAAACGCGTTTTTGGCACCTGTAAAGGCGGTTGATGTGTTCAGAACCTATGTTTTGAGATATGTAGCTCAGTCAGAGCGACAAAAGTACTTCGACAATTAGTTTAAACCCGTACAAAAGTGTATAGGTCTTCATGGAGAATATTTAGAAAACAATAAACAGATTTTGGTTTATCAATATTTGTTTTTGTATTCTACTCCCGTAATATAAAAAGCAACCCTCGTATGGTGTATAGTATAAGTATGTTTTATTAATACACAGTTCTAGCTGCGCTAGCATTAAAAACGATTTATTTTCAATTTATCGGTTTCCTTTTATTTAAATAAATTTGTGGTGTTAAATAAATATATGTACATATTCATATGTATGTCGATATTAAATAACAAATGGAAATTATTTCCATAAATAACACATTCACCCATTTCAATTCGAATTTTTAACATTTCTTAGGCTTTAATGGTGGTATTTGACGACTGCTGGAGCGGCATAAGAAGTGTAATGGGCAGCTGGAGCGGCGTAGTGAGCCACTGGGGCAGCATAATGAGCTACGGGGGCAACAGTCTTGACAACAGCAGGGGCTGAGTAGTGAGTAACTGGCGCGGCATAGTGAGCCACTGGAGCAGCGTAGTGGGCAACTGGAGCAACAGTCTTTACAACTGGAGCGACGGCAACAGCTTTTACGAGAGGTTCACGGTTCACGACGGCGTTGAAACCATTGATGGGATCAGCAGAGTACTGAACAGTGCGTTTGTAACCATCAGCATCAATGAGGGAATATTCACCATGAACCACATCACCATCACGCTCCTCCACTTGGCTCTTGGAATCACCGGTAAGTTTGTCATCAACGCCATAAGAGAATTTGTATTGAGGATGAGGATCGTATTCCTCCGATTTCACAACGACCTTTTGGGCTACGGCCACAGGTGCTGCGTGCACAGCGACGGCTGGTGCGGCATGGTAGACAGGAGCAACGGGTAGATAGCCAGCGCTGGCCGCGGCGACGAAAGCGAATGCGAATACAAACTGCAAAGAGAAATATTCATTTTATTGATATTGGCAAACAATTAGATCAGGTTGGCAAAATTACCTTGAATGCCATGTTTTCGAAATGTGTTGAATAATTTCGGTGTTAAGCGTGTGGTTGGTTCTTTGTCACAACGAATGCAAGAAGTGAATGATGCCAAATATGATTTTAAAAATCTTTTTATACTTTTTGCAGTGCGTTTATTTATCTATGCAGCTATAGCAAAGAAAATAACTGTATCTTTGAAGGTGCACACATACTATTCACCTACACATAAGAAATTGAGACTTAAGGTGAACCGTGTTAATTGAAAGTTTTACTAATATAATTACAAATATATGCTTAAATATGTTGTTGCAGATTGATGTAGCGGCAATCCTGCAGTGAAATAAATTAGTTATAAATGAGTTTACATTAGTAACAACTGTGCGCTTAACTAGCCAACTGACGATCTTCTATTCATTCACACAGCTTGTATTTTTGTGCGGTGATGCTCTGTGGGACGTCACTATCTGTCGGCGAGCACTTATTGATTACAAAAATTTTGATTTCCGTGAAAAATTTACCTATGGCATAACTGCAAATGTAAAGCGATCAATTCTAAAACAAAAAAAATCTTATAAAACTCTTCAATTAGATGGAATAGTTTCTGACTTAATTGTGCGAATTGTGGAAGCCCAGAAGCCTAGCTTTTGAAGGTATAACCTTGATGAATTGTGAAAAATTTTTACTTATTTCGATTTTGATAAATGGTTTGCTAGATGTCGCCAAAGCTGAAATGTTACTGAAACATAACTTACATACATATGTTCTTGATAAAGGCTAGATTTAAGGGTTACATGGGTTTACGGCTTTCAAAAAATCGATTTTTTTTATTGTCTTATTTAATTCTACAACTCCTCTAGAATATTGTCCTAAATTTTTAAGTTGATCCGAGTAATAGTTTCGGAGATACAGCTTTGAGAACTTGTGCGCTCGAGGCTAGCTAGGCTAAGTGCGCCGTCTTTAAACGCGTTTTTCTCGAAACTGTGTTTTTGAAGTCGGTTGGCAAGATTTCTCGATTTGGAAGAAGAATTTTTTTTTCGGTTACAACTATTAAAAAAAATTTGGCGAAATTTTCAGTAAACTTTCATTTTTTTAATGTCTGCCCATTTTTCAGTTTTTCCCCTTCATTCAAGCTCTAAGTTAAGGTTTCAACTAAAACCATTTTTTTCCATTTTAGATTTTAGGAGTTATCCCGCCTACGCGGACGTATCTTTTTTTCGAGGGATCACTGGAAATGGGCGGTGTTTAAAATATTTCATAAGTTTGCAGACGAAGGAAAAACAAAATAATAGAAACCACTTATGTATATTGAAAAAAAAATTGAGTTTTGGTTATAAAATAGTTATATATTGGTTATATTTGATAGCGGAAACTTAAAATTGTATGCAAATGGCTGCGATACAAACTAATATCACACTTTTTCATATTCATATTTAAAAGAGCGCACATCTCCAGATTTATATATGTATACATATGTATGTCTAATTTGAATGTTATTAGTTTCAACTTATTAGCTCTAAGTAGCTTCGACATAAAAATGGAAAAGGAGAGTATATTAGCCCTTTGACTAACTGCAGCTGAACAGGTTTTAGCAAAAGAAATATGTAGATTGCAGAGCAAAAAACTCACACCAAATTTTCAAGACCAAATCAAAGCGTTGCACTACTATAAAAGTGTCAGCGAATTGACGGACATGTATCATTCACTTCTTGTCTTCGCATTCGCAAAGAACTCAACTAATAATCACGATATGGCTTTCAAGGTAAGTTCAATCACAAAACCGTTAAGCAGCGGGAACTCAATATATAAGAAATATGTTTATATTACGTTAATAATCCAATTTGCTTTTGCAGTTTGTATTCGCACTCGCTTTCGTCGCCGCGGCCAGCGCTGGCTACATACCCGCTGCTCCCGTCTACCACGCCGCACCTGCCGTCGCCGTGCACGCAGCACCTGTGGCTGTAGCCCAAAAGGTTGTTGTGAAATCGGAGGAATACGATCCTCATCCTCAATACAAATTCTCTTATGGCGTTGATGACAAACTCACCGGTGATTCCAAGAGCCAAGTGGAGGAACGTGATGGTGATGTGGTTCGTGGTGAATACTCTCTGATTGATGCTGATGGTTACAAACGCACTGTGCAATACACTTCGGATCCCGTGAACGGTTTCAATGCCGTCGTGAACCGTGAACCTCTCGTTAAAGCTGTTGCCGTCGCTCCAGTTGTAAAGACTGTTGCCCCAGTTGCCCACTACGCTGCTCCAGTTGCTCACTACGCCGCTCCAGTCGCTCACTACTCAGCCCCTGCTGTGGTCAAGACCGTTGCTCCCGTAGCTCATTATGCTGCCCCAGTGGCTCACTACGCCGCTCCAGCTGCCCATTACACATCCTACGCCGCCCCTGCATACCATCATTAATTCGAAGAGAAGTGTCCAATTTCGAAGACTATTTTAAATGGACGAGTGCGTGAACGCTCAACGAATTGTTAATAATTTTATTCTAATTTATTTCGACGTTAAATAAAAAATAATCTACAAAGCCTATCTGTAGCTGTGTTTAACTAAAGGGGGGTAGCACCCACAAAGGTCGAAAAATGTACTTTTTCGCGATGTATTTTTGGGGAAAATGCAATCGGTAAACATAGGATTGATATCATATATTGTATTTGCATTTGGGGAAAATTTAAAGAATAGAAAATATTTTTTTTACATAATGAATACCAAAGATTATTTGACTTTTGGTTATTCTGGTACACCTTGTCGCCGCCGGCATCAAAATCTGCGTAAGATCGTGACAGCAATTTTCATTTTTATTATTTCACTCTAGAAGGTTTTTCATCTTTGAGCGACTGACACCATAATCCACAAACAAACTTCGAGTTATGGAGGGAAATTTGTATGAAATTTTACCAATTGCCAATTCAAGAGTTCGAGTTATAGAAGTTCACCTGTTTATATATATGGTAGTCGAAAAAGTCTTTCCGTATTTTTAATCAAACTTTTTCTTTCCTTTTTCTTTATTTTCATATATCGGGTGATTTTTTAAGAGCTTGATAACTTTTTTTTAAAAAAAAACGCATAAAATTTGCAAAATCTCATCGGTTCTTTAATTGAAACGTTAGATTGGTTCAAGACATTTACTTTTTGAAGATAATTTCATTTAAATGTTGACCGCGGCTGCGTCTTAGGTGGTCCATTCGGAAAGTCCAATTTTGGGCAACTTTTTCGAGCATTTCGGCCGGAATAGCCCGAATTTCTTCGGAAATGTTGTCTTCCAAAAGTTGCTGGCTTATTTCTGTAGACTTTAGACTTGACGTAGCCCCACAAAAAATATCAAAGGCGTTAAATCGCATGATCTTGGTGGCCAACTTACGGGTCCATTTCTTGAGATGAATTGTTCTCCGAAGTTTTCCCTCAAAATGGCCATAGAATCGCGAGCTGTGTGGCATGTAGCGCCATCTTGTTGAAACCACATGAGTCAACATTTAAATGAAATTATCTTCAAAAAGTAAATGTCATGAACCAATCTAACGTTTCAAATAAAGAACCGATGAGATTTTGCAAATTTTATGCGTTTTTTTTAAAAAAAGTTATCAAGCTCTTAAAAAATCACCCGATATAACTCATTGAACTTTAATGAACCAATTGTACCATTTTGGTGGACCACTTTTTGCCATTTTTCCGAGAAACGTTATTCCATCAGTGTAAACCTTTTCTGGTTTCTCGACGTAAAACTCCGACAAGTAATTTTAATAGGCTTCTCTTAAAGCGAACTTTACTTCATCAAGGGAGTTCTGCATTGACCGAAACAAATGGTAGTCCGATGGTGCAAGGTCAGAACTAAATGGTGGATGCATCAAAACTTCCCAGCCAAGCTCTCCCAGTTTTTGCCGAGTCATCAAAGACGTAAGTGGTTTAGCGTTGTCCTGATGGAAGACAAAGCCCATTCTGTTGATCAGTTCTGACCGTTTTTTTTCGATTGCTTGCTTTAATCCCATCAGTTGCTGACAGTAAAATGTAGAATCAATTGTTCGACCAGGCTGGAGCAGCATAGTCATAGTGAATGATTCCTTTCCAATCCCACCAGACGCTCAGCATAACCTTTCGAAGCGTCAATCCTGGCTTTGCGATCATTTGTTGAGCTTCACCACGCTTGGACCATGATCTTTTTCGCACATTACTGTCGTATTTGATCCACTTTTCATCTCCTGTTACCAATCGCTTCATAAATGATTTGATTTCATTTCGTTTCAGCAAAGCATCGCAGATGTTAATTCGGTCCATTAAATTTTTCACATACAATCCAAGTGGTACCCAAATATCGAGCTTCTTTTTGTGGCCAGCCTTTTTTAAATGGTTCAAAACCGTTTGATGATGAATGTTAAATTCCTTAGCGATGTCATGGCTTCATATGTGATGGTCCTGGTCAATCTTTTCCATAATAGCATTGTCTTATTCTACGAACACATCGAAATTTCCAGAATGGAAGTGAGGGAAGCATCGTTGTGCTACATGAACTGATACAGCATCGTCTCTGTTAACTTCGCAAGTTTCATTTGTGGCTTGCGTGGCATTCTTCCCTTTTTCATACAAACATTTCAAAATATAGCGGTTTCTTCATTATTTTCACTCATTTTTGAACAGCTGCAACTTTTTTTCAAATTCCCCGAATTTAAATATTTTTGGTTAAATGAAGCTTAAAATCTCACCTTTCCAACACTATATGGTATGAAACCATGTGGTTGGTAGCACTGGAGAAATACGACTACAACGACATCTATTAACAAAATACGAAAATACTTTTTCGACTACCCAATATATAGCTAAATAGTTTGAAACGTTTTCGGCTACTTCCCAATGATTATACAAATAGTTGGAAATGGGAAATGAAACTAGAGTAGTTCTCTTATACTGGCACAAATTTATTCATCACCATCACCATCATGAGGCAAATAGTTGATGTGAACAATCTTTATGCAAAGTAAATTTTATTCTCTGAATCTTGCCACCTTAAAGTCACCTTTACAATATTCGTAACAAAGCGACAATGGGAGTTTGAGCAAGTTATGTTAGGTCTTTGTTGTCCATTTAGAAAAAAGCGCACACACAAAGGGATTTGCAATTCTTCCCTTTGACCGACTTCTTTTCAACTCTGTAATAAACTTGTGTGCGCAAGCGTACCGACTTACGTGTTGAAATCTATTGTGGCAGCAAGTTAGGACTTGGACTTGGAGGTAAACAGAGTTCATAGAAATGCTTATTTATGAGCATTGGGCTGACCTGTTTCCCGAGGCTCATCTGCTTTGTGTTGATCAGTTCAGTGAAGATCCCTTGGCAGCAACAGCGAAATGCTCATTACAAAATGCTGCGAGCTTAACGAAAGTGCAATGACCGACCGACACAGACACTAGAACCAACCCTTCGACTCCAGCGAGGGATTTTTTTCCCGTTCGCGCGGATTCAAACAACATTTAATCAGACATACAAATACAAAAAGCAGCGATTTGAATTGAAAACAAGCACCAAGGAAATACATTCAATTCATTATGTGCCAATGCACTTCGCATTTTACCACATACAATATAATATACATATGTATGTGTGTGTCAACTTTTGTTGTTTGTTTGTTTATTCAGTTCACGAAGTTACAATTAAGGACGAAACTATAAGAGTCGCGCTCGCATGCATGGCAAATACGTCAGTTATCGTTTTAGATCTTCACGCAAAAATAAAATAAAAATAAAAATCACTCATCGCCGAAAAGATCGCAAATAAACCAATAAATACTGGCACAATAGCGTCTACGAAATATTTCGTTGCGTTCTGCGTCTGCACCTGCCGTTTACATCTTTTTGTGCTTCCACTTTTCGTAAACAAGTTTGTTTGTTATTTTGGAAATTGCATACCTGTAGACGTGGGCTTACATGCACGCGTGTGCATGTGTGTGTGTATGTGTGCTTAATTTATACTTGTAAAAATCATGAAAGGGTTTAAGTTTCCAAGGTCAGTGAAAAATACTTACAAGATCCATTAGTTTAGCTGTACCTTCTGTTCCTTTACAGAATTTTTAAGTAAAAATCATTTACTTTACGTGCACCTGGGCGCTTTTGTAGAACATGCAGCTCCGGCAAGCAGCCATATGTTCAAGACAACCCTGTAGAAACAATCTTAAAATTATTGCGCAAGGTTTGAGGGAAATTCGTATCAGAAAGCCACGGGCTCAGCATCGACAGTAGTCTCAGTAATTTCATATGGACTCAGGACTCTAGTTTTCAAAATATTTGAGCTTGATGTTTATAGACTTGAAGTCCTCCAGGCGAAATAATTATTCTTTTTTAGAGTCGATTGATAATATTTGAATGGGAATTATTTGAAAGAGGGATTATTATATAATATATTTTAGTTATTTTTAATGTTTTGTTAGCAAATATTAAATTAAGTTTTTTCGGTTCTTTACTTTTTTTGAATTGTCTAAGCTTTCAATCGTTTTCTTGATTCTTTTTGATCTTAATTGTTGGTTATGGATTCAGTTTTATAGAAATTAGTTAAATTTCTATTTCTCTTTTGGTTTATTTTTATAGAAACCATTTAAGTTTCTAACTCTTTTTCGGCTTTATTTTTAGTTTCTCTATTCTGATGTATAGATCTCATGATTTCATGCACATAGTTTCTTCTTCATAATGAAACCTCTCGCAATCTAGAGTTGATGATTGTTCATTGAATTTTATAACCTAATGCAAAGCTCACATAATTTTATTCCATAAACTTTTTATCAGCAAATAATCCCAAACCTGTGCCCTTTGGATGCCTTCTTGTGGTTTTTGAGGTTATAAATGGAAACTTTAAAATTTTTTCAAAAGAAATATGAGTTCGCTTTTTTCACTTTCTATCCGAATTCGTAAATATGAGATGGGTAGCCTATACACAGTGACCATGGAACGCTTTCGGATAAGTTAAAATTCTAAGAGAAGTATTTTTGGGTTATTACAAAGTGGAAACCTACCATAATGGACGATAAATATACGTGAAAGAGGTTAAGCGGTTATATAGGTTTACGAGTTTCCAAAAAAAAATAACTTTTTATTGTCTTGTTAAATTTTACAGCACCTCTAGAATATTGTCCCAAATTCAAGTTGATACAACTTTGAGAACTTGTGCGCTCGAGTCTAGCTAGGCTAACTGCGCCGTCTTTAAACGTGTTTTTCTCGAAACTGTGTTTTTGACGTCGGTTGGCAAGATTTCTCAAGAACTACTCCTCCGATCTTCATGAAATTTGAGATACAATTCTTAAAGACTTGGACAAAGAATTTTTTTTTTGATTTTGTGTAAAAATTTCTGCCAAAAAATCAATTTTGAGCTTTTTTCCATCTGCAAGGAGTTATCCTGCCAACGCGGGCGCATCTTTTTTGCGAGGGGTCACCGAAAATGGCGTCGCAATGGCCGAGTTTAAAATATTTTTTTTTCCAAAAATTTCAGAATTTCTTTTTTATAGTGTGTGTTTGTAACAATAAAAAATTATAAATTTTTATATGAGAAAAGAAATTTTGAAAAAAGGCTTTTTTTTACCCGAGGAAACCCATGCACCCCTGAAGCCTCCTATGTAATGACCGTCACAATAAAGATTTCAATTCAGATCAGTGCTCAAATAAAATATGTGGATTGGTTGATTTTTTTTTACTTTTACGAAAGAATTCCGTTGAACGTATAATTCTAGAAAAATCTCTGACTCCAAAAAAAAAATTAAAAAAATTATACAGAAACTATTTCTAGAATAATTTAAAAACAAAATTTTATTAAAAATAAAAGTTATGAAGAAATTAACCAAATTTTTTGATTTTTCAGAATTTTCAAACAGAAAATTCCAAAAAAAATAATTAAAATGTTGTTTAGATTTCCTAGCGGGCATGAAATGCTGGAGAATGCATCTTTTACAAGATGTCAGCTTTTTTGCAGAAATGTCTACGCTTTTTTTCGCCACGACGCGTAAGACTATATTACATGTATTTACGAGGTAAAATAGCATAATACGATTGCAGCGACAAAGTCTGTGTTCTGGAGTGGAATATAAAGAAGTGAAGCAGCGCCCCTTCAATTGTATTGCATCACAGGGCTGGTAGCGAGGCAAGGATAAAAAACAAATCTGGATGAGCAGAACCAGACTGGTGAGCAAAAAATGGCTAGCGCAGCAGAAAAGTGAAAAAGGGAGACACTCTCGTGTGAATGTGTGTGTGTGTGTATGTATGTGAGCATGTCAACAAGGAGTTTTGCAAAAGTTTATGCTGAAATGCAGTGATCTGTGCATTACATACTAGTGTCTGTGTGTGTGTTTGTGTGGCTGGATTCTTGAAAGAGAACACTTTAAGTTTTGCTGCAGATATAAATATGGGTTCAAACACAAGCAGCTTCATTCAGTGTTTTGTGTTGAGTCTGAGGAGTTCGATGAAAAATATTTAAATTTAAATTTTAGTCTGCCATCCAAATTCCATGCAACTTGTGAGAATCCTGACCGAGCAGCGGCACTTCAAGCAGTGATTAGTGAGCGTGTTTCGCATTTGCGGTAAGTGTGACAATTATATAATAAATATTATTAATTTTTGTGCTACGTTAAATGTTAAAGTGTGTAATTCATGAATTCTTCTTGATTTTAGTGAAACATATTTGCTCGGTCATGGAAGAGAAGCTTGCTTTCACACTTCATGACATCACTACCATACATTCGGACTCATTGAACTACTTTGCCACTCATCATCGAACATTGAATCGCCAAAAATAACGTTGGAAGACCTCAAACGCAGTCTCGGCCATTGGACAAAATTGTGATTTTTCATAGTTTAGGTTCAACGAATAAAAAAATACAATAGACAATATTTGGTGCTTGGCTTTTGAATGTCTTGTGGGGTGTATTGAGAATGTTTTATGGCCTGCTGTTGCGATTTCGTAGAAAAAAAATATTTATTTGTGACTGTGTACTGAAGATATTAATAATTTTGATTTTTTTGTTTGCATTAATTGATTTATTTTCTGCAAATTATACGTTAAAGCGTGCGTTGGAAATTGGTTTTAAAATATTTGAAATACTGCCGAGCAAGCATTGAAGCACAAAATACTCCTTCCCATCAACATAAAAAAAACCATGAAAATATACACAATTAAATAAATTTGTAATACTCAAGTGCTTACTTTTTCGAAATGTCAAAAGCTTATAGAAATGACTAAGGTGGAAATGTACGGATTTTCATGTCAAAGGTTGGGTTTTTATACCCTGCACAAGGTATCTTAAGTTTGACATGAACGATTTGGGAAAGTCCGTCTGCCTGCATATACATATGCCAACTAGTCCCTCAGTTTTGGAAATATTAATCTGAAACTTTCACTTGTTCTTTTCTTCTCAAGATATTGTTTGTTTGTAGAAATCGACGATATCGAACCAATATTTGTTATAGCTGCCATACGTATTGACCGATCTAACTTAAGTACCTGTATGGGAAACTTTTTTATTTGACGAGCTATCTACACGAATCTTTGGCACAGCTTATTTCCATAGACACCGCTATCATCTTCTAGTCTATTGTTTAGATCGGATCGCTATGTCATATAGCTCTCATACAAACTGACTGTTCAAAATCAGGTTCTTGTACACAAAACTTTTTCATTTGACAAGATATCGACACGAAATTTGACAGAAAATATTTTCCAAGGCAACTCTACAATTTTCGAACATATTATTCAGATCGGATCACTATGGCGCATAGCTCTCATACAAACGGACCAATTAAAATCAATATACGGATTTTTTATACCCTTTTTAAGGTACAAGAAATGCACCTGTGAAGGGTATTATTACATTACAGCATTACACTAAATTATTGCAAGCAATATTTAGAGTAATGAGTCAGTAAAAACAAGCTTTAAATTGAAATATGCACCATTTCTTATTAATTTACCGAAACTTTTTTTTTGCAAAATTATGGCTAAATAAATCTCTGCATTTCATATGAATTTACAACAAAATTCAAAATTAGCAAATCACATTTATCAATAACATTTTTAACTCACTCGCATTTATCTATCATTTACCGTTATGTTATTATTGTCATTGCCAAACTTGGTGAAACAGTTATGCTGAGTGCTGGCACATTGAAATGTCGAACTCTGAAACACCGTTTGAAACTGGTAGTTTGAAGGTACAATGGGCATGTCAATTTGTTTGTGTATGTGTGTGCGTGAGTGTTGGTGCATGCAATAACGGTAGACATAGCCATGAGTCGTTGGGGACAATAGCAAAGTGGCATTGTTGCATTTCATTTCGCTTTTTATGCACATACACACAGTCATACATACATACACACATCTATATGTGTATCAAAACCGAAACTATTTGGTCGATTGCTCAATTGGCTGCATTCATAAACATAATCGTTCATTGCTACTTACTTTCATTCAAACTACTCGCCGTGTTGTTGTATTTGTGCCTTAAGCCGCGCTGTGCTTTTTATAGAAAGAAAATTAAGCATTGTCTGGTGACGAATACATACGAACATGTGTGCACTTGTATGTAGATGTGCTTGTGCACTCCAATTACCGCTGTTTGGCCTTTCAAGGCCGTTTCAGGTTTTGCTCTGCACATAATAAGCCTAATAAAAGTAATGAGTTGCAAGTCTTATTCTCGCATGACATTCGAAGATAAGTATGTGCGCACACACATACATACATAACATGTATGTTTGCACAAATCAAAAAAAAGAAACAAAGACATGGCAGGTGCATGCTTAGGTATGCACTAAAATAGATTCGCGCCCGGAATGCGCCCGACACACACTTATTTACGCTCAATAATTAATGATCTCGCTTACTTGAAATCATTTTATAATCCAAAAAAGTAGAAAATGATTAAGCTATGACTGCGCATTTTTTGGGTAAAGCTTGCTCGCACGAACTCTTATCTTAAGCGGATATTGTTGAATTAATTATTAAATGCTTAATTATCGTTTTACAACTGAGATTTACTTATACTATTGAATTAAAAATATGAGTTAAAAATTAGCTCAATAATTGAAGTAAAGGGTGATCCATTTCGACGTTCCCAACTTTTTTAAAGAAAAAAAGAGAATGTTTAATATCATTCGAAAGAACAATCTTTGGCATTTAAATGATTTCTATGGCCGCGGGTACGTCTCACATGGTCCATCCGTTGAGTCCAATTTTCGATGACTCATTCGAGCATTTCGACTGGTAACTGACGATTGCCACGGCCTGAACCGAAGTTGAATGATTTCTAAACGTTGTTCAGGCTTAAGTACTTTCATGATGAAATACCAAACAAAACTGAACAAAAATAACATGACAGCTTGACATGACTCACGCGTGATCTGTCAAAAAAAGGCTATTGAAAAAAGTTCTTCTGCTTGGATCACCCGTTATAAATTTAATAATTTGAAAATTTCAAAAAAAGCTCACATAACCATTAAAGTAGTGATTTGAATTTAGTTTCAAAAGTAATTTCCGGCAAGGAGTACTCTGTTTTGATGCAGAGGTGGAGATGCTTTGCAATGTTAGCTGAGCAGAAAATTTTATAGATTGATAATTTGATAAATATGTTACTTGTGATCCAAGGGATGTTGGTGTTGCAGATAGGTGGAGTTGGACCATTACCACGTCCACAAAATGCCGTTAATAGAAAATTTATGAAGTATTATAACGAAGCTTAAGAAATACAAAGATGAGATAAAAAACTGAAATTTGGTACAGGAAATCTTTGTAGAAAGAGAAATTTACTGTTTGAAAATTTTTAAAAAGTGGGCAATACCATCTAATAGTTTTAAAATAAATATTTTACAACCCATAAGAGCTATTTTATTCTAACTTACTAATTCGAAGTCCTTCTGGCACCTCTTCATACACTGTTAAAACGGGTGAAATCGGACTATGATCACACCCACTCATAATAGTTATATTAAAAACTACTAAAAATGCGATGACTTAATAAATAAAAACGTCGGGGGCATTCAATTTACACCCGATGTGGTAGAGAACGGCCTAAATGAGCGAGTAATAAAATTAAACAATGGATGTGGTACCTTTAAATGACCTTATATCTAAGGAACAACTTTAACAATCTCAGCCGAAGTTGGTGGTATGACAGTATTTTGATATTCTGGACAATATCGTACAACAACCACGATTACTCCCTTTTCCCATTTAAATTCCATTGGATTTAATCACTTTACAGATTAAGATAACACCGGTCAACAAAAAAAAATATTTTTTTTGGGGTTTCTGTTCTCATGCTTGAATTCTGATTCTAGACATTGAAAAACACTTAAATATTAATCTTTAGTTCTTTAAGTTTGCTTAAGGCCGATCTACATCGATAAGTATGCTTGGGGTTTAATACCAGAGAGCTCATATGAGCATAAAAGAAATACAAAAAATATTCACTTTTAGACAGTAATTTCTTGTTATTTTACATTTATATATTATTGTTTATCACACATCTTGAATAAAAACGACTCTTGTATCTAAAAATAAATTTTCTAATTATAATCTATAGTGAAATTGTAGAAAAATTATAAAAATCATCGAAAAATTGCTCTAATTTCTACGAAAGCAAACTTTAACCGGCAAAAAAAATGTTTCCTTATTTTTGTCATAGGAGAAACTAAAATTTAACACGTAGATGTCAGTCCCAAAAATCGTGTTGACCGGTGTATTAAGAAAATAAGATACCAATAAGTTCTTGAAACAAAAGTTTGCACAAATAGTGACCCTATACCTCAGGCGTGTTCATGTCAAAAAATAGTCAAAGTCCAAAAATTTTCAAGTTCCCAATTTTAGCTCGTATAACTTTTTTTAACTAAAATATCGGCAAAACTATGAGATATTTTACTGAAATTAAAAAATAATATTTTACTAAAAATAGTGTACCCTTGTGTCAAAAATGAGTAAAATTAGACCAATATTTCCTCTCACCCCCTATACTACTATGAGCAAAAAAAAAGTAAGACTTTGTTCATAATTTATTCTTCAAAATCTATGTCGTCCCTCTCAAAGTAATCTCTCTTGGCCACAATACACTTGTGTCAACATTTTTTCCAGTCCTCGAAACAGCTGTTAAAGCCCATTTCCGGAATAGCCTTCAAAGCGCGTAGCGACTCACGTTTAATGTCTTAAATTGACTCAAAACGGTTTCCCCGAAGCGGTCGTTTGAGTTTGCTGAATAGTCAGAAGTTACACAGAGTAAAATCAGACGAATACCGTGGTTGTGGCACGATATTGGTTAAAAATTTGACGAAAAACTCACGAAAACTCAATGAAGTATGCGACTGTGCTTATCGTGGTGCAAAAATCAAGAGGTGTCGGTCCATAATTATGACATCTTTTTTAACGTTCGAAAAAATTGAGTGATTTTGGAATTTTCACTTTTCTTAGGCCCAAGTGATCTTTCAAAATGGTTTTCACTGATACTTTCACTATTTAAACGATGCCAGTAAGAGCTCTGACTTTTAGTCGTAGATTCTCAAGCACCAATTCCTTTATTTTATTGACATGTTGATCAACGCGATCTACCTCTTTCTTGCATAATTTCACTCATCGTAAAAATTGCCGAAATTGCTATATCGGTGAATACGATGATTGCAACATGAAAATTCAATTTAATATTATTGCTATTTTAAAGAGCTAGAGTGATACCTTACAAAATCATTGTTGGAACATTATTAACAAGATAACCTTGAAAATATATAAATAATAAGTGACTTGATATGAAATTAATATCATTCCACAGTTAATTTATTTTATTAGAAAATTTTGCTAAATATTTTCAAAATTTAAAACTTTGTATATACGAAACATTGCTCTTAGTACCAGCTCGAGTGGTGGTACTCTAATTTTCCGACACGAGTCTCTTGCTTAATCAAAAATAATTTAATTAGTTGCCTGTCATAATTCTCGTGCAACAAAAAAATGCTGTGGACGGAGCACACACACACATATTTCCTTTACGAGTATATACTCGTACATATGTATATACACAATATATGTATATATAGGATATACATACATATATAAATACATTTGTCGGTACAGAATTCTAACGGACCATTGGTCCACGGTTGCCCAAGCTAAATTGATTCCTTTTTCGATGTTTTGTTGCGTTTCAACACACCACTCAACAGGGAATTGGCGGGCAAGAACAAGCATTTGTTGAAAAGTACTAAACATTTTTGACATTATTCCTCTTTTAGCCACACACACACACTCGTTGCCCACATAAACCAATTTCGTTGAACACCCTTATGGGTGATCAATCTTAAATTTTCACCGCTTCTGTCAGCCAGCATTTCCAAAAGTGGAGATGTGCATTCAAGTACAAGCACAAACACAAACACATAGTTAAGAGAAAAACACGCTGCTACTTCGCTGACTGTCAAATGAATGTAGCACACATACATACACGCATAGCCTACATATAGATTACCAGCTGGTCCAAGTGGCGAAGAAAACAGCCAGCACCGGATAGCCGGCATTCGGTTGCTTCCATGTAATGGCGACAATGTGTCCCTCAAATACCATATCCGAATGGTATGTGTGTTCATGCAGTGGCTGCTGGAGCCGAATGCGTTAATTTCATGACAGCCACTCGGTGGGTTATGCGTTCGATCCCTGGCCGGAGAGGCTACGCAAAAAAGCTGCTTAGAACAATCCATCTGTCGTTTGGGGCGAGTTAAGGGGTTACGTGGGCTTACGAGTTTCAAAAAATCTAATTATTTTTATTGACTTATTAAATTCTATAACACCTCTGGAATATTGTCCTAAATGTTAAAGTTGATCCGAGTAATAGTTTCGGAGATACAGCCTTGACAACTAAAGCGATCGAAGCTAGCTAGGCTGAATGCGCCGCCTTTAAACGCGTTTTTCGTGAAACTGTGTTTTTCTCGAGAACTACTCAGCCGATCTTCATGAAATTTTACACAGGTCTTTGAGATACAATTCTTAAAGACTTGTACGAAGAATTTTTTTTATCTCTTCGATCGACTGAAAACGGGTTCTATTTGGACGATTGTTGATTTTTTTGCATGTCAAACTCATAAACCAGTATGAATGTATGATCGGAAATCGCACGATCAAATATGTCCAAAGAGACTTGTTAACGATACTCTTTTTGAAAAAAATTCAGCTTTATCGGGACGAGTCGAGCAAGAACGCGTTTCATACCCAAAATATCCAACAAATCCATTCGAACAGACTCGCGAAAAATGTCGAGTTCTCTTACCATCTTATTTGACGATTTTCGAGCACCATATCATTCACTTTTTTAATAATTTCATCAGTTCATGTGGCCGAAGGTCGTCCAATACGAGGCATGAGGCATATATTCAACAATCTCTCGACCGTCTTTGAAAGCTTTGTACCACTCGTAGGATTATGTTTTTGATAAAACTGAATCAGAAAGTATTATAAAGTACCGTTAAGCGAATATAAAAAAATTTTAATTGACAGAAATCATTTTTTTTCCGAAAAATTTAATCTCTCAATTTCCGTATAAAAACCGATGAAAGAAAGTAAGTCGTTTAAAATATATTCCCTGAAATATATACACATATACATAAATACATATACTTGTATATCTCCATTTAATTCTGCAACAGCTCAATTCATATGCTGAGCAAATCTACAGTTTATTGAAAGGTACTTGAAGGCTCCCCGCAGTTGGCTCAAATTGGGCGACTTGAGTTCTAAGCGTACCAATGTTTACAATGCTGCGTCCAGCCACGAGGCTACTAGATTACAACCGGCATTACACACATACAAGCGCATATGTTGACGCATGTGCAAATACATGCGGACGTACACATTAGTATGTTTCTATATGTGACACAGGATGTATAAACGCCGTTTCATATACATACATACATGTGCACATGCATAGAATATCGGAAGAAAGGCACTGCGAGATATGCAGTCACAGGCGTTGACATTAAAATCATCCATCTTTTAGCTGTCAGTCAAAATTTTCGCCGAAAAGGACGGAAATTTGTTTTTCTTCTCTATGGCATTTCCACGCTTTCTTTTTATTTCAAATTTTTTTTTATCCATGGATATTTTCGAATGTTAGTAGTTTTGTTGCTACTAACATTTCGTTTGCTGTTGCGTCAGCGTGGCGTGCGAAAGGAATATTTGTAAGTTTGGTGCTGGCACGCAATTGTACGCACATACATACATACGTCTATGTATATTATATATGTTTTTGTGTTAATCATTAAAGTCTGGCGAGAAATTAAAGTC
The DNA here is from genome assembly GCF_024586455.1 of Bactrocera neohumeralis. Lineage (NCBI taxonomy): Eukaryota > Metazoa > Arthropoda > Insecta > Diptera > Tephritidae > Bactrocera > Bactrocera neohumeralis. Next base: position 83,894,857 of record NC_065919.1, on the reverse strand, counting down.
GCTAATAAAGTTGTTCAATTTTTTTGTGAGATTGCGTGCCGAAACTTATAAATACTGTATATCGTCACCTAAAATACAAAACAACGTATCATCAAAACAATCGAAATTGAGTTTTTTATTGCTTATAATGCACTATATCATGTTACAAATATGCAGCATAAAATTTTGAGCTTTTGTTGTACGATATAACCAATATATAATCCATGTATAACTAATACATAACCCATATATAACCGTTATATAACCAATATATGACCATTATATAACTAATATATAACCAATAAATAACCTATTTTTTAACCATTATATAACCAAAACTCAAAATTTTGTTTCAATAAGAGTGGTTTCTATTATATCGTTTTTCCTTCGCCTGTAAACTTATGAAAAGTGATGTTACGTTATTTTGCATTTTAAGTGACGATATGAAGTTTCTAAAGCTTATAACGGTATAAAAAAATTTAGTGTTGTTAGGGTATTAGTGATAACTGTTTCTGCTGTTAAATTCAAGTATTGCTTCAATTCAATTTTGCACGTTTATGTTTATTAACTGTTTCAAAGCAGTTTATCTTAGCTTCGTTTTTGTTTTTGTTTTTAATTACATTTAATTGTAAAATACTTATTTATGAGCATATTTATTATTAATTACTTTTAATAATTACATTTATCTTTATATTTAATATTTGAAAAAAATATCGCAACGCATTTGTTGTTTTTGTTTTTGTTTTGATATTTTTCGCAATTCATTAGTAACATAACTACAATTTATTTATTACAATATCTCGCATACAAAATTGCACTTGAACCGGAACGGATTCAATTTTTAAGAGATTTTTTGCTTTGCCAAGCAAAATTATATATAAAACAATTGAAAATTTAAGTTTGATACGAAACACAAACAACAAAAAGCCATATTAAAATACTGCTAAATGTTTATTTTGAATAATTTATTATCAATTGCTAATCACTATTGATTTTTTGAGGCAAAACGTGTCGCAAACAACTTCGATTTCAAATCAACATAAATACAACTATTAGAAAAGCTACGATTTTTATGGAATTCTGTGCATTTTTTTATTTTAATTATTTATGCTACTAATTATATTTCTATACGGCGCACATAATTCATATTCATAAACTTATATAGTATACTATATACAGGTTTTTTTTTAACTAGATATTATCATTGGGACTTACTATAGCTAATTTCTAAGAAATTATTGTTGTATATAATATATATGTACATATGTGCATTTATGTATATATAGAGATATGTATGTATGAATGTATAATTGTTAATATCACTCCATATCATAGTGTGTGCCTGATTTTATTACATGAACATTGCCAAATACTAAAAAAATGTTTCCTGGGTTTCATAAAGGTGCCTCACATACAATCACCAATCATATGGAACAAAGTCAGCCGGATATTCGAAAATCCTGATATTAGCTATATAGGGGCTAAGTCAAGTTCTTACCCAATTTTATCAATTTTAGGCACAAAAATACACTATTGTGAGTAAAACACGCTCTCTAATTTTCGTTCAGATAACTCACATATTGACCGGTATGTGGGGACAAAGTCACCCGGAATTTTAAAAATCTTTATATTAGGCATATAGGGACTCGGGCAGGTATTGACTCGATTCAACCCATTTTTGACGCACAGCGTTACTATTGTCAGGAAAAGATTCTCTCTGAATTTCTATTGTATATCCTGTATACATTGACCGATATTTTCGGTTAAAAGTCAACCATAGGTACTGGGGTCCACATATTCGGTATCTAGGCGCTTGAAGAGTTATGGTTGGATTAGGACAATTTTTGGTCATATGGTGGCATACTTTAAAGGAATCTTATGATAACCTGATAATTAGTTCTTGCTTTGTGTACTGGAAAGGGAAATTTAATTTAAAATGGTACTATATGGGAAGTAGGTGTGATTACTGTCCGATTTCGCCCATTTTCCCGCCGTGGCATAAGAATTTCAGTAGAATAACATGTACCGAAATCGATTGAATTTGGTCCGGCGCGTCTCGATATATGTGTTTTCCCCCTAAAGTGGGCTCTGCCACGTCCATTGTCCAATTTTGAGTCTGGCTCAATTAAAGCCCTGTCATAACATCTTGGTAAAATTTTATGTCTCTGGCACATTTAGTTACAGATTTGTACTGTCAGTAGGAGTTCTTATAATATTTTAGCAGGGCAAATTTCGTTGTTTTAGCTTTAGTTGTTTAGGAGATATATACAATAAACTTATTAGATAGCGGGACCACGCCCACTTTTCCAACTTTTTACTGTGATCCCAGAGTGCTTAGTTATGGCACTTTATAGGTTTTCGCTTAATAGCGTTTTGTGGGCGTGGCAGTGAACCAATTATGGCCAACTACGAACGCGTATTTTTTTATTTTACTGAGAAACGCCCATTCCAAGCTTCATTAAGATATCTTAAGTTACAGCTTGCACGGACGGCCAGACAGACAGTCACCCGGATTTCAACTTTTTTGTCACCCTGATTATTTTAACAGAATTATTTATTCTTTCTATTTAAGGCATGCCAATTGCTGCGTATTTTTAACGACTTTTGAACAGCTTTTTTTCTTAGCAAAATTCTAAGAAATTTGGGAAATGGAATATATCCGATATATTAATGCAATCCGCGAGCACTATAGACATAGATATTGAAAGAGGATTAAATGATAAAAGATTCCTTAGAACACTCGGTGTCATGCCAATATATTCGTTGCAGCTGCATTGTCTTTCTTTAACAAAAATGCTACCAGAGCGCAAAATCTTTGACCATCAATATTCAAGTATATAGGCTCGAGTTTTTGAATTAGAAATCTTGATATTGGATCGCTGCATGTAATGGATTCACTTATGTCTATGGAATAGCTTAGTTCTTTCAGTCAAATTTATGCAAGAATATTACATATTCGGGATAAATTTGGGAGAAGATTCTCACAAATCTCTGAGCGGCCTGCTTTGCGAAATATTATTGCTTTTGGCATTATTTTACTATTATTTTACTTTTGCAAACATTTACAGTTAATAATTATTTAGGTCTGAAACAACGCAGGCAGTTTATTATTCAAAATAAATCTCTACAATTTAGGCATTTTTCTCTATAAAATGTTTTGAAAGTTGGAAGAATGGTTTGACAAGACCTCAAATATATACATATATTTTTGAAATTTAACTCAATTCAATGAGCTGCTGATTTTTTTAAAAATGCTAAATTGCCAGTTTTAATAGAAAACAAATACAAATACAAAACTTGTTTTACATATAGGATCCCTCGTAATATGGCAAGAATGCAAAGTAATGGGTGAAATTGAGCAAAATCCCTTGCCTTAGGACAGCAAAAGCTCCTCTAAATATCAAAAATCACTAGCTCAAAAAAAAATTTTAATATGTATTAGAGGGAACAAAAAACGAACTATAAAAGTTGTGGATTTAAATTAACATAAATACATAGAGTAAGGTTTGTGCAAGGCAGGATTTATAGGCTATTTTTAATAAGATTCGCTGATCATTAAAACTTCCCATATAAATAACACGTCAAAAAAAAACTTACATTATAAATATTATAATTATTAAATCATTTATCAGGTTTATTAAAATCTACTAAAAATCGAACTCGGATTTTTTTTTTTCAATTAACATGTTCATATATTAAAAAGCTTTGAAAAATACCAGAATATGTAGTTTGAGTGCTTTTTGCTCAAAAATGTTCACATTTAACAAAATATTGGATAAAATAGTTAAAATTATTGTTTATGATATATATTTGTCACCAAAAAATTGGTTAAAAAATTGTTTAAGTGTTATTTATTTTATCTTTTTAGGAATTTCTGTGTAATGTATTATATAAAAATTTACGATTTAAAAAAATTGATCCTTAATGGTTAAATAATCATGCTATTTGTAATGAAAAAAGTTTTTGTATGGGAAACTTTAAAATTAAGCTAAAAATTCTGTCTTGCAGCGAGGTTCAATTTGATGTATGTATAATTTCAATAACTGTAAAAACAGTTTTTTTTGATTCCTCCAATGAGTATGCACCATGGAATTTTTACATAATTTTCAAAAGTACATTCATACATACATACAAATATATATATACACATATATACAAGGTCTGTCGCAAAAGAAACAGGACTGTTAAAAAAAAAAAACAACAAAAAATTAATATTTTTCAAAAGTTATATTTTTTTTATTCAAAGTAGTTTCCTTGTGCTTCGATACAGCGTTTAGCCCGGTCAATTAGCATTTCAACTGAGTGTTTAAGGACATTTTTCGGAATGCTCTTGAGAATTTGGATAGCTGAAATGTCCTGAAACCCGTGTCCTTTCATGGGCAAATGAAGTTTTCCAAATAGGTAAAAATCACAGGGTGCCAGATCAGGTGAGTAGGGTGAGTGATTAATAGTTAATATGGAGTTTTTTGTCAAAAAATCAGTGACAAGCGTCGACCGATGACACGGCGCATTATCGTGCAACAGGCGCCAGGACCCTGCCTCACGGTATTGTGGTCGAGCACGATGAATGCGTGACAAAAGACGCTTCATAACACCAAGGTAAAACACAGCATTAATCGTTTGGCCAGGTGGGATGAACTCTCGGTGTACAATACCCTCGGAATCGTAAAAACAAATCAGCATTGTCTTTATTTTTGACTTCTGAAGACGACCGACCGACCGACCGACTGATCGTCACAGAGGTCCTCACGACCTTCTTGGAATCGCTTAAACCACTCATGCACATTACTACGGGATAGGCACTGATCACCATAAACTTTTTTCATCATTTGAAATGTTTCAGTAAACGGTTTTCCCAAGTTTAAAACAAAATTTAATATTTACTCTTTGTTCAAAATTTTACGACCGATGACCAAAAGCTGCTGTCACTTTTTGATCGATAACATCGATTGTAGTTATCCAATTGTCTTAAAATTTTTACGAAATGTCAACAAGAGATCAAACTTTTTATTTTATATACCCACCAATAGGTGGCGCCACCAGAAACAGTTATATTTAAAAAGTTCTGTTTCTTTTGCGACAGACCTTGTATATGTATTGATTTTTATTAAATTTATTTACAAACATACATATATACAGCTATAGAACTATTAGCATATCTTAACACTAACAACAATTGCTGAACATTATTTATTTATGTTTTTCTTATTTTCTTTTTCATTTGAGCAAAACTAACTAAATTTTGCTAATTAGCATTTCACAGGGCTACTACTCTAATTAGCGCTTACATAGTATGCCATATACAACAATTTAAAGATGCATACAGACATATACTCGTATTATATCGATTTTACATTGTTTTGACTTGCTGCTTGATCGATCTAACGTACTATCAACTTTTGTACATATGTACATGGAGTTTTTTCAGATTTTTTTTTTATTCAAAGGTTAACAATTTAATTTTTACTTACAAGAGAAGAAAACAGTATTTTTAAAGGATTCAAATTACGAGAAAACACTGAGGGAATGATAATTAAGTTCAGCGGGATGAAATAATAACTAATTGATAGGAAATATTTGCAAGTTTTAAAACATATACTAAGGAAAATAACTGGTTTCAAAATACAATGAAGCAAACAAAAAGGACATAACTAGAAACTCATTTTTATAACTACTTAACATACATAAGTACATATGTAAGTGGATATGTGCACAAAAAATAATATTATTTTGGATAACACCAAAATAAAACATCAAATGAAGACATTTCTCCAAACAAAAAAATCAAAGTGTACCGCAAAACACCCTTTATTTGCCTTAGATGAACTAACTCAGCTGGTAGTACTCGGGCGCAAAGTCATTTGCCAGATTGCTGAGGAAGTTGAAGTCCGATGAGCTGTTTGAATTCTCCATGCCGGTAAGATTTCCAGCAGCCGCCGCGACGGGTCCACCATTACCTGCCATCGGATAAGCGGCGGCATTTGCCGGCGCACTACCATTCATAGCGAAATTATTTGCGCCGATATTCATATGGCCGCCCGTTGGCTGATGGTGCGCGTGTGAATGCGGTGGATGGTGATGTGTTTGCGGATGATGTGGTGGCATGCTGCCAGGTTGCTGCTGCAGCTGAGCTTGGCCATTCTCGTAAAAAGTGGCGAAATTGCCGTAGCTGCCATCACAGTTCTCCATTTGCACGCCCAGAGCGCTGGCATTGGGCGGCATGTACACATCTGCTGACGTCACTGGCGGCGCTGCGCCGGCGCCAATCTTCATATGCGGCGTGCCATCCACCATGAACTCGGCTGGTATGCCACCAATGTGCTGTTGTTGTTGTTGTAGTTGTTGCACGTCGTGTGCTTGTTGGTGTTGGTGAAAGTCGGGGTGGATTTGTTGTTGGTGCTGTTGCTGTTGGAAATTCAAGTGTTCGTAATAGGCAGCGGTTTGTGACTTGGCTTCGTAGTAATTGCCGGTCGCGTTCAGAGATGTCGCTTCGAACTCAGCGCCAGCATGATGGTGGGGATGCATGTACACACCACCATTGTCCACCGCGTGGTGATTATAGTTCATGTACTGGCCAGCGGCACCTGGCGGCATCGGCTCGCCACCATGATTGTAGAAAACCTGCTGGTGTGGTGGTGGCTGTGGCTGGTGGTGAGTTTGCGCGTGTTGGAATGCATTAACGGCTGCTGTCTTGGCTGCTTGGAATTCATGTTGAAGTTTCGCATTGTGCAGGTCGGGCGAGAGTTTGCTAATGAAGTCCGGTTTGGAGCTGGGATATTCACCATTTGACTGGTGTTGCAGTTGGTTGTTGTTTGGCATTTGCTGCAGCTTGTGGTGTGGTGGCATTGGCAACGTCGCTTGCGGCCCGTGTTGTGGCGAACTTGAGGCGGCGAATTCAATGTCGTACTTGCCGTAGTAATCGTGTGGCGATTGTAGCTGCGTCGACGGCAGCTGCGACTGTGGCGGTGGCGGCTGCAGTTGCGACTGCTGCGCATGGTGTAAGTGTGGCCGTTGCTCGTGTTGGTTGTGTTTCGGGTAGTAGCCACCGTGGAAGTACGCGGCCATGCCGGCACGCCCACTGCTCTCATTATTTGCCGCGTTCGCGTTGTTGCCATTTTGGAAACGTTTTCTGCGCGAACCACTTTCGGTGTTGGGGCCACAGTTCGAATTCACCGCCGATTGTGCATTGTGTGGCAAGGTGTCTGAGTTCCGACGGAATCCACCGCCACCCGACAGCATTGCAGCGGCGTTGCCAGTGACGTTGTTGTTGTTGCTGCCACCATTTCCGACCGGTGAATCATAGGGGAATGGCGACGCTTTGGTGGATGTCGAAACGGCCTCATTCTTAACAACCTGCTCAATGCGTAAGCAAAAGGGGGGTTAACTGGTGAATCAGTAACAACAATTTATTTTGGGCACTTACTTGACTGTCATCTTTTTTCTTCACTTTGATGGGACTGTCGTCAATGTCTTCGTCAAGACTGACGCTGGAAGCCACACTGGAGTCGGCGCTGATCATATTCGACGCGGATACAGTTGAGCTACCAAGCAGATTTGAGGATATGCCTGATTCCAAGGTCGAGTTCGGCGTCACTTTAGAATGGAGGGTACAAAATTTAAATATTTTTTAATAAGATTAAGGGTTTCCTTCCCAGAGTTTTACTTACAACTTCCTGCGCTCGCGTTGTTATTGGTCGCACTGGGTGTATTGTTGTTGTGCCCCCGTGAATTCGAAGTGGAATCTGGTATATCATCCGACGGCAGCTCACAGCCTTGACAAGATTTCTTCGAGTTGGAGTCTATATGAGAGGTTAAGTGGAGAAATGTTAGTTAAGATAAAAAAATGCAAGCGAGGGAAAGTGAATGCGAGGAATAAGGGGGTTTCTAAAGTTATGAGTTGAGTTTACTAATGAAAGATTTTAATTCATTTGCAATTTTTGATTTGATATGAGATTAGCGTTGCATTTGATAAAGGGGGTTTGCGAAGCCTGGGCTCGATGACCATTTTCGTAATATCCGCATGTATAAATCTATGATAGAGGTCCATAAAAAGTATAAGGTCTTTAAATATGAACAAAGAGTGATTGGGGTCAATTCGATTTTGCATAATGTTGACATATCCCTTTTTTAAACTTCAAAGATCGAATTTCCATTTGCGAATAGTCGCTGAAACGAAAGAAATCGATCCATTTCCAAAGCAGGAGATGGATGGTAAGGAAAAGTAGTCGAATCGCGGTGATCCGGCGCAAAACGTTGGTAAAGCCAGGATTGGCATTGAGGAAGGATTGGCAGGTAATCATATACTATGAGTTGCTTCTGTTGTTGTTGTAATGGTTATATAGTCTTCGGTTGGATGTAAGTTTCAGTTAAGTTGTCGTTGAGGTTTTCCAACAGTAGGTCCAGGAACCGTGCTGTTTCGTCGGGGTCGAACCATAGGGAGAGGGGTGTCAGATGTCTAGGGTTAGCAGGATATGCAAAGAGGTGGTTAGAGTCAGACGGGAACTCGTTGCATGCTGGATATATGTCTGTTATAACGGGATCAGTAGGATAATAAGGAGTTTAACCTGCTACAGTATCCAGAACGAAACTGCATAAAAGTCACTTTCGATTCTCGCGGAAACTCGAGCTCTTCGTCTGCAATGGGTGGTGGTTTGACTCCAAGTACGTCATTTACTGAGAGAGGGTCGGTGAAAGCGTTTATGGTTTCACTGTGCATGGCAGTCAGTGCATGTCTGAAGTTAGTTGCGTCCGAAGTCTGGTCGGAGAAATGCGGGCCTCACTGTGCAGATGTTCGATAGGAGACATCAAGAGGCTTCCCGTAACAGTCCAGAGTGCAGTATTCTGACATGTCTGAAGCTTCCTCGTCTGCATTTCACTGCATCCCGACGACCATATTAGGGTGGCATAGTTAAGGATCGTCCGGTCGATTGTCTTGTATGCTGCCAACAACGTGTTTTGAATTGCTCCTGCTCCTCTACGGCTAAACCTTTGGTTCGGACCTGTACTGACAACAATTGGATCGTCTAAAAGAAACAATTGCTCAGAAGCAGCAAGCTTGGACAGATAGGAGAGAAATTATGTTCTGTCAGGACAACGGCAGGAGTCGATAGGGACTCGACAGAATCTTAAGGAGATTGGTTGGAAGGTTCTTATATTAAAGGTGGATAGTCCGGACCCGATACCAAGTTATTCAAGAGAAGATTGTGAATATACCACTTCTTCACTAGAAAATATGATTTTTTGAGTTGAAATAATGGATTTATTTTTACTAGACTAAGTCACTTTATAAAAACTGTTTTCGGTTGAGAATGTTTGATAATTTTTTGGCGACTGCTGGGTCGTCTTGCATTATGATTTCAGGATCATAAAATGTCAATTATGGCATTTCATCCGATATTAATGTATTTGGAACATTTTAGGAACTCTTCCAAACTATTCCATCAAGTTAGTTGGGTGCAAGCAAATATCATGCTTTGCGCTAACAGCCCACCCTGTATTTAAAGTCTTACATGTTTTTAGAAGAAGTTCTGAAAGTGTGTGCTTAATTTTCATTAAAAGGGTTGTAGTGTACGAGGAACCACAGAAAACATTTCGCCAAATGTGATGGCATAAAACGCAGCAGCGAAGTGTCAACGGCATAGAAAAGAAGACGCGGAGCCAATGACAATGATTGATAAGATTATTTTCCATTTCGCCGATTTTGTTACAAGTTGTTCAAGTACCTCTGTACATACATACATATATACATGAGAATATAAATATCTGGTGATAGCAGAAAAGCTGATTTACTGTAGCGGTTTCGCGCTTAAAACTATTCTACGATGGTTTGGGTTGTCTTAAATGATAACTGTGCTTTATGACATTAACATTTTTTTCATGCTAGAAATACATGTGCATGTATGGGTTTGTGCTCGTTACACTAAAGTGCGAAACTAAGTGGAAAACCAATTATCCAAAAGAGAAATTAAGGATAAAGCACTTACTACTATCAGACTGATCATCATCACCTTTTAGACTGTCTTTGTTGTCTTCATCGTCCGTCTTCGATAATGTTTGACGCTTATGCTTCATTCGTCTATTCTGAAACCACACCTTGACCTGCAAAGAGAAAATAAGATTTCACTTTTTACATATGGATACAACATCGAAGAAGTGTAAGTAGAAATGCGCTCACCTGTCGCTCGGTCAGATCTAAGCTCGCTGCAATTTCGATTCGTCGCGGTCGGCACAGATACTTGTTGAAATGGAACTCCTTTTCGAGTTCCAGCAGCTGTGTGTTGGTGTAGGCAGTACGCAGGCGTCGGGGGAGACCATTTTCTGGAACGAATTCAGCTGCAATTGAAAATTGCATTTCCTTGATACTTGAGTAAATGTGATTTTGAATTGAGTGTGTGTACATATTAAAGTAGGGCTCTCGCGTCTAAATGGCGTAGAGAGCGAAATTATGTATTCGGTTGTGGAATAATTTGCATTCGTTTTGTGTGAGGGCATTATATAATGTTATAGTAAATTATTTTTATGAAAATATAATATAAAACATTTTGAAATGCATAATTGGGAGCACAGAATTTACCAAACGTTGTTATTAATAGAATAACGGGAATTATTTAGGACGATGTTGATTTAATAAAAAACAAAATTCCATTTTCTTTTGCGTTACTAAAGCCGCCAATCTTGCCACAAATGAAGTTGTTAAGTAAGTTAGGGGAATAAGTAAGCAGCGCCCAACTCGCACTGCAAAGTAATTAACAAAATTCTAATCAATCAATCAAAAAACGCCAAGCAAGTGCCAAGACGCTCGCAATGTGATGCTCGCAACGTGGCTTTGTGGGCTGTTGCAACATTTTGGGAAGAATGTGTGACAAAATTGAAGGTTACAAAATAACAAACCTCATTTTCAGCTTTCAATTTGAGTAAAATAATCAATAATCCATGGAGGAGAAGGCTCTTCTTCATTCTAAGAATCATACAGGGCTTTTCAATAACTGTTAAGGAAATTCAAACATTTATAATTTAATAATTACAGGGGATACTATAAAAGTAGACCGATAGGAACGAGTCGAAGTTATTAAAATTTACTACCGAAATTCAGAGTCAGTTGACTCAACTTTAAGAACATCAAGAGAAAGCAAGACCCAAATCAGTCTCTCACACGTCGTTCTTATGCCTATCTCTGACGTCGTTGTGGCAAATTTTGCGAAAAGATCTTGGCCTACATCCTTACAAGATCAAATTGACTTAAGAACTGAAGCCGCTTGACCACCAGAATCGCCGTATGTTCGTGAATTGTGCTGAGCAACAAATTGAAAATGATCCGGATTTTCATCAAAAAATCATCTTCAGCGATGAGGCTCATTTCTGGCTGAATGGCTTCGTCAACAAAGAAAATATGCGTTATTTTTTTAGGCAGGAATCCACATGTACTCCATGAGTCACGATTGCATCCCGAAAAAATTACGGTTAGGTGCGGTTTATGGACCTGCGGTGTCATTGGGCCGTACTTCTTCCGTGATGATCAAGATTGGCACGTTACTGTGAATGGGAATCGCTACCGCTCATATGATAACCGAATATTTTTGGTCCGAATTGGATGATGTGGACTTAGACAATATGTGGTTCCAACATGATGGCGCTGCAAGCCACACAGCGAACGTCACAATCGATTTATTGAAGACCAAGTTTGGTGAACGTGTTATCTCACGAAATCGCCTAGTCAATTGGCCGCCTCGGTCACACACACAAACTTCTTGGGGCTCATTCAATGCAACAATTTCTTGGAATAATCGAATCTCCAAACTTTTCTCGCGATAAATCGGTTGTAGCACGTGTTATGTGGCAAGTAGCCCCGTCTTGTTGGAGCGAGATGTTGTCAAGATCAACTTCTTCCAAATGCAGCCATAAAAAGGTGGTTATCATTGATCTATACGCTCTCCATTGACAGTAACGGTGTCACCAGCTTTATTTCGAAAAAAGTACCGAACCGATGATTCCACCAGACCAACAACCACACCAAACTGTCAATTTAGCTGAATGTAGTGGTTGTTCATGAATGATTTGTGGATTTTCTTCGCACCAGGATCGACAGATGATCGACGGGTGAAAGTGAGCTTCATCGGTGAAGATGATTTCTTTAAAAAGATCGTTATCGTTTTCACGTTGTTCCAAAGCAAAATCAGCAAATTCACGACGTTTACGGTGGTTTAGTGGTTTTAGTTCTTGAATGAGATCAGTTTTATATGGATGCAAGCCCAAATTCGTTTCTCAAAATACGCCAGATTGTGGTTTGAGACAGTCCCTATTCTTGAGAACGTCTTGGAATCGACAAATTGCGGTCTTTGGCCACACTTGCCTGAACGGCAGCAATATTTTCATTACTTCGAGCGGTTCTTCATCTTATTGGCACTTGAATTATGAAAAGAAAATTTCCGCTCGAATTTTCAAAATTCAACGAAAAGCGAGCACAGGAGAACGCTTATTACGACCATAAAATGGCAAAAGCCTACAAAAATTTGCAATTGGAGAACGAATGATTTGATAATAAAATTAAATAATTTGTGAATTTTGTTCTGGCGTATATCCTACCATGATGAAATTGCAAGCATTACTGGATACAATTAAAGAAAAATTACACGTCATGACATATTAAAAATGACTGAAACGACACTTAGAAATCATATCATGCTTATTGGAAAACCCGGTTTTACCATGGCTTGAATATGAGTAGTTACGAGCAAATATCTTGAATAACAAAAAAATTGTTTTGAATTATTGAATGCTGCCAAATGAACTTCTTCATCAAAAGAGCGGATACCATAAACCAAAGTTGGCAGTTTTACTGTTGTTGCACTCGTTCACAGCCGATATGCAGCAAGTGTCCTTTGTAGCCGGAACTCGTTCGAAGCACATAAATAGTTGCGAACAAGCTTGAAGTCATCAAGTGCGGAAAGTTGCACAGTTGCATTTGCATTGAATGCTAGCTGCAACAGCACCCCCCCACACACACACACATATCAACTGAAAGCGCCTATTTGTATGCTTAGCAAAGCAGCAGCGCCGCCCTTCAAACACACATACACACAGCCGCAGCAGCACAAAACCAAAAAGGTAAAGTGCACAAAAGCAGAAAATATGATTTCCTTTTTGGCGACGAGTGAAAAGATAATTTTCTAAATATGCCTTCGAGCAGCAGCAGAGCACGTCGTACGAGCGCATGAAGCTTGTGACTTTTGTAAAGCAGAGAATACATAACCTGAAAGGAAGTACATATTTTCCGGCACAAAAGCAAGGATTCACCTGACATCGTGCAAAATTATGGCTTAAAACGACAGAGTTCTCAATAGTTGGCAGTTGGGTGGGGAAATTGAAAAATAAATGATTTGTATGGCAAGACTACAACTGTGCAGATTTGTTGTGAAATGTGCTTGCTGAGGGTCATATATGTACATATATGTACAGAGTTATGTATCTCCTTATGTACTACATATATGTATATCCAGAGGTTAAGCGTTTACATTTGGTGTTGATCTAAAGAGGTTTGACGTTGGAAAATCAAGCAAATAAATTTCAAATGCCAATGCAATATTTGTTGAGCAGCATTCAAGCAAAACGTTCCGGGATAATTGCAAGTGAAAATTGGGTAATCATTAAAATAAGCTAATATTAACTAAAATGTTTATACGATAAATTAATTTTAATTAAATTCTTGTATTTTCCGAGAGATAAACCTAGTTTGAGTAATAGGCAATCCAGTCATTATTCCTACAAAAACACATTATCGTAATATCAATAAATCTATAAATGCATATAGTGGGAAGGGCTTCTCTAAACTTCTATAGCAGGCCTTGTGATCTATGCTCAATTAACCCGGTAAGAAAAAAAATTGGAATTTTATGTGTTTACTGGAATCATGGCTACGAAGTCATTGAAAATGTTGTGGAAATGTTACTTTATCATGAAAACAAGCATTCAGTGAAAATTACGAGGTCACTGGAAACTTGCTTCATTGCAGAGGATCTCAACAGCCCTTTTGAATCGACTCAACCACTTTGATTCATGTTTTGGGTAAGATGCTAGGCTTGTACCATAAAACCTAAATCTTTTGCAAAAACGACTCGGGTAGAGGAAGAAAGAGATGCTCAACAACATAGCTGAGGACCCTGCATTAAACAAACGCATCTTATGAGGTTATATTTGTTTACAGGTTTCAAAAAATTGATTTCTTGTTTGTCTTATTAAATTCCATAATACCTCTAAAATATTATCCTAAATTTTCGAGTTAATTCGAGTAATGGTTTCGGAGATACAGCCTTGAGATTGATTTTAAACAGGTCTTTGAGATACAATACATGTCTTAAAGACATGGATGAAGGTTTTTTTTCGATTACAGCTATTTTGAAAAAAGAAAATGTCGCTAAATTTTCACTGAAATTTTAATTTTTTTGTAAAAATCTCTGCAAAAAATGCAATTTTCATATTATATATATTATTTATATTATTTTTTCACTTTAGATGATCATGTAAGGAGTTATGCTGCCAACGCGGACTCATATTTTTTCCGAGAGGTCATCGGAAATGGCGTCACATTGGCCGAGTTTAAAATATTTATTTTCAAAAATTTCAGAATTTCTTTGTTAGTAGTGTATGTTGATAACAATAAAAAGTTCTTATAAAATACTGCATTTCTTATATGAGAAAAAAATTCTGGAAAAAGGCTGTTTCTACCCGAGGAAACCTATGTAACTAACCCCTTACTTGGTGACGAGACTTGGGTTTATGAATTTGACATCAAAACTGTCCAACGAAGTACAAATGTGAGCCGAAAACGAAAAAACCAAAATTCGCTGAGGGCACTGAAGACCATCAGTTCAGTTCGGGTTCAGTGGTCTATATCTAGGCGATAATAAAGATTTATATTAAAATAACTGAAAAGTTTGTTTCTTCTGTCAGTCCGGATCAAATTTGATATGTTTATGTGATTAATAATTATAATTAATATTCAACAATTTTTCTTGCTAACCGAAAATATCCGATTTTTATCACATGGAATTTTTTTCTGGCAATAAAATGGTGGTAAAAAGTCTCTCATATAATAAAGGACAATGCCTTAAACAAGCTACAGTATTATGTTGGAATATTTAAAGGGTGTCCCAAAGTGAACGCAAGGTTTAAATTTTCTACCAATTATGTAGTAAAGTATAACCTTAAAAAAACACAAATCGGCAGCTGACAGCTTAGGCTTAGTAAAAGTAGGGCCTTACACAATAGAACTACGTGTCTTCAGTATTGAAGAATATTGCAAAAATAATTAAATCTTGTCACTGTTAAATGGTACAATGTCACTGTTTGAGTATGGATTTTGAGCTCGGCCATGCTTTTTTGAGAATGAGGTGATTTAACACAATTAGACTTTTCTATGGGCTCATTTAAAATCACAGGTCTATTGCAACAAGCCCACAACCACACGTGCATTAAAGGAGGAGTGTGTATGTGAATATGGAAAGCCGTGGAGGCCATTATGTTATTCCATAAATAACCTTATCGTAGGTACTTTATGATTCAATAAAAATATTTAAATCGAAAGATTAAAAAGTGTATTTTCTATTTAATTCCAATTTTGCGTTAAATTTGAGGCACCCTTTATATTCATTCATTGAAAATGTCAACCAGGTGGTTAAAAATTTAATTACTGTATAAGGGTCTGATGCTGTAATACCACACACTGTATTGGTGCGACACTCAGCGCAAACAAATTATGGATCGAATTTGCATCTGCGACTAGCACCAAAATAGTTCTATGTCTGAAGCTGATGGTTATTGGTGATGAAAAGCGGGTCACTTAGGACAGCATAAAGCGAACACGTTCCTAATCGAATGGTGGTGAGCCGACTCAATCGGGGGTCAGGCTATAATTTACGTTCAGAAAATGTATGCTATTTGGTTTAGTTTAGTGGGATTTATCTACAATGACTTGTTCCCTTACGGAAACTAAATGTTAAATCTGATCTGTAGTGTCAAAAAATTGAACATCCATTGTGACACGCAAGAAACGTGATTATGTACATAAATGATCTTGGATCTTTAAACCACGCTCACATCTACGAAAAAAGTCTAGCCGCAACATAAAACTTGTGCACCTTTCTTTTCCTACAGGGCATTTTGAAGAATGAGGCACTAATTCACATGTTAACACTTGCGCTTAGTTGCTGGAAGCCCCTCTTTTTATCTACATAACAGTATTTTGCACTTATTAAAAAGCACCCAAAAATAATTTACGACTAAATTTGAACAAACGTGGAGCATGGCAGTTATTTAATTCTTTTTGTAGCTGCGTTAAACATACCATATACTTGACCGTTAACCCAAGTGCACTTTCCAGCCAACACCACTCGACTATAAGTGCAAGTTTAGCATTAAATGCAAAAAACTGTGAGGAGCATATACCTTTTATGGCAAAAAAGAAGACAGAAAGCTTGGTAAAAATGTTGCACGAAATTGAATTGCACGAAGAGGCACACACAACAAGCCACAAACCGAACTCGAACGCTACCTGCCTGTTTGCAGATGCCCAACGCCATCTTCGAGGCCTGATTTTAATGTGAGCCGCAATTCTGTTAACACGCATTGCAAACTACATGTGGAGATAGATGAGCCACGCAACAGCAGGAGGCGATTAAAGTTGCAGCCAGCGCCACAGAAAGGACCCGGGATGCGCACATTAAGGACATGTGCGGAAAATTAGCGTGCATGTGTGTGTGTGCGTGGTTAGCGGTCAGCAAAATGCTGGCGTCCCATGCGCGACTTGCCACTGCAACAGACTGACCTAACCTAAATCTACTACACTTGCGGCTGGGTGTTTGTTGGGTGTGTGGGCCAACAAAGCGGACACTTTGTAATTGTAACAGTGTCAAAGTGGTAGCCACACCTTGGACATAGAAGATATGACCCCAATTTATCTTCCGAATTTTTTTGCTCAACTTACCATTAAGAGTTTTCGAAAACGGCACAGCAGTGCTGGTAAAATATATAAGTATGAGTAAAATATCTAAGTATGCGTATGTTTGTGTGTGTGTATGTTTATGTATGTGGCGCACACGTGTGTTCCATCATAGCTTGTTGGTAATTGTGCGGCAGTCTGTCCGTCTGTCCACTCATTGCCGCCGCTGTGCCACAGTTGGGCGAAATTTGTTGTTGTGGCTTAAATTATGCTTAACTTTGTGGTTTTCAAGACTAACCCCGTTGACAATAATTTAGGTGATGACAGACGGCCCAACAAATAAACGGTAAAGACACACTCTTCGAGCATAAAGCATTTCCTCAGCAAATTTAAGCTGCAGCCCGCTGTGTTGAATTAAATTTTGCGCATTAAATTTATTTGAAAATAAAAACAACCGTTACTGTGAGTAGGGAGAGCGTAGCCCCAGCAGAATGCTGTAAGCTTTGATTGACGGTTGATCAAAATATTAAAATCAATTCAAAAACAACTGATGCAAGTGAAGAAGAAGAAATAAGGAAATATAAATAACAAATTCAAAATCGATTGAAAAATCAAAAAAAAAAAATGTTGAAGAACAAGGAAAAAGTGGAATTCGTTATATAATGCGCAGCGGTAGCAGCTATAAGTCTACACTCGCACAACACTGAAAACATGTGGCAGCGCTTTTGTAATGCCAATTTGACGCTGCCACTTGTGTGCCTCACTCGCCCGTTCAATTTTGCTGCAGTGCGCGCCACATGCCACATTGTGCTCACATGCGGCAGCGGATGTTACAACTTACTGCCGTCGCTGCCACCATAATCCCAGCCAGCCGCAGCGCTGCCACTCCAAGCTGCTTAACTTGGCTTTGTTTCGAAGCGTTCGCGCTGCCGCTTCGCGTGAGATTGCAATACAATGTGACGGACAGATTCGTTGCAGCGGCAGCTCCATCAAGGACCTATCATCGCGGCAAAGCGCATAAAAAAATGAAATAAAGTACAACTGCAGCAGCCCGCCTCCGCGTGTGTGACGGCGCGGCTTCGTCAATGCGCGCAGCGGAGTGTTGTTGCAGTGTTGCTCGCATTGAAGCGGCAAAAACGAGCGAAACCATTAATCATACGCTTTAGGTAAAAGTCGATTTCTCATGAAAATATTTGCCGCTCAAATTGTGTATGCACAATTGCTTATGTATTTGACGGCTGTGTGTATGTATATATACATGTGTACGAAGGTGTGAATGAGTGTGTTCTAATGTTTATAGATATTCTTGTTCATTGTTGTCGGCTTTTTGTTACGCTTTTGTGATATTGCTACCGTCGGGAAGCAACGGCAGCCAAACCAAAACGAATCAAATTGGATTTTCTCCGATTGTCTGAGACTCTTTGATATCTTCAAACTGCTGTTTGACTTTGTTTATACTTGTAGAAGTAGTCACAAAAAGTGTACGTGTTTTTACATATACATATGTATGTGTGTATGTGTTTATGTTTTTAAAGAAGTCAAGTGAAAGCTTCATTTATAAATGTAATGCATATATACATACATATATTAGAGCGGGTCGATTTTTTTTTTAACATAGCAGAAAAATGTTCTCTGATCATGCGGAACAACTTTGCAAAAGCTACTATGTGTCTAAAACCGGTTTCGAGCCAGCGATTTTTAAGGTGAAAATTATCTTTTAGGGATTATAAAAACTGTTTGGTTAGTTTTTGAGATATTCGACTGAAATTTAATATAAAGCTGCATAGAATATTTCACGTATATGCAATTTGTCTGTATTTTTTGGCTTCCTGTAAATCAATCCGCTTTAATATGCATACATATCATCACCTGAAATGCAACATTTTCGGAAATTTACAGTGGTATGAATGAAACACGAAATAAAATGGAACATGAGTGAAACAAAATTTTAATATTGGTTAAAACTGGTTTATATCTGACCGCAGAACCAGGAAATGTTGAACATATGTAGTATTATGTATGTAATTTGAAGTAGTGAAGCGTAATCAATAAGACACTCAATTTCGAATTTTTTGATGATACGTTATTTTGCATTTCAGGTGACGATATATAACTGCACTCTGGAACAAAAAAGAACGTATATCGTAAATTTGTTTGGAAACCTGTCAATTTTTCTACTAATCTTCGAAGGAACAAGATTTTTTGTAACTAATTCGATTTTTTAAGAAGTTACATGGGTTTTCATGGGTAAAAACAGCCTTTTTTCAACAAAAACATTTTAAACTCGACCATTGCGACGCCATTTCTGAAGACCCTTGGAAAAAGTTGCGCTGGCGTTGGCAGGATAACTTCTCATAGGATCATATAAAGTTATGTGTTTTAGTTAAAACCTTAACTAAGAACTTGGACGAAAAAAAACTGAAAATTGGATTTTTGGCAGACATTTTTACAAAAAAAAAAATTAAAATTTCCCAAATTTTTTTTTTCAATTATTTGTAATTGGAAAAGTCCTTCGTCTAAGCTCTTAAGCATGTATCTCAAAGACCTGTGCAAAATTTCATTAAGATCGGTTGAGTAGTTCTCAAAAAATCTTGCCGACTGACTTCAAAAACACAGTTTCGTTTAATGAGGGCGCACTTAGCCTAACTAGCCTTGAGCGCACAAGTTCACAAGGCTGTATCTCCGAAACTATTACTCGGATCACGTTAAAAATTTAGGACAATATTCTAGAAGTATTGTAGAACTTAATAAGGCAATAAAATAAAATTTTGAAACCGGGAAACCCATTTAACCCCTGAAACCGTTTTGAAATTTCAATTTTCGCACAAAAAACGACTTTTTTAGGAAATCGCCATTTTGTAAAGAAAATCAGAATATAATTCGATTAATTTATATTATATATATAATAATAATATTTTTCTTGTGTTTTGCATTTCATATAGTTTTAAGCAGTAAAATTTCTCCCACTGCCAGACACCTTTTTTCGGTGGTCCTCCTGCAGATTGGCTACGGGAACCAGGAAATCGAAATTCTTTCAAAATTTTTGACTCACAAGTGGTTAAAACTGCTTCATGTAAATTAGACAACAATTAAAATATGGAAGGAAAAAGTTTGAACGACATTGATGATTTGTTATATAGTACATTCTCTCAAATTTTTGAAAAAAAATTTACCGAAATTTCATTTTGAAATAATTTTAAGTAATTCATATGTATTGGCTTTTGAAATTTGGTAGTGGAGCATAAGTATGCCAGCTTTTTATCAAAAAAAAATTTATTTCGTAGGAAGTTATAGGTGCCTGCCTAAGTTCTGAAGATCAGAGAAAATTTTATGGAACCCACGAAAGAGATTTTAAAATTTTTAAGATTTTTATTAAATTTTCAAAAAAAAATTACTTCTTAAATTTATTTTCTGAACATTTTTTAGTCTTTAGAAGTTAGCTTCGAAAATTGGAAATTTGTTCCTCCTTTGCTCAATATTACACTACCTATTTTACCGATTTTCTATATTGCGGTTAAATCATCTCAACACTTCGTTCTTAAATGTATCGCTTTTGCCAGCTCAAGGCAAAAGCACTTAGGATCTCATACTTTAAAACATCCAAGTGAAATAGCGGAAATAGAAATAAACCACCTTAGTAGATTTGTGCTTGGTTCAGGGCGCTTTTGCCAATAGCTGATATTCAACTTCAAGAGTTTTCGTTTGGCATCACAAAGGACTGCACATAGCAGTCTAAAAGTGATCCCCCACGCTGAGAGATCAGTCATCCAATTTAACCTATTCTTATTAACTTGATGTTATGTAAATTATTATTTTTTTATTGTTAAACTGTTTCACATATTGTAAAGAGTCTAAAGTTGTATTTCAAATTTATTCCGGGATATAACACTTACATGCAT
Organism: Bactrocera neohumeralis; assembly: GCF_024586455.1. NCBI lineage: Eukaryota > Metazoa > Arthropoda > Insecta > Diptera > Tephritidae > Bactrocera > Bactrocera neohumeralis. The sequence goes on along the minus strand of NC_065919.1, from coordinate 83,874,046 downwards.
CGCTTAGAAATGTTCTTTCTAACCTCAATTGCAGCTTGTAACCCGCCCAACCGCTTAGCTTCAATGCAAAGGCCAACTCTTCTATGGCAAACTGATTAAATTTAATGCAGCTATTTGCTCGGCTATGAAGCAGTCCACTTTCCAGAGCAAACGAGCAACTTGCATCCCTTACAGTTAACCACAAACATCCCTTAACCCTTTCAATCTGTCAATGCGAAAGATTGAGACAAATTCTCCTTATCACTCACGGTTTTTTTTACTGTTACTGTGCTTTCTTGGGTTTTCTTGTTGATGACTCAATTTTAATGAAAGCCTGAGTACTGGGATTAGCACACTTTTGTAGCACAGAGAGGTTGGTAAGTATGTATGTATAGTAATATGTATTCAATCAATTAATTTGTGGAAGATGTTTGACATTTATGAGAAAAGTGCTTTAGGGAAGCACACTTTTCTCGAAAGTGGGGTAACGGTACAAAACTTGTATGCACAAACAAAGACTTGCTTTTTTATATATCTATTTGTGTATGTATTTTCGATTTACATATATTAGAGTTGCTATAAATAAAGCAACAAGGCGTGTCTGCTGCAGAGCAACTCAAGCCGAACTAAGTATTTTAGAGCAAAAATCTTTTTATGTCGACTATTTTCAACCATTTTGATAATATTAAGAGTTAAATGTGAACAAAAATATAGCGTTAAAACATTTTATTTTTATTTACTTGGCTGCGTCTCTTAGTGTTTGCGCGGCACACAATTCCATTTGACCTGTAAATAGCGCCCGACAAATGTCAACTGTGCTGTTAGAAAGACGAAAAATAGTTTTTTTGAGCAAATGAATTTTAACTCAAGCAAGTATGTAAATCAGCTTGAACATGAAAGGAGCGTGAAAAAATTATGATTAATGTTCGTCAGTGGCGGTGCAGGCAAAGTGGCACCACTTCAGACGCGAGGTCGGACAGTCAGTCAGCCCAAAGCTGCCACGCAGTGCCACAAACGGTAGCATGTTGAAGTTTATTTACAAAATGTTTACATAATTCTCAAGAATTCATTTATAATATATATATTTACCTATGAATATGCAGCAATGGCGATAAGTTAATGGCGCTGAAGAGATTGTAATGAATGTGTGAAATGCTTACATACATATGAGATTGTGTGTGTATGCATTCAGCTCTCCGTAAGTATTTGTGTAAAAGCACGGAGTAATATATTTATTTTTGAAGATTTTTATACCCTAAATCGTGTATATTAAGTTTGCCAGGAAGCTTGCTGGAGACGGAGACCCAATGAAATCGATTTAGCCGGGTCCTTTGTGTATACGTCAACTATAGCCACATTTGTTGAGATATATATCTGAAAGTTTTCCCATGTCTTTTTCTCATCATAAAGCTGCTCATATGCCGGATCTGCTGATATTGGATCCCTACTGCATATAGCTGCCATACAAACCGAGTGATCGGTATCAGGTGCTTGTATGGGAAACTTTTTCATTTGGCAAGATATCTTTACCAAATTTAGCACATTTTATTGTAGAAAGCAAATCTATGATCTCCGTTCATATTGTGCAGATCGGACCACTATAAGATATATGTGCCATACAAACCGATCGATCAAATTCAAAATCTTCTATGAAAACTTTTTTGTTTGCCAAGTTATCATCATGAAATTTTACACAGACTATTATTCAAGGCATTGCTACGATTTTTGTTCATATTGTTTAGATCGAACTACTATAAGATATAGCTGCCATACAAACCGACCGATCAAACTCAAGTCCTTGTATGAAAACTCTTTTACTTGTTAAGATATCTTCATGAAGTTTTGCACAGATTATTATTTAAGGCGTTGCTATGATACTCGTTGATATTGTTCCGATCGAACCACTATAACATATAGCTGCCATATAAACCGATCGATCAAACTCAAGTACTTCTATGAAAACTCTTTTATTTGTCAAGGTATCTTCACGAAATTTTGCATAGATTATTATTCGAGGCATTGCTACGATATCTGTTCGTATTATTTAGATTGAACAACTATAAGATATAGCTGCCATACAAACCGACCAATCAAACTCAAGTCCTTCTATGAAAACTCTTTTGTTTGTCAATATATCTTTATGAAATTTTGCACAGATTATAATTCGGAGCATTGCTACGATTTCTGCTTATAATGTTCAGATCGCACCACTATAACATGTAGCTGTCATACAAACCGATCAAAATCGAGTTAAAGATGTTCTTATACCATTTGAAGCCATAACAAATGCTTTTGTGCAGAGTATAATAGCTTCGTTGAAGCCGAAGTTAACAATTTTTCTTGTTTTATTTTGTTTTTGTTTTTGCAACTACCAATAATGGCATTAACCGCTGTGATATAACTGCAAAACAACTTTTACTTTAATTCTCTTGCATTTATTATAAACAAATTGTTTTTGCACACAAACACAACTGCATAAGCACAAATAAATATTAAGCTTTGCCACGAGCAAAAGCCGCCAACACACACATACGTGCATATATGCTTTATGCACACATTCCTACATACAATACATGTAATGGCGCGCTTTATAGCCACAAATAATGCCAGGAATGCAATTTGCCTCAAAAGAACTCAGCAATTTATCAGTGCAACTATGCTGTTATTAAATTAAAATCTTGCGTGTTTTAAGCCGTCAAAAGGGTAACTTGTAATTTAATGCAATTACTTCTTGACTATTATGCAGTCCATACTGCATGCTCACTAATACATATTAGCGCATGTTTAATAGTCAGTCATTTTGCATGCATCTACGTGTATATATTTGGAATATTTTTGTTGTTTTTGCATGCAAAGCAAACGCCGGGCAGTGCATGTCGTGCCAGAGTGCATAATAAATTAAATTGCCGTTGCACTTTTTCATTGCTCTGTGCGCAATTTCGCTGCCCGTTTGGCTTTGGCCCCAAAGTGTGGCCATTTTCTCATACACAAGCTAGCTTATACTATTTATATACATATGTATGTACATACATACATATAAATGGATTAAACGTTTTGCATGCCGCTGATTTCTTATGCAGTAAAAAGTTATTTGGAATAAATCACATCAATTTTTCCACGCTTGGAATGTGGACTTGAAAGGCGTTATACTCATGTACTGGATTGGCGTAACGGTACGCTAGCCACGCCCAGAAAATTATGAAATTGAAAAATATTAACTTTTTACAAAGAAAGCTAGAGGCTGTCTTGACTTCTTATGAACAGCCAGCTAGATATGACTAGAGGTTTTTTGAGCTATTTTTCTTTAAAATAATAACTAACAAGTCAATTGAAAAGTCCCGGCCTGACACATAGCTGGTGCTACTTAGAATTAAACCCGCATATTTTTGTTTTTAATTTATAAACACGGATATGACCGCATTAGCAGTTTCTTCGCCTGTAAAGAAGAATAAGAAGAATTTATAGTTAACTTCAACCTAACTTTCAAAATCCGTGGATGCCGGATCATTAGTTTTTGATTTACTATGATTAAAAAAAAGAAATTTCGCGTGTTGATAAAATATTGCTTTTTAAAGAAAATAATACAGTTGAAACAAAAACTTATACTTAACTGATGACTTGGAGGAGATGGTTGAGTTTCCGGACACTGCCCCAGGAAAAGCAACCATCAAGGATTAGTATGCTATGTTCAGACGCAGTGAAATGAGTACCGAGCTCGGTGATAGCAGTGAACGCCTAAAAGAAGTTGTTACCGATGAAAACATCAAAAAAGTCCACAAAATAATTTTGGATGACAGCGAAATGAACTTGTTCGAGATAGAAGACACTCTAAAGATACAAACCGAACGTCTACATCATATCGTTCACGAATATTTGGGTATGAGAAAGCTCCATGCAAAGTGAGTGCCGAAATGAAGAAAGCGGCTAAGGAAAAAAACGAATATTTTCTGTCTTCAAGCCTCCAGAAAATGCTGGCTGAAAAAAGACTGAGGCCTATTTTGAACCAAAACACAAATCATACTACAAAGCTGATTCAAACAACGCTGAATTTCGCTAAAATTATATTTTACACTACTCGACGTGGATTAACTCAGCAGCGATGAAAAATTTTTGGCGATGAAACTCCATTAAGGACCTGTATTTATCGATGGTATGGTGAATCCAATCGAGGTCGTAGATCGCTACAAGACGAATTTGGTGAAGGTCGTCCAAAATCAGTTATTGTTTCGAAAACTATTGATGCTGTCACAAACTGAAATTGCAAGATCGTCATGTAACTCAACGTGAGATAGAGACAACTACAGGCATTTTTGGTACCAGCACATCAATATTACATGAACATTTGACTGTACAAAACATTTGTTCTCGTTGGATCCCACGCAATTTGCCAATCACTTAAAAACAGGGTTGTATCGTTGATCGAGCGAAATGTTAAAAAAATACAAGCGAAACAGGTCTATGTAATCGTGATGGATGACGAATGAATTGTATGGTAGTTGCAAAATGAGCCGAATCCAAGAAAAGTTGTTCCTGGACGAAGCACTTCTAAGAAAATGGTTGCCTATTTTTTGGAAAAACTGAACACGTCGCAAACATAACACTAGAACAACGCAGAACAGTAAATTCTGAGTGATGCACAACCATCATTTCACCAGTTTGTCTCTCAAGAAATCACGAAAACCAGCCACTTAAGGCGGATCACTTTATTACGACTGCATTTTTGAGCACTGAAAACATCGATTTGATGAGTTATCCACTATAGTCTTGACTAGGCAACAAATGACCTTTTTTTTTATTTCCGTATGTAAAAGTTAAACCTAGAGGTCAACCCTGAAGAGGTAGTTGATGTGTTCAGAAGGCATGTTTTGGAGATACCTCCAGCAGAGTGGCGAACGTGCTTCGACAATTGGTTCAAACGCATATAAAAATATACTTATAGATCTTAATGGAAAATATTTTGAAAAGAAATAAAGAGATTTTCGCTGATTAATTAATTTTTTTTCTCTTATCTCGAAATATACATATACATATGTAAAAGGCTACTCTGGAAATAAGGAATCCGCATATTCTCTTATAACATTTCAACTTAGTAACTTGTGATGCAGCCTTGAGAACTTGTGCGTTCGAGGTTAGCTAAGCTAAGTGCACCGTCTTTAAACGCGTTTTTCTCAAAAACTATGTTTTTGAAGTCGGTTGGCAAGATTTCTCGAGAACTACACAACCGATCTTCATGAATTTTTACACAGATCTTTGAGATTCTTAAAGGCCTTGGACGAAGGATTTTTTTTCGATTACAACTATTTGAAAAAAAAAATGTTGCGAAATTTTAATTTTTTTTTGTAAAAATGTCTGGCAAAAATCCAATTTTCAGTTTTTTTTTTCCTTGGTCCAAGTTCTAAGTTAAGGTTTTAACTAAACGCCCTATTTTCCTACTTTAGATTATCCTGTAAGGAGTTTTCCTGCTAACGCGAGCGCATATTTTTTCCAATGTTTAAAATATTTTTTTCCAAAAATTTCAGAATTTCTTTTTTAATAGTGTATGTTTGCAACAATGAAAAGTTCTAATAAAATATTTAATTTTTTATATGAGAAAAATATTTGAAAAAATGCTGTTTTTTATATCCGAGGAAACTCATGTAACGCCTTAAAGAATTCCCAAATTTTACTTGGAGTTAAGTCCTTATTGGATTGTCTCAAAGCCATTTCAACTCACAACTCTCAAGTGGCTCCAGTTGACAGCAGAGAAGTCTTATATTAGTCTGCTGCTTTTCAAAGCTTTTCTCAAAATTTGAGTGAAAACCGTTATTCACTCAAATATATTTTATAAAAGTGCTGTAAAAGGAAAGTCATACATTACTTGAAAACTTTTCAAAAAAAAATTGTACAGTTATTTTAAATATTTTTAGTAGTAAGTATTTATGTACATTTGTATGTAGCGATCTCATCGACTATAACTATCTGATGCAATTAAATATTTACGTTGAATGAGTTTTAAAACGGTAATCATTAAACAACAGAAGCTTGTTAAGATAACAAGCAGATAAAAATGAGCTTCAAACACTTTTAACAATGCGCGCAAAAGCACACACACACACACTTTTATTATATATAAGTATATATAGAGATTACGGTATACGCTGATTATAAGCCGACTACCGCACTCGGATTTTTCCCACATTTAAATTTGACTAAAAAACCAAATTTTTTGAAGCATTGTGATTAAATAAGTGTCGTCAATTTCAGCATATTTTTTGCGTTGCTCTCCCAGGTGGGAACCTGTCTCAATGCCACTTCGTGTGTTTTATTAAAAACCCATTAAGTGGGTTGCGGCACATCGGTGGCGATTGCTAAAAGTAGAACCCCAACATCCGAAGCAAAAAAGTCAACACAACTCAACTTATTGCATACTTTCCCCACAGAGACGGACATTTTTTGCTTTTCGCTTGATTTTCTTGAAACTCGTTTAAAACATAACAGCCACTTGCAACGGCTCTGGTGCTTGATACTCGAATGGAAAGTTTTAAAATTTAAAGCGGATGATAAAACTTGCAAGCCGTGTGAAATTGAAAAAGTTACCAACAAATTGGCTTTAAATGCGTGTATGTGTGTGTATATGTAGCCAGAGTGCCTATATTTATTTATGAGTATATGTATATATGTATGTACATATATATAAGTAAATAAATTGGAAATGCTATGAGCAAAGTTGAAGTAGCCAGCCAGCGCTTCTGCTTATATTAAATCATTTACATTTATATACGTTATATAAAAATGGCTAAAAAATATATCGAAACGCTGTATGTGTTTGTGTATGCAAATTCACTTGCATTTAAATTATGATAGAAATGTTAAAAAAAAACACAAATTCGGTAGCTACACACCCAGCGCAGCTTATATTGTCTCTTTATTTCATAATTTTTTCCACCCATATTTGACGTTGTCACTTTCAGATTGACGGGAGATGCTTTGAAAATATGAAATCCATCAGGGATGCATGCTGAACTGTCAATCAAAATGAGGGAAGCTTTATGTACTCATTTTTTTGTAAGTATATAATATGCTAAATAGATTATAAGCGTCTGCTTGTGGGAAGCGAAATGTACAAAACACAATTTTCAATGGCGTAATCCACGCTTTAGGGTTGGTTTCCATGTGAAAGCGTTACAAAAGCTGCATTGTGTGGGCTGTTGATACTGAAAGTTTTTAAAGTGCTTCAGTTTTATATTGAGTGAAAATAAACAAATTTATGAAAATATATTTTTTATGTATTATAAAGTTGTTTCTAGGGTTATTTATTTAATTTTTTATTAAAAGAATTGCTAATAAAAATCGTAAATAAAATTTTTTCGCATAGAGCTGCTAATGAATTTCGGAAATACTATAAAAAAGTATACTAAAAGTTGTGTCATAATGAAAATATTTTTTACTCAATTAGTTGGCATTATGAAAAATGGAATCAAAAATTATCAAAACTACCAAAATTCTCATTTCAGCTAAAGTTCATTTGTGAATATAGGGCTGAGACTAGTGCAGAAGCCTTTGAAAATTATAAAAAAAGAAAGAAATTCAGAGTATGTTGAAACTAATTGGAATCGAAACATAAAATGACATAAACAAAAACAAAAAAGGGGAATTTTGATATTTTGACTTGAATTTTTTTTTTGAAAATTACTGATTTTTCGATATAAGATCAAAATAAATTCAAAATTTCGTGACAGAAAAAAAAATTGTGCTAGTATTAATAAATATACTAAAAACAAAAAACTTAAAAAGTGGAGTATGTACAGTTTTCACATAAATTTTACGGTTATGTGTAAAAAGTCCTCTTAAAAATTCAGCCAAAATCTTCCCTTTTCCCAAACTCAGACCGCCCGTAAATTATTTTTCCTTTTAACAAGATTTTTTATTATCTTATTTAATGCTACAAAACTACTTGAATATTGTCCTAAATTGCCAAGTTGATCCGAGTAATAGTTTCGGAGATACAGCTTTGAGAACTTGTGCGCTCGAGGCTAGCTAGGCTCAGTGCGAAGTCTTTAAACGCGTTTTCCTCGAAACTGTGGTTTTGAAGTCGGTTGACAAGATTTCCCTAAAACTACTTAACCGATCGTCTTGAAATTTTACACAGGGCTTTGAGCTACAATTCTTAAAGACTTGGACGAAGAACTCCAAACACTTGTTGTTATTGTTATAGCAATATGTTTATACCTTCTTGTGCCAATGGAAACACATGAGAAGTGCAGCAATTCTGAGCTCTTGAAAAAAAAAAAAACGATTTTTGACGCTTTTATTTTTACTAATTATTTTTTAAATGAATAATTTTAAATATATTTTGCAAATTCTAGTACCACATATGCACAAATTCCTGGTGAACATGTGTAAAAAATTTAATGGCGATTGCGCAATTTTTCCACCCCATTGACCTTGCCCCAAACTCGAAAAATGTGGCCGCGCGGATCAGCGCGCTTGACCACCCTACACCAAACAGTCGATAACTTTCGTTATAACACATTTCAAATCGAAATTTTGGTACGGAATTTGTGAAACATGTATCTTTCTGAATATGGAAAAGAATAAAAAGCTATTTTGGATTTCACGAGGTAGAAAACCCCTTCAATGATCTATTGACACGCATCTTCATCATTTGAAATAAGCACTTCGAGATCTTCAGTTTGGGAGTCCCTGGAACAATCCAGAACACATTTGTAATAAGCACATCGAAATATATAGTTTGGAAATCTCAGGAACAATCCCTATATTTTACATAACGAAAAAGTTGTTTGAATGTTTCATTTCGGACTTTTTAGTGCACTTCAATATTTATTGATAAATTTTCCATACAATTTCAAAATAATAAATCATCTGATTTAAAAAAAAAAAATATTTTTAGTTCACCCATATTCTCAAATGGCTGTAGTCCGTGACTCATCCAGTGATCTTTGAAAGCTTTAAGCCGAAAGTTCTGCTAATGGAATGAAGGCAACTCTAGCATACATATGTATACAAGTATGTAAATATCAAGTGTGAAAATCAGTTAAAAGCCAATAAAACGTCGAAATATTTTTCATTATTTATTCGCGACACATTTGGAGCGTCTGTTTGCACATTCATTGGCTAATTCGCCGTAAGTACCTCAAGCGGAATGACAAGAATTCGCAATGGTTACTTTAAAATTACGTGACTTTGAGTTCAACGCTTGAATGCGATTACACGCATATTTCGCGGGACTAAAGCGATTCCAAATGCTTGTTCCAATAAGCAGTTATTGTTACGCTGTGGCCATCGATGCGCTTAGAAGGCCAAACTCAGATCGAGCACTAAACATACATACAAACAAAGCACATGAAGACTTAGGAAGCAGCTTTTCTACAAAGTTGAACAATTGAAATTGTACAATTGTAGCGGAAAGCTGATGAAAAATGATCGCGCTTCAAACACAAGCTACAGTCAAGGCTTTAAGCGCGGAAGACAGCTTAAAAATGCGCGTGGCATTCATGAAGCAATATAAAAGTGAATGTCTTTCAACATCAAAGAGAAGTTGTAGTACAAGCCATTGTGGCAACACCTGAAGAAGCGCGCTAGGCCCGCGCAATGATCAGCGGTTGGCCACTGTCCGCTCTTCATTGTCCATTGTTTATTGTTGCCGGCATTGTGTGTCAGTTACTACCGATCATTCGTCGATGTTGTTAACAACAATAAAACTGCTACATATTGTATTAAAAATGGCGTCTTTGATGGCAGAGAAATGCAGCAGTTTTGAAAGCTTTTTGTTTTTGTTTTAATCCGTCAAGCAACATTTGACAAGCGCACAGGCGTTGACAGCAATTTAACAATTGCGCTTACAAATACATACACATTTTTCAGGTATTCATTTTTATGGACAAAGATAAGCTTTGTTGTTGCTACTTGTTTCCTTATGCGTTAAAAAAATAAAAGTAAAATAATTAATGATCGTTTTTTGGAGCGGCGCACTTTGGCATTTTTCTCGTTTTTCACCCTCTCATCACGTTTGTCGCCGTTGCAGTCGCGAGTGTAAAGATTTTGTTCAAATCTCCAATGTTGTGAGCTCACTCGGAGTGATAGCTTAACTATCAAATACAAAGTTATGTAGGATACAAAGTATACCTACATAGAGTCTTTTGGAGTTCACTTGTATACTACAAAAACCTACACGGCTTCGGAATCATTTAAAACGTTGCAAAGCTGTTTTGGAGATTCCTCTTTTCTCGAACACAAGCATTTGAAGGGCACGAATATATCAGTGAAAACCATGAAATCATCGAAAACTGACCTCATACGATTCGTGTACCCACGTCTGTTAATGACGATAACACCAAACAGGTTGAAGAAAAGGTTTTGGAAATCAACTTCTCCTACGGGTCAACTCCACATATTTTGGTTAAAGTTTGGGGTATAATACGTACCAATGCTAGACTCGTACCAAAACATCTGAATCTTTTACAAAAACAACAAGTAGTAGCGGTTATAAAATAGTATATGCTTGAGAACCCTACATTCAGCAAACGCATCATTGCTAGTGACATGACGTAGGTGTGGGTGTATGATAATGACGTTAAAACAAACGTGCGAATAGCGATCCAAAAATTTGCCGAAATCGAAAAAAACAAAGTTCGTTGAAAACATTGAAGGCTATCCTAGTCGAGTCTCAGAACAGGTATGGTATATGGAAGATTCGAATTGGTTCAAAGTTTTTGAAAGCATTGAAGGCTATCCTAGTAAAATCTGCAATCCAAAAAATACACGAAAACAAAGTTTTTCAGGTGATCCCTGTCGAGTCTCAAACAAGTATTATATGGAAGATTGCCGGAATTAAACAGGAGCCAATTTTGAAGGCGATAAATAAAAATATAAATATTTTCTATGGATATTTTACTAAATTACAATTAATTTCTACACTATCTAGCTTTGATTTGTGCTACTCTATATAAATTATGTCAGTTGGTTGCTTTCCAAATTTTGACAACATAGAGACCGCAAATGTATCGTTATGCTGCCATTATCAACATCAACCTCGACAACTAATCGCCCAAAAAGCACTTTGCAGTTTTTATGTCACCCTTTGGCGGCCATTAGTGCCTTAGCAGTGTGCACTGGATGACAGAAATTATATAAAAAAGGTGGTCACACATGAGCATGTTAGTTAGAGACACCAACCACCGATATAGGTTGAGGTTCGTAAGGTTCAAATTGCTCGTAATAAACTTCCACCTTGACCAAAAGCACAAAACACCGGAATATTGGTGGTGTCAAGACTAGAAGTGTCATGATTTACCCGTGTCCATAGATCGGATATTGTTTTCTAAAAAATCACGTATGCAGACAATGTTCTACGGATCGTTCTGAATAACTTTGCCAAACGTACTATAGGTATAAAACCAGTTTCGAGCCATCGATTTTCAAGACGAAGCTTAAACAATCTGAATATTTGGTTATATGGGAGCTATGTGATATAGTTGTCCGTACTGACTGATTCCGACCACTGATCAATATATGTAATATCAAAATGTACCTACGTATTAAATTTCGTTCGGTTATCTAAAAAACTGACGAACAAGTTTGTATGATCACTAAAAATTTCAACTTAAAAATCGATGACAGAACTGGATAACTGACGTATGGAACGACTTGGTGTATTTTACGTCGATATCTTGAATTGAACGCATACGAAATAAAGCTTGTGCAAGAACTGAAGCCGCTCGACCTTCCCAAGCGACATTGCTTCAACCTATGGGCTCTTGAAAATTTCCAAGAAGTTGTTTTCGTGCAAAACTTCCTTCAGCGATGAGGCCTATTTCTGGCTTAATAGGTAAATATGTACACATTCAAAATTGCCACATTTAGGAAGACATTCAAGAGCTGCCGTTTCATCTAGAAGAAACAACGTTATGGTGTGGTTTGTGATGAAATCATCGGTATAGATTTCTTCAAAAATCATGTCGGTGAAAACGTAACCAATGGCGACCGTTATCGCGCCATGATAAGCGACTAATTGAAGCCTAAAATTGAAGCTCGTGATCTCGGCGTCATTTGGTTTCAACAAGATGGCGCCACTTCCCACACATCGCATCAATTAATGGATTTATTGAGAGAACACTTCGGTGAGCAGATAATTTCACGTTCTGAGCCGGTCGATTGGTCACCAAAATCATGTGATATCACACCGTTAGACTTTTTCCTGTGGGCATATGTAAAGTCTAAAGTCTATGCGGACAATTCCGCTTCAATTCAGGCCTTGTAGCAAAACATCACTTGTGTCATTCGCCAGTTACCAGTCGAAATGCTCAAACAAGTCATCGAAAATTGTACTCAACGGATGGACCATCTGAGACCTAGCTATGACTAACATTTTAAAGAGGGAATCTTTAAAATATTAGTACCAAAAAATGTTTTTTTTCGAATGATAATAAACATTCTCCATTAAATTTGAAGTTTCTGTGTTTTTTTTATTGAAAAGTGTAGAGAAGCTAGAAATGGGTCCTCCTTTAGTATATAGGAAGTGCATATGAAATTACGTCAGCGAAATTTTTCAAATTCAATTATATTTTTCTGCCTGCATAATAAGAATGAGCTTAAATCTCGAAGACAACAATCATATGCTTATATAGACATAAATAATTTGAGTCTTAACTCTCCGCTCCTTAAAACAAGTCACATCGCCTTTCGAATTCCCCTCAACACAACTTTGACTTAAATGTTTTTGTCAAATTATAATTAGAAACTCGGTTTAATGTTGTCTAGCCCGCCATTTTTTCAACCGTCTGTCCAGCGCCGGAAATGACGCTTTGTTTTTGCTTTTTTCGCCACAATTTTATGACTGCTGATGTAATTGTTGCTGTTAGTTGTTGTTTTAATTCCCTCACTGCATTCACGCTTATTTAAAATAAAAGCAAGACCTTAGCTTATTCTCAGCAAAAAAAGAAAGGAATAATAATAATAAGTAAATAGCAAAGAGTCTTCTTAAATTGTTTAGCTCTTTTTATTTTGCATTGCGTGTTCATGCGCCCTTGTGGCTGGAGGGAGAGCAAGTGGCCGCTGGGCAGTGCAGATGTTTAGCCTCTTCGCTGCCCGCCGAGTTGGGTGGGCTTCGCCACTGGCGTCGCTTTAGATCGCAACTTTTCTTGGTCCATCAACAATCGCTCCCATCGCACCACCGCAACAGCGCAATCGCAAACATATCTACACGATGGCCACCTTTGCTGCCAACAACAACAACAATTATGAGCATCTTGCATGCTACGTCAGCGACACCGGCGTCGATGTTGTTGCTGCTGTTGCCGTTTGATGCCGCTGAATGGTGAAGTGACGTTGCAGAACTGACAGTGCGCTCTTTTAAACCGAACTGGCCCTCGGCCCAGGCAGACGGTCCTTGTGCGGCCCTTCCCACTTGGCGGTTGACGCGAATGTCTGAGGGCGAATTTGTAGCGAGACAAATGGAAATGAAGCGTTTATTTTGGTTTATTGCATGCGATAAGAAAAGATGAAGCATTTATTTGTACTTTTTTCCAGTTTCTGTATTTGAATTTTTTCCACATAAAGTGGAGAATTTTATATCGTGTTCGGTGGGGGCATTTTCTGCATTTTTTTCTTAAGGTTACAGGCGTTTACGTTTTTATTTATTTCTATTGAGTTTTGCTTTGAGCATTTCTTCGGTGGAAGTTCTGTAATGATGCTGCGATAATCGCAAGCCGAAGGTTTGCGCGTTGCATCAGCAGGCGCAGCAGTGGGGGAGCGAGGTGTTGCGGCAGTGGACGGCAAACGAAAACGTAGGTATTTCCTACGCCGTCATTCATGTTGTTTTTTTTTTGTTCCGTGAAACTTTGCGGTTGCTGCTATCTTAGGCGCAACTTATTGTTGAATGAGTGCGCGTTTTACGCTTATCCCATCGCTGAGTATTTGAATTCTTTGCGATTTAATAGCCACATTACTTGCAAATCAAATATTTGTTAATGGAAACGTAATCGAGCTGAAAAATCGTGTTTCTGGTAATTTAAAAACCGCAAAAAAAGTGTTTGAACGTCTATTCTACGTAGAAAGCAGCAATATTTTTGTTATATAATGAAACAAAAAATATTTAATTTCAAATTAACTTTACGAAAAAAAACGTGAAAGCTATGCTTTTCTAATGTAGTTATTAGATGCTTACATCATTGCGATAAGTTTATTTGTGAATAAAAATAGTAAATATATAAATTATTTCTATAGTTATAACGATCATAATTGGCCTGAAGATTTGAAAAAGGATCGGCACTCAAAGAAATTGTATTGAGATATGAAGTATGTATTGAGATTGAAGATATTTTTGAATTTTCCACTATTTAGAGCTAAATTTTAAGAATCTTACGCTTTGAAACATAATGAAACGCAGAACAAATTACGTTTAGTTACATATTATAGTTTTTTTTTGTTTTTTTACCCGAACATTTTGATTTTCTGAAAAAGAATATTAGCTAGTGATCACTTATAAAAAGAAAATTTAATTCAAATTGATGTTTTTTTGTAATCCCAAAAATCTTAAATAAAATCTCTAAAAATAATTTAAAACCTATAATCACAAATACCAGATTTTAAAAAATAAAAATATATGTTTCCCCTTAAAAATTGGATTAAAAATCAATAAAATTTAAGCCCTAAATACCAGATTAAAAAATACAAAGTTCTGAATGTCAAATTTTTAGTTAATATTATATTTAATATGGTTAAATATCAACACAGCACTTTTTTCTTATTTACAGTTATTTATTCCATTTTATAGTTTTAGAAATATGGAATTCCATTTTTCTTTCAACTTTTGACATGAAAAATAATATTGCTCCAATATTTGACTTTAAAAGAATTTATTTGTTACAACAATTTTTATTTAATTAACATTTATTGTGTTTTTTCCGATTTTGGTTTCAAAAATTTTAAGCTTTTAATCAAGAAAAATCCAATTTTGCTTATAAACATACTTTATATATGTATGTACACTGCTGGTCATTAGGTTAGATACACGCTTACTTGCATTACAATTGTTTTAAATATATTATTTGAATGATGATTGAAAAAAAGTTGGCATGCAAAAACATTGGATACTTGATACTTTAAATATAATATTCAAATGATTAAACTTAACAAAATTGTGTTTTCAAAAATTTTTCTAAAGCTACACAAAAAAAGGTGCCTTTTTCTTGATCATTAGAATCATTAGAATAATTTTTAAACTTAAATTTTTAGTTCGTTTTAATATTTGCTTTATTAGAAATTAAAATAATAATAATATCAGTAATGAAAACTGCATCCTTTTTGGTAATAACTACATATGTATGTATATACGGTTCTTCATAGCATGATTATGTAGGTCAACGAAATCTCGCTCCAAGCACGTTTAATAGCTGCATTAATACTTCCTTATCTTCGTATAAATAACTTTACTACTCGAGCGCTATGAATAGGAGCATTGCCTTGTTGAAAAATCCAATGAATTGGTTCAAAAAGACTACTTAGTTTTGGTAATACCGACTCCAACAATGTTTTGAAGCAATCACCGTTCATCTTCTGATCGAAAAAAATCAATTCAATTGTTTCTTAAAACGTGATGGCACCCCGCACCATGACTCCACCTTCTCGGCTGTGGTGATGACTTATATAGCTCATCTTTCCGCAAATCGTGACAATAGTATCCATCAGGGCCATCTAAATTAAAACGTTTTTCATCAGTAAAGAACGCCAATCATTAAGTCGAGTGTCAAATTGAACAGTCCATGTCATGTATTCTTCCACGAAGCAAAACTGTTTTCCTTTGCGTAATTCATTCAGAGGTGGTTTTTTCTTGGTTTTCAGACGCTTTAGGTGTTCTGCATTTCTGAATGTACGTTGAACAGTTGAAAGACTTGCTTTTACTTCGACTAAATCCTTAATCTTAGCTGCAGGCTTAGACTTTTAAAGTGTTTTCCATGTGCCTCTGGATCTTTCAAATATCTATTAATTGTTCTGGAACTGCGTTTTATCTGTTTGGCAATGTTTCGATGGGATAGTCCTTGCGAGTGAAAAAAGTGTATTTTTTTACTTTTCAATAAGCTCAGAATAGTAGATTTTCCCATTACTTTAAATGTAACTCGAAAACAATAGAAAAACATCACTTGTTTGTGCAAGACAGAGAAATGTAAGGTGCGTCTATTTCAATGACCAACCGAAAACACACGTGATTGCCATAGACATTTGTGGAATCTTCCAATGTACGGTTATTTTTCCGCAAATTAACCAACTATGAGCAAATATCTTTCGGACAAGATTCCAACTTTGATAAGAAAAACATTTTGGACAATAAGAGCACGCATGTTTATAAATAGAACAATTTATTCTAACCTTAGACCAGCAGTGTAGTTAAAAATTACATTTCACGTTGTTTGTCCGGGGTAAACTTTTTAACCACCAAACGGATTTTCATAAAATAAAGCACACTGTGTTCAGTTTGATCCGACTTAAAAGATAAGATAGTTTGTATCTCCATTATGTTAAAAGAAGACAATTCATGAATAAAAAACGTAATATTTTAATACAACAGCATGTTTTCAAAATTCAAAAATAAATAATAAAATAAATTAAAAAATCAAAAAAAAAGACAAAAAAATTTCGATTGATTGATGTTGATGAAAATGATGGCATACATATTCAAACTGAATTCTTAAATTTGGTAGATATATTCGGAATGCTACCAAATAATTTTTGAATAAAGAACATTGTGCAGCAAATAGTCAAAAATTCAATTAAATTAAAAATTTTTATATTTTTGTTACAAATTAAGAACGATCTGACCAACCTACCTCATTCTTAATATGAAATGTTTTTAACTAAAAACTTTGCGAATTACTCATTTGTTGCAAATATTAATATAAAATTAATAAAATAAAAAATGCAATATTTTATGTTGATTTGTGCTTAAAATCAACTCAAACAAAATTTGTATCCATCATTTTCAAAGTTCGATATTTTTACATCCCCTAGAATATATTCTTCTTATATCATAAATAATACTATTACTCTGCTCCGCTAACTATAATATTATTTAATTACACCTTAGCCACGGCGTGGCTGAGGTCATCTATTATAAAATACATATGTATTTCCTAATTAAAAATATATGCATGTGTGTGCCTATAACACATTTTCAGTTGCGAAATTGTTGTGTAATTATTTTGACATCTTGGCACGTTTGTAAATATATTTGTATCCATATACATAAGTATATACTACATAGGTACATATTTCTGCAATCAAGTCCGTCAATAAATTATTTCAAAGATTTCGAAATTTGCATACATACATGTCTAAGACGTACAAACACTTGCACCACCAGTTTGCTTTGACGGTGACATTTTGACTGTGCCACCTGCTCATAACGGGCGGCTAACAACTTATCCTTAGCAAAGACTTCAACTTTTATTTCATCCAATGGCAAAATTTGTGCGCCACATGACAGGCTGACTGCGACATGTAGGAAAGTTTTAGTTAGGCAAATAATATACCAAACATATCGCACACTACATAAATACAAAAAAGTCACAACTCAAAAATGTTCAAAAACAATTATTTTTTGATATAAAAATTCGAAATACACCTAACTACCTCAACGTTAGGTTTACTTTTGTCTTAATTGCGTCCACTACCTCGTGAACATTTGCCATTTTCCGGGTTGTGACTCATTTGTAAAGTCCTTAAAAAGTCCTTGACAGAGATTCTAACAATTGACATAAAGTCAAAAATAGGGCTGCCATAATTTTGGTTTATAAAAAATGTTGCTTATCAGATTTTTCCTACCGGCACATAGTGCAAATTTTACTGGTCACATACAAAACTATAAAATTGCTTGAAAGTGCGCCATTCGCAGCAAATCGTTCCACAGTCCGTAAGAAGCCGAAGAAAATTCGAAGAAAAATCGCATGTGAAACATTTGGCAGGCAACGATTTATTTAATGTCTTAGCACGCGGGCGCATTTGCTTAGATTCACATAAGCTCACTCATATATGCATATCCTACGATTTCATAGTTATGTGCCTGTGTGTACGTGTGTGCATGTTTAAGTGATTTAGATGATTTATGCTTGACGACTTGGGGGCTCGAGGGTTAATATTAGCTTAGTGCATGTACATAGTGACAACATACTTGTACATTGCTCACCCATTTGTCTATATGGTGTATGCTAAAATGCGCAAAGACAAGCATATGTTCCAAGTCAATAAGTTTTTACACTGAAGTAGTAAGTTTGATAAAGTAGTAACACTTGTAACATGCTTGGGTTGGTAATTTCATTACCTCAGCCCCACATTTCTATTCCTTTTATACCTAAATCTTTATAAAAAAATATATTAAAGAAAAAAATATTAAAAGAAGTGTATTCAAAACACAAAACAAAAAATATTTAGCGTTTTAAGAGTCGTAGTAGTCGAACAGAGGATTTGGCGTATAATCGTTTTTTAAATCGCAAGATATTATATTTACTTTTATTATTATATATTTTATATTTTTTATTATATTTTATATTTTTTATATATAGATACATATGTAATCTAAAATCAGCTACTTATATCTAGCCATTGGAATCCTATCAAACATATATTCGCGCGTCTTTCCATCGATCGTTCTATCTATTAGTTCAACGGATAAAAATATTCATGAATCTTGTCTCTAGGTATTATCCTTAGCATTCGGATTCAGACAAATTCAATCTACAAAATAGATTCATCCTTTTTCAAACGCATCTAACTTCTTATAAATCCGATGAAAGATGGTTTAATCGCAGACATTTAAATAGAACAAAAGCGGAACAAAGTGCTAAACTTGAAAAAAAAATGTAGTACAATTTTATGAAAATATTTATGAAGTTTATACCTGGTTTACTTGAATTAAAAAAAATGGTAGTGAGGATTTAAATGACGACCAAAAGCCGGGTCGTCCAGAAATTGTTATTAATGCTGAGTTGGAAAAGGTCCGTGAAATTGGTAACGATGCTACGTGACTTTTGGCTGAGGAATACGCATAGAAACACAATTTAGATGATTTTAACTGAAAGCCCGTTGAAAACGGATTTCGCTCAACCACCCTTCGTATTCGCCTAATCTATCATCATGTGACTATTTTCTGGAACCCACATAAAAGGTGCGTTTTATAATGATACCCAAGCCATTTAGCAGCCGTAAGCGAGGTGCTGAAGAACATTCCTACAAATGACATAAAACAATACACTAAATGCATATGCTGGTTGATCGTTCCAAACATTGTATTGAGTCTATGCAATGAGACCCCCACACATTGTATGTAGAATTATAGTTCGGTAGTGCTTATAATATACATAGGTAATTATAATCTTGTTCTCACTTTCACGTTGCTCTTTAGACATTACCAAAAAAACAATTATTTTTTAGCCAAGTTTACAGTCACTTGCTTGAGATAATTGATGTTGCATGTGTGAAGTACTTTATAGAACGTTTCATTGAGTCCGCGTCTATCATAAAATCTGAGCACGGAAAATGATTTCAATTCAAATTGAGTAAAATTAACAAAGTATCATCAATATTAAAAATATATTGGAAGGTAATTATTTTCTGAAGAACACACGGAAAGATAGGCTGCGTCCGCCACTGATCGGCAAGATAGTAGATCATTTAATTCTACTACCCTCCACGTGAAAAATATCTTATGAAATATTAATCATATTGTGTAATCCCCGTTAGGTTGGTAAGGATTAGATAAGTTTTAATGGAGGTCATCCAACGCTAGGCACAGGAAACATGCTGTTTCGACGGAGTCGAACCATATGGGCAGGGATGTCAGTTATGTGGGTTTATCAGGGCATGCAAAGAGGTGGTTAGTGTCATGCTGGGACTCGTAGCACGCTGAACTTATGTTTGATATATCAGGGTCGATTCTGGATAAGTAGGAGTTTAACCTGCTACAGTATCCTGAACGAAGCTGTATAAGGGTCACACGGCAACTCGAGCTCTTCGTCTGCACTGGGTGGTTGTTTGGCTCCAAGTCCGCCATTCACTGAGAGGGAGTTGGTGAAGGTGTTAGTGGCTTCACTGTAAATGGCGGTCAGTGCACATCTGAAATTTGTTGCGTCCGAAGTCTGGTCGATGTATTTTCCTATATCATCGTCGTAGTTAGGAAAGGACTTCCTGATGCTCTTAGGAGGCGGTTCCGCTCCACGCAGGTGACTACAGAGATAATTTCTGCGAAAGCACCCCAGCAGAAACTGTCTGCTTCTTCTTCTTAATTGGCGTAGACACCGCTTACGCGATTATAGCCGAGTTAACAACAGCGCGCCAGTCATTTCTTCTTTTCGCTACGTGGCGCCAACTGCTTGCAGAGGAGTTAATTATGCTCCTAAACTGGGAGCATACGGGCGCCACTGTGCAGATGTTCGATGGGAAACATCAAGAGGCATCCTGCTGTTGTCCGGAGTGCTGTGCTCTGACACGTCTGCAGCTTCCTCGTCTCCGAGACTGCCTTGTATGTTGTTGATAACGTTTCTTTGTCTTTTCCTCATATGCTGCCGTCTAGCGCCTTGAGGATTTTGTTGCGGCTCTGTACTTTGGCAATAATCGCGGTCGCGGTCGAGGAGTGAAGAAGCACAGAAGCACAGGCTTCGCCATCGACTGAAATATTAAGGTAAAGTCTGTCTGTGTGTCAGTAAGTGGATGTGGTCGCTGTAGATCGATTTCATTGCCAACATCATTACCGTACAATTATCAGTGTACGAGTTGATAGAAAATCCCTCTGGCGGTTAGGGAGTTTCGAGATGTAGAAGTTAAGCCCCAACAGTGAGATAACTTCACCCTGCAGAACCCCCTGTTGAATTCTTCTCAATTTAGATTTTTTACCTCAAAAGAGTTCATAGTTCATATCTTTATTCTTGGAAGGAGCGTAGATTTCGATGCTTCATATAGTCACGGTCATGGAAACTGCACTTAGACTTTGGTCTGCATTTGGTTTTCGTTGTAGCTCTGTTCTTAAAACAAAAAGTTGGCTCTTGCTAAAATGATATTTCTACAAATCAAATCGCCACTTTCTAACAAGTTTCCGATGATAATTTAAATAATTTGTTAATGCATTCCAACACAATAAAACAAAGAGAATATAACACCACAAAATGTATTTTCTAATGAGATGTTTTTTTGTGAATTTTTTTGATGCTTGCATACCATTTGTATTAAGTAACTCGTTGCTAGTCGCGAATTCCATGTAACAGTTTACATTCTCCGGGAGCTACACGTGAAATTGCTTAATTGAAAGCGTTTAAATTGTCATTAATCACTTTGTATCAGCAAGCAGCGCAGTTGTTGCTGAACGGCGAAACGAATATCCATCTGGCAGGGCCCCGAACTCCAACACCTTGCCACCACAGCCGGGAGAAAAAAGGCGCAGCATCGAATGTAACGTAAACAATTGAATAGACGCGTATGTAGATATGTATGTATGTATGTATCGCATCCATACCCAAATAGGCAGCATCCTTTTCCCAATTGAAATAAACTCATTGCTGCAAATAGCTGAGGCCGGGAGTGGCGCCATCCGCGAGCAACTTTCATGCGGTTGAGCAATTATGCATACAACAGTGTCACCAGAGCTTCTAATTTTATCCTTTCGCCGTAATACCGTGGTGCTTTGTTTTGGTTACGTCAGGCCAGCTCAACACCGGAGCCAGTAGTCATTCAACCAATTTAACTGAAATTAAGAGTTCACCGAAAAGCCTCCTTTTTGTTGTTATGCATTCTTTCCACTCTTCATTTGCGTTTAATGTATGGCTCAGCGGGAATAATTGCGTGGCAACCACAAACACAACAAAAATGCACACACATTCAAATGTAAGAGCGCTCTATGAAATGAGAGCGCACGAGCGGGGAGGGAGAGCAAGCAGAATTACTTAATCGCTTTCGACATGCAGATTTAAGTTCTTAAGCGCGCGTTTGCTGCTTTTTGATTAAAAACGACGGAGCCACAAGCAAAATCCCTCTCCCGGTTTTTCGCTCGCCATAAAATCTCTCTTTTTGAGGTTAAATTCGAAGCCTGGTTTGCGTCACTGATAATTGGAGTTATGCTTGGAGCAGCCGCTTTACTTATCGCAAGCGGCGTCGGGTGGGCGTGACAGCGGGAAATGGTGGGGGTCGGTGTCGAAGTGGTGAAGTAACGTTTCCTTTGGCGATAACATCCTTGCGGGTAGTGAGAATCCAATACGCCGTCAAGGCATTGCGCCACATTTTTTATCAAACGCGTCTTTCATTCTTCTTTTTCTTGTTCTTATTCTTATATTGAGTGCGAATAAATTAAAAATGGGTGGAATTTCATTTTGCGGCAAATAATGTGAAGTGCAAGTTATCTCCTTCTCTCGCAGCTAGATTCCGCATTCTTGGTAGTCGATACCAATTACCTACTCGATACTCATGCATATAACATATAAACACACACATATATGTATACTATAAATGTATTGTATAAAGATACATAATTGGTAAACGACTTTATAGGAGCAGTGCATGTGTGTGTGTATATAGTGGCGGTCACACACACACCAATACGTGCGAGTAAAGTATATTCATGAATGGAAGGTGCACAAATAGAAATCTCCGCTTTGCTGCGGCTGCTGCAGCTGCCGCTGAGCTGCAAAAGTTTTTCTATCCTTCTGCGGCAAACTGGTTTTTCTGCGACTGCGACGACGCGCAGCTTGGATAACAAGTTCAACTTTGAAATGCGAATTTGATTAGGACATTTGCATAAAAATCTGCTTAAATTCTCGGCGAAGGTGTCGGTGTGCGTAAATACATATCCACATGTATGTATGTATGTATATATGTACTCCTCTAGAAGTTTGCAATTGTGTGTGTGTGAGCTGAAGTGAATTTAAAATGTATGTATCTCTGCCGGAAACGGAAGTATATAAGTCAACCCAGATTTAGCGGAATATTCCTTTTGGCACAAGGACAAATGGGCTTTTGACAGCATTAAAAGTTTGCAACTTGGAAAGTACACGGCTCAAAGGTACGAACAGCGTCTTTAAATCAATGAAGATTTGTTAGCTTAAAAAAATTCGGTATTTTGCTTGCCTTAAGCTGTAATTTGGGCTTACAGGTATTTAAAATTTTATTTTTAGTCATGAATAACGGTTTTTCGGCTTAAGCGATATACATAAGAGTAATAAATACTTTTCATGATATAACAAACGAAGTTTGCTGCTTTCATAAATTTACTCATCATGCATCAATTATCACATTTTACGTTAAAATATTTATACATAATACTATGATCAAATTGAAAGGTGAATTTTGTCCATTTCATCACCTTCAGATATTCTTATGCCAACGAATTTTCCAGTTATCATAGGCTTTGGAAAAATCCTCCGTCGTGATGGCCATTTTCTATTCAGCTTTTATATCCTCATTTGATTCGAAACGGTGCCCTCGGAGTGGTCATGTAAATTTGCGGAATGATCAGAAGTTACACGAAGGTAAATCAGGCGAATGAGGCACGATATTAATTGAAAATGTAGCGAAATGATCACGAATAACCAATGCAGTATGAGATGGTGCATTATCGCAGTTCTTATCTAACTTATGCAACCATGTCACCAATAGGTGATTGCTTTCAGATTCTTCCTACCAAAAAGAAATTTGAAATTTGTTTTGTCTTGCTCTTGTTCCACAAATGGATCAAAGAATGTATTGTGCAGAAAGTAAAACATGTTTAAGCTAAGAAGAGCACGAATTCTGCCATGAAAGCCAAGGAGTCTATAATAATGAATGCCATATAATTGGAGGAAAAGGTATTGGAAGAACGTGGAACACACCATAATCCAGTTGCTTACTTCGAGCTGGTTCAGGATATTGCTATGCCCATACCTTTTGATGTTTCAACTTCCAATCTACTTGATCCTTAAAGCAGAGAATGTTGCTACTTTTCATTTCAAAATATCTATGTTCAGCTGATGTAGGAGCATATTAAGCGCAGCAGTCGGGCATGACTTAAATGCCCCAGTAACCACTGAACAAGTTGCCCTCCGCATTCCATTTAATTTTTTATACTTTCGCAACAAAGTTGCTAAGGAGAGTACTATAGTTTTGTTTTTGTTCACATAACGGTTGTTTGTAAGTCCTAAAACTAAAAGAGTCAGATATAGAGTTATATATACCAAAGTGATCAGGGTGACGAGTAGAGTCGAAATGTCTGTCTGTCCGTCCGTTCGTCTGTCCGTCCGTCCGTGCACGCTGTAACTTGAGTAAAAATTGAAATATCATGATGAAACTTGGTACACGTATTTCCTTGGCTCCATAAGAAGGTTAAGTTCGAAGATGAGCAAAATCGGCCCATTGCCACGCCCACAAAATGGCGAAAACGGAAAACCTATAAAGTGTCATAACTAAGCCATAAATAAAGATATTAAAGTGAAATTTGGCACAAAGGATCGCATTAGGGAGGGGCATATTTGGAAGTAATTTTTTTGGAAAAGTGGGCGTGGCCCCGTCCCCTACTAAGTTTTTTGTACATATCTCGGAAACTACTATAGCTATGTCAACCAAACTCTACAGAGTCGTCTTCTTCAGGCATTTCCATATACAGTTCAAAAATGGAAGAAATCGGATAATAACCACGCCCACCTCCCATACAAAGGTTATGTTGAAAATCACTAAAACTGTGTTAACCGATTAACAAAAAACGTCAGAAACACTAAATTTTGCGGAAGAAATGGCAGAAGGAAGCTGCATCCAGGCTTTGTTTAAAAATTAAAAATGGGCGTGGCGTCGCCCACTTATGGACCAAAAACCATATCTCAGGAACTACTTCACCGATTTCAATGAAATTCGGTATGCAACATTTTCTTAACACCCTGATGACATGTACAAAATATGGGTGAAATCGGTTCACAACCACGCCTTCTTCCAATATAACGCTATTTTGAATTCCATCTGATGCCTTCTCTCTATGATATATACATTAGGAACCAATAATGATAGCGGAATAAAACTTTACACAAATACGGTATTTTAAAAATATGTAAATAACGGATAATGAAATCTCGATTATCACTTTATCATGCGAGAGTATAAAATTTTCGGTGAGACACGAACTTAGCCCTTCCTTACTTGTCCAGTTTAGTTTGGTTTCGATCTCGACCTCTTGATGTTTTGCCGTATGTGATAGCGAATTTGTTCTACTTTCGAGTGAGGGACGATGAAATTGAAGTATTTTGGTTTTATAAGTGAATATCATCATTACTGACTTACTAGAGTTAACACGTAGTCAGTTATTTGGAACCCATAGGTGCAAACTTCATAAGGCTCTTTTCATTACCTCACTGATTGTGGATGGAAACAGTCCTAATACCATTAACACTAAATCGTTTGCATAAGTCACTGCTTTAACGCTTCCTCCATTGAGTTGGATGGGTATTTCGTTCAGTGCCACCTCCTGTAAAAGCAGAGAAAGGACACCTCCCTGCAGAGTGCCTCTGCTTACATAACCAGTTCATTCAGTAAGCATCAATTGTAACCCTTTACACGCCATGTGACCTAAGTCGCCATGTGTTGGAGACTCAATGGGCGTGCTTAATTCTACTGGTATATTGTTAAAAGCTCTCTCTATATCATGAAAGGAAACCATTGTATCCTGTTTGAGATAAAACGAATTTTCTATTACATTTATTACCTCATGTAGGGCAGTTTTTGTTGAATGACCCTTTATGTATGTACCGTATGTTGTACAGTCAATAAGTTGTCCGCTACAATTGATCTGATGTGTATGTCTATTAGCCTTTCTGGGATCTTCAGCATGAAGGAGGCATTTACATTTTCGAGTGTTCTTCTACATGACTTTGGTAGGAATATTACTTTGATTCTTTTCCAGCTTCTTGTGTTATAAGGTAATCGGATACGTGCCTTTTAGATCCTTACAAGCCTTAGAATCATTGGTTCCTTTAGGTTCTGCAGCATTAAGGGAATGTTCCCATTCAGGACCCAATCAGTTTGCATGAAAGCTACATACGTATATACTATAGTGGTCCTATCTGTAGTACATATTCGGAAATTGTAGAGCTCTCTAGGATAAGAATCTGTGTTAAAGGCCCTTGGACCCATGTTTCCAAATAGGGGTCACATCGCTTCGCTAGCACCCAGATTTTGGAGAGGCCACAGTAGGCATAAGGTCGCTGTGCAATTCTTGTCTTTTTATCTAAGCCAATCTAATCTCAATAATACTTGGATCTTGGTGAGGGATATCATAATCAACCCCAGTATTCACTTTCTGTCCCTTCTTTTTGCCAAAACTTAAGAGATTCGTCGAACGAAGAGTATTCACTATAACTGATGGCATAAAAAATTCCAATTGTTCAACTAACTAAACTAACTTAAATTTTTTAAAATGGGTGTTTTCCCGTACCCAATAGGTGAACCAAATTTAATGGGGATTTTGCTTGTATGCCTCAACCTATAGAGTAAATATAGACTGATTCGGATAATAACCATAACCAACTCCCATATGATTGTTACGCTGGAAACTAACTATATTCGAGTAGTTTGCCAAGAAATGGCGTAACTTGATTATTCTTCTATTGTTCTAATATTCCGATCATGCGCGGAAAAGCCATTGTCTTACGTGTCTGAACTCAATGTGGCATCCCAAAGGACCAAAACTGGTCTATGAGGCACGCCTTTGGCCTACCAGACTAACCAAACATGTACTTATGTCTTTTTCAGTATACCATATACCATTCATCTGAAGCGTAAAAAACAAACGCCAAAGGTGCTGGTCGCGCGTGAAAAAAGTGTTTTGCGATTTCATCATTCAAAAGACGAAGAACGACCTGGACTGACAAAAAAGTGTGAAAACTCCGAGCCGGAGGCATTACTAAATGAATACTGTTGGCATCACAAGAAGAGCTCGCAGAAGCTATGGTAGTCACTCAATCAAACATTTCAAAACGTCTAAGATGACAAGGTAATTCTCTGTATCGTGGGATCTGAAGGGCGTGCGGTATTATTAGCTTCTAAAACCCCGTCAAACCATTAGTGGGGATCGCTAGCAACAACAACTTATCGAATTGAAGCGAACGATTGTTGAAAACGTCCGGAATTCGCGCCTGGCACGAGATAATTATTTTCCATCCCGACAACAGTAGTCCGCATGTTGCTAGACTGGTTAAAAACTGTTTGGAACTCAGCGTCTTTAGACGCTTTGTCTCATCCGCCTTAAAGCACCGAACTTGCTTTGCCTTCTTCTTAAATAAAAGTTAAAATTTTAACCAAAAACTACACCTATATATAGTTATTAACCGAAAATTTTCGAAAATTCGAAATGGTGTCTTTTCTTACTTTGAGGAAAAATATAATTCATCATAAATTACGATACCGATTCAAACCAAATTAATATTTTGATTTCTGTTCCTCCGATAAGGTCACTTATACCGTGTATATTGATGAGACTCCAAGATATCTTAATAAGGTTAAGCAATAAATATGAGTAATTACTAATAGCTAATGATCCGGTCGACTTTAGCGTGAGCATTTCGGCTAGTCAGCAAAATATACAAGTGAAATTAAGTGATTACGTAATGTTAAGTGTGGGTACTATAATGAGCGCAATCGGTTCAAACAATCGATAATAATTTATATAAAACGCAATAATATTTAATTTCCTTTCCCTTCCTTATTCATTAAATTTGTAACTTATTTTTGAGAATATGGCTTTTTGAAGTTTTGTTGGATATAAAAACCGTAACATATGCCTTCATTCAATTTTGTATATTCTCAGATGTGAGCAAATTACCCTTTTCCTCTAGTGGAACTGGGATAAGACTTTAAATCAAAGCGCTGGTCTATGTGAATAATTTTCTTCGTCGTTTTTTTGCCCGTGTCCAGCTAACCTAACACCTTATTACTAGCACAATAAGGCCTAATTAAATTTATCTTCGAAAATTGTAGTAATCACATGACAAATGTTGTTCGCTACCTTTTCTTTGAATGCGGATTGTGCTGTGAGCAAATTTATCTTGTCTCTGCAAGTGTGTGTGACTGTTTGTTGTTACTGCAGCCTTCGGGCCTGTTGCAGCAATTCTAGCACCAGAAAAAAAAAGAATACCGAAAAAATTGCTTTCATTCCGACGTCTCAGTGATGCGCCGCTGATCGGCCACTGCTGTCAGTCTTGAAATGTCATGATTAATGATGTTAACATGTGGGCTTGAACCGTCTGCGTCTATCCGCCAACCTATCTCGATGCATACAACGATGCGCATGTGAAAAAGTACACAACTTATAGTTGAGGGTTTCCTCTCGCTAGCCACATGCATAGTAGGTCTACGGCTTGAGGCAAAAATAAAAAAATAGAAACAAACGAAAAAATACACCAACAACAATAGGGTATACGAAATTGCCGGCGATACACAAACTTGTGGACAAATGACCGAAGAAATGAAGAAATGGACTGAGGGTTGGACGAGCTTAAACACGCGCACACAGCCACACATACATGCATGCAACCATACATATATACGTGTGTATGTACATAAACGAATAGTAGGTGGAGTGGTAGAGAGGCGGAGTGCACTCCATCAAGGTAAATTAAACCGCAACCGTCGCCAATGCCTGTAATGTCCTGCCATCGATAAACAAAGGGAAGTGGGTAAGGAAAAAATGTAAACATAAACGTTGATATGAACTCGTTTTGTACTACAAGAGTATTATTTGAAATTAGAAATTAATCCACACATCAGAGCATTGTGATTAATACACATGTAGAAAGGTCTTCAGCGCTGGTGTGCACCTTTGCAAATATATATGTATATACATATGTATGTATGTATGTGTGTAATATTTTTAACTATAGAGTCTACACAAAACATATGCTTTATATAACTACAATTATCCGAAATAAATAATTTTTATGTACACTTTGATTGAAAGTAAGACATTACATATTTTATCATTATTATTGTTGCGTCCAAAGTGGAGTTACCAATGATTTCTGCTCAAGTTAACATCTTTAAACGGGAAATCCCAAAGATAATATAATACACAGTACACTGGTTAACACTTCGCATAATTTATTTGTATTTCAAACAACATGGATGTAGGATTATATTGTGAAAAAGTGTTCTCAGATTTTTTTTTTTATCAAAAAGACTACTCAAAAGCCTTTGAAAATCATAAAAAAAGAAATTCGTAGTAGGTTGAAACTTATCGGAAATGAAAGTTAAAATAGCAAAATATAAGAGAAGTATGATTTACGGTTGATCTGTGGACGGAAAGAGGAATAGGAAGGAGAGGGAGTGGTTGAATTTTTAAAAATTAATATTGGCTTCTCTCGATTTCCGGCAAAACCACTAGTCCTATAGAAAAGCGTTATAAAGCAAAGTTGTAGGTAAGGCAAGGATCTAAAAACTTTGGATACAGATTTTTTTAGCATAACGTCAAAATTTAAATCAATAACTATATATGACAGAGGCATAAAATTACACACTTGAGATGGTATTAGGGATCATTATGAGAACCGGTGTAAAAATTGGACAATAGACGTGACACCGCCCACTTTTAGGTAAACTAAAATATCTCGGGACCACACCTATTGATTTCGACTAAATTTGGTACGTGGCATTCTTCTCATATTTTTATGCTACAATGGAAAACTGAACAAAATAGGGATACAACCACACCTACTTCCCATAAATTCCACTTGATTCTTTCACTTTCCAGTATACAAATCAAAAAGCAGTTGATATACCGGAATATAACTTTGCACGAATAATTTCTTGAGAGAATAACACCTTATGATCAAAAATTGTCTAAATCCAACCAAAATTGTTGAAGCTCCCAAATACCGGAAATGAGGACTCCAGTATCTACAGTTGACTTTTTCCGCAAATATCGGTCCACTTATGATAATAATATATCTGTGTATTAAAAAAGGGTTGAATAGGGTCAATGCTTTCCTGAGAACCCATTTATATAACTTTATAATGCATATATCGACCAATATTTGAGTTATCTCTCTTTGTGCCTAAAATGAATAAAATTGAATAAAAACTTGACCTAGCCTTCATATAACTAATATCACGATTTTCCAACATCCGGTTGACTTTACTCCATAAGATTAGTAATTGTACCTTAATGAAACTCTGGGAACATTTTTTAAGTATGAAAATGCAAAACTTTGCCACACTAAACAGCTAATAGTTCGAAATAACACATAAATGAAATAAAAAATAAGAAAAAACGTTCACTTCTTTTACACCAAGTTTAAAGAAATACAAAATATCCCTTACAAGGACTTGATTCCGGTTGTTCAGTTTGTTTGACATAGCTACATATACGCTATAGTTATCCCACTCGAACAATATCTTCGGAGATTACATTATTGTCTTAGACAATAACTCTTTAAAAGTTCGTGAAAATATCTCGGCAAATGAAAAGGATTTACATACCAACACTTGTCCCGATCATTCAGTTTATATGGCAGCTATAAGTTATATTGGTCCAATGTATATACAAGGTCTGTCGCAAAAGAAACAGGATTGTTAAAAAAAAAACAAGAAAAAATTACTATTTTTCAAAAGTTATATTTTTTTATTCAAAGTAGTTTCCTTGTGCTTCGATACAGCGTTTAGCACGGTCAATTAGCATTTCAACTGAGTGTTTAAGGACATTTTTCGGAATGCTCTTGAGAATATCGGTCGTCGCCTTTTGAATAGCTGAAATGTCCTGAAATCCGTGTCCTTTCATGGGCAAATGAAGTTTTCCAAATAGGTAAAAATCACAGGGTGCCAGATCAGGTGAGTAGGGTGAGTGATTAATGAATATGGAGTTTTTTGTCAAAAAATCAGTGACAAGAGTCGAACGAGGACACGGCGCATTATCGTGCAACAGGGGCCAGGACCCTGCCTCACGGTATTGTGGTCGAGCACGACGAATGCGTGACAAAAGACGCCTCATAACACCATGGCAAAACACAGCATTAATCGTTTGGCCAGGTGGGATGAACTCTCGGTGTACAATACCCTCGGAATCGTGAAAACAAATCAGCATTGTCTTTATTTTTGACTTCCTCACGACCTTCTTGGAATCGCTTAAACCACTCATGCACATTACTACGGGATAGACACTGATCACCATAAACTTTTTTCATCATTTGAAATGTTTCAGTAAACGTTTTCCCCAAGTTTAAAACAAAATTTAATATTTGCTCTTTGCATTTTACGACCGATGACCGAAAGCTGCTGTCACTTTCTGATCGATAACATCGATTGTAGTTATCCAATTTTCTTAAAATTTTTACGAAATGTCAACAAGAGATCAAACTTTTTATTTCATATACCCACCAATAGGTGGCGCCACCAGAAACAGTTATATTTAAAAAGTTCTATTTCTTTTGCGATAGACCTTGTAAATTCTATCTAAAATTTTTTCCTCGTCCTTTTTCTCCAACTATCCATTTGTCGGAATCACCGATATTGGACCACTAACGGATATATGTATGTTGCTACTATACAAACTCATCAACATTCAACATCAACTCATTATTATATATGTATGTATATGTTGCCTTTGACTTAACATACCAATAATAAAATGAATAAGTCCATAAATTCGCCTTATAACATTAGTTGGTTTCACAATTGTTTCACCATTCAAGGTGCATTTATCATTTTATTCTTGTTAAAATTATGAAATATAAGTTTTATACGCCAAATGAGGCCAATAATGAAAAAACGATTTACCTTGCCAAGGAAATATTACCAAGTAGAATTCTAAGTAAACCAATAAAGCAAGTAAGACTTGATCTGATTCCCTTAAATTAATACATAATCTTCTTTCAAAGCATATCAGTGCACCATTTTGCGGTTTTGCAACGCTCTTACTGCCACCATTGCTGTCTAAAGCCTGCCAGGAACTACAGCCACGCTTTACTTTACCTGAATCGATCAAAGTAACCAAACAGAAGACACGAAAGTTTGTGCATATTCATTTTTCCACGGATTATAACATAAGTAGGAACTTTCATACATATACATATGTATGTATTATATATTTGCCTTCGCCTTCATTCCGCGCTTTTGTTCAAACAATTATACTTTTTTGGCTCTGAACGGGCAATGGAAGTGCTCGCACACGAAAGCTTATGAAAGTGAGTAAAGATATATCAAAACACGCTAGAATCCTCCTATTATTAAACACACATGTATGTATGCACAATTGTGTATATTCGGACCCTACTTTGGACATACATATGTGCTTGTACATACAAACATGCATATGTATTTATATGTCTGAATCTAGATATATGGTTGAATGTTGATATATGCCATTCATTGCGCTGTTCTTTGGTTGGCATCAGCTTTTGACGGTAGTTGTTGTATCGTTGTAATGTTGTTGTTGGTGACAATGGTGGTCGAGGCGTAGCGAAGTGGTTGAGGCACTCAGAGGAAATAATTACATGATTGAGGTACGAATAGCAACCACTTTTTACAAGTGCCCCGCTTTTTGTTGCTATTCTGCCAGCGCAGTTCAGTTCTTCGCTGGTCATGTCATTATTGTTGTTACTTGGTATGTGTAACATACATACATAAATGTACGTCAATGGTGGACAAGCAGGCAATTCAAAAGCGCACATCCGCCGCAACCGTGTTGGCTGCACCGTTGAAGATGACGAAATTGTCGGCCATAAGTATATAATATGTATGTATGTATGTATATACTTATGTATCCATGAGAGCGTTATGCTCCGTGTCTCGGATATGGTGTGTCAGCGGTTGTTATATGCTTGTATGTGCTACCGTCGACCGACCAACCGACCGCCGGACACTTCGATTGCATGACAGAGCGCGCTTTTTAAGAATTCATGATAAAAACACAATCGGACCACAACAAAGGCACCACATAAAAAACCTATGCGCTTATATGCATACATACATATGTATGAACAAAACTTCACAACAACAAAAGCAGCATGCAGTAGCAATTGTTGTCGGGCCGGGAACGACATTGACGTGTTTAGCTTTTCATTTGTTGTTGGGGTTTTGCTTTCGTCGCTTTTTTTCGTATGACCGTCGTGTAGCGTTGTTGTGCTTAGCGCTGACGCCGATTATGGCGCTGGTGATGGCGATGGCGACGATGATGGCAATGGCTACGGGCAATTATTGTATCATTTGTTGTAGGGCACAACTTCTGAGTGAGCGGCTTGGCACGACATGTTGTGTTCGTAGATTCGCGTCGATATTGCCAGGGCTCGTATGTGAAGTTTTTTTTTGTTGCTAACGATTTTATTCTTTATTCTTAATCTTGCCTCCAATACAATGTTGTCATGTTTTTATTGTTTGATAATTTTTTTAGATGTTATAACATGTTTGATATATGTGTATATACGTACATATGTGTATATATGTATGTACATGAGTATGTACTATGTATGTGCAGGTACGTTAGTGGCAAGTTGTGTTCGTAAATGCATTATTGCCATGAATCGCGAATTTTTTATAAGTTTTGTACTAAACAAATACATATCTACATACATACATATGTACATATATGCGGCTTAGATAATTGTTTACGCCCTACCCTTTACCTCTCTCCATTGATTAAACATAAGCGCAATTTTTCCGATGAATAGTATTCTGAAAGATTTGCTATACTACTATACTGTGACAAAAAAAGTATCCCGGAAATTTTAATTTAAATTCCCCGGGTAAATGAATTTTGAAAAATATGTATTTTGCTAAATTGGTAGGACTGTCCTTAATTATGATGGTAAATGATGGTATGTATGAGCGCGATCTGTCAACCAGTACGCTTTCAGAAGCTGTTTAAGTCGGTACACCTCAGTAGAGCGTTGAGATGGATAAATATATCGAACAAAGAATTTGTCTCAAATTTTAAATTTCTAACCAAATTTCATGTGCGTAATCAGTGCAAATGTTGAAAACGGCTTACGGTGATTCAGCTTCACAAAACACAAGCCTATGAGTGCTACAAAGCCTTCAAAGACGGTCGAGAGATCGTTTAAGACGTACGTCGTTCTGAACGACTTTCGGCCCCTTCAACTGATAAATATATTAAAAAATTTACCTATGGTGCTTGAAAATCGTCAGGCATGTGTTAGAGAGATGGCAAGAGAGTTCAACACCTCTCGCGAGTTCGTTTGAATGATTTTGGTGGATGCTTTGGGTATGAAACTCGTTCATCAATAAGAGATTGAATGAATTTAAAGCCAACAAGTAAGGAAGGGCTAAGTTCGGGTGTCACCGAACATTTTATACTCTCGCATGATAAAGTGATAATCGAGATACTGTTATTAGCAACTTTTTTGCGAGAGTATAAAAATGATGACCTCTGAATTACATGAAAATGTCTGAGAGATTTACCGATATTTTCGGTGAAAAATTAGGTTACGTTAGGTTAGGCACTGAGTTCTTCGTGTTCGATATCAGGGACCTTGAAAAGTTATAGTCCGATCACGACAATTTTTCCAAAAGGGTTACCTCAGCTCAAATACTATATTTGTGTAAAGTTTTATTCCGCTATCATCATTGGTTCCTAATGTATATATTATACAGAGAAGGCATCAGATGGAATTCAAAATAGCGTTATATTGGAAGAAGGCGTAGTTGTGAACCGATTTCACCCATTTTCAATTTTTAAAAAAAGCCTGGGTGCAGCTTTCTTCTGCCATTTCTTTTGTAAAATTTAGTGTTTCTGACGTGTTTTGTTAGTCGGTTAAGGCACTTTTAGTGATTTTCAACATAACCTTTGTATGGGAGGTGGGCGTGGTTAATATCCGATTTCTTCCATTTTTGAACTGTATATGGAAATGGCTGAAGAAAACGACTCTGTAGAGTTTGGTTGACATAGCTATAGTAAATTCCGAGATATGTATAAAAAACTTAGTAGGGGGCGGGGCCACGCCCACTTTTCCAAAAAAAATTACTTCCAAATATGCCCCTTCCTAATGCGATTCTTTGTGCCAAATTTCACTTTAATATCTTTATTTATGGCTTAGTTATGGCACTTTATAGGTTTTCGGTTTTCGCCATTTTGTGGGCGTGGTAGTGGGCCGATTTTGCTCATCTTCGAACTTAACCTTCTTATGGAGCCAAGAAATACGTGTGTCAAGTTTCATCATGATATCTCAATTTTTACTCAAGTTACAGCTTGCACGGACGGACGGACAGACAGACATCCGGATTTCAACTCTACTCGTCACCCTGATCACTTTGGTATGCATAACCCTATATCTGACTCTTTTAGTTTTAGGACTTACAAACAACCGTTATGTGAACAAAACTATAGTACTCTCTTTGGCAACTTTGTTGCGAGAGTATAAAAACGCATTGAATATCATAATATCAACCATCGCATTCAGCAGATTTGTCTCCGTGTGATTTTCTCTTGCTCCCAAAAGTGAAATAGCCACTCCGTGGAACACGTTTTCAGTCGATCGAAGAGATAAAACAAAATTCGTTGAAGGAGCTAAAGGCTATTCCAAAACGTGCTTATGAAAAGTGTTTCGAGGACTGGAAAAGTCATTGGATTAAGGGGTTACTGGGTTAGTATTTATTATTATTTTATTACATTTTACAAAACCTCTTGAATATTGCACTAAATTTTCCAATTGATCTGAGAAATAGTTTGGGAGATACAGCCTTGAGTACTTGTGCGCTCGAGGCTAGCTAGGCTGTGTTTTCAAAGTCGGTTGGCAAAATTTCTTGAGAACTACTCAACCGATCTTTATTCAAGGTTATAACTAAAACACGTATTTTTTTTACTTTGTATGATCATATAAGGAGTTATCGCGGACGCATCTTTTTTCCCAGGGGTCGTCGCAATTGCTGTGTTTAAAATATTTTTTTTCCAAAAATTTCAGAATTTCTTTTATAATAGTGTGTGTTTGTTAGAATAAAAAATTCTAATAAAATATTTAATTTTCTATATGAGAAAAAAATTGTTGAAAAAAGCTGTTTTTTACCCGAGAAAACGCATGTAACCCCTTAATGATTATTGCATCAACAATTATACACTTTCAGTTTCCATTATAATTTAATACTAATTATTTTTTATCGCAATAGACCAAATATTTCTCATTCTATCTGTTTCCATTCAAATCGGAAGTACAGCAAACGTTGCATAGGTTAGTTAAGAAATAAATTATACGACTATTTCTCTCTCTCTTGGTCTATATGCCCACTCTCACTAAATGCTATTTTTTCGGAAATAAAAAGGCTAAGTATTTTTATTTATTGCTAACGAAAAGACCAAACCACGAAGCATTCTTGAACGGACTTAAATTTATATTTTCCTTTACGCCGACCAAAAAGTAAATAAGTAAAATGTAGAAAATGTGAAAAGCAAGACGAAAATTAAAAATTGATTATATCAAGTGTAGTTAAGTCTCTATTTGCCTACACTCCCCAGTTATATAAGCTGAAAAATTTGTGAAAGGTTTGCGCAAGTGCTCGAACTGAAATGGGTGTTATAACCGCCCCTGAGCGCGCGGTATAAAGTGTTTTATTGTTTCTTGCATTCCACACAAATTTGCTTGAGACCATAAATGAGTTGGTAAAAACTGCAAGAGACAGGCCAATTCGCCCAAAACGAATGCAAATTATTTATTATTTTACTATACAGACATACTTAGTTAAGTGCTTATTAGTGGTTGCCAATTGGTTGCTTATATTAAATAATCAAGTGTACTTACTTATAGCATTATCGGCTGCAAAAGAGAAAACAAAATTTGATATTAAAATATAATATATTTTTATGCTAGAATAATAATATTTATATTTATGTTATACAAGAAATATATTTTCGTATTCTTAAAAATATTTCCGCAGCTTTAAAGTAATGCAAACGAAACACTTTCAAGTAAGCTCGCTCGCAGCTATTAATAACCAAGAGCACTAAAATTATCACCAACTCTCTTCAAAGCGGGGTAAAGCTGCAGCCACGCCTTCAGTGTCTACGACTTTCTTATCTGCAACATTTCGAAGTGCCGCTGAAATCAATAAATTTTGTATTTTATAGAGTCTCACACCTCTCAGCAATCAGTGCGTAGCGCTATCGAGTTGACATTGCGGAACACAAGTAGATGCAGCCATAAAATTTACAATTTTTTAAGACACCTTTGCATAAAGTTTATGTATCGAAAGGTGTAAGTGCGATTTTTTGCGCCAACTTCAACTTCAACAGGAATGCTAAGAAGTTACTGGTTACTTAACAGATTTAATATAGTCGTTGAAGGAATTTTATGATTATTGGTTATTTGTGTTTACAGATATTGATAAGCAAAGTCAGTTGATAGATAGAGAGATTTTAAACAGCTAAGTTCTAAGTTAAGGAAAAATACTTTAAGAGAACTTTTGCTGATAATTCTCTTTTAATGAAATATGTAATTGAAATATCCACATGTAAGCCTTTTAATATAATCGACCGAATAGACTACGTCCAGTGAAGGAAATATAGGTAGTAGAGAGAGTTCATGAAGACCGTGGAGAGTCGATTCGACTCCGTGCGTAGCAGCTCGTACTGACGTGTGGAATGACTAGGCGCGTTTTACTTTGAGATCTTAAACTGAAAGCTTACAAATATAGCTTGTGCAAGAACTGAAGCCGCTCGATCTTCACACGCGATATCGCATCGCTCTATGGACTCTTGAAAAGGTCCAGGAAGATTTAGTTCAGCGATGAAGCCTGACACAATGGGTATCTAAACCAGCAAAATTGCCGCATTTGGAACGAAGAGCAACCGGAAGATATTCAAAAGCTGCCATTTCATCGAGAAAACAACGATTTGATGTGACTTGTGAGCCAGTGCAATCCATATTTCTTCAAGAATGATGCCGGTGAGATCGTAATCGTCAATGGTGACTGTTATCGCGCCATGGTAACCGACTATTTGATGCCTGAAGTGATCTTGGCGCCACTTTCCACACATCGCATCAATCAATGGGTTTATTGAGAGAACACCTCGGTAAGCCGATAATTTCACGTTCTGGAATGGTCATTTAGTCACCAAAATCACGTGATATCACACCGTTAGACTTTTTCTGGTGTGGATATGTAAAGTCCAAAGTCTATGCGGACAATCTCGCTTTCGATTCAGGCCTTGGAGCAAAACATCACTCGTGTCATTCGCCAGTTACCAGTCGAAATGCTCGAACGAGTCACCAAAAATTGGACTCACGGATGAACCATCTGAGACGTAGCCGCGGCCAACATGTGGAAGAGATAATATTCAAACGATAAAAGACAAGCAATGTTTCTTCAAATGTTGATAAACATTCCTCATTAAATTTTAAGTTTCTGTGTTTTTTATTGAAAAATTGTGTTTTTATCTATATTACATCAGTATAAAGAGAAAAAATAAATATTAAAAAAAAAAATGCATTTGGTACATAAGGAGGTAAACCATGTACACCAAGTTCCTTGAAGAACACAATTTTTAGTTGTTAGTAAATAAAAAAACCGCAAAAACTTGGTTTTTTGAATTTTTCACATAAATCTCGAGGTTAAGTGAAAAAAGTCTGTACACAAAAGTTATAGCTCTTTTCATTACCTAGAACATTTCCATATAACTTCTTTCTAATGGACGCGTAGTTTTGCCGGAAATTAAGATAAACCGTTTTTAACCCATAAATATTCAATCACGCCTCTCCACTTCCATTTCTCGACCACAAATCGCTCGTAAATTATTTTTTGCCTAATCTTTCTTATTTTATCTTTCGTTTGGGTTAGGTTTTAGCAAATTGTGATTTTTTTGTTTTTAAAAGTTATCTACCCTGCTCTATGAGAAATCAAAATATTAATGGTACGATAGATTTATATTGAAATTTTAGTTACATTTTCTAAGAGTTAATATATAAAAATGGAGTTACCTATCGACCCGAGTTTATAACTTTGTTCGCTAAACATTATATCTTATTTTATATATTCTAGATAGCTTCACTCATATATACTACTGTATGTATGTATGTACATCACACAGGTGGCGCTATGCACTTTTTTCTAAGGAAACTCGCTCAGCTATTCTGCATATTCCACTTGGCGAGCGCACATAAATAAATACATATTGCAACCGCAAGTACCGTTAATATTCTTGTGTTAGATAAACATACAGAAGCAGAGAATGGCAGTGTGAAGAAAACGAATTTCCGTTTTTCCTGTCGTTTCAGCAAAGGTTTCCTTGGCGGAAGCGTTGCTGTTTGAGGGTGAAACATAAATTCCGTTGGCGCAAGGTAAACGAGTAGTCGTGGAAAGTCTTTAAAGAGCAGCAGAACTGTCACTGGCGTAGTAAGAAACTTTTTGGAAAGGGAACTTGGTAATTTTTTATTTTTAGCTGAATTTTGAAATTAATTTGGGAGGTGTGTGTGATATAAATATATGTATAACTGAAGTATTTAACTGCTGGTAACTTGGATTTTAGAAATGTTAAAATTTTTGATTTTTCCAAAGGAGGGGGCAAAGATTATGTGTATAGTTTTTTCGATTTAAAAATTTGTTAAATTAATTTCAAGTTCCTTAAGTCGTGTTGTTCCAGGCATATTTAGACCATATCGTATATTTACTGTAATATTGAATAGTTTTTTCCAAAAAACTGGGAAAAAATGCACATCGTGCGTTATACGATGTTATACGATTGAGTATTCAATATTGAATTGATGTAAGGCTATATTAATGTTTCTCAATGCAAATTAGTAGACGCTCGTGTCTTTTCATCAAATTTAAAATACTTTAAAGAACAAACTATCAAGTAATACCCACATTGTCCTTATAACTTAACCCTTTCTTAACTTCAGCTTTAGGTATACCCTCCACACATATGTAGCATGTATAACCAAGTTTATCGAGTAAAGTTTATTGAAGAAGCGCACAAATTGTTCACTGAAAGTTTTACGATCTCCGGCCTTTGAGTGGAAAATCATTAACCCCCGACACGGATACAATTTTCCGCCGCAAATATGTGCATCTCTTTGCACATATGTATGTCCATACAGCGGTGTGAATCGAAGACTTGGGCAAGTGCACTGGTCAGTAATTTCTTTACTCAAAAATATTTACGTGAAGTTTATGAAAATTTAGCTACAACCAACAAAAACTAACCTTTTTGGCAAGAATTTGATGCAGAAAGTACCGAAAAGTTTTTGGTTAGTAGTTCATATACAAATCCCTTAGTTTTTGTAAGTTAAAGCAAGCTCAAGTAAATACGAAGAAAAGTGTGCTTAAAAAGCAACGGATTTTTTGGACACGTGGTATGAGTGTCGATGACGGTGTCGTTGTCGTTGTGTGGTCGACATGACGCTGTCTGTCAGTCTGGCAACTACAACATTATTTGCACAAAAACGGAAATCAAATTTACTGTCGGAGGCGCTGAAGTGAAATATCATGAGTAATCATCCATAGTATAAAAACGAAAGCAAGACCACCATGCCTTCCACACAGAGAGAGCGTGACCGAAAATCATGCTAATGGAAATAATAGTGTCTGCTGGCAAAATTATAAACGCAGCAATAATAATGAAGGGTAATCTGTGGTTGGGATTGATATTTGAATTTGGCCAAGGAAGTGAAATAAATTCGCCGAATGATTAGCAACTATTTCAGCTTATTTATTAACCACTAAAATGGCGTGAGGATAAAACCGTGACTGGACAATGATGGTTAAAGTTTTGGTTAAAGTTTTGGTTAAAGTATAGTTAAAGTTTTAGTTAAAGTTTTGGTTAAGGTCTGGTTAAGTTTTGTTAAAGTTTAGGTTAAAGTTTTAGTTAAAGTTTTGGTTAAGGTATGGTTAAAGTTTCCATTAAAGTTTAGGTTAAAGTTTTAGTTAAAGTTTTGGTTAAGGTATGGTTAAAGTTTTATTAAAGTTTCGGTTAATGTTTTGGTTGAAGTTTTGGCTAAGGTTTTGGTTAAAGTTATTGTTAAAGTAGAGTTAAAATAAGGTTAAAGTTTTGGGTAAAGTAGAGTTAAAGTTGTAGTTAAGTTTTGGTTAAAGTTATGGTTAAAGTTTTTGGTAAAGTTATGGTAAAAATTTTGGATAAAGTTTTAGTTAAAGTTTTGATTAAAATTTTGGTTAAAGTTTTAGTAAAATAAAAATTAGAAGCAGAAACTTTGCGAAAAAATTTAAGAATTTCATTCAAGTAAGCGCTCTTAACTTAATTATTTCGCAGAAACAGAATTTCTTAAAAGTAATATATGTGTATATGTGTGCATGCATGTGTAGGTGACGCATTTTTTTGCTTTTCTCATTTAACGCTCCTTACACACAATGCTTCTTCGTTTATTGTCGAATGTGCCGTTGACTGGCAGTGGGTGTGTCCATGCCTTTCATTCATTCTGACAGTTTCTCCACCCACTCGCCGCCATGGCGTGCGTTCTTCCAAACAAAACGAAATGGCACATTCGCTCGATGGGTTGGTGAGCCCGCCAAGTGCCTTAAAGCATTTTAAGGTAAAAACTGATACCCGCATGAAATGTGTATGTGCAAATGTTTGTCTGTATGCTAAGCATATATTATGTATTACAAACTTGTATATAGGCAGTAGTATGTATGTACTTTCCGTTGAACCAGCACTTGTAGGACAATTGTACGAGGCACTCCGCCTTGTTTTCCGGGGTCGTGGGTTCAAGTTATCGACGTATATGGCGAGTTAAATGCGAATTCGTCACAGAGTGCTGAATATTTTGTGGCGCCAAGTGTGCCATGTTAAACAACACACACCTACAAATATTTTTTGAGACGTCACGTGGGTTACGGAGCCAAATGTGAATACACAAAAATGTGAAAAAGCGAGAAAATATGTTAACTTCGGCTACACCCTGCACAGGTACATTGCTTGTGGCATGTAAAGGTATTTGTACTATAGTACTCCGATCCGTGCAATTTGTTCGGAAATTGTAGCGCTGCTTTGGACAATATTATTTTTCAAATTTTGTCTAGAAAATCTGTAAAATGAAAAATTTTTCATACAAAAACTTCATTCTGATCGACGAGTTTGTATGGTAGATGTCGTTTTTGTTGTTGTTGTTGTAGCGGTACAAAATATTCCTGAAGTAATTTCGAAGAGTTGCCGAGTTGTCAGTCCTTAGCCAAATAAATATCCGGGTCTCTTTCGATTACTTCGACCCAACTGACGTTGGAACGGATGGTAGCTGTATTTTATTCAAGATGGCGACAAATGACCATCTTCTTGAGAGTCATTGTTTCAAAAAGAGGACCGAAGAGTTTGCTAAATCAACTCACCTCGCCACACTGATCATTTATGTATATATTTACATATATAATGCGCCTCCGACTGTTTTTCTGGGTATTAGGAACTTCGTGGCACCCTTTGTATACCCTATTCAGTTTATAAAATCACAAATTATTAGCCGAGCTTATTTTAATAGAGCTTTAAATAGGTCATTCAGTTTTCCAACAGAATTAGCAATATTAGCTAACACCTTTCCTCTTCTAACCCCAAATATTTAACCCTTTCCAACAGTCAAGTACTTTTCTGGTATATTACCAGTTATTAAAACGCTAATACTTCATATGCTTATATAAAATATTTGTCGTGAATAAATACATATAATTACACGCGATGATTGAATGACCTTGCAACTGTCAAGTCCCTAGATGATGAGATGTCAGAAACACTTGTCATTTTTAAACACGTTTTGGAATTTCGAATGGCACTTTTAACTAATATAGTTATTATGTCCGCCCATTACAAACAATTACTATGTAATGACGTTAATGATCATGGCTATAAATATAACAACAATAATAATAGCAAACACGGCGGAAAAATGTTTTCCTTTTGTGCAATTAGATTATGAAAAATACGCAATAAATACTATAATTAAGGAATTTCCATAATATGTGGACAGAATATCAATTCATCGCAAACGAAGC
Organism: Bactrocera neohumeralis; assembly: GCF_024586455.1. Taxonomy (NCBI): domain Eukaryota; kingdom Metazoa; phylum Arthropoda; class Insecta; order Diptera; family Tephritidae; genus Bactrocera; species Bactrocera neohumeralis. Next base: position 83,831,152 of record NC_065919.1, on the reverse strand, counting down.
GCTCCGCTCTGGTGCGGGAACGCAAAGTGTGAAAAGAGTTTGCACTAAACTCCCGTGAATGCAGCTATTAACACACCCAATGGCTGACTACTAGCCGAGCAAGAGAGGCGAAGTGACATTCGCTGCGAGGAAGTAAAAATTTTGAATCGCGCTGATATACAAAATTTTAATAATGAAATATAAATACAGTTTATCCTATTACATGCGAATATGATCGATATGAAAGTGTCATTTATGAAGCGGTGCGGGGGTAACGGGGGAAGTAAGCTAAACTTCATGCATGAACGCAGATACAAATTGTAATCGGGCTTTTATAAAGCACAGACATTACTTAAAATAGTTAAATGTACATAAATTTCTATGTACAGTTGTGGGGGAAATTTTAGCAGTAATTGAAATAAAGTTATTTTCCATTTCACGTTGAAGAATTTTAGCTCTACCTTTTTCCATCAAACATTCTTCATTAAAACTTAAAAAATAAAGATAAAAAAATATTATAAAAATATTCACACTTAAAATAGAGTTTTCCTTGATTTTTTCAATATATATTTCTAATTAAATTAATGGCTATATCTTGAGAATTTCAAAAAACCACAACATTTTTATCTCAATATATCGAATGTACTACATATACAGTACATATGTATATATTTCGGAGATATGAGCGTAGTTGTCGGCATTTTTTAACTTTTATTCGGCTCCCAAAACTATAAACGCGTCTCTCTCTAAAATATATTTTTAGAGTCAGTGGAAAAATTTTCTCCGAAACGACTAAAATTTTACCTAAACTTTACGCACCACTCCTTATATATAAGATTTTTAAAATGATTTCGAAAATTATAAATTTTTATAATAATTTTCTAAATTATAAATTAAAAAAAACCGACCTTTTTCATGGGATTCCGGCATCTTGTCAAAAAATAAAATTTCGATTCCTTCGAAGTTTAACTGTATTAATCTATCGTAATAGTACAATTTTTTTGTTTTAAGATCATTTTAAGCAGAAAAATCTTGTTCCACTAGTAACTTTTTTTCGTAACTCCCTCTGAAGATCGACATCAAGAATATCAAACATTTTTCAAAATTAATCACCGATAAAAAAACATTCAATATAATTCAAATCGCACTTGAAAAAAAAAAGGAACATAAAGGCGGCCAATTGTAACGGGGATAAGAACCTAGAAGAGTTTCAGATAACATATCAATGAAACTTTTATTCTTAAATCTATTGTGACATTCGCATGACCACCACGGGCATCCTTGGAACCACATATTGTCCAAGTCCATATCATCCAATTCGAGCGAAAAATATTCGCCAGCTTTAGCGATTCCCATTTATAGTAACGTGCCGATCTTGATCATTATGGAAAAGTATGTCTCAATGACGCCACCGGCCCATATACCGCACCAAACCGAATTTTTTCGGGATGCAAATGGCTCGTGGAGTTCAAATTGTCGCATAACTTTTTAGCCTTCAGAAATGAGGCTCATCTCTGAAGATTATTTTTCGATGAAAATCTGGATATTTTCAAGTTTTTGCTCAGCCCAATCAGCCCAATCAGCCCAATTCACGAAACACCGACGATTCTGGTGGTCAAGCGGCTTTAGTTTTTGCGCCAATTTGATTCGTATGGATGTTGGCTAAGATCTTTTCAAAATTCGCCACAACCACGTCACATAGATGCCCAACGCTTGAGAACGACGTGTGAGTGACTGATTTGGGTCCTTCTCAATTGATGAGCTAGCGGCAGCAATATTCTCGACACTACAGGCACTTCTTTGTCTCACTGGCACCGGAACATATTGCACTGTGCCTGTGGATTCAAATTGTTCCACTAGACGCTCAATTGTTGATCTGACAGGATGATTATGGCGACCATAAATTGGACGTGGCGCCACTGACTCCGAATTTCGGTAGTAAATTTTAATAATTTCGACACGTTGTTGAATCATATATCTTTACATGATGAAATGGCAAGCCCTACTAAAGAGTGAAGTCGAAATAGCGAAAAATATGACGTCGTTTGCTGTCCCTATCGGTCCACTTTTGTTGCGTTCCTACTGAACAACCCGTTAGTTCCAATTAATGAATTAGCAGCAGATGGATTCCGACTTCTAGATGTTGTTAACCGAGTAATTCTCCCTATAATTTTTTATGAAAAGTCCCAGCTCCAGGAGTAAAGGTTGATGGAACTCTGCGAAACTTCGAATCTTGGAAGCAGCTCAACTTGAGTTTAAAAAAAGAAATGAAAAATACCTTGAGAGTCTTCAAATAGCTGAAATATTCTAAATGTTTTAAATATGGTTCACGAAATTGTATGTGAGTTTCTATACTCAGTTTTGCTATATGTAACCCTTTACATAAAGTGCTAAAAATTTGCGCAATACTGTGCGCTTATAAAAACATGAAATCCGCGCAAAAAATTAAACGCTAAAAGAGTGTAATTCGTGTGCATTTGAATTCAATAAACGTTTTAAAACGCGGGATGTAAAAACAATTACAGCTGTACAATGGCTATTACAGTTACGGAGCGTGCATAATAACAACGATTAAAATATTTGTTGCAATGTAATGAATTGTATTAAAAAAATATTTAATAATAAATAACTGCCGCTACAGCGGGGTGGCGTTATTGAATATTTTATGCGCAATATGCGCGTCAATACATATTTCAATATTATATAACAATATGCACAACGAAATGAGCTCAAAAATAAAAATCATTTGCAAATCGTGCAGGGGAGCGTTGAGCCACAAATCAACCAATTGCAAATCCAATAACTGAATAGACTGCTATATATGCAGACGATTTGTTTTTAATATTTTTAAATGAATTTCGCAAAACGTTTAAGCACCTACCAACACATTCAAATTTGCGCTGCCCTCCGCCTCGGCAATTGCGGGTGCAGCTGCTTGACTTGGCGTTGGCGAGTGGTTGGCGCACACACCCGTTTCCGTATTGCAAATTTGCATTGAAAAATAATTTGTCAACACATTAAAGGCATGCCAGGGCGACCAACATCTGATGGCGTCGAGCGGTGAGAATGATTCCGCCGCTGGGAGTGCTAACCGTAGCGCCATAACCGTGCATTTTTTCTCCCCGCTGAATTTTATTTTTGCTGTCATTGCTGATGTCGCCGCCTCGCAGCGTCGCGTTTTCTTCACAGTCAACAACTGCTGCGTTTAATGTGTTTTCGATGCAAATGAAATTTTATCGCACTTTTGTTTTTAATAAGACTTATAAGTGCCAAGAGACAATTTAAAGTTTTCTTTTTGAATGCGACAGCGTCAGCAGAAAAATGCTGTAAATATGTTTTTGTTCAAAGCGCATCGGGAAATTCAAGTAAGCTTGCATACTACTCACTAACGATTGTTGAACTTTTGCTAACAGTAATATCTGAAATTTTCGATAATTTCGCGTTCTACAATCGCCGCTATCGGACGTAACTAATATCGACTTTTATGCATTATTTTTCACTGGAATTCAGAACCACCTATCACTTTTCATTACAAGCATTGAGCTTATTGTATTATCAGTCAAAAACCTTATGTAATAATAATAATAGTTGTGTTCGATTCGCCATTTCTCTGCTCGCCATCTTTGCGTGCTGCTCCCTTGTCGAAAAAATTTGCACTTCAAACACACGATAAAGTTATCTAGTTCGTTTTTCTAACAAACCTTAAGTATCTGTCAGCATATAAGTTATATATAGTATATGTCTATATAGAATTGCTTGTATTCCGATCCTCTGGTTGACATTTTACACCTTAACGTATTTCCCTGGCTTTGATTCCTGCAAGTTTCAAGCGTATAAAATGTTCGGTTGTACCCCAACTTAGCCCTTCCTTACTTGTATTCATGTATTTTTAAATTTTAAGACTTAAAATCGGCTGTAGTAGTTTACAGAAAAGAAAAATAATATATTCTCCACTAAAAAAGAATCATAACACTATTGCGCATGCGTTGGAAGACAAGTGCAGCCCGTTCGTTTAAGTATTTGATACAGCTTGTTACTCAGCTTAAACCCTTGAATACCGAAACCGCAATAAACAAAGAGTTGGATATGCGGCAAGCTTGCGAGAAAAGACAGATCTTGCCGTTTAAACAGTTGATTTGAAGATTTTTTCAATAAATACTCGAACATGTCCTTGTAACTTCAAGCTGTTAGCGATTCCTGGACGAATTAATTATGTAGGCGGCGTTATCACAAAAACGGTCGATGAGAAACTGATATGCATAACCGGATATCCAAAAGGAGCGCTGATTTCGACAGGTTGAATAAAAATTGTTTTCCCCGACTTTCCCGTTTACTGCGCTGAGCCGCCAGTTTCTACACTTTTCTATAGATTTCTCTTCTGCCGCCAATTTTGGCTGATATACTCTTGTTTCGATGAGTTTTGAGTAGCCCGGGCTTCTTCGGTGTTGGCAGCTGGCATGCTTTTCCCTTCTCCTTGTTTTGCGGAACCTGCTTGTTAAGCTGAAGTTTCTCTTAAGGCTGTCTTTTCTCCAGTTTGGTCCGATCGTGTTGGAGTAGTGGTTAGTATAGGGGATCTAAATATCCTACTTCTCTTACGGAAGACGGTCCCATATTTCTCACCTTGACCATCTTTGTTTATTTCTGTTCTTGAGGTCTATTCATTTTGTTCTGCCGTGTCTCCGCTTCATGCCGCTATTTTCGCGCATTGTAACAGTTGCGCTATATGAACCCCGTGTTGATGTATGCAAGCAGGGAGGCCTTGAGGGGATTACCATAAGTCTTTATTGGAGCTTATATACATAGTCTAGTTCGGGTACTAATGAGGAGTTCGTCTCAATTGAACCTGTACTACCAAAAATGTGGCGACATGCATTGAACGTAGTTACAGACCTACCAAAGTTTCAACGAAACGGAGATGACAACAGCGTTAGCCAACCAGGCATTTCGGTGAGATATCACTCTTACCTATTGAGGTGACAGAATGCTGTTCTCACCAGCCCTTTGTCATAACAGATCCATTCCGTCTTTCCAATACACCATAAACAGAATCTTGCTGGTGTCTATTCTAATTGGTCCTTGCCCAGGGTTTTGTTGACTTTGCATTCACAATCCGCCAACCGTGACTCCGGTAGTAGCTTGAGCTCAGCCTAACACTTAAATGGCGCTAATAAAATTAAATCCATATAATTTTCGCCATATACTTCTAAAAACACCTGTCGCATCATTAGATTGTGAATTATATCATTGAGCTTGAGTGAAACAACTTTTGTTATTGTGAAAAATATGGAAAAAGGAATTTCGCGTTTGATAAAATATTGCTTTTTGAAGGGAAAAGGAACAGTTGAAACGAAAATTCGGCTTGATGACGAGTTTCCGAACAATTCGCCAGACAAATCAACCATCAAGGATTTGTATGCTAAGTTTAGACGTGGTGAAATGAGCCCAAAAGAGGTTGCTATCGACGAAAATCATAAAAAATTCCAAAGTAGTTTTGGAAGACCCTGAAGTGAAGTTGTTCGAAATAGCAAGCGATCTAAAGATATCAACTGAACGTGTACATTATATCTTTTACGAAGATTAGGGTATGAGAAAGTTCTGTGCAAAGTGGGTGCCGCGCGAGCTCCATTTTGGCCAAAAATAACGACGAGGTGATGATTCGGAGCAGTGTTTGGAGATAATCAAGCATAATTAACTCGAGTTTTGCGCCGCCGATATGTGATAAAGCATAAAACATTGAAGTCCCAAGCCAAATCAGCAGTCATCCGAGTGGACTGCACACGATCAACCCGTTCCAAGACGTGGGAAAACGCCACAGTCGGCTGACAAGGTTATGGCGTCTGCATTTTGGCATGCGCATAGAATACTTTTTATCAATAATGAAAAAGCAATGATCATCAGCAGCGACTTTTACATAGAATTATTGCATCGTTTAAACGACAAAATCACCGAAAGAGGGCCGCATTTAAAAAATAAAGAAAGTGGTGTTTCTCCACCGTGACCCAAGTTAGTGAAAATGATGGCAAAAATCCATAAACTATGCTTCCAATTTCTTCCGCATCAACCGTATACTCTAGATCTGGCTCTCACCGGCTATTTCCTGTTCTCAGATCTCAAAAGAATGTTCGCTTGGAAGAAGATTGCGGACTGGCTCGAACGGAAATTAGAAAGAGAATTGGAATCCAAATTAGTTAATTTTTTTAAGGTTATTACTGAACATTTTTCAGTTTGCCTACTAAATCTTTCTCTTTACCCCTTGAATTGAACCCAACCACGAGCTAAGTAATTTAAGTTTCACAGCTTTTAAATCATTTTAAATATGTAGTGCATTCTTACATATACATATCTATGTATATAACATATGTACATATGTATGTATATCTATTTAAACAAGGAAGGGATGAAGTAAAGTTTTTGAATCGTGAAAACATTTATCGCTGCTTAAAAGAGCATGAAAAGTCAACAGCACCGCAAACACATGCTTAGCGACAACGGCGATATGGCAATCCTTGTGCCTTCCTGTGGGTACCCCACACAAACACACATGTGTGTGGTTGTGTTTGTGTGATTGTTGAGTGTTTATGTGACTTTCGAATGATTCCAATGTGATTGTGAATATGCTTCGGATTTTCCGTTTGTCATCGTGCTCAACGAATGAATCCATTCACTATGTTTGTTTGTTGTAGAAACTTTAAATATATTTATTTTCGTGTGTGTTGGTGTGTTAGCGCTGCATTCGAATATGCGAATATGCTTAGTGTGGCGCCGCTCATTTTATATTCAAACATGAAACCGCAGCACAAGGACTTTTTTATTTAAATTTCAAAACAGATTTTAGAATATCCGATCTATGCAAAAGGATGCGGCCAAAGGGGAAAGTTAGGAGGGGGGTTTTTGTCGCGTCATGCATCATATCTACATAAGGTGCGGCACACGGAAGCGCTTTGACTGCTGGTCTTGGTGCTTGGTGTTGGTGTTGGGGTGCAGCGCGTGGTTCGCACGTGATTCGGAGATCATAAATTTTCGCTGGATTTTAAGTGTTTGTAGTTTTTGTATTTAGTGCGCGTTGAAAGTTTGATGAAATTTATAACCGCTCGTGCAAAGGTATCACATTTCCGCAAGCGGTTGCGCGCTACTTGCGGTACTTGAGTGCGCCGAGGTCGCTGAGGTCGCGTGTGAACAAATCAGCGAACTTCTTGCAGCGTTTTGGCACGGCAATTTTCGAATGGGATACAAATTTGCGCTGGAGATAGGCTTGCAGAGAAATAAATAAATAATGAAGCACGATGCGCTGGTGATACATAAATCTGCATATATGTATGTATGTGTATGCAAATATATATTTTGTGTGCTAAAATTAAAATTTGGTTTCTGGCATGGAAGACTTCACTACAAATTTGATTATATACATATGTACATACTTATGTATGTGTGTATATATGCATTTTTAGTACAGCTATCTCTGTTAGCAATGTCACTCAACCAAATCATTTTGCTATCAGTCGTTTAATGTGTTACACCAGCGTCAACACCGCAACTGTTGCCGCCGCATCATCAAAGTCTTCAAACGCTTTCACATATTCGTCGATGCTGTCTGGGTCGCTGTCTGCTTAACGGCAAATGTCGAAACAGCATCATCCATCATTCTGGACTTGACCTTTTTCCCCTGCACACATATGCACATTGGCCTTACATAAGCGCGCGCACAAGCGTGTAAAGCAACGTGTAAGCTTTGACGTGGCATGAGGAATCTTGCATTTCATACCTTCAACTCCTGTGAGCGATGCTAAAAAAAATCTGTATGTTGTTAAACAAACATGGAATAGGCCGAATTAAGATTATAATAAGCGCTACGCTATGTATGTATATGTGTGTGTGTCGCTGTGACCAACAAGTCAGATTGTAATAAAGAGATTGTCGACTCGCTAAACGATTGCACTGTCAGCAAGGCATCATCTAATACACAGAAGCTTACAACATAAATACATATATACATACATATGTACATATGTATAAGTATGTATATTACATACACACATTTATTTATAAGTAAAGTGTTTTGTTTGACATTGTCTTTTGGGGTCTACCAAAACGCTGAACATCAAAGCAAAAGGTGTTTTAAGTTGTATAAATTGGATGTAAGAAGTCGTCCATTTATATATTTGCAATTGTAAAATGATCCCTAATATTGCAGTGCGTACGGCTTTCGCTTCGTTTTCGTCTGTTGTTGTTTTTGTCTTATTAGACTTGTGTACTTTTGGTGTCAGGCGAGTTAAAAATGAATTTGTCATCGCTAAAAATGTCACATGCCTGCTGGTTTTTTTTTTTTTTTTTGTTTTCACCGGCAACTCTCATAGTCTCATCATAGTCAGAACAATACATCAAATCGTTGTGTCATTGCTGATTGATTTGCATTCAAAATTTCATTATATATGACATGATTGAATTGGCCTCTGGTGACTGCTGCATAATGTGACGTCTTTGTGTTTACCCTCCAATATTAAGTTGCTATCTATATGCTAGGTTATTTATACATATATTTATACATAGAAATAGCAGATAAATGCTTCTAAGATTTTTTTTTTTCACACATGAACTGCAACTACAAAATATAGTCGCAGCATATTGACTTTTCTTAGTTTTTAAGCTTTGCTGGGCAGTAGTATTGCTAGTAGATGCCTGCTCTAAGCGAATTTTACCATAAATTAGTATAAAGTAAAAGTCGTAGAACGGATGACAGATCAATTTGTAAAGCATTTTGTCTTAACTGCAATGAATATGCAAATCACTTAGAAACTTGTTCTTGATTTGAAAAAAAAAATCGGTAAATTTATTATGCAGCACATATATATATGCTTATACATATGTATGTAAGTAAAATATAATGAAAATTTATGTGACTGGATTTTTATATTTTACACAAGCCTTTCTAACACTAATTACCGTTAGTTTGCTTGTTTGCTACCTAAAGGTCGGTGTCATTGTTTACCCGGGTTACATGAAAATTATGTATTGAAAAAATTAAATGATTTAATGCTGTTATATAACTAACGTTATGAGGTTGTGGTATCTCTTGATGGATCTTTAATTATTCTACTATTATTAAAAATTATAAATATTGATATATAATAAATAACTATACTATGCAGAAAGAGTTTTTGAAACTACCGTCAGTACCAAAAAGTCGAGTTTGCATGAAAACTAAGTATTAGTTTTTGTTTTACTTAGCTCTCTTGCTTTAACTCAAAACTACACCCTTTGACTGGAGAATTAAAAACAAAGCTCTATTAGCTACGCGCTACACTCTAAACATCTATGTATATGGATGGCTCGAAAACAGACGATGGAGTTGGTTGTGGAATACTCCGTACAGAGTTAGGCATAAGGCAGCCGTTAAAGTTGCCGGACCAATGCAGTATACATATTTCAAGCTGAGGTCTTTACTATAGCGAAAACCGTGTAGCTGGGCTCTATTGCTCCTGCAGGCATTTCCAGTGTCAACACCTACGTAGACTACTGCCAAGCAGCAATCTTACTGACTATCACATATCGGCCAGAAGTGTCTTGGGAAGCAGGGCAGCAGTGGAAAGTGTTGCCAGAAGTAAGAAAATTCACTTCTACTGAGTGCCAGGTCACAAAGACATCTGAAAACGTGATCAACATTGGGAAACCCATGCATTGTATATACGTCGATCTCGGCAGAAGCATGGTCAAGAAAATCAAAAGCCGAAGGGACGAGTTACCTGGGTGCAAAACTGCAAAAGTCAGGTGCAAAACGGTGGATCGGAAGTGCACAAATTTGCTATTGACACTCGATAGAAGAGACTGTTGGAACATGATGGAAATACTAACTGGTTACTGTCTGGCGGCGATATACGCCTGAAGGAAAGAGCTAACAGTTCGAGAAGACTTCAGGAAATATCTAAAGCAGGGCACCAGGGAAACATTGGTGCATTTCTTGTGCACTAGTTCCGCATTGGCAAGACTACGCTAGAAGCGTGACGGATCCCCTTGGTATGATACACTGGAAGAGGTATCGATAGTGTGGCCGCCAAGTCTGTTAAAATTCGAGTCAAACACAGGCATCATAAAGCATAACTACTCCTCTTCCTCCATCTAGTATCGCAAAGAACCAAAGCTGGTCTATGCGTGTCTTATAGGCCTACCAGATTAACTTAAACTAACATTTTCATTTGGATATATATATATTCTAATTCTGATGTTTAAAATATTATGTACTTAGTATTGTCATAAATTCTGTTATAAAATTTACAATTCATACAGTGAAGACACATTCGCGGAAAAAGTGCAGTTTTTTTTATTAAAATTTATATGCTGTGTGTCTAATAACATATAATAGTCACCAGCTATGCTACAAGTATAATGGTTTTGTGCGGCGTTACATCTCTTTACTTTTGTGAAAAAAGGGTAAAAGCGGCAAACAATATAATCTTCGACGGAGAGTATGAGATCTTCAAGCAAGATTCTGCTCCAGCACACGAGGGAAAACCGGCAGTAGCTTAAAAGCAATACTCCTGTTTTCATAGCTGCAGCTGACGGGCCGTCTGTAGTCATCCATATTCGAATCTATTGGACTGCACTTTATGCTCATGGCTGGAGGTCTGTCACAAACCGCACCGAAACTTGAAGGGTTCCAAAAAATCTTTCGTTATAGAAAAATTAAATATTGATTTACACATTTACCGCTGATGATGTCCAGAAATCTATTATTCGTAAACATAGTTTACCATATTTCTAGTGGTTTCGTCTTAGATCTACTCAACTGCTCTGTGTTGTGCGAAAAGCAATGGTCTCTTACTGGCACATGTGCCTGAAAAACAGCTTTTGCAAAAAGCTCTGCTTCTTTACTTTAATATGAAGAAAGCCCGCAACTAGAAACGAGAAACGAGACGGTTAAAAACTATTTAGAAACCAGCGGCTGGGAAGATTTGCTTCACCTGCCTGTAACTTCGCTCATTTTGAGTACTTTACTGGAATACAGTGCACATGAGAACAAGGTATGGAAAATTTGTTTGATTCATTTTTGGTCATCAAGCCCCTTTCTTCTGCTAAAGTGTCCACAAATTGCCAGAAATATCGGAAAATGGTACCAACTTTCTATTAGTAATAATTTGAATAAGACGTTTGTAGATGTTTTTCTTAAGGGTTTACATGGGTTTACGAGTTTCCAAAAATCGAATTTTTTATTGTCTTATTAAATTCTATCTCTAGAATATTGTTCCAAGTTTTCAAGTAATAGTATCAGAGATACAGCCTTGAGAAATTGTGCACTCGATGCTAGCTGGGCTAAGTGCGCCGTCTTTAAATGCGTTTTTCTCGAAACTGTGTTTTTGAAGCCGGTTGACAAGATTTCTCGGGAACTACTCAACCTTACTTAAAGACTTGGGTCAAAATTTTTTTTTTCGTTTTTTCGATTACAACTACTTGAAAAAAAAAAAATGTCGCCAAATTTTCACTGAAATCTGAGGGGTCACCGGATATGGCGTCGCAACGGCCGAGTTTGAAATATTTGTTTCCAAAGTTATGAAGCGTCTAAAAATTCAATTTCAACTCATACCCACTGCTCATCCACCATGAAAATAGTCACTTTCTAAAACTGCAAATCCGACGAGTTCGTTCTTAACCACTTAATGTTAACAAATCACTTAAGAAACGATGTTCTCACATTGCTCACTCACGAAATTAAGTAGTAAACAGTGACAGAAAAGCCCGTGCAGAGATGGAGAGTGCAGTAAACATAAAAGTAAATCGTGTACAAATTGAAAATTATTTCAGATTTGGTTCGTTCTTTTCATTTACGGTTATTACACTAAACGTTTTACTACAAAATCTACCAACAAAATGCAGGCGGTGACGCTCGTAAAATTCAACGACAATGAAGCCCGCACAGCGCACAGCGAGTGCCAGCGTGGCAAGTGCAAATACAAGTCGCCGAGGCGGTTGGAGAGTGTCCAACGACGCGTTGGCTGGACGCACCGAGTGCCAAATAATAAAATATGCGGAATGTTTGCGGTAAAATCCACTTAATTCTGGCGAAGTATGAGTTTAAGTCCCACACTACTTCATTAGAACAGCGCCAGCGGGCGAGGGTTGCTTAAGAACAACATTTAAATATACTCCACTACTGTGCAATTGGGAGTGGAGTACGCAATACAACCACAACAATGGTAGTAGGGCAAAGGACCAAACTTTGTTTATTTTTTCGGCGCTTTTTTATCGTCACCGCGCTTAACGCAATGTGATCCGCGGCGATTAAGTGTGGTTTTTGTGTCATTGCCATTGGAGTGAGTTATATAAACGCGGCTGCACGCCAAACAGCGAGAGAACTCTATTTGCCAAGGGTGACCCCACCCACCTCTGTTAGCCGACGCAATGTTGTGTAATTTACACAGAAGAACAGAAGACTCTAAAGAACAAAAAGAAATGATATGCCAAAATGTGAAAGTTGAGAGCGCGGTGAGGGGTAGGCGCTACTGCTTGCTCAAAGCGCTATTTAAATTTTAATCGTGGACAAATATTTTCATTTCCAGTACAGTTTTTTCTTGCTTGTACATAATTTTTTTATTTTTTTATTTCCGAAGTTGGCTCCTTTTGGTTAAATGAAAGAAATGAGCATGAAATTAAATCGATATTTGCGAGGTTTGGTGGGAGAGCGAAAATAATGGCCACTTCGTACGCTGATGAAAAAATTGTTACTTAAATGCATTTTGAAGGTCAATTTCAGTCAATTTGAGAGGCAAACGTTCGATTTCAATAAAAAAAAAAAACTGAAAAAAAAAAATAATTTAATCCAAAGCTTTCATTTTGAGCACTTTTGAGCCTATTTACATATATCTGTTTGCTTGTATTCGTATATAAAAAGGGAAAATCCAAACTTTTCCAATTTTCTAAATGAGTTCATTATCAATTGCGGTCGCTTTTCAAAGCTCGCTTAACCGCTTAAACGGCCTAATTCAGCGCGCTCGCTAAATGAGCATTTAGAAAAACCGCCGTAAAAAGCGACATTATTTTTCATAATTTCGTAGATAAACAAAAATTATTATTGCCGTGCACAGGCTGGCTTAAAATAATGACAAATCACCGCTTAGATAAAAATTAAACGAAAAAATGAAGCACAACGCGGCCGCCTCACTGGGCCAAGCGACCATAACTAATTGTAACAGATTTTTCCATCTACAAACAAACCGTTGTTGCCACCATCTGCGCACCCACACATACAAAAACCGAACTCCTAACCTCAAAAAACGCGGCATTTGAAGAAAAATAGCATTAAAAGCGCAAACCAACAAATAACCCTTAAAAACCACAAAATCATGGCCGCCACCACTTTCGCGGCCGCTTGCCGTCGCGCCCTTTAAGACCACATGCCAATTATATCCTTTTGTTCGTCTTGAGCCGTTACACAAAAATGCATCAAAAGACAATATTGCGGCGAAAAATTGAGGCAGCGTTAGCGCCGTATGAAGCCCGATGTGAGCTGTGTCTAGCGCGCTTTGCCTATGGCGGGACACTTATCTCCACAATGAAGTCGTAACAATTAATTGCGCGACCTTAACAATTCGCTGACTCCATTTTCATTTTTTTCTCATCATTGCTGTTGTTACTTTCAAACAATATTTGCCAGCGCTCAGTGTTGGCACTTCTGTAAAGTCGCGCCTTTGCGGTAAGTGGCGCGCGGCTTCGCGCTGTAATTAGCCAAGTTATTTGACGTGCTCCATTAATTTAATGTACTGCAACATGCTTTTTACGAGCGCTTCAAGTTCATCTTAAAGGGTTTTATAAAATTATGTGATTAACTGTCATCGCTTTGTTAATGCAAATTATTATTTTGTGTTTTTTTCTCCCAGTAGGCGCACGTTTTTCAACGCAAATTGTCGTTAATGCATGCAAATTGAAATATTCGATTCATCCTCCGGGCAATATTAAATTTAATTTACAGAATTTAATGATGATTTTATGTAAAAATTTGTTGTTACTTGCACTTGTAAGCTTAGGATTATAGGGGAATGAAGCTTATGTCACTATGAAAAATAACAAAAGTATTTAAAATTATTAGACAATCACTTGATAGTTTTTCTACATCCTGTTAGGGGGTTATATACAGTTACGATTTTCAAATAATCAATTTTTTTTTTCTTTAACTACATACTATATATTGTATTTAAGAGTATACACAGAAAATTTAATATCGTTCCGGTGAATATTTTCGAAGTTACACGTCAATTTGAAACGACATTTCAGAGTGCTTGGAAGACAAACTTTAAACGCCATTTTGTCAAAAAACCTTATTTTCGATTACGATTTCGAGTTTTAACATTACTTTAAAGAAATCTGTGTGATTTTTAATTTTAGAAGATTCAGTCCAGAGTGGTCACCAAAAAACGATTTTTTTGAGAGGAACTCCCGGAGATCATCTGTAGTTCCTTTCCAAATAAATATTTTTACTAATACTCTGTTTTAAAATAGAACTAAAAGATACCACAGTATGTGTACAAATCATTGTACCAGTAAATTTTAAAGTTTTCTCAGAAAAAATTCTGGAAAATTTGCTTTTTTCGACCTTCTAACTGTATGTAACTCCTTAAGTACGAGTACAAGTATATTGAAAAAATAGTAACAAAATTCAGAAATAATTTTATTGTCTTTTGAACACAGTCTTTTCCTTAATAAGATACCGCTTACGCGATTATAGCCGAGTTAACAACAGCGCGCCAGTCGTTTCTTCTTTTCGCTGCGTGGCGCCAATTGGATATTCCAAGCGAAATGGTCCTTAAAGGTCTTTTCTATTCCCCCGGCGGGTACTGCTTCGAATACTTTCAGAGCTGGAGTGTTTTCATCCATCCGGACAACAAAGCCATGTCTTTTAATTTGAACTATGTCAATGTCGTCATATATTTCATACAGCTGATCGTTCCATCGGATGCGATATTCGCCGTGGCCAATGCGCAAAGGACCGTAAATCTTTCGCAGAATTTTTCTCTCGAAAACTCGTAACGTTCATCGGTTGCTGTTCGCCCAAGCCTCTGCACCATATAGCAGGACGGGAATTATGAGCGACTTATAGAGTTTTGCTTTTGTTCGTCGAGAGAGGACTTTACTTTTCAATTGCCTACTCAGTCCGAAGTAGTTGTTGGCAAGAGCAATCCTGCAGGCTGACATTATTAGTGGTGTTAATGCTGGTTCCTAAATAGACGAAATTATCTACAACTTCAAAGTTATGACTGTCAACAGTGACGTGAGAGCCAAGTCGCGAGTGCGACGACTGTTTGTTTGATGAAAGGAGATATTTCGTTTTGCCCTCGTTCACTACCAGACCCATTTTCTGTGTTCTGTCCAGCCTAGAGAAAGCAGTTTAACGGCGCGGGTGTTGAGGCACGATGATATCAATATCGTCGGCATACAACAGCTGTACACTCTTATAGAAGATGGTACTCTGTTTTTGCAGCTCGAACAATTTTCTCCAGGAGCAGGTTGAAGAAGTCGCACGAAGTCGCCTTGTCTGAAACCTCGTTTGGTATCGAACGGCTCGGAGAGGTCCTTCCCGATCCTGACGGAGCTTTTCGTGTTGTTCAACGTCAGTTTACACAGCCGTATTAGTTTTACGGGGATACCAAATTCAGACATCGCGGCATAAAGGCATCCTTTTCGTGCTGTCGAAAGCAGCTTTGAAATCGACGAAGAGGTGGTGTGTGTCGATTCTGAAGCCACACTGATAAGGTCCAATCAGTTTGTTGACGGCAACTTTAATCTTTCACACAATACGCTCGATAGAACCTTATATGCGTTGCTGAGGAGGCTAATCCCACGGTAGTTGGCGCAGATTGTGGGGTCTCCTTTTTTTTTTGAACACAGTAATATTTCCATAATAAGATATTTTCTGCTTATAGCCAAAGAACTTCTACAATCAACCAATTCTAAGGTTAAATTATAAGTCCAAAAATTCCCAAAATTTTCTATTACGTCGCTTAATATTTGAAGTCTAAAAAAATGTATTGAAACCAACAAATTTAAAACTTTTGAAGCCCCAATTTTATTAGGCAATAGCCCTTTTAATCTTTTAATTAAAACCGATAAAGTAAAACTACTTGTTGCCAAAATCTTATAGTTCGGTCAGTCTAACATGCTTACTACTAAAAAGTATGGCAAGGATCTACGACGATCTCATCAAACGACAAATGCCACCCAACCGTTTGGAGTTCTGGTTGGAAATCAGTTTGACACCGCCCTACACGAGGTAGTTGGCAACAATTCCCACAACACCCGTTTTTACGTTACCGGAATTGACCCGGATTGAATCCGGCGAAGGACTGTATTTTCGGAGATTGGAGGAGGAGTTAGTTAGGGCTATCAAAAGTTCTTTACACAAACGAAAACTCACCCTAGCGGCATTCATTGAGGTGAAAGTTGCTTTCAATAACGCCAGTACGGCTGCACTGATACCAACTATCGAATCATTTGATATTAATCAGAACCTGCTGGCCTGGTTGAGTCACATGTTAAGTAATAGACAAGCCATATTAAATGGGACGGTATAAAAATCGCTCATCAGATTTAATTATGGCAACCAGCAAGCAGACAACTTTTTCCCTTGCTTAGTGTCGCTTTGATCAATGACATGATCTCAATTCAACAAGGACGACATCACTTTCCATTGTTCAGGAATGAACCTTAAGCGCCTATCTCGACTCATAGAAAGGGTCCTTCAGATCTCCACTAACTAAGGGGGTCTCGGCCCTACTGTCAATTCTGAGAAAACAGAAATATGTCTTTTCATCTTCGAAACTCGATCTCGTCTCTTTAAGATGTAAAACTATTGTAATCTCGAGCTTAGTCATATATTTCGCAGTTATCCTAGATATAAAACTAAGCTGGAGAGAGCATATTGAGAGCAGGGCTTCCAAAGTCCTTCGAACCTGAAACTTCTACAGAAGAGTCAATGACCGAAAATAGGATTTACTACCCCACATACTCTATTATTTCTACACAATTGTCATCCACCACATACCAACATATGATGCGATGGTATAGTGGATGGCATTATCGAAAAAATGGTGTATTAAACTCCTGGAACAGGTGCAAAAGCCCGTTCGCTGTGGTTTATGGGCGCAATGAAAATTACGTCAGCTAAGGCTCTGGATGCTGTCCTTACATTGGTCCAAAATACACACAAATTCAGTTTAAGGCAATGCTTACGGCTAGCCGGTTCATAAATAACTTTTGATCATTGGAGTCAGACTCGGCATCATTAGTGGCATGTTATTACGGATAATCAACCTTATTAATCAACTCGGGCTAAATTGACAGTGATACCGAAAAAGATTGACTCATTAGAAAATAAACACAACGTTTTCATTCCCCAATAGAGAAGAATGGTCCAATGGTTCTGTGATCGACAGTCCCAACGGTGAAGCCTACATACAAGTATTTAACGATAGATCAAAGAATGAAATAGGAAGGCCTCTGTTCTAATCAGCAAGTACATAAACCTTCTAGATAGACAAGCGGATATTAAGGCTGTCCGTAGCGACAATACTAAGTCTCATTGCTTTCAAAAATTGGGAAAAGTGGAGTTGGCCAAATACGAAGCATACGCGGAGGAGGATGAGACGCTGAAATACTATCTATGCGAATGCCCAGCCTTCCGCCGTGCGAGACGAGACATATTCCACGACTTCCAATGCTCCAAATAAAGAGATATTGGGCAGCTGAGGAGGAAAATAATCTGTTTTTCTTATCAAATCCACATCCCTCACCTGCCATCTTCTTCAACCAACCAATCTTAACTCGAAAAAACACTTGCCGCTAAATATTAAGGAATCTTAGAGAAATTGGATTTCCAAATAAATGGTATAACTAGGAACATCAGTATTAATATTCATCGATATAAAAGTATATTCTTATTAGTACACGCATCGAGAGGGGTCGATAATGACCCTTTTTTAGAAGAGCATGCCAAACACTCAGGATCGAAAGTCAACAAGTTCCACGACTACGTTTTCAAAAAATTTCTGCAACTTTTTCTTTCTACAGATTTTGGTGATTGAATAATAAACTCGTGTTAACCGAAAGGATCGAGGAATTTAATTCTAAAGAACTACTTGGCAGCCTAGCTTTGTACATGTATGTATATGTTTGTGTGCCGCTCGACTCTGTTGAAGGCTGAAGTCAAGTTCAACAATCGTATTCAAAAACATCAAAACCAGTATAAATATGTTTATGCACACTCCTGAACCTAGTAAATCACAATGAAATCTGACATGAAAAAATCGCTGAATGAATTCAACTGTAAAGGTTAGAAATGTAAACGTGCAAATGACTCATCATAAATAAAATTAATAAAATACTCGTAACAAGAAGTGAACGTGGTGAAGTTGCGACTTCATTGAGAAAAAGTGCGCCGCATCAACATAAATATTATGATAAATGGTTTGTTATAATCATAATCCGCAGGGGGTGGATTTAAAAGCGCGCGTCGGATTTTTTACTCTCCCTTGCCTTACAAGCCGGCGATTCAACCGACAACACACAGACAGTATATCGTCCAACGGACCAACCTACAAGTATGCGTATAGATGAATGGATGATGTTTTGAATAGAGTTGTGGTGGTTTAGGGCCTTTTGTCAGGACATTCACGCGCTGCGGCGAAGAGCAGTCGCTGTTGAAGGCGGTGGTTCAGACGCACGTATGCAACATATGCTCGGTGGGTGGATGCCACAGCTGGCGCTCAATATGCGCATATAAGCACATATAATATTGTTTCGACAGCATATGTACATATATATTTATATATGCATGTCCAGAACCGTTTGCTTACCTTCGCAGCGCCAATAAGAGGCAATTCGTTATTCGTTCGTTCTCATATAGAGCGAACATATTGTAATGAGTGTTGCGGCAAAATGTGGGTTAAAGTTGAAAGGCGCATAAATGTTAAACAAAATAATTTTAATTCAACTTGTTGCATTGCAGACCAATATTGTATATAATAGGTATGTATGTAAGCATGCTTCTAACACTGTTCGTGGATCTAGTTGAGTTACAAACTCCTCCTTCCCTTCATCCTCAACAAACATACTTAAGTTTATGGCCGTGTTTATGTGCCATTTAACGACTCTTCGTACGCACCGCAGCGTTGTTGTGTTATTTTGTATAATTTTCGTGTTAGGGGAAAGGCATTAGAGATTTGTGGAGCAGTAATCAGCTCGTAAATAAGGCTATTCATTCAATGGTACGATGTATAACTTTAAATAAAATTAAGATGTGTAAATATTATGAGTTAATTTTACATAAATCTATTGCCGAAAAATCATTCGCAGTGATAATATGTAACAGACAATCGACAACACATGTTAAATACTGGCTATTCAAAAATATATTAAAGAAATGTCAACAAAAATTATTTATACTAAAATTTTTATTGTGTATTAAGTATACAATGTGATCAAATTTGACTAAGCCCAAAAAAATTTTTTCCAGATGAGTTTAACCTTTTTGTGATTTTTACTATGAGAAATAAGTCAGCTTGCAATTTTATATATAACGGTGTCTACTCCAATAAAGAAGAAGAAAAAGTAGAAGTATGGAATCGTGGTTATGGAATCGTTGAAAATATTGCTGAAGTGTTTCGAGGAGACGACTTTATCACGAACATTAGCAAATGAATGACACAAAACATACAATGAAGCTCGTGAAGCCATCGAAAACTTGCTTCATGTGAAAGTACTAGTGCTTCAAAGTGGTCTTATTGGCATCAAATGATAGCAGAGGATCTCAACTTCTATTATGGATCCACTCAACACATTTTGGTTACTTATCATGCTAGACTCGTACCAAATAACTTGAATCTTTTGGAAAAACGACATTGAACCGAAGTCGCAAACAAGAAGCTTGACAACGTAGCTTCTAGAATCAACAAAGTTATCATTACAGGTGACGAGACGCGGGTTTATGAATACGACTTCATTGCTTTACAAGAATCTAACCAATGGGCGTTCGAAAGAGGGGAACAAACCCAAAATTTACTGGAGGCACTGAAGACCATCCAAATCGATTCTTATGAAAATTGTATGGAAAATTGTTCTGAATATTAGAATTGGCCTTCGGTGATAAGAGTTTGTCGCGAGCAAGTTATTCAAGGAGGGTCGGAAAACTTTGACGACCAACCGCGTCCAGTACGACCATGAACATCAACTGATGGCAAAGTCGTCAATGAAATAAAGTTATCGCCGCTTTATAGTCAGAGATCTTACTGGGGTCGTTGGAATTCCGGAAGGATCAGTGAAACCCATTTTGAAATATCATTTAGGTCTAATAAAGTGGAAGCACGATAGGTTCCAAAGTCTCTAAACATTTTCGATAAACAGCGTCGCGTTAATGTCTGTGAAACAATGCTTTCCGACTACCAGAATGTCATTAAATGTAGTATTACTGACGAAATGTTTTGGATCTATGCATACGGCATGGGTTTGGGTCTCTTCGACTAAACAACTCAAAACTAAAGTTGAAACAGACCACCAATCGCCCGAATATCGTGGCAAAAGTGAGACGAAATCGAAAAAAAAACGTCAAAGCTGCTCAAAAATCAAGGTTATGTTGACAGTTTTCTTCGATTATCAAGGTGTGGTGCACTCCAAACTCCCTCCGACCGGCCAAACTGTCTACAAGGAATACTATTTCAGTGTTATGCGTCGTTTACGCAAAGCTACTCGTAAAAAGAGGTCGAAATCTGAACCGACAGTTTTTGCATCACGACAATGCACCAATGCATACTGCATTGATTCTACGCGAGTTTTTCGCCAATATCCTGCCGCAATCACCGTTTTCGCCAGCGAACTCGAACGAACACTTTCTTGAAGCATTGAGTCAATTGAAGACATTAAACGTGATTCGGTACGCGAATAGAAGATTATTCTGGAGATGGACTTTAACAACTGTTTTGAAGATTGGAAAAAATATTGACAATGGGATTATTTTGAAAATTAAATCGGGAATTTTAAAATTAAGAACGAAGTCTTACTATTTTTTGCTCATCGAAAGAATGCGACTTAGCTAACCCTAAGCGCATTTCTTTACTTGCGTATCAATTTTTTTGTAAGGTCAGGTATTCTATAACAAGAAACATGATTTTTCAAGTCTGTTGTTTTTATGTTAACATATTACGTGTGCCATATTTGCTTGGCTTTCAAAGGCTTTTATAAGAAAATCCGCATGATTTACCTCAGAACATATGTATATCTACAAATAGGAATTGGACTTCTCTCCTTATAATACTCAACAGATTTTTTATTATCTGGATCTCTGGCAATAAGGATATCGACAGGTGTATCATTACACTGTTGTCAGTTACTGGGATAAAATACTTAACAGCATCTAGCCGCTATTAGCGTCGATGAAGATTGTCATTGGAAATAGTGAGAACCATAAAATTGATTATGATCCTATAACATTTCATCAATGGAGCAGTCCACGAATATATAGATACGTAGTTCGAGGTATTGAATACATCAAAGAATACTTATCTCTACATCCACAGCACTCGAATGGCATAAATGAAGTCAGTAGCAACCTCTCTATATTTATGTATTACTGACCGTCTATTCTAAAGGTCATAATGACAATTTTCCAGATATCCCTCGATTTATACATGCGCCAACCACTTTGGTCGCAGTCTTCTCGCCCGAATGTCATGGCATTGGTTGAGTTAGAAATTAATTCACACCCAAAAAATTGTCCAGAACTGGAAATGATCGCAAAATGAACAACTCGCTTCATATGTCAAAATTCAAAACTATATTGAGAGCGTTAATAAAATACCGTTATTTAAAATCCACATAAATTTACTTTTTTGATGCTGTTCCTATATCTTTGCTACTAACAATTCGTTGGAAAACATGCTTTTATTGCAAAAGGAAACAGTAGTCCAACTCATATGAACACATTCCCTTACTTATGTAGGTATGTATGTCTTCATTTACCGCACTTGTCGACGCACAATGAATTAATTTGACAATATTAACAAATTAAACTGTTGAACGAACACTCACACACACACATATATACTGCGGTATAAGTGTTACAACTTCATGCACTTTGTTAACATCATTTGTAATTTATCCCGCTCAGCAGGCAGTCTGTCTGTCCGTCCGCATACACACATTTAGCCACTTTTCATCGGCGTAAGGTCGCGGCATGGTGTTGTTGCCTTGGTATTCGTAGGTGAGATTCAGCGTGCGCGTCGCCACCACAGCAGCCAAAATCCGAGGCCGAGTCTACAAGTGTTCGTGAGTATTGCGTTAAATAAGATATATTGACCCTCCAGTGTGAAGGGCGAACGCTATGTGGGCATAATTGTATATGTATGTGTGCTAATGTTTTTTTCGTAGTGTAAGCGTACGTGCGTGGGTGGAGCATGACAAGTTGCATTGCGCACTTAACGGTATTTATTTTACGCACTCCAAATCTGCTCATGAGTGTTGAAATTCGCACTATATTTGAGTGAGAAAAATTTTAATGTAAATACTCTTCTAAAGATGTGCAACATTCTTGAATTGGTTTTATTCTGATGTTTTCTGAAGATGAATTTTTTTCTGAAATTGAGTTGTTTTATCACCATAAACAAATCTAACGAAGAATGAAATTATTCAGCTTACGCTTTATTAGCAACTCAGAAACCAATGAGAGAATTTACTTATGGTAGCTGCTCAGCAAGTTCACAATAAACTGAAAGAATTATCTCAAAATCTAACACATACTCACAGTACAATTCATAAGGCCTTCGAGTATGAAAGGCGATGAACAGTTACATGTACACAATACTTTCGGTTAGAATTATCATTAGAATACATAGAAAATCGAATAGAAATTTCTGGTAGCACTTTTGGCTAGTTACCGGTTATTTTACTGATAGGTGGCTTGCAGAACGGCAATGTAACTACAAAGGAATCTGTAAAGGTCTGCCAAAAGCAGTTGTTGTACAGTTCGATGCTTTACGCGAAATGTAAGAGCAAAATACTCACTTTATATGAGGAACTCGTAGCCACCAGTGTGACAAACTTAGCTGTATATTCTTTATGGAATGCAATTAGCTTGAAAAACACTCGAAAAGATATTCGGTCGTTTGATTTTATACTATTCTGAAATAATGCGATCAGTATGTATTAAAAATTGCTATTAAAATCTGAGCAGTTGTCGAACTATAGATGGACAAACGAGCAAAATACCTAAGCGCGCTAATTGTTTGAGTCTTCGAAATTGACCAGTATCGAACAAGAGTTGACCACGTATATCACAATTCGAAAAAATTGGTCTTCTATTCGTATATTGCAATGAACGGAATTTTTTTGGGCAATTCGTAGAGTGAACGAAAGACAGCAATATCAGTATCTGTTGGAAACGGAATTGATAATATTTATTTTAATAACTTTAAGATCTATAATTTTTGTCTGAGGTAATTTTTTGACACAGCTTACCGTTTGAAAACTGAATTTTTGAACCCCGGTCTTCAAATATTTTTTTTTATATCGGAACGTTGAGGAATTTTAGGATATTATTTTAAGGCATTACATGGATTACCGGGTCTCAAAAAATCGATTTTTTATTAGCTTATTAAACTCTACAACAACTCTACAGTTTTGTACTAAATTTTCAAGTAGATCCGAGTAATAATTTCGGAGTTGCACCCTTGAGAACTTGTGTACTCGAGGCCAGCTAGGCTAAGCGCGCAAAGACTGCGCGTTTTCCTCGAAACTGTGTTTTTGAGATCGGTTGGCAAGAAAACTACTCAAGCGATCTTCATGAAATTTTACACATGTCTTTGAGATACAATTATTAAAAACATGAACGATGGATTTTTTCAATTAGAACTATATAAAAAATTACAAAAAAAATTTTACTGAAATTTTAATTTTTTTTGTAAAAATGTCTGCAAAAAAATCAATTTTCAGTTTTTTCCCATAGTTTTTAACTAAATACGTATTTTTCCCTTAACATGATTCTGTAAGAAGTTATCCTGCCAACGCGACGTATTGTTTTTTCGAGGGTTGACCGGTAATGGCGTCGCAATGGCCGAGTTTAAACGTTTTTTTTTCAAAAATTTCAGAATTTTTTTTAAATAGTGTGTGTTTGTAAAAATAAAAAATTCCAATAAAAAATATTTTTTTTCATTGTTGAAAAAGGCTGTTTTTTAACCGAGGAAACCCATGTAACCCCTTAAGATCGCGAATTAATTTTTTTTTATCTTTCAACTCGAATATTTTTTTCCACATATCGGAACGCTGTGGAATTTTAGGTTATTATTTCTAATGAAGTTTTGAACATATTCACTAACTGTCAGATCGTTCTAAATTTAAGTAGCCTTGAATATTTTAACCGAACTATATGATAAATATATATTAGCTGATTGTATTATATAATATTTAAGCTTTTATCTATGACATTGGAAAATAATAGCCAACGCGCTTAAGATTTCGTCTCAGAAAATAAAAATTTTGGAATCAAATTTTATTTTTTTCGTCAGTCTATTTATACCAACTTATAATCTACAAAATGAACAATGAACTACAATTGATTTTCAGCCGATATTTTTGGTACAACGGCAACTTTTTTGAAGATCTTTAAACATTTTTACACGCATAGAAAAAATGAGAGACAGAGAGCAGTATAAATGAAAAACTGCATTAAATGCCTCAGGATATGTGAAGAACCGGCGAAATGTGAACTTCCTAGGCACACAATATTTTTTCATATTTTTTTTTAATTTCCACGCACAAAACACTCGTTGTTACAACCTTAAACTTAACTCCTGCTTTGGATTACATACTAAAGAAGCAGCAATGTCAAAATCAACAGCCTGTTTACCCTCTCCGTTTGCCAACCCCAGAGCAAAATAGGGAGACAGCAAAATATTTTGACAAATGAATCCAAATAACAGGTTGCAATCGCACACGGCCTTTTCCTGCTGCTCAGGTTGTGGCAGTATTTTTCTTTTTCCCTTACATAATGAAGGTTGCAAGATTTGGGTACTGTGCCAAAGTCAGCTAACCGTCACTCCGAGTGACTGGTAGCAAACATTTTCTTCCCATTGAAGAGTTGTTAAAGAATTGAGAATTGTTGGTAAACTGCAATACCTTGCACAGTCGAGCGGCAAGTAAAGGCCGAGCCAACGGATACTGACGGCGGGATGGGCGAATCACAAGGCGGTGAAAAAACAGCGGATGGATGGTTGGCTTCCATACGTAATTTATTATTTTTGTACATATGTTGTGGACCTCTATGTATGTTTGAGTGTGTGTACATATAAGTTTTTGTTTTTTTTTGTTTTTTTTAGTGACGGTATCCTCGAAAGCATATGTTATTCGTACATAAATGCGTACCTACAATCACAAATACAAGCTGTACCACGTTTGTTGGTAATTGGCCGACATGTTTCCGTCAAAAAAATAGTCCGTCTAAAGAATAGCCACGTTGATACAAATATAATTTTAAGAAAGTTAAAAATACGAGCAACCGCTCACATACGTACACACACATCTACTCGTATCCACGATCACATCACGCTCTCACATTCTATGCGTTAGCGAAGTCAGGTCGGGGTCGCCGCAGCAGAATTGCCCGTTCACAGCCGCAGCCGCAGCCGCAGCCGCAGCCACAACCTTCACGTGTGCAGCCACGAAAATTGTTACAAATGATCGCAAATAACAGATCTTTTGCCGAATGCCGCCGTGCAGCCACAACCGCACGAAATGTTGGCGAACGGCGTACAGTCCGCTTGGGCAATGGGATCGGTCAGTTGACTGGGAATTTTTTAAATGTTGGATACTTTGACGGTTCATCAAAGATACCGTCTGTTCGTCAGTGTTACCTCAACATTGATCCCTCTGCATGGCGGAGCAATGAGGGCCGTCTGTAAATTGTGAACAAATCGATTGTGGCTTAATTCTAGAGCGACTGCGTAGTGAGTTGGGCGCCGGGCACGTTTTCGGCTGCAACTACATAAACACACGTATTTGTTGTTGTTGTTGTGTTGAGGTATATTGTACTGATTTATTGATGGATAGCATGTACATAGGCCACAGACCAAGCAACAGTACACAGTCACACTTATTAACACTTACATATATGTATATATATATATGTACATACATATGTATGTCTATATATGTATATTTGAATCTAGCCCTCATTACCAGTTGGCGCTGTTCAGCCAAAGCAATTTTATTAAAGTAATTAATCTTTACGCTTTACTTTGCGTGTTGCCAAGCACTTACCTTGATTGTTGTTATTTTGACTTTTTCGCGATGTCTTTTTCTCCTTCATCCACGGGTACTCGGGCACCGAATCCATGCCGTCCGCCGACTGTGGCACACCAATACCAACACCAACCGGATATCCGCCACCACCACCACCGACAGGTGTACCCATCTTCGGACTCTCCGGACTCAAATGGTTGAGAAACTCAGCCATGGACGGTTGTGAATTGATGAAACCCCCCTCGGAGGCGGCCATCCAGTACGCTGTATCGGCAGCGGTCACACGTTTATCACAGTTGCTCGGTCCCATTTTGCCGCTGACAAGCATGGCCGCTGATGACGGCGGCAGCGGTGGCGGCTGTGGCACTAGCGGCATTTGCGCCGGCGCTGAAACCGACACGGGCACCACCGTCGGTGCCACCGGCACTATTGGCACTATCGTCTGGCCGCCCGTGGACACATGCAGCGCATTCAATGGCGATTCGGATTTGATTTGTGCGCCCATTTGGGGGTCCAAGTTGCTGCACACTTCTTGCATTTTTCTACACACACACACACACCGCACAACAGTTGTTAATCGATCGCACCAGTTACCAGTTACTTAGTTAACACAATAGCACTTAACTACACTACACGACACTAGACTTCATCAAATGTTAGAAGTATCCACATTCATTTATAAATCATCACTTAAATTTCGTGTGCAAGCAGATGCGTGGCTGTGTGGTTTCCATGGTGTACTACCGTCTCACCTGAAACGAGAAAGAGAAAAAATGTGAAATGCTATAATCAGCCGAAATCAATAATTTTGTACAAATGACTAATGAATTTTCGCTAAGCCCACACCGATTTAAGCCTCACGCGGCGCTGTTGGTGTGGCGTTATGAACATTTGTATATAATTTGTATTTTGCTACTGTTTTACTTTTGGGGCAAATGCTTAATGATCATATTTTGTTTACTTTGTTAACCGTTTTGTAATGAGTGCTTAATGCAGTCATCGGGTGTCTCACCCATTTTAGCTCAGATTTTAGTTGGATCTCAAGCAAAGTTTTTGAATTAATTGTTTATAAGAAAGGCGAAAATTAATATTAGTTAATATTAACGCGCGATTCACTTAACATTTACAGCAAATAAAACTAAGCACTCAACTTAGTAATTAACAATTAATAAAATAGGCGGACCCGAACACTTAATACTCACGCCAAACACAACAACTTGAGGAGTATGAAATTGCACCCATTTTCTTTGAAAGCTTTACTAACTAACTTGGTTTAATTCAGTTTGCTCACTTATATGTCTCATATGTCCATTCTAGTCTTCGGTGAGGATTCCATATCAACCATTTTCAGTAACAAATGCCATTTTCATTGAAATTATCATTCGATTTCAAGAGATAAGCTCGTATATTGACCGATTTACGTCACTTAAAATTAACCAACATTTCAAAAATCATCAAACTTGGGATCCCAAGTAAAAGTTTTTACGAATTTGCTATATATTCGTCAAAGGATCAAATACAGGTTCGAAAATAGTTCTGTCAAAAGCTTGAACAGAAATTTTTAGTAGCACTAACATTTCAGAAATCATCATATCTTGGAATCCCAAGTAAACATATTAATGAATTTTATTTTAAATTGGTCAAAGAAGCAAACACAGGTTCGAAAATAATTTTGTCAGCAGCTTGAACAGAAGTTTCTGGTAGCACTATTGGTTAGTAACCGGTAATTTAACCGATAGATGGCTTGCAGAACGGCAAACGAATCTGTAATGGTCTACCAAAATCAGTTGTTGTACAGTTTGATATTTTACGCGAAATGTATGAACAAATTCTTCATTTTATATACCATTATACTGAGGAACTCGTAGCCACCTGTGTGACTAGCTTCGCTGTGTACTTTCTTTGGAATTCTCTTATTTTGAAAAACGCTCGAAAAGATGTTCGGCCAATTATTTTTTGTCAGAATATGAGGGATAGGAGGATATTAAATGCTATTTCGCCCATTTTTAAAACCAAACCGAGATCGGATCAATATAGCATATACATACATAGTTACTATACAAGCTGAACGAATAAAATCAAGTTCTTATATGCAAAATTCTTAATTTGTGGAGGGTATTCTAGCATCGGTGCAACCGAAGATTATTACTTTTTATCCTTGTTTTTAAGATGTCCTACACTCTGACAGTTATGTATGTACATATATGTACCTTGCGTAGTCGAAAAAGTTGTTTCGTATTTTGTCAATGTCTCCAGTGCTACCAATCATTGTGTCGTACCATATAGCGTTGGAAAGGTGAGATCTTAAGCTTAATTTAACCAAAAAAGTCGGGGAAGCTGAAAAAAAGTTACAGCTGTTCAAAAATTAATGAAGAAATTCGCTAAATTTTGA
This sequence comes from Bactrocera neohumeralis, assembly GCF_024586455.1. NCBI lineage: Eukaryota > Metazoa > Arthropoda > Insecta > Diptera > Tephritidae > Bactrocera > Bactrocera neohumeralis. The sequence goes on along the minus strand of NC_065919.1, from coordinate 83,802,519 downwards.
AATTTTTGAATTAACATCTGCGATTTTTGCGAAATGAAATCGAACCATTTCTGAAGCGAATGGTAACAGGAGACGAAAAGTGAATCAAATAGGACAATAATGTGCGAAAAAGATCATGGTCCAAGCGTAGCGAAGCTCAACAAATGGACGTAAAGCCAGGATTGACGCCTCGAAAGGAATCATCCACTATGAGCAGCTCCAGCCAGTTCGAACGATTGATCTTGCATTTTGTCAACAACTAATTACATTGTACCAAGCAATCTAAAAAAACTGTCAGAACTGATCAACAGTAAGGGCTTCGTGTTCCATCAGGAGAACGCTAGACCACACACATCTTTGATGACTCGGCAAAAACTGGGAGAGGTTGGCTGGGAAGTTTTGATGCATCCACCATATAGCCCTGACCTTCCACCATCGGACTACCATTTGTTTTGGTCAATATAGAAACCCTTAATTGAGTAAAGATGGCTTCAATAGAAGCCTGTGAAAATTCTTGTTGCAGTTTTTCGCCGAGAAACCAGAAGTTTTACACTGATGGAATAGTGTCATCCCGTTATGAAGAATGTATAAATTTCAGTTAGTTTTACCAAGAGATCTCATGCCACCAATGTATTTTAAGTGATCTGCGGTCTGTCTTAACTAAAAACGGGTATATTCCAAGTACATAATATAATATTTTACTTATCCATGCGGGGACTTATTCTGTTCATATAATATAGGATTGTAAAGAAGTTTTCAGGAACTTATAAGCCAATACAGCATACAAGCACCGATTCTGATTCCGAATATTGACAATGCTGGTTTCTTCAGAGTGCTCTGATACAATCTTCCACTAGCAGATCAATTCAACTCCTCAAGGCTGATCATAAATTGAAATTCTACAAATTTATTTTTACAAAATATTTCCAATAGTATTGGTAGAAAAAGTTATTCTCTTTCACTAAGCTGTTCTTAAACGGTCAAATATTGGACACGATATAAAGCTTTAAAACTTTAACAAAAAGTTGAACTCCTATATCAATGTATTTTACTTTATTCTTCTTTATTATTTTTTAAAATATTCTCCATAGCCCCCAAAAGTAGCACACAAACACTTTGCCACTTTGTATTAATAATTACCACTCTTAAGCTTTCAAGAAGCTTGAGAATTTGAAAAAAAATTTGCACTTACAATTTTCAAGCTGTAATTGCACGATTTTTGTTTTATCACTTTCTGCTAAAAATTAAACTCACTCACTAAAATCGGACGCGACAGCGAGCTAGCCGAACGGTGCGGCACTTTACAGAATGGCGTATTGTTTACTGAAGCGCAACGAAACCAAGCAGACCACCATTATACACAATTACCAACACCAACTGCCATCACTATGACACCCGTTGTGGCGTCTATGACGACGCCCGAACGCACAAGTGCCAAACAAATAGCGCGATAAAAGCTTAAGTTTTGCGGCGGCCAACGAGCTGCCAGCCAGCGTGTGTCAAACAAAGAAAATGCTGCTCACAGCGCTTGCGACAACATCTCACGACGACGACGACAATGGTAACAGGGTTAACGGATACTACATGCATGGCAATGACAAACTCGCTTGTGGAGTACAAGATGTGGAGACAAAATGAAAATGTTTTGGAGACGCTTGGGGGTGGTTGGTGGTTTGGAGAGTTGATGTTTTGTTGTAGCCTTGTAGCGGCTAACGAAATGCATGCGATACATACGCGCGTCGATCATGTAAAACAACAACAACGCATGCTGGCTGCAGTTGTCAATGAGAGTCAGTAGAGACTGACGTGAGCACACACATATACATATGCACATTTGTGGAGTATTCGCACACTCTGTGTGAAAATTGTGGTGATGTTGAATTTTATTAAAAGAAACTTTAAGGATGTGAAAAAAACGACATTTATGTAAAACCATTTTACCATCTCTTCCACAGCTATAAACGAAACACTAAAAAGTTTCCTCAGAACCAAAAGTTGTTGGAAGTGGCGATCTCAATAGCTTAGATTGTGGGAGTAAATACCTCAATAGGTTTACGGCTCCAGTCAGATTAGTGGACAATTCCAAAAACAGTAAATTCTATAAGTAACATAAATATATTTCTGTCAATAAGAAGCTATTCATAAAAGTAATCGGCTTAGCAATTCCAAGAATTTTCCAAGTTTGAAAAAGCTAATTATACGCTTCAAAAAAGGGAAAAAGAGAGCAGCTGATAACAAATACATATGTGCATACATATATAGAGGTATCTCAAAGATCTGTGTAAAATTTCATGAAGATCGGTTGAGTAGTTCTCGAGTAATCTTGCCAACTGACTTCAAAACCACAATTTCGAGAAAAACCCTTTTAAAAACGGCGCACCTACCCTAGCTAGCCTCGAGCGCATAAGTTCTCAAGGCTGTATCTCCGAAAATATTACGCGGATCAACTTGAAAATTTAGGACAATAGTCAAGAGGTATTTTAGAATTAAATAAAGCAATAAAAAAATAGATTTTTTGAGACCCGAAAGCCCATGAAATCCTTTAAATGGAGTAACATTATATTATTGTGTGTCCTGAAACTGTTCTTAATAGGTCCTCACTAAAGTGTAAATATTTTCACAAAAAACGTTTTTTTCGGAAACCACATTTTGTCAAAAATCAATAATTGCACTAATCCTTCGTTCATTACCTGTATTCATCTTTTGGATCAATATTTTTTTTTAATTTTTGGATTTGAGATAATTTTAAGCAGAAAAATCTTCCTCACCGCCAAAGACCTTTTTCGGATTTCCTCCTAAAAATCAGCTACAGTATCAAGGTATCCAAAAATCATGCATCACCAATTATTAATCAACATTACTGTAAAAGTACATTATTTTTTATTTTTTAATACATTTTTTTGTTAATTTAAATATATTAAACTTAATGCATCTTCCAAAAAAGTCACAAAATTTTTTTTTTTTAATTTTTCTAAAAAATCATAAAATTTTTTTTGGTTTTGCTTTATAATTAGATATAATCCGTTAACCCCTTTTTATTCACCAGTCTATGCGCTTTAAAAACAGCAATACTTGCAATTTCCTGCAGGGCAAGTGGAAAATGCAATTGGAATTTGTGTGATGTTGGTAAAAGGCTGAAATGCATTTGTTTGTTGCTATTTCGTTTTCCCTCGCCAACTGTCATATGCGCTGCTTTCTCTTTCTATCTTATGTTAAAGAAAGTGCTCACTTGCTACAGAACCACACGCATGCACACACACACACGTGCTTGTCCATGGGGAACCGGTTCAACTGGTAAAGACAACAATGGTGGATGATATTTTGTTATTCGTTGCTGTGCTGTTGTTATTGTTTACTTCTTTTCTATTGCGTTTGGTTCTGGCTACTGGTGTTGTTTTTTTTTTTTTGTTTTTATTTTGGAGAGTTACACATGTTTACATATTGTACAAATTTATCGGTTTGATTGTGGTACTCGTACGGGTTCAAATTTTCATTACCTTTGCATATTGCTTGCTCGAAACAATGGAGATTGGTTCAGAAGGGTATATAAAAATGGTGACAGTTTTCTGAAACAAAGTCACTGTATAACATCTCGTTTTAATCTTTATATCCTGAGCAGTTAAGTCTTAAGTTTGCCGAGAAGTTTGTAAAAGTGAGTAGATAACGTCGGAGGCTCTTTAAAATACATATTCAATGATCAGCGTGATGAGGTGAATCGATAAAAACATTTCGATCTGTCTGAGAGTCTTTCTGTATAGTACTGAGAGACTAGCTCAATTTTTAAGTTTTCAAACTGAAATTTTGCTCACATTCTTTTCTCCCCAAGACGCTGCTCATTTGACGCAACCGCCGTTATTGAACCACTTATCATATAAGAACGATCAAAATTAAGTTCTTGTATTGAAATAGGGAATTCTGATTTCGGATTTCAGTGTTACCGAATTTTAATTTTCTTTTTATTTGAGGATTTTTTACTCTACTCTTTGAACAGTTAAGCTAATTTTCGACTAAAAGTTCTTTTCTTTAAAATTCCACACTTTTTCAAGGAAAAGAACATTTAGTCGAAAGTTTGAACTGAATCGCCTTACAAAAATAAATATGCAGTTTGGTAGAACTCTTAGAAGAACTAGGGCTTTCATATTATTATAGAATTTTTCACTACTTCTCAATTAAGCATAATTTTATCCAGGCCTAGAAGAACTCAGTTAGAACTGATCCAAGCCTATCTCTCAAAACGCGATGGCTTAAAAGATCCCTTACTTGTGGAGATCTTTTTAGTTATTATTTACGTTTTAATATTGAATCTATCTGTACTGCTTCTAGATATTGTCTTCCAATTGGATTTGCTTAAAGGTTTGGAACAGTATCCGAAATACTGATTATTATTCCAAAAACATTTTCCCTTCAAAATTTGATATCTTCCACAGAAAACGAACTGTTTGAGTTTTTAAAAGTGAAATTTAATAGAACTCAGTTCTAAAATCACAGAATCCAAGTTTATAAATCAAAACTCGATTCACTGATTCATGCATGACATGGTTTTAAAGATACATGTAGCTTATTGAAATCCTTTTGGTTATTCTTTATGTTTTAATACCGAATTTCATCTGTTCTGTTTCTAGATGTTGTCCTCCAATTGGATTTGCTTACAGGTTTAACGTCGTATCCGTATCACTGATTACTGACTATTATTTGAGAAACTTTTTCATTCCAAAGTTTTAAATCTTCCACAGAGAACTGATCGTTTGAGTTTTTTAAAAGTAATAGTAAAACTCGAGTCAAAATAACCGCTTTAAGGGCACATACTCTTCGCAGCATTTACTCAAGCGAACAAAAACAAAAAAAAAAATTATATAAATTTTCCGTTATAATGTATATGCACAAAATTATACACTGTTTTTTACGTACATACATATGTATACAAACATTTTATTTTCGTTTCTAAATTTTCGAAACTCCTTACATTTCTCAATTCAACCGCATCACTTCGTTTTAATTTGTGTCACAATTTCATAAACAACCTTTATTTATTATTATTTTCCGTTTTTCGCTACTTTATTTCCGTTATAATATGTAAATTCATAAATGTATTTCTGTTTTCCGCACAAATCGCATACACGAATATTGTTGCTTTTATATAATATAAGCCCAGCCGTTATCACAAAACTTTCCGCAACTGCTCGCTGGCATGCAAACGACTTCTATTCTATCCAATCGCACCGGACGCACTAAGCGCCACTTCATACTTGCTGCATGCACTCGGGCCCACCAGCCAGTCAGCCAAACGGTCTCACTGTGTGTTACAATAAAAACATCCACTGAAATGCCGTTGTGGGGAGTGGCTTTTGTGTGGCAGTTGCCATCCATCATTTTGGTATCCACCGAAACGCACATTAACAGCCGGACATGCGCACTGCCGCCATGCTTACATTCACCACTGGGGGAGGAGTTTGCTGCCTTCAACCACATCAAACAGCGCCGCCGCCAAGCAAAGCCTAAAACAACAACACACGCGCCACGAAAACTCTCCGCTCTGCTGATTGGCCAGCAGCTGTGTTCGTAGTGTGTTTTTTCATTGTTTGTGGCTTTGTCGCACAACTCATTGTGGCTTTGTGGCAATAGCGTTGCTGTTGAGCATTGTACATGTTGATTTTATGTGCTGGCATTTTAGTTTATTCGCATACGATTTTCGTTCGCAATTTTTTAGCTTTCTCATTTGGTTTGCTTCGTTTTTTTTCATTTTTAATTTCAGTTTTTACTCTCTCGCTATTTTTTGTTTTGGTATTTGATAGCGCATACTTATTTATACCTGTATGTTATTTCTATATTTCGCGGGCATTTTTGACATTTCGCTTTATGCACATTCCTTTGCTCGCTTTCCACATTTCGCAGACTTTTTTCAGTTCCAGCACCGCCATCCGCCGTCCGCCGTCCGTCGCCTGCCTGTGTTATCTATCACCCTGTCAATCATTGTGGCAATGCTTTTTGTTGGACTCTTCACTTTTGACCATATTAGTTTTTATTGCCGTGCGCTGAAGCTCGCTTGGCATTATTTTGCTTCTCTTTGCCACTTTTAATGCGTTCAGCACATAGCACAGCAGATAGCGTAGCCAAACAGCAGTTTATTTTAAGTCAAAGTTTTTTTCAAGTTGCAGTGAAATCAAAACAAAAGTTTTCGCAGAACTTTGCGAAGTTTTGAAATAATAAATTGACACATTTAAAAGTTCGAAAGGGGGAAATGAATAAAGTTGGGCAAAGCACATAAATTGCATATTGTCGATTTGGAGCGCCAAACTAATCAGTTATGGAATACTTGATTTTGTATAAATAAGCACATTTAAACACATACACACATATGTATGTATGTACATGGGTTGGTGGTACGTTATATACGCGTATTCATATTCGTGCACGAGTCTGTTTAACGCAAAACTGTCGTTACGTTGGAAATTCGAATAATATATTAAATCGATCATCAATGAACTGAATTTTTTTTATAAAAGTCTATTCAATTTTTTAAGGCGTTACGCTTTTATATTTCTAAAATTTTTTTTCATAGTACCTATATATCGAATGTGCATACATACATACGTATGTATATGGTATTTGAGTGTATTTTCGGGATATTTGAAGTTGATCCAGAATTTTTAACTTTGTGTAACAGGTTCCCAAAACTTCAAACGCTTCTTTCGAAGCTCGGTTTTCAAAGTCGATTACAATAGTTTCTTCGAAATGGCGGACCGATCGACTTGAAAATTTCATACGACCTTTTTAGATAGGTTAAGTTAATTTGATAAGCCAATGAGCCACGCATAGACCAATTTTGGTCCTTTGTTATACCAGATGGAGCTCAGTTACCAGGTCCATGAGGATTTTTGCGATTGACGCGAATTTACACAGATTCTGTGACCTCAATATCGACACCTTCTCTAGTATATCATACCGTGGGGACCCCAGATGGTTACAGCGTAGTCTTGCCAATACGTGACAAGTGCACAGGAGATGCTACATTGTTTCCCTGGTGCCTTGCTCTTGACATTTCCTGCAGTCTTCTCGATTTGTCAGCTCTATTCTATTCTATTTCTAGGAATTTTGTGTACTTCCGATCTACCGTTTTCCACATGACTTTTGCAGTTTTGCACCCAGGTAGCTCGTTCCATCGGGTTTTCATTTTCTTTACCATGTTTCTGTCCAGATCATCGTATAGATAATGCAAAGGTTTTCCAATGTTGATCACATTTTTGGGTGTTAGCCGTACACCGTTCTTGGCAATCTCGTCCACTATTTCATTGCCTTCGATGCTTGCTTGCTTCTGGCAACACTTTCCACTGCTGCCCTGCTTCCCAAGACACTTCTGGCCGATATGCGAGTTGTGTCCCATTCATCGAATGAACCTCCATAGAGGAATTTTGTGCTTTCTTATGAACACAAGCAGATTCGTTTTCACCGGGTTCAACCGCAGACCCTCTTGGGATCCCTAATTCTGTACTGTATTGAGAGTGGTAGTAATAATAATGCTAATGGTCTGTAGACACCTACCTGTTATAAGGATGTCAATGGACTACATTGAAATGAACCATATCCAGTTGTTTCTTCTTTTCGCAACTTAGCGCCAAATGGAAATTCCAAGCGATGCTAGGTCCCTCTCCACAGAATAATAATAGAATAGAAACTGAATAAAATACAGTGTTTCCGAAATATAAAAATAATTATGTGTGAGAAATGTGTAGGATACTTCCTGTCGATTTCTGTTCGGTTTCAAGTAATAAATGTTGATGTATTACCTTTGCTTCACAACAACAGCTTACTACCTGGTATGTAAATAGTTGCAGAGCATGGCTTCTGAATGCGGGCGAAGTCAGACTGCTCTACTGCCTACCCGATTAATTAGAGCAAATGAAACTATTATATTTCATGGAGAATTATTTAAAGAAAACGCATTAGTTACTATTTTTATCGAATCCTCAAAAGCTTTTTCTCAGTATGTTCACGAGTAAATACCTCAAACAGTACTTGCATCTCGATTTCAACCATCTCATTATCTGGAGACCAGTGGTCGATGGCATTGGCATTTGATTTGCATGTCATAATTTTGACCTTCGTGAAACCATAACTAATCTCACCACCACTTTTCACCAACTTTGGTTAAAGCGGCTTTATTAAGCTGGACCATCAGCACGATGCTTATTCCCCTACCTCACCTTAGCAGGGTCGTGTTTAGTAGGCCATTCTTTAACGGATGCGCTACCGCCAATTCCACTTTTGGTAACTGCTTCACCTTTCTGCTTTCTAGTCAGTCTCTGGTTACTCAGCTGTGTTCCAGTAGCCACTAATATAAGTTGGTTTTCTGGAGCTAGGTTTAGCTGAAGTTTCAGTGCTAGTGCTAACCTTTGTTCCTAGATCAAACCTAGCTCCTATCTTAGGGCTGGCTGTCATAAAGCTCGTTGGCAACAAAACTCTCTTTTGAGAACAAATAATTTCATCGGAGAGGAGAGTCGGACTTCACAGGATTTTATTTATATTGTTACCATTAATTTGAAATCACGAGTGTAGAGAAAAGCATATCCGCTTGCGCTTAGCACCTGATACACAAGTACGGTAGAGGCAGGGCTCTTTAGGCCTCAAGTCACGCTGATCCTCGGCTCAGGCAGCATTACATCTTGATTCAGCCCTTTTATGTTCCCCTTACAATAGTAAGGCCACATATTCGAAAGCTATGCTATCGAGGAGCAACGAACACCCCCCTATGAAGTCAGATCCTAGCTAGATACCTCCCAACTGAAGATAGAACTGTATCCAGGCAGTCCCTGACACATTTGCAAGTCCAAGGTAAGTGTGGACCTATGGGCAATAAGTAGCAATATAATTTGAAATTCTTTATTTATTCTTCAAAATCTGTGATGTCCTCCTCAAAGTAATTCCCCTTGATGCCAATACACTTGTGCCGACGTTTTCTCCAATCCTCGAAACAGTTGTTATTTTTCACTTTCCGGAACAGCCTTCAATGCGCGCAGCAATTCACGTTTAATATCTTCAATTGAGTTAAAAGGTTTTCTCCGGAGCGGTCGTTTGAGTTTGCTGAATAACCAGAAGTTACACGAAGCTAAATCAAGCGAATCAGGTAGTTGCGACATGATATTCGTTGAAAATTTGGCGAAAACTTACGAAGAATCTATGCAGCATGCGACGGTGCATTATCGTGGTGCAAAAACTAAAAGTTGTCGGCCCATAATTCCGGCCTATTTTAAGCATTGCTTCGGACAAACGACTCATAAAACTGAAATAGTATTCCTTATTGAGAGTCTGCCCGATGGGAAGGATTTCGTAGGGAAGCACACCTTGATTATCGAAGGAACCTTTATTTTTGGCCTGCGTTGACGTAATTTTTTTGTCTTCGGCTCACCCTTGCCATGATATTCGACCAATTGATCGTCTGTTTCCGTGTCGTAAGCATAGATCCAAGGCTCATCCCCAAAAATAATATATATTATATGACAACCTGGTAAACAATGCTTTCCCTTTCACAGACGTTATCGCGACGCTGTTTTTCGAAAAAATTTTGTGTTTTTGGAACCAATCGCGCTTTAATAGGGCCAAATGATCCTTTAAAACGGCTTCTATTAATCCTTACGATATTCATAAATTTTATTCCGCACACAAAATTTAGTGGTACAAATCAACGAATGCACTTTATGTTCTTCAGAAAAACAATCGTATACAAAAGACTAATGACCCTGAACAAGGTATATTAAATTTGTCACGAAGTTTGTAACACCCAGAAGGAAGCGTCGGAGACCCTATATGATCAGTATGTTGAGCTGAGTCGATTTAGGCATGTCCGTTTGTCTGTCTGTCCGTCTGTCTATATACGAACTAGTTCCTCAGTTTTTAAGATATCATTTTGAAATTTTGCAAACGTCATTTTTCTTCAAGAAGCTGCTCATTTATCGGAACGGCCGATATATAAACTGAACGATCGGAATCAAGTTCTTGTATGGAAAACTTTCACATTTGACAATGTATTTTCACGAAATTTGGTGTAGATTATTTTCTAAGGCAACTATGTAATCTCCGAAGAAATTGTTCAGATCGGTTAACTATAGCATATAGCTGCCATACAAACTGAATGATCGGAATCAAATGCTTGCATGGGAAACTTCCTCATTTGACAATGTATCTTCACGAAATTTGCTATAAATTATTTTCTAAGGCAACAATGCAATCTCCGAAGAAATTGTTCAGATCGGCTGACTATAGCATATAGCTGCCATACAAACCGAACGATAGGAATCAAGTGCTTGTATGGAAAACTTTTGAATTTGCCAAGATATATTCACGAAATTTGATGCAAATTATTTTCTAAAGCAACAATGTAATCTCCGAAGAAATTGTTTAGATCGGTTAACTATAGCATATAGCTTCCATACAAACTGAACACATAGTTACTAAAAGAAATGCACTTGTGAAGGGTATATTAGCTTCGGTGTAGCCGAAGTTAACGTTTTTTCTTGTTTTGATATGGCATTCATACTAACCTAGAAATAAAATATTTCGACGAATGGTTTTCACGCGAAATTTAAATTCACAAGTCTTACTATTTTTTGCCCACACTAGTACTTTTTTGACTATATTAATTCTCGCCTGACGTTGGAGCCCAGGTTTTGTATAAAGATCAGTTCAGTATATTTCTGATATCTGTGGTAATTTCTTTCTACAGAATTAGTCAGGAATATTAATAATTGTTACAATTATATAATTAGTGTAATGTATTCCACAGGGCTTCTAATCAAAGGAAATTTCAATCTGTCATAATATTGTTCGCTAAAATCCAAATTTTCAAACAAACTATTAAAAGCATGCTTTATAATTCTAAACATACTAATTTTCCTATGATTTGAGCTTTACATACCTATGTACATATATACCTTACGCACACCCAAACAAACATACATAAATATTTAAATGAAATTGCAATTTCATTAACTCAATTCGCATTTCAATTAAAAACACCGGGAAACTTAATTATTTAATTCAACTCATTTCAACAGAAACGGCAATAATTTTAATCCCTTCGACAATTCAAACGCCTTTATTTAGATAGCTTAACGCAACACGCCACGCCACGCCACTTGCTCAAAGGCAATTCTAATTGTAAATCTTCGCTCAACCACAAATTCAAAATTCACAGCCAACTGCGACAGCGATAAACCGCCGTGGACCGTGGAGTGTGGTCCGTGGGACTGCTGCCTTGCGCGATTAGCCAAGAAAATTATAGATTCCATCTATGCACTTAGAAAATACTCCGATTTGCACGCTCAATCGCCTCTGTTACGTGATTGCACATGTTGTTGTTGTTTTGTGTACGTTTGTTTGCCGAAATGGCATTTAGTTTTGTATTCGAGCTTTGCAGCTCGTTCGCGGTTAGGTTGCGCGGTGAAATATGTATGTTTGTATGTTTGTTGGTGTTGTTGTATGTTTCAAGCAGCTCTGCGCGCTCATCGACTCCGCAAGCAATAGCGGCGAGTGAATATTTAATTTAATTAACAACAAGACCCATTTAAATTGTATCTGGCGAGTTGGCTGTTCATTACCACGGCCGCAGCAGCATTTGGAATTTATTGTTATTGCTGTGCGCAAACAAATATTGTCATCGAAACAATTTCTGGGAATTGCAGGCAGCCAAATGCAAATGAAAATGGTCGAACACTATTTTCTGCTTCTATTTTCTTAACTAAAGGAATTTTGAAATGAAAGCTTATTTCGTTAAGGGGTGTTCAAAAGGCTAGAGGCATGACTTTTGGGAAATTTTTTACACCAAAATAAAAAACGTCGTAATTTTAGTATTAATTATTAATCTGTATTCCATTAATATTTGAAGAGTTTATAACAAAATGTTGAAAGCACAAAATTACACGTCAAACGTTGTTGAAGTACAGGCTGGTCCACCTTTAAGGAAGCGACTTGGCTTCGTCGTCACACCAACAACAATGGCAGCCTCGACATCCAATGCAGAATCACTCTTGTCAACTATTGAGAAGTAAAGTCCTCTCTCCACGAACAAAGACCAAACTCTACAAGTCACTCATCATCCCGATCCTGCTATATGGTGCAGAGGCATGGACGATGACAACAAATGATGAGAAGAAAATCATCTGGAAGAAAACGGATAGGTTCTCATTTAGAAAAGTTAGTGATATGATGGGAAAACTTATAAGCTGAACAAATAATAAATTTTTCAGTAGTATTTTAATTGAATTTAAAAAAAGTAGAAAATTTTAATTATTTTGTATTTTCACGCCGTAAAAGCGTAAATAACATAAGAGTGAGCTGACCAATTCTGGAATCTCTCTAGACGAATCCAAAACAGAGACCATGCCGTGGCTGTTAGGAACGATCAAGATCAAGATTGAATAAATTGCTCAGAGCAGACGCAAATCTATAGCAGAGAAAAGATTAAGACCAAAATATGAGAATACAAGAACTAAGAACCTATTACATAGGTCCAGGAAAAGTATATACAGACTTACAGCAATCATAACGAGGAATTGGAGAACATAAGTTAAAAATGAGAATGTCATATAACAATACTTGCCATAGCTGCCAATTCGAAGGGAATAAGTGGACGGTTCTACACGTCCTCTGCGAGTGCCCAGCTCTATGACTGACAAACCCGTCATAAAACTTTTAGAATACCATCGGGTCCCAAATCTTGAATGTCTACCTACAAAAATAATAATGAAGATAAGTAGTCTCATTGAGAAGATCGACACACACCACATCCTCGTCGATTTTGAAGTCCCCTTCAACATGAAAAAAGGAACAGTCTCTATGCCAGTTCAGACATAGCGAACTTGATAACACCGCAAAGCTAATACGTCTGTGTAAGCTGAGTAACACCAAAGCTCTATCATCGGGAAGGACCTTTTCGAGCCATTCGATAAAAACGAGATTTTAGACTGGTTAAGGAAGCGAAGCGTATGGTTCTGGTTGTGGACGAAATAGCTCCTGTCATCAAATAAACCGTCATCGCATTCGCGACTTGGCTTACACATCCCTGTAGACAGTCATAAAAAAAGACTGAAAAGGCAATAAAGAAGTAAAGTCCTCTCTCGTTAAACAAAGACCAAACTCTACAAGTCACTCGTTACTCCCGTCCCGCTATACGAGTATGCAGAGGAGGCGTAGACAATGATTCGACCTTAGAAGTGTTCGAGAGAAAGGTTCTGCGCAAGATTTATGGTCCTTTCCGCATTGGCAACGACGAATACCGCAGTCGATGGAAGGCTGAGTTTGCCGAGATATACGGCGACATTGACATAGTTCAGCGAATCAAGAGACAGCCACTGAGCTGGCTAGATCATGTTGTCCAGATGGAAGAGAACACTCCAGCTTTGAAAGTTTTTGATTCAGTATCCGCTGGTTGTAGCTGAGAAAGAGGAGGATCTCCACTCCGTTGGAGAGATCAAGTGGAGAAGAACCTGGCTGCACTTGGTATTTGGAGTTGGTGCCAAATAGTGAAAAGAAGAAACGACTGGTGCGCAGTTGTTAACTCGGCTATAACCAGGTAAGCGGTTCTACGACAATAAAGAAGATAAAGAGGTTATCTTAAGTCGTTCAAAAATTCTTCCTTGACGTTGACTGTCAGAATCTTTCTAAAAAAATTTTCAGCACAAGAACTTACGCATATTACAGGGACCGGCACTCGAAGTGCCAATTAAAAAAGCCATAAATTCGGTTTGGAAAATTATTTTTATTTATTTTAACGTACAAAATGTGTGAAAATAATCATAAATTCAGGACCAATTCACTTTTGCTCGATACGACCACCTTTTGCCTTTACTCTGAACTGTCATTCAGCAAATTTATAAACAGCTGATTCTAGTGCGACGGATGCGCGAACGGTCTGAAGTTGGTTACACTTCGAGTGCCGGTCTCTGTATTTAAACTTTATTTTATATTAACCAGATCATTTTTAACCTTTGCAAGTTCTGAAATATTTGGCAAATAATATAGAAACATAAAAAACAAATTCACCTTACATACAACTAACATTCCACAGCCCTGCCACACAACATTCAATTTGGCAGACATTCAATACACATTAAAGCAAATTCATATTTCAATTGACTGTTTGGCTAATATTTGATTTTATTTGATTAGTTGCGTTTATTGCCAAACGATTAACCACACCCTTCAAACCAAACTCGCATCTATATTCATTACAGTGATTCCGATGTGGCGTCCAATGCATGTGTGCGCTATTTCCATATGTGCTGCCGAAGCAATGCTCGAGCGAGTGTAAAAAATTACTCTCACCACGCTTCCGTATCCGGTTCGCATTGCTCGCTGGCCCCGCGAGACCAGCACATGTTCGAAAATGTCAACAATCTGCTCAACTATGCCACAAGCAAGTTAACGATACTTAGCTCGCCAAATACACGACTACTCGTGCAATGTGTCCGTCCGGCAGCGGTTTGGGGGGTGTGAGCGCTTTCGCTTCCTTTGCTTTTCTTGCCTTTCGCAGAAAATAACATTTAACCGCACTTGAGTTGTAGTTGTGCATTTACTCAACCACATCAAATTCCCGAATTCTCCCAAGGGACAGTAATTTGCCACAAGGGTTAGCTGCAGGAGCATTCCTTTGGGCATGCTGCCACTACCAGCCACACCGCCGCAACGCCACTGTGCTGCCGCCGCCCAGCGTTGTGTGAAGCGGCGGCGTGCTGGGTACACTTCGACACTCGTAAGTAGTGCGTAAGTGCGGTGAAACGGCCATAAATCAAGTGAGCGTTGTCGCTTCGTTTAGCCGGCGAATGTGCGGTTGTGCTACATACTAACGGTATAAAATGCGTGAAGGAATGGTCAGCAGAATTCTTGAAATGTCGTACAAGTGCGGTTATGTGTATGTTTGCAGACGCTTGTGATTTGTTTGTGTGTGTGTGTGTGTGTGAGCTTGTTGCGGTTGACACTTTTACTGTGTTAATAATAAATAAAAAGGATAAATGCATTCCTAAGTGGATAAAAAGGATGCTGACACAATGTATGTACTTGACTTTTCTTCATTGGGCTTTGTCAAAAACTGACCTCGAACCGCAAATGGCCATCGAAAAGTTGAACGCAAATAATAAAGTAAAAATAAACAAGTTCACGACATTTTTTTATATAGAAATGATAAGGTTAGACACTCGAGCGCATTTAACTAGTAACGGAGACTTTTATTTTAAGAATAACACTCCTCGACACAAGAAAAGGACGATGTGACCAAAGACGCTTTCTATGAGCGCTTGGAGCGCACCTATCAGAGCTGCCATTCCCATGATATAAAAATTGTGCTTGGCGACTTTACCGCCAGGGTGGGCAAGGAAGGTATCTTTGGCACAACGGTCGATAAATTCAACATCCATGATGAAAGATCACCAAATGAGTTGAGAGTGATCGACTTCGCCGGAGCCTGAAATATGGTTATCTGTAGTATCAGATTCCAGCGTAGACAAATTTATCAAGCTACCTGGCTGTCTCCGAAAAGCCACCAATCAGATCGATCATGTTGTGATAGACGGAAGACATGTATCAAGCGTTTTAGATGGTAACCGTAGATGTGCGTACGCTCCGAAGTCCAAATATCCACTCGGACCACTATCTTGTTGCAGCCAAGACACGCACCCGCCTCTGTGCAGCAAAAAAGCACGTCAATAAACACAAGGAAGGTTTGACGTCGAGAAGCTGAAGTCACAACAGACAACCGAACGATTTTCTTCTCTCGGAGAGCCCTCGTCAGCAACTCGGTATAAGGGAACTGTGGGACGGCACTTATAGCTTCTTACGTACAGCTGCAAACGAAATCATTGGATTTCGGAAAGTGCAAAAGAAGAGCTGATATGATCACGAGTGCCGTGTCGCAGTGGAGAGAAAACAGACTGCCTACCTCGCAACATTCTGATCAACCACAACACGTGCGGGATGGGATAATTACCGAGAGTTGAAGAGGGAAGCGAGACGCATTTGAAGACAAACAAAAAGAAAACGCGGGAGTACGAATTGATTGACAAACTGGCTGAAGGAGGTAGCTCTCGATAATTCTACGAAAATATGCCGATATCAACATAAGGTTTCAATGCCGAAGCATATACTTATAGAACCCCCAGAGGTGATAAAGTCACTGATGCCCAGAGCATACTAAAATTATTTAGGGAACATTTCTTCAGGCTGCTAAATGGCAGTGGAAGCAGAACACCAGGAGATGGTGAACCCGATTCCCCAATCATTGACGATGCCGGCCGATGTATTCAAATTCGCCGGCAAAGGACTGATAAGGAGCATGCATCCGCTTCTTTGTAGAAGCGAAAGCATGCCCGACGATTGGAATTTAAGTGTGCTCTGCCCAACCTACAAAAAGGGAGAGGCCACAATCTGCGCCATCTACCGTGGGATAATCCTTCTCAATATCGAATATAAGGTTCTATTGAACGTATTGTGTGAAAGATTAAAGCCCACCGTCAACAAACTGATTGGACCATATCGGTGTGGCTTTAAGTCTGGGAAATCGTCAACTGACCAGATATTCACCATGCGCTAAATCTTGGAAAAGACCCGTGAAAGAGAATCGACACACACCACCTCTTCGTCGATTTTAAAGCTGCTTTTGACAGCACGAAAAGAAGCTAAAAGCAGCTTGCCGCTATGTCTGAATTTGGTATCCCCGCAAAACATCTCTCTTTTTGGAGTAGAAGAAACTCTGTTCTCCGAAACGACTGAATCGATAGACCTGAAATTTCCAAAAAAAAATTCTTGGATAGAGATAATAATATGTCCGGCAATGATCAAAGAAATACGATTTTCGATAATAATTTTGATTTTGTAAGCCCCTCAAAGCCTTTCGCAAAAAACTACTTTTTTTTGACTATTTCTTCAATCATTACCTACATTCATCTATTGCAAAATACAATTTTTTTATTAAGATATTTAAAAATTTATAACTTAATTAAGCAAATGAATTAATATTTTCAGCAAAGCGGATCCGTTAAGAGCACGAATCTAAATGGAACGATACACTTGAAGTATGAGGAGAACACTTCCCAACGCTCCCGAATATCGCCATGATGAGTCACCTGTTGAACAATTTTTAATTTATACAAGTATTAAAGGAAGGATTAAGCTTCATAAAAACTGCTGACATTCAAAGAGGGGTAAGAAGACTTTCTTCACATTTGTCAATTTCAAAACCTGTACGTCTCCATTTTAGCCGGCACAGATCAATTATAATCGGAGTATAAACAATAAGCATTAGCATGCGCTTCCTCCGCTGATAACTAAAACTTTAAATAGGATTTTATTGTAACCAATTCATTTTCTAAAAAGTTTCAAATCACCTTTTTATGGTATTAGTTTTTAAAGCGTTGAACTCGTGCATGCGCCAGCTCAATTGCAATCCCAAGAAATTCGTAATACAAGGAAATGAAAACATGCACAGCGCAAAGGATCAATTATGGTCTATAAAATGTAATGATATCTAATAATAGAGTACTGGCAAATGTTTGTAATGCTCGGGCGCTGGTATGATTGCACGACAATGACGGTTGCGACGTGTGTATGGCGAGGAAACACGACCTTTCCGCGCCACCGCGCATATGCTAGCTTTGACGTAAACATAGATGTAGATATACCATACGTGAACATGAAAGCATATGCTTTGTATTGCACCTCGTCCTGCTACAATAATATCACTGGGCTTGAAGGAACGGCATTTATATAATTTATTTACATACATATGTACATACATGTAAATAAAAAAGCAGGAGTACACAAATGCAGAAATTCATATACATATGTCTGTACATTCAAAACCGGATATGGCGAGGCCACGAATTGAGCGCCATGTTCTTAAATACAAACAATTTCAGAACACATACAATTATATGTATACAGCAGTGTTCTAAATAATAGCACTGCAAAGCAAATTTTGAGAATTTCTTGTATTTAATGATGAGTATTTAAAATTAGTTGAAGACAAATTTTCATATCATCGCTGTTGGTACTATCCCCGCTTTAAATCTGGACCTGTTTTTAGAGCAGGCACCATCTAGCTGAGCGTCTAGCTAAGGAAAAGCTACATATACACTCCCCCCTAGAGGTAGAGGTTCCTCGAAAAACAAAACTCAGCATGGAGGGCCCCATGGAGGGCTGGGATATCAGCCCAAACGTCGGTAGGGGAGGGACTGGTGAAGACTCAGAGCTCGAAAGCGTTGTAAGCGTAAATACAATGGAAGAGGAAGCTCATCCTCAGCAGAGTAAAATGGAAAGCGGTAGAGATGAAATTGCTTGACGCGCTCTTCGACAGACTATGTGGAGAACCGGGCATGCCTATACCAACTTTCAATGGTGTGGACTGGCTCTTCAACGGAGTCAAAATATTAAATTGTAAGAACGACCCCTCACTGCTATGTATAAAGGAAGCGGTTGCAAAGCTTCAAGGTCGATGGAAGGGAGCCGTTCTCGACCACAATTGCATTCCAATCATAGGCGAAGGTCGTCATACCTCGCAGGAGACAAAATCCAGATGTGTCGAGAAGCGCAACCCAGCCGACAAAAATTAAAACACACTAGAAGAGCGAGAGGTTGGAAAAAATTTAGAAGAGGTCCTAGAAGCCACATTAAAGTTCCACAGAGCAGATGGAGTGCCGAATCCTCAAACCGACCCCGTGAAGAAAACCCGGACAAAAGAGTGAAGGTTCTTTAAATAAATCTGCACAAAAGCAAGTATAGTTTAGGAACCATGTTGGTGAAGCGCCAAGAGTAGAACTCTTGAGGTTGGTGGACGCTACAGGTAAAACTAAAAGACCACTGGTGATAGGCGCAGTCGCCAACGACGAAAGAGGTGAACCCTATAACAGATGCAAAAGGTGGATCGAGGCCACCTTGATGCTAAGGAATTCTTCAAACTTACCGGGCTGACTGATGAAGAAAGCTAAGATGTAATTAAGGAGTATAACAAGAAATTCGTAAAGCGAAGAGGAGGTTCTGCGGCAAGTTAGAAAAGACAAGCGAAGTAACGATAATTAAGGACAATATTTATCCAGTCCTGATGGAGCCACGCTGGCTAGGTCATGTTGTCCGGATGGATGAAAACACTCCAGCTCTGAAAGTATTCGACGCAGTACCCGCCGGGGGAAGCAGAGGAAGAGGAAGACCTCCACTCCGTTGGAAGGACCAAGTGGAGAAGAACCTGGCTTCGCTTGGAATATCCAATTGGCGCCACGTAGCAAAAAGAAGAAACGACTGGCGCGCTGTAGTTAACTCGGCTATAATCGCGTAAGATGGAGAACGCATCAAAAGCGCTGATTCCTTACTTGATCATAATATACGAAGGATGTTTAAAGCTTAACTATGTACCTATCCTTTAAACAGAGGCGATGGTCGTTTTCTTACCGAAGAAGGGCAAAGCAATCCTCTTTTATTCGAAAGTTTACGGACCAATAGGTCTAACATAGCTAATGCTGATGTGGAAACTCAATGTAAAGAAGAGAGTGAAAAAGGCCAGTGGTGCCCTATACGCATGTAAGGAAATGCTAACAAAATTTCATACAGAAAACCGATCGAACGGGTACTTGCCTATCCCAGCCAAATGAACATAAACATCTAAGAAACTCAGTATTTGATTTTTATTATTTTTAAATAAATTTCAAATTACTTGCCCTGTGACCTGTGAACGAGCTATTTTTAGGTATGACATGTCCATTGAACAACAATAACAGTCTCCTTTAATAATCAAAGTCTTCACATAGTCGTATTCTTCAACGTCGATTTTCAATTATCCATATAAGAAAGGTTTTGGATTCTCACATTGTAATTTTGCAAACAAAACAATATTTTGTTTATCGCTTTCTCCACATGCTGGTTATGACTTTGCGACGATATTATTTCTGCTGCTCCAACTCATTTGAATAAATTATATTATCTCTTACGAACTACAAACGACACTCACACCAGCAGTAATCAGCGCACATTGCTTTCAATTGTGCATCGATAATTCCAGTCTATATTTACCTCAACTTAGGTTGAAAAAAGTACAATAACACCAACGGTAGCATGAGCCAAAGCATTTGAACGCAACAGATGCTCCGAACTACGTCACGCACCACCCCTTCTTGGCTAAATTTAAAACTTTCAAAACAATAACGCAAAAAAAACAGCTAGAATTGCACAGTTCAAAATCTAGAAGGGACACAAAAGATGGTGCCAAAGGATCGTGCCGCGAAAGGTGTGTCGCCCGGCGCAAAAAGCCACTTGGCATTCCCTCGGCTCCAATCGGCATTCATGCGCTTAAGTGATATTTTTTTCACGCATTCGCATATATTTCGCAAACACGCCGTGGAATACATAATAACCGACGACGGCCAACAACCTGACACCCGCGCTGAGCGCATAGCCTACACATATCCGAGGCATTCGCGGAAAGACGTGGTCATGTATGGCGCCACAACGAGGGTTGCTTACATTTCTACTGCTTTTTACACGAATAGACCGTTACCAATACAACCAAAAAAAAACACATATTTACTCGCTTTGCATTCACCTTTTACTATCGCACCTTTGCTGCCTCGACGTCGTCATGTGGCCGCCCGGCAGGTGTTGCACAAATGAAAAAGCTCGTGAAAATCTTTTGAGAACACAGCGATGTGTGTGAGTAAATGTCATAACGCTTAAACGTGTCGAAATTTCCAATTCGCCTTGCAACAACAACAACAACAACTACGTGTGACTTTAAAGTTGTTGAATATTTAGCGAAAGGCATCGGTACGGTTGCGACCTTCGCTTTAAATCACAGCCGGGCATATCTGCTTTCTAATAATTTCCATATTTTCAACAACTCATTAAAAGTTTGTTTGCTGTGATTTCAGCGCGGCTTCGGTGGCTTGTGCGTGTGTTTGCACTCGAACATTTCGTCAGCGCCAAATTCGGCATTGTCACATGTCACATGTGTATGGTGTGTCACCAGCGCCTAACACTTTGCCCTTTACTCTTGCAATTTCACGACAAATACAATTCAATCGAAAATCCAACCACTTACCGCCATCCACCGCAAGGAACACACTCATTTCTGCATATGCTTTCATGTAAGCACACACACACACACTCACGCAGGCACGTATGCATGTGTGTATTTTACCCTTTAAAACGAGCGCTTGTCCGTCAGTTGGTGATGTCCCTGCACTCACCCGCCCGCCCAGCCATCCGTGTTAGTCGAAAGACAAACACAATTTCATGGCGGTAATCAATCTTCTTCTACGCACTGAACACTGACAGCTCAGTGGTGTAGAGTCAAATTGCGAGTCTTGTGCCACTTCCTAACATTCTGCGAGTACATAGTGCTGCCAGGCGAGCACTACTACTTCCCTTATACTGACACGTACATGCATTTGTGTGTGCATATTTCCTTGTGTATGTGTGTGTGTGTGTGATGGCCTGGAATTTGTTCCGGAAAGGGATGTATTGTACAATGATGATCGGTGTCGTTTCTTGTCCCATTTATGCGATACTTAAGTACATGCACGACTCAACCTTGCGATGAAAACACTGAGAATGCAAAACTGAAATACTAGTTAGTTAACAGTTAACAGTGACCATGTCCTAACTGGTTCGAAATGGTTGCATAATCCGGTAATTTTTACGGAAGTACTAGTTAAAACTCCGTGTTAATAATATTAGAGCTTGAAATCAAATTCTTAGCATATGATATAAATTTTGTTGGCGCTTTTTTACAAATTAACACATATTGCATGATGTTGTCATCATTTGCTATTTTTTGTTCAAAAACTTTACTGCATGTAGTATTTAGCCCAAAATTTGGAAAAGTTGGATACCTGAGTGCGTGAAGAACATGCCGTCGATTCAACTTTTTCAACACAGCAAGTTTTTCCTTGCCAATAACCTCACGAATATTAGTTTTGAACTTCACTGACAATCCTGTTTGGTGTATTAGCTAAGACTATTAACATTTTGCATTCCGACAAAAAAGTATTATTGGTACGCAAAGTTCATCTCAATAAATTTTTTGAAATGTTGGCTAGAATTACCGATGCTAGAAATTACATACTCATTTATGTATTTACCGGTGTTCAATAAGATTTGTCGTTTGATAAGAAAAACACAATTTTATGATTCAAAATACACTTTATTTTTCAGTATAATCTCCCTGAACATTAATACACTTGCTGCAACGATCCTTCAATTTGTGGCTTCCATCCATGAAGTGAGAATCCGAAAGGTCTGCAAAATACGCTTCAATAGCCGTTATGACGTCTTCATTTGATGAAAAACGCTTGCCACGCATAAATTTTTTGAGTTCTGGAAACAAATGGAAGTCGCTGAGAGCCAAATCTGGTGCATACGGTGGATGATCCAACAAATTCGAACTTTAATTCATGGATTTTAGCCATTGTCAAAATGCTATTGTGACACGGTGCATTGTCCTGATAAAAAGGGTTTTTTTCTTCTGCAAACCGGGTCTTTTTTCACGAATTTTTTCCTTCAACTAATCCAAAAGGTTGCAATAATATTCAGAATTGTTTTTACCAGTTTGCAAGTAATACTCAAACAAAATTCCTCTCGCATTCCAAAAAACTGATGTCGATTTCCGGACACGAACTCGTTTCGAAGCCGAACTACCATGTTAACAACACTCCTTACCCTCTTGTTTTGATTCAGGATCATGGTGATAGACCCAAGTCTTATCCATAGTGATAAATTGATGCACAAAATCCACTTTATCCTTTTTAAAATGATCCCAATGTTGCTGAGAAAGTCGCATTCGAAAATGTTTTTGTTCCATTGTTAGCGAATGCGGCAACCATTGTGTACACAGCTTTCTAAAATCCAAAATTTCACTTAAAATATGGCTCATGCTGCCTAATGAGATGTGTAGAGCCTCTACTAAATATCTCTCAGTCAATCGATGATCTTCCCAAACCATATTCTGTATTTTGGCTATGATTTCTGGTGCTGATGCGCTTTTTGGACGTCCTTCATGTGGATCGTCTTCAAGGCTTGTACGACCACGTTTAAATTCAGCAACCCATCTTTCTACTGTTTTGACTGTTGGTGAACAATCATTACACACTTTTAATATTCGTTCGTGAATTTCTTCCAAAAAAATAAGAATTTTATCACTGCACGATATTCAATTTGTTCCATTGTAAAAAAATACTGTGACTCGGCGACACTAAATGGCTTGTAAACAAAGAATGAATTGAAACTTCACATATGTACGTTCATATGAAGAGTGTAGCGACAAAAAAAAAATATCGTACTTAACTCTTATCGAACGACAAAACTTATTGAACAACCTGGATTGAGGATTTTTAAATGTTGTCCAATACATCGTCTTTATAGCCACTTAATAAGCACCAGTTATTAAAGATAATCAAAGAATGTAAGAAGTTATCAACGAGATGTAACTACAGTATAGTTTGGTACTAGGTTCGCCCCCAATGGTACTACTTTCGTCATAGTTATTGACTGCTGTGATTAAGTGTTTGGTTACTGCTACACACACTTCAACCGCACACGAGCTTATTCTGTAAATTTATTTCCATACAAATATTCTTAAACTGAAAAGTGTTATCGAATACTTATCCCTTTAATAAAATGTCAATTACGAGTGTTAATATTGTGGCTGTAGATTCTTAAAAACAGCCTCCAGGCACCTCCTTTATTCTTCCTTTTAATTTATTCACTGTCTTTCATTAATAAACGGGTTGAGCCAATCAAATATTAAATATGCAATGAAAGTAAACTTTCAGTAAACCTTTCTCTAAAAATCCAAGAAAATGTTCCCCGCATCTCCCCACTTTTAAAAATTGTTATCAATAATTTGCAGCGTTTCAAAGGTAAATTATAACTACTTATGTGTATAAACAATATTTTGGCAAACATAATTTATAAATAATTTTCCACAATATTAAAAAACAACAATACCTTTCACTTACACTACCACACCCATTTGAAAACAGGGTTATATTTGTAGTAGTAACTGTTTTAACAAAATATATCCAAATGGTTTGGTTAATTTAATGTTATTGGCATATGTTTTCCTGCACACATTCTGGTTTTTGTTTTACATATATTTAAGAAAATGACAGATTGTATGCATACACATGTGTATAAATGTATGCATGCGTATATAAGTATAGGTAGTCTTGTGCAACTGCGGCAATTCGCATAAATCGGTGTCATCAAATCATAAACTCATTTTGGCGAAAACGCCACTTTTATAAGAAACTCGATGAACAAATTCATAAGCGTTAAGAATCGCCATTAAGCTCAAAATTAGACTTTCTTCAATCGGTTGATAACAGATTGCAGTGATTTGATGTCTACACGCACCAACAGCTGTTGGCCATGAATCACAATTCATACACTTTATGGCCTGAAATGGTGGGATATTAAGTTGGGATATTGTTAAAGTTTGCGATAAACTTTTTGTTGTCCCTTTTATTAGTATTTTTTTTAGTTAAACTATAAGTTTATACATATATGTATGTGCACTTGTATATACATACAAGTATAAACACACATATATATGATATCGCACGAAATCAGTTAGAGAAAAAACAAACGGTTAACAAAGAGTTAATGAAAGAAAAGCGAAATTAGGTGATTAAAAGCGAATCTAATTTATTGGAAAGCATTGCAAGTCATCCAGTTGATTATGACTTTTGCTTGCAGGCAACAGCGAAAACTTTTCAACGTATTAACAATAAACATGTTTAGTTCATTTACTCAATAAATGACAAACTGAAACTTTTTTGAGTTGCAAAAAAATATTATAGATACCAATATACATATGTACGTACCCTTAACTTATAGGTGATTAGAAGATTTCATATGGAAGAGTAGCTTAAGGGGCTATACCAGTGTGACGCATGAAAAATTAGGGGATTTTCGTGAATTTTTTTAAAAGAAAGTACTAGATTGAATGTTTCGACGTTCTATGGACGTAATAAAGTATATTTTTAGCTATATTAAATTTTTTTTTTTTACAAAAATATTGAAAAATAACAGAGTTATGTGCTGTCTGCGGACGTGCCGAAAAAAAAAGTGCCTCAACTGCTGGCACGATTCCGGTCGAATGAGTGGCTGAATCAAAAAAATTCAAAATGTTTGTTAAACTTAAATATATTTTCTATACAATGAACTACGATCTTTCAAAAATATCAAAAATTAAGAAAATGGCGTAATTTTGAAAAAAAAAATCGTTTTTTTACGAAAAAAATGGTGTTTTTTTTAATGCCAAATTGACAATTTTCAACCAATCAAAAAGATCGTAGTCTATTGTATAGCAAATGTATTCAACTATATCCAGTTTTAATTTGAAGTCGATCGGTCGATTTCTCGTTGAGTTATGATGTCAGCAATTTTGAAAAATGTCGTTTCGAGAAAAACGCGTTTAAAGTTTCACTTATACATATATGTTTGCACCTCAGAGCGGTCGCTATTAAGAACGCTGCTATTCAAAAACTATTGAAGATACGACCTCGCCGATTTCACAGGATATTTTTGAATATATAAACTATCGAAAAAGCAAAAAAAAAAAAAATTTTTTTTGAAAGTGTCACACTGGTATAGCCCCTTAAGTCGGGTTATATAAAAATATTAGCTATATTGGTAGATATAAACATTGACAAAAACAAAAAAGAAGCTATTTTAAATAATTAAATATTTTTTTTATAATTTCATTTTGTTAAAAATATTTTCTGTATTCATCTCTACCTCTATCTTCGAATTAAATACAATAAGTAACAGTATGAAAAATTAGAAATTATTTTAATAGTATTATTCTTGCTAGAATGTTTTCATATCAATATGTCTGACACTACTCTTATTCTGTGACAAATTCTGTCTTAATAAGCCTTTTTCCATAGAACTAAACTTCAATAAAAGTCTGCATGTAATTAACATAAATATGTATACACCTCTGATCAAATTGAATTTTGCCCATTTCATCTCCTTCAAAGTAATCCCCTCCCGCTGCAATACACTTATGTCAACGAATTTTCCAGCCATCATAGCACTTGGAAAAATCCTCCGTCGTGATGGCCATCAGAGCCTTTTTCGATTCAGCTTTTATATGCTCAATTGAGTCAAAACAGTGTCCTCGGAGTAGTCAAATGAATTCGCTGAATAGCCAGAAGATACACGAAGGTAAATCAGGCGAATGTGGTGGTTGCGGCACGATATTTGTTGAAAATGTGGCGAAATGATCACGAATAACCAATGCAGTATGAGATGGTGCATTATCGCACTTCTTTGTGACGAAAAATTTAGCATAGGTGTCACCAACAGCACTACCAACTTACAGAAAAAAAATTTACCGATTCGAAAAACACGCCAGGTATAAATTAAAAAATCACCTTTCAATTTGATCACACTATTATGTGTAATATTTGGTCTAGTAAAAGAAAGTCCATTATTTTTTCACGAGATGACTTTAGTAGTCTGTATTGTATAAGTGCTATAAGACGTTAGAAAGCTAAGATTTCATACTAAAGAAACTTTTTAAATCAGTTTTGACCTCCCACACACGGGATAGCCAAGAAGAAAGTGTGGAGTTGTTTCCACCTCATCATTATACAGCTTCTGCAAATGGCGTCTGGTAAGATTCTCAACCGTACAGCTATCAAGTAGTAGAATACAATAGAATACGGGAGCACCGACCCGCTCCCATTCTACCGATAGTAGTTCTGGATACCTTTCTTTGCTAGCTCAACTGCTTCACAATTCCCTGTGATTCCGCTATGGCCCGGCACCCATACCAATCTTATTACAAAGATACCAACCCTAAACGCACTGTAAATGAGTTCAAGGCTATAATCGCCGCTCTGCTGTCTTAGTGAATGATGACTTCTCTGAAGGATTTTGTAGTCCGGAGCAGCAGATCTACTGTACCTTAATGGCTGCAACATCGGCTTGGAAGACACTGCAATAGTTCGGAAGTCTGAAGCTGGCGTTGATAGAGTGCTCCTGACAGTAAACCTTTCCGCCAACCTTCCTCCCAAGCTCCGACTCATCGTAAAGAAACTCAATGCCTCTCTCCTTCAACGGCTTCTTCCCACCAATAATATTCAATATTGGCTCCGTCGATTTCGTTTCGAACATTTTGATGTCAAACCATCATGTAAGCATTCGATTGCCCATGAGCTAAATTTTTCACAAAAACCCATTTGAAAACATTTCGATACACAAATAAGTTGAGTGCACCTGTTAACGGAAAAAAATTGCTACTGTTCCTGGACGAATCAAGGTGAGCCGGCGCTAAGGATGGCCAGGAATTACGGTCAATTATGTTTTGCAGCATCTTTTATGGAATAGTCAGACAATCATACATATATTTAAGGCCGATCCTCTATGAAATTCGGAGATGTATTGTCAACAATGGACCGTTTGTGGGAAGCAATGGCCCAGCAGACGCCAGCTTTGAAGAATACAAGAGAAGTTTTATTCCATCAGCTCGAAACAAACACCGGGAACTTGATTGAGTCTGATTCAAGTACCAAAGGATTGCTATCTGTTGCTATTTACGACGAATGATTTCGCTGGTAAAAAATTGGCAGCTAGAAAAGCTTATGAAAACATATGCTTGGATATATTTTTACTAGATCTTATACCTGTAGGCATAATAGAAGTTTTTTAATCGAATAAATTTCAAAAATATTTTAACGATGCAAGTAGAAAAGTTCGTAGCTCTTCATGTTTTAATTCTACATACAGAGTTGCAATTGCTAAGTGTTTTGACAAAACAAAATTGCATAGAATTGATAGTTGATGATAGCGATCTTTCAACTTATTGAGATTTCTTTAATGTAGTACATTAATTTTAGTGACTTCTTTCCAGCGTCCATTTTCTTAAGTTCTGATTATAAAAGAAATGTCGCTCGGTGTGAGATTCGGGTAGCATGCTGGAAGCAATTTACATTCGAACTCATGCAACTACTTGTCATTGATTGTTTGGTGATTTGGTACGTCTGGAGATTGAAGACCCACATTGCATAAGCATACATACACATATCTGAATATTCTTGAACGATGAGGTCATCATGTTGTTTTGATACCTTTTTAACTCAAAATTTTAGGATATTATCTACTAGTCTAACATGATGTTTCGTACATCTAAGCTTATTTTAAGATTTTCCTTTCGGAATTCAGCTGACGTCAGACACACTCAATGAGGAATTATTTCTTAACAAGTTTTTTTTAATAAAATCGAGACATTCAGCACTCAAATTGGCATAGGTACGATCCAGTTGCTCTATTAAATTGAATATGCATTCTTCGTTTTCATAGAAATGATCATAATACATTTCAGCCTGTCCGTAATGTAATAAATACTACTGTACATGACGCGGCTGGTTTCTAAAAGTGTTAAAATATGGATATCCCCGTTTTCCATTCAATCAGGTCTTCGAAAAAAATAAAAATTTTATATTTCAAAAATTCTGGCTCTACTTTGATAAGCTTGAACAATACAAGTAGAAATGATAAAATCATGAATAATGCGCTTTTAACAGGTGGCGCAAAAATTTCCTTCAGATGTTTTTTGAAAAATGAAAAACTTTTTTAAAAAAATGGAAAACATTGGTCTTTTAAATTTTTTACATCAAGTCGAGAATATGATATCATGTAAATGGCCGCCGCCACAGTTGATTGTCATTTGAGCACTTTTTATGGCATTTTCCATCACTTTGGCCAGAACTTCCGGCGATAGGTCCTCACATTCTTGACGGATATTGTCTTTAAGAGTTGCCAGAGTCTGAGGCTTGTTGACGAGAACCCCGACTTCAGAAGCCCCACAAAAAGAAGTCTGGAGCGGTCAAATCAGGCGATCTTGCTGGCCAGGTCAAATCGCCAAAACGAGAGATTAGGCGCCCGGGAAATGCATCCTTCAGCATATCGGTTGTGGCACGCAGTGTAGCGTACCATTGTTTATTTACGTGTATTTCACATGTGTTTACTACACAAATGTCAAAACAGAACTGACATTAGAGGTCAATTGCAAAATTTATAGCATCTTCTGATCATCTTCTGACTTCTGCGCCATTCTGTATAAGATACTGCAAATTTTTCAATTTCGGAGGACTAAATTTCTCGAAAAAATAGATATTTTGTTCAATATCCAGTAGCCGTACAGTGTACTTTATATATAATACATATACATACATATATATTATATAAGTACATAATTCTGTTTTTATAAATGCATAAATTATATAATAGCAAGCTTTAGATCCTTGAAATCTTTTGAACTCAAAACTTGGCGCCGTTCCACAACAAACATTTGAACGAACAAAACAAACAGATTTAAGATCCATAAAGTGTTAAAACAAATACAAAGCCTCACAAATCGTTGCATTCGTCCTTCGAATTCGGTTATAAGGCTGGTTTGCACTGAGAAGAAGTATTTATTTGTTCTGTAGAACAAACTGCTTATAGACCTATGCAAACAAAGGCGCCACATTGTTGTTCTTAAATATTTCAATCAATGACGGGTTGCGCCCATCGAACAGAATGCAACATTGTATATGTTTGGTTGTGTGTGCGTATAATGCGTGGAAAATTGCTGCGCTCATTGTTGTTTTGTCGACCTGCTACTGTCTCGTGTTACGCTACAACAACAGGTGTCAAAGGTTTTATGCTGATACTGGAACAAGTGCATTACTTAATGTTGAGCACGCGCGGCAGAGCTGCCACAGGCACGAAAGAGCCTGTGAATATTAAAAATAAGGAAAAAACAAAAATATTTCACATTTTGTAAATAAATATATAAATAAATATAAATAAATCAGCAATAGTATTTTATATTAATCTATGAATACTCGTTAATATCTAATATTTATAATATTTGTGTATGCAAAAATTAAATTTTTTTTTAGTTTTCACGGCTGGCAACCACAGCATAACTTTGTTTGTTGCTCTTCTTTTTTTGCTGGAATTTTCATTTTCATTTTTTAGCCCATCGTCGCCTTTTATCAATAGTCTTAGTCACCAAATATGTTGCCACGTCCCGCCTACCTGTCCAGACGCGCATATTTCTGCAAATTCCTGAGCCTTGCACATTTTTTATGCTGGCATGCGGGCGCAGCCGTCCAGTGGCTTCGTCGTCGCGACTGCTTTTCACAGTTGTGCCATTGTAGCGGTGGCTTCATGCAGACAAGTCGAGACTTTGCTGCTAAACGTGTAAGTCAAGCTTGAGCGCGACCAAAGAGATTTTCATTTACCTGTGGTTCCGTTCCTGTCGCCTGACGTTTTCTCTTTTGTTTCGTGTATTTTGTATGGCGGAGCGTACGACTCGCCAGAGTGGTGCCAACCGCGATTAGGGAGTACACACGCAAATCAGGTGTCCTTGTCGAGGCGACGCTTCCGTAACACTCTTATGCACACACAAATTCTATTAGTGTTTAACCTTCTAACGCATGGAAATTAGGTTGATATCTAGTAAGGACTCAGACGTTGCTATAAAAGCAAACAAATCTGCCGAATTGTTTTAAACGCGTTTCAGATATTGAAGAGTAAACACTACTTGATCTACAAGAGCGAAATGACTACAAGTGTGCAACAATTTCCAACATATTCCATCGAGGTTGGAGTTCACAAAGGAATACCTTTCTATAATGTCGTAAGTAAAAACAACAAGAACCGTTTATTATATATATATACAAACAATATATAACCACCTCTTATCGTTACAGTCACCTTACCACACGAACAACCAGAAACGGACAACTTCCATGCAACACAAATCGATGAGCAGTAACCCTTACGATCAAGCAAGCTCAGCAGAAGATCAGCCGACTTCATCCTCAACTGCAAATAAACATAAACGTTCGCGCACCGCATTCACCAGAAGTCAGATATTGGAGTTGGAATGTGAGTTCCAGAAAAACGTATATCTTTATCGTACACGCCGCATAGAAATCGCCAGGCGTTTATCGCTCCGTGAGCGTCAGGTGAAAATATGGTTTCAAAATCGTCGCATGAAACAAAAGAAGGATTCGAAACGTTCGTCATTCAATGAAAGACTCACTGTAAAAGATTCGCAGACGTTGAGCGAACAACTAGCGCACAGAGGCATAGTGCAACGACTGATGTCCTACTCCATGGATCCCGCGGTAAGACGACAGCAATACTTCGGAAGTTCGCCCTGCAACATAAACACCTTTAACCCAGTTAAATCTAAAAATATCGCTAAGTCTGCAACGCAAAACACATTTACGGCAAATGCTAGTACGATACCGCCATCGATACCATCCCCGGATCTGGCAGAAATATTGCAACAACTTAACCAAAGCACCGGCTTTACACAGTCAGGAACCACGAATGAAATCGTTGCAAATCCAGCGTTGCCACTGCACACTCCAGAACCACTTCGTGCTGTTGATTGTACAGGAGCGAGCAAAGTAATGTCTGCAGAACCGATGAATTGCGAAAATATATCAGTTGCGTGGTCTGCAACACCACAATCCATATCTTCGCCCAAGCCCTCAATGAATCTGTCGTGGTGCGAACCCTTGAACTGGCTGCTGGCAGAAAGTAGTGAATATTAATTATGTATTCAGAAATATTAAATGCCACAAAATAATAATAAGATATTATTTATTATATTTTTAGCTAAAATACCAAACAAATTACTACTTAAAAATGTTCAACAATAATTAAATAAATATATATACATATGTATATGTGTATTTTTAACCAGTAAGGATGTTAGATACCAATTTATTTAACTTCCTTTACTCATTATATTAATGTATATATGTATATAGTATAAAACCGAAGAGTTGTGTTTTCCTATTGATTTTCATAAAAATGTTAAATTCGTTGACGTTTTAGCCTTTTCTAGCTTTGATAAACGCGTACCCATACCCAAGATCTTATTATTCGAGGACTGTCTATAAGTCTCCCCTTGCAGTTGATATGTTTCGTAAAATGTGAAACATCTTCGCTAACTTCGAGAGTGAATATTCATATTTTAGAAGCTCTGCACTTAACTAATTAGGTAGAGGCCCCTATGTTCCACCTAGTTATGTTTAGTTAGTTTTCATAGTTTATTTATTACATACCATCTATGAAAATTCTATAAAGCCTTACTTAAAAAGCCGAATATCTCGAGAAGTATTAATGATAGTGATTTTGACCTCGGACCTTTTTTGTAGCAAATAAAATTTCCTACAAGTTTGTCATGTAATTTTTTCTATAGCACTTGTCATTTACGAGATATATACAAAAAAATGCGAATTTCGTGGAAAAATCAGGTTTAGAGCTCCGTAGTACGGTGTGAGTTTCGACTTTGTCGCAATGGGCACTTTTGTAGAGTGTTCAATTCTGATCACCAGATGTAATTCACTTCTGCAACAATTTTTCCAGTCCTCGAAAGACTTTTCTTAAGTAATTTTTGGTATGGCCTGCAGCTCCTTCTGCGAATTTTGTTTTATCTCTTCGATCGACTGAAAACAGATTCCACCTCGACTCAAGCAAGAACGCGTTTCATACCCAAAATTACCAGCAAAATCACTCTAACACTTGCTTGACGATTTTTAAGCACTATATTCTTCACTTGTTTAATATTTTCATCAGCTTAAGAGGTCGAAGAGGTCCAGAACGAGGCATGTCTTCAACGATCGCTTGACCGTCTCTTGTGCTCTTGATAAAACTAAATCACCGTCTGCCTTTCCCAACATTCGAAACGATTCCGCATACAAAATTAGGTTAGAAATAAAGCAAGAAAAAACGTTAACTTCGGGAAAAAAGCTAAAGTTTCGACTTTGTCAATGGGCATTTCTGTTAGTATCACTTATGTGTTCAGATGTAATTCACATATGCAATAGTTAACCGATCTGAAAGATTTCTTAGATTACATTTTGTCGCCTTAGAAAATAACATATCTGTGTTAATTATCTCTTGAAAGTTTTCGACTACAAAACTTGATTTCATCGTTCAGCAAGAACGAGCCGATATCCCAAAATTCCACAAAATCATTCTGAACAAAATGACGATTCAAAACATTATATATACAGACAGACAGAGGTCGAAGAGGACAGAACGAGGACATGTCTTCAACGATCGTTTGACTCTGATCATTTATATATAACTGAATCTCCGTGATTCCTTCTCCCAACATTTACAAACTTTGTGACAAACTTAAAAAAAAATAAAAAATGTGAGGCAAATTCTTGGTTCGATATTTTATTGATATTAAAAATCATAACGCACTATTGAGGTATACAGACTTATGCAGCTGCTGCCGGAGAATTTAAATTACGATTTCTGGGTAATTTTTTGAGCTGGAAGTTATAGTGGCATGAACGTGGAATTTTATTATCAGCAGAGTTCCCACAACCATGCTGATAGCTACACGGAGTGAGTGGAAAGCGGTGACATAAATAATTAATTAAGTTCCCAAAACTATCAATTTATAAGCTGGAAATATTTTGAGTTCCGAAACTGTCCTGGACTAGATATACATACATATGTCAATATAAAGAAATTTTTTACATATTTTCTGAAGGCCTGTCTATAATCGATTTGCATGATCATTTTGGATGACCTGGAGAGTATATACATATGTATATGTTAAACAGAAAGCAAAGATGCTGATTCGCCTTAATCACTTGATGTATACTCGTATTTCCACATTGTTTAATTGGTTTGACTAAATCAAATGTAAATACAATAGAAACGGGGAAATGAAGGATTAATAAAGAATATATAATTAATATATAATAAATATGTGTAAATAATTAAAACTACGGAAGAAATATACTTTTTATATTGCATTATTAAAACAATATCAAGTTTTCCTCCGGAAACAGCAGTGACAATACTAGCCAAAGGGAATATTCGCTTTTAGCGCCATCTGCATGTCAAGTGAGAGAACCACCGGCGGATATTATATGGAGCGTATATTGGATACATGGTTGATGAAAAATATTATGAATGTTTGCAGGAAGAAACTTTTAAATATTTGCTTAAGAAAACGTGTGCACTATACAACAAAACATAGATGTTTGAGGTCTAAAAGCTAGGTCGAAATAAAACTTTTACTAACTTAATAAATGCTGATGATTTGACTTATTTATCTAATTAATATATCAATGTTCGCTTAAGATCACACTCCACAACCAGTTCACAGATTAAAAATAAAACCATATACATTCAGAGAAATCGTCTATCCAATTCTGATTTTGCGCCATCTGTGTGTAAATTATGCAAAATTAAGCTCCTAAGCAGTCAAAATTGTCTACAGTATGTAGCAACAGTAATGTGTTCAGTTATAATGTGAGAAAAGATTAATTTTGATTTGAAGGGATTAAGTTCAGTTTAGACATGATTAAGAACCCCAGGAATAGAACACTTGAAATTTTTTCGTATGTTATGCCTAACTAGGATAGTTTTTAATTGGAAACTTCTTCTTCTTTATTGGCGTAGACACCGTTATAGACGAATTGAAAGCTAGTATACTACAATTACTTTATTTATAGATTCGTTAAACGGATTTATGGAACTTTGCTCAGTACTTTGATATGCTTAGCTGAGCCAAATATGTAAATTTCTTTGACGTTTTCCGCTGATGACCATTTATTAAAATATACCGTCTTCTATATTCCCAGTCAAATATGAACGATCCAAGGAGTTCCCTTAAGTACTGACCTTTATATACTTGTAGATACACATAAATGACCCGGCTTTGGGATGTAACAATAGTATTCTCAATAAAACTCCATATAGGAGTATCAATTATTGGTTGTTTGCATTACAAAAAAAAACTTTATGAAATTTTTATAAATAATGGTGAGAAAGTAAGAAAATTTCCGAAACTAGTGAGTTTGTCATGTTCACCTAAAATATACCCTTTTAGTAGCATGTTATTAAAAACAGACACCACCCTAATTCTCATTTATGTACATTACTGTATGTAAACTACCATACATACACACACAAATGCAACAATATCAAGTTAAATACATACACATATGAAGGCCATATAAAAGAGTCAATAAGTCAGGACTGCGTTGGTATGAATTCAGCAGCCAACATTCAACCCTAACAGTTCCGTGTGCGCTGTGGGTAAGCACAGAATTGCATTCACTACTCAGGGTCAGAAAACAGCGAAACAGGATTTAAGTAATAAATTACAAAATTTGACATTTTCAGTTTCAGATCCGCTTTTGACTGTGCTATGTTGCACGCCATGGTCACACTACTCGAGGACGAAATGGATATCAAAGCCAAACGGCTGCCAACCGTTAACCGCCAACAGTCCACTCAGTATAAAAGAAGATGCACTGCAGTGTAAAGGACATTTTCAGAATACAGCTTGCCAGCAATGCGCGATGGAAGGATTGCCGTTTACAAAAAAATTTCGGAAATGTAGTCGGTGAATTTTGTTCTGCGCATTTTTATAAAATGATAAGGTATTTCTAAAAAACAAAAATTAGTGCTGCTCTACATATGACTTTTGGTATCGAAATATGTATTTAAAAGTTATGTGGTAATAATACAATTATATTAAATTCGGACTATCAAAAATTTAACAAGCGTTTAGGATTTAAAACTTAAATCAAGCATAACTTCGAATATTCTTATTGAAAATTTGCTTTCTGCCAAAACTTTATGTTAAATTATTTTACACATTGGTAACACTCACTTCAAGGACAAATAAGAAAGCTCGGCTGAACCTAGTGCGTTTACACTCGACTGCCATTGCCAGAATAAGTAGATACAGATGCTTCTCACTCTTAACTCATTGCATAAGTGTAGTACATACATATGGACTCACCCAGCAGGAAAAGTCAAAATTACTCTACTAGTTCTTTTAAGACCTTATGTATTGAATGTTAACTCCCTGTACTATTTTAAGTACATAAACTGAAGTTGTTGCTGTTGTTGGAACGGATACCTAATTTAATGCTTACCATCCTAACGGGAAGGATTAGATAAGTTGTCATCCACGTCATTCAACGGTTGGCCCAGGAAACGTACTGGATTGACGGGGTGGGGTCAAAGTGAGAAAGGTGTCAGATGAGTAGGGTTAGCAGGGCATGCAAAGAGGTGGGTAGTGTCATGTGGGGATTCATTGCACGCTGGACATATATTTGAAATACCAGGGTCTATTCTGCGCAAGGGTCAATCTCGTTTCTCTCGACAACTCGAGCTCTTCGTTTGCATTGGTGGTGGTGGTCTGACTGAAGTCAGATTGAACTGAAGTTCCTTGACTTTGCTCCCTCTTATACAATTCGACATATTTTAAGCCAAGAATTTCAAAAAAGTTTAACTTCAAGGTAAATGTTTAACGAAATGTAGTTGTAAAATACATAAAGAAAATAAGCAAAAACGACAACCCGACTCTACTAAAAGTTCATACTTACGAAATTCTCGTTTAGTGTCACCTAGTACTTTACTCGAAGCTGTTTTCCTACAGGATATGTTTTTTCCAAGCAATGCAAACCGTTCATAAACTCAAAATATACCGACGGAACTATGTGTATACATTGGATGGTTTGCTTTTCATTTGCAGGAATGTGATTTGATGTCGAAATCATATCTGTGCACCCGATAAGCTCATGGAAAACTGGATTTATGATGTACATAAGAAAGAACAATTTATATGGATCACATATACTGAGCTGAAATCGGTGAAAGTGTTGTCCAAAGTCAGTTGAGTTTTTTGTTTGAATAGATCACATTTACCAAAGAAGGTCTAAAAGTTCGATTAGTGAAGTATTTCATTTCCCTGCTTAGTTGACTTAAGACGAATGTTCATGCTCATGTTTGTTATATTTGAAGTTCGATGAGAGATCCCAAACAGGTAAGGGAAAGTTTTGACTGGGGATTAGCTTATTGTTTTAAAAATTATTACTTTTTTCCTTTCACACATTACATACTTAATGTTGGAACTAACATGAAGTAAAATTTTGAAGAATAAAATTTAATACTTTTCGAAATACACAAGATCTTTCGAAATATTAAAAATCGATTTAAATTTCATATGATGTAATTTAATTATAATACATTGCGACAAAAAAGTATCCTGAAATTATAAATAAGTGAAACGCAAACTATTTTTTTATTTAGTCCTCGAAAGACTTTTCATAAGCACTTTTTGGGATGGCCTTCAGCGAATTTTTTTATATGTTTCTTCGATCTATTGAAAACGGGTTCCACGGAGGAGTTTGTGAAACAAGAAAAAACCACATGAAGTCAAATCTGGTGAATACTGTGGTTAATCGGCTTTAAGTTCGGTAACAAACGTGACGTGAAAATCCATGAATTGTGCTTCCAAAACTCCGGCCGTTTTTGATATATGTCACGCAAACGTCTCTATACGGCCATATAGAACTCCTTATTGACCGTCTGTCCCTCCGGAACAAATTCATGATGCACCAAACCACGAATTCCGAAACAATGAGCAGCATCTTGATTTTTGACTCGTTTTTTCCCTCCATTCCGATGATTGTTGACTTGTTTGCTTGCCAAACTCATAAACCCATGCCTCATCGGTAGTTATAAGGCTCTCCATAAATGTGGCATCGAAATTCGCACGTTCAAATATGTCCAAAGAGACCTGTTTACTGTGCCCTTTTTGAAAAAAATTCAGCTTTATCGAGACGAGTCGAGCAAGAACGCGCTTTATACCCAAAATATCCACCAACATCATTCGAACGGACTCGTCATAGATGTCAAGCTCTCTTACCATCTCTCTAATACTTTCCTGACGATTTTCAAGCACCATATCCTTGACTTTTATAATATTTTCCTCAGTTGAAGAGGTCGAAGGTAGTCTAGAACGAGGCATGCTTTTAATGATCTCCCTTGGAAGACTTTGTACCACTCGTAGGATTGTGTTTTTGATAAAACTGAATCACCGTAAGCCTTTTCCAACATGCGCAACGATTCCGAACACGAAACCGAATTTCGAAATAGAAAATTTTAGATAAACAACAAAGAACGATATTTTTAATCATTGTGAAAATCGCAAATCACTACTGAGGAGAGCGAACTAAGCAGCTGCTGTAAACAACCTGGTTGACAGATCGCGCTCATATTTGACATAGTAATTAAGGACAGTCCTACCAACTTAACGATTTTAATCCCAATTTCCGGACGCTTTTTTGTTACAATGTTTAATATACAAAATATTTTTCTTCCTGGAGTATTTTCACTAGATAGTTCTCCTCATCATGGTATGCGAGCAATTTGTACCTGAAGTAAATTCTGTTAGTGCAGCCGAGAAGGTGATAAATCATTTAATGAATAGTGATTGCGCGTCCCAAAACTTCGACAGCATTTATTTTAACATTTCGGTGAGCAGCGGTGTGTATGTTGTATGTGTAGTCACAAGCACGCACATGGGTGTGTCGAATGATCATGATACATACGTACAAACATACATACATATGTGCATGGTCTGATACCAGCAGAAGGAGCAAGCTGCAACTCTGCTTGACGTAGGGTTCCCTAGAACACATGTGTAGTATCATTGTAAGAAGAGTTCGAAGTGTTTCAAATCCAACACGCTGCAGAGAAAGTGTTTTCGTTTCACAATCTTCAGTCGAAAATTGATTATTAAGCAGAAAAGTATGCCGAGATGTTTACATGCAAAACCAAAGTCAAGATTGCGCCGAGTACCAACAACAACAAAACAAATTTACAATTAAGTAACTCAGACGGTCATTGCTACTACGACGGAAAATGTCTTGGATTGCAGCAAAAATAAATTCAAAAGCACACAAAGTCAGATTATTTACTACACACATAATGCAAATAGTCATAAAACTTAGCAAAACTGCACGAGGAAGTGACAATCAAAACAAACTGGTTAAAGAAATATCAGTTTCTGCACTGAAGACGCAGAAAAAAGAACGCGAGAGAATTCATTGATAAGAAAACGGCAGAGACAAGGCAGTGGGTACAAGCGCCGTTGGACGCTTGTGTGAGAGTATGACTTAAGAAAGCAGGCATACGCGGCTGACGGCCACTCAATCTCCCAAGTGGGCTTCACATACCGGCTAGGCGGCTAGACGTAAACATCGCATCAGCACGGAAAGCAGAGGCGTATAGCTGAAGCTTTCGCATATATGTATGTATGCAGATTAATATATATAACTGTGTGTGTGTAGGGGCACATCAATAACTGTGCGTTTGTTTGTATGGAAATCGGGCGATAGCGCGCCGTGGCTCATGCAAAAGAAGCAAAATGGGGAAGTATGCGCCAAATTAACGGCGAAGGAGACAAAGGCGCGAGCAAAGCAAAGGCACAAAGAGTGGCTCGGCAATCTGGTCGTGGTGCAGTAATTTTCATTGCGCGTTGCGGTCAGTGATCAGTCAAGAATCGGAAGCGTTAAAGAACGCATCGTGTATTGTGGTTGAGTGAGTTCAAGTGTTTCTAAAAAAGAAAAGATTAAAAGAGTGAACATATAAGAATAACTTTTTTTATGCCGTTACTTGAACTTTTGAAGATGGAGCGGCTTGTTTCGGTAACTTTTATGCTGGTGGCTATTTTGCTGCTCCTTCCGAATGCCTTATATGCAAACCAGCCTGTGATCAGTCACATCTCCAGCGATGTTGTTGCCAATGTTGGCGAAGATGTACAGTTCAACTGCACAGTGGAGAATGTCGGTCGCATGTCCGTTAGCTGGGCGAAACGTTCCGTTGTGTTGTCCATGCGCAATATACTTAGCTTGAGTGATCCGCGTTACACGATTACCGAGACGAGGGACGACGAGGCTGACAGTGCGACATACGCGCTGAAGATAACGAAAATAGAGGCGAGTGACATGGGCCCCTACGAATGTCAAGTGATTGTGTCCGCCACCGATAAGATCACAAAGAAACTGAAATTGTCCATCAAACATCCACCCATTATATCCGAAGAACGTACACCAAAGTCCAAACTGGTGACCGAAGGACAAAATCTCGAAGTAAGCTGTTATGCAGAAGGTTTTCCACAACCCACCATATATTGGAAGCGTGAAGGTAATGCGATTATGCCTGCGGGTGGACAAAAGCTAGCTGGACCCACACTGCGCATTAAAGAGGTGCATCGACTTGATCGCGGCGCTTATTACTGTGTCGCCGACAACGGCGTAGGACAACCCGACGAACGTATGGTACTCATCGAAGTAGAATTTCGTCCACAAATCGCTGTACAACGTCCGAAGGTGGCACAGATGCTGTCACATGTCGCTGAATTGGAGTGCAGTGTGCAGGCATATCCGGCGCCGGCAGTTTTCTGGCACCGCAATGGCGCCAAACTGGAATCGAGTTCACGTTATGAGGTCTCCAATACGGCATCCGCACATGAAACCACCACATCGGTGCTACGTATAGCAAGTGTTGCCGAACACGACTTTGGTGATTACTACTGCAATGCCACCAACAAATTGGGACACGCCGATGCGCGTCTACATTTGTTCCAGCCAGTGATTCCGGTGCCTTCGTCAGTTTGAGCGGCGTTGTTAGCTTACTTTTGACTTTTTACGAATTTAAATTTTGTCTGGTGGCATCAGACGTGGCGCGCACTGGAAGTATTTTTAATCTTATTATGTATTGTGCAGATTTGACTGGTGAATTTTTTTATACAAAAGACTATTTGTGTTTCTCTGTTTGTTCGTTTTTTGACATTCGCCTTTGTTAGTTATTTTATTCAATTAAATTTGATTCACTCGTACAAATAATAAACACGCTTTATGCTTTTGTATTCGTTTAACTGAGAATTTTGGGCTACAGTTTGTGTTGAAATCTGTGCATGAAATAATTATATGGGGTATGCGGTCTTATACGACCGTTTTAGGGTATGTCCATTTTCTGTTTTAAAAATGCATATGTTTTATTTCAAATAAAAGTCTGACCACACTAAGTGAATGTTTCAGTTGGCTTAAGTCTTGTTTTTAATAGCTTCAAGATCATTTTTTAATTTAATTTGAGAGAAAATGGAGCTTCATTACAAAGCGAGGTAGTTGGATGAAACACATGTTCCATATGCCTCATGTAGTAAGCCCTATCTGTCGAATAGTCTACACATCCACGATATTAAAAAAAATTTAACTCCTAGTATTTCAGTTATTGAGTAAATCATGACATTTTATGAGTATTCAGAAGACCTTAAGGTAAGTATTTTTGTAATCGACAAAATATAAAATGATGTTAACTCGTACATAGTGCTTCTACTATACTACTTTTACTATGAGATTTGAATCCGAACCGTCAGTAGGTAGGCACGAACTAAACCCATTCAGATTGAACTGCGATAAGGCAGTAAAAGGCATTAAGGCAAGGTAACAGACCTTTGTAATATTATATTATTATGTTGAAATAAAATTTGAGACATTTCTTCTTTCCAAATAAATTAGGTCTTTTGCAACAAAATTGTGAGGTACAACGAAATTACATCAACCTCACTAATGTAGTCCAAGCAACATGGATTACGTAAAAGACTCGGAAAGTTTTCAAAATGAAAATATAATTTAAGAAGAGGCTTATAATGCGTATATGTTTTGAGAGATCTACGGCTACATAAGTGGTTTCTTTAAATTGATAAATAAACGAACTGCAATGAAGTGTTTATAAGGCTAAT
This sequence comes from Bactrocera neohumeralis, assembly GCF_024586455.1. Classification (NCBI taxonomy): domain Eukaryota; kingdom Metazoa; phylum Arthropoda; class Insecta; order Diptera; family Tephritidae; genus Bactrocera; species Bactrocera neohumeralis. Next base: position 83,760,917 of record NC_065919.1, on the reverse strand, counting down.
AGGGTATTATATGACGTATCAAATATTCACAATAAGTGTGGCCAACTGTTTGAATGTTTTTTTATAGGATCAAACTGTTTTACTTCGGGAACCAATGTCTGCACTTTCTTAATGTAATGTAGAAGCTTAAATTAAATACACAACAAATTTAACACCTAGAGTGACAGGTTAAAAAATTTCTATTTCAATTATTTTAAAATTTTAAATGTAATTAAAATGAAAATTAAAAAAAAAAATTTGCGATTTACAAGCGATCTACGACGGCGCTAAAAACGGTTGTGGTTGTTATTATAACGGCCGAAAATTTTCTTCAAGTAATTTTGAGGAATGGTGCCGAGTGGACAGTCCTGGCTGGAAAAAAATCCAGGTGCGTCCCAGTTATTTAGACCCGAATGTCGTGGGAATGGCTGCTAAAAATGGTCTTCGCCTGCGGCATTGACTATGGCCTTCTTCCTAGATGAAACTTAAAAAAAATATCCAGTGGAATATCCTACGGTCAAAAAAAAAAAAGAAATTAAAAAAATAATATTTTGACAATATGGCTGCGTTTGAAAATAATAATTTTAGCTAAAGTTTTGATCGTTTTTGACCTGCCAAAAACACATAGTTTTGCGAAAAAACACGATTAAAGATAAACTGATAGTGCTGATTGAACTGAGGAGTTTCACTTTAACAGGCTGTAATTCAAAAACGATTGGAATTAAAGTTTCCAACTATTATTTTAAAGGAATAACATATTGAAATGTGGAAAAAAAATTTTGCAAATAATGTATTGAAAAAATAATTGAATTACATTTTTTGAAATCCCAAATACGGAATAAAAAAATAAAAATTTAATTATTAAAAATTCGCAACGTCGAAAAATTTTTTATTTGTGGAATTTTACACTAGGTACATATGTATGTATGTAGTAGCATCGTCTGCCCTCAGTCGACAGATGAAAACATTCTTTATAATTTTAAATTGAATTGACAGGCCTTGGCCGTATTAATATCCGATCCAGTTCCGTTTAGGTAGATACGACTGTCTTCGGAACGGAATTGTTTTAGAACGGTAAAGAAATTCAGCGTTGTCTCAGCAACTGCGTCATGTTAATATTTGAGCTACTTTAGTCCAAAACTATAAAGCTTCCGATATTTTGGAAGCATTGTCAAGATAGTAAATTTTTATTTGAGACACTCTTTAGAAACAGACCCGATTTGATAAGAAAATAGACATATAATCGCTATTTTAAAGTGCACCTTGATATGATATATAGTATAAATATAAGATACATAAAAAATGTTTAGTAGTGAACTTCTTTGTACAAAAATGGCAAATATAAATATATGGTCAAAATCGGCAACCACTGCAACGTCCACAAAATGGCGGAATTTTACCGAAAACATATAAAGTGTCATAACTAAGCCATAAATAAAGATATTAAATTTGAAATTTGGCACAAAGGATCGCATTAGGGAGGGGCATATTTGGACGTAATTTTTTTGGAAAAGTGGGCGTGGCCCCGCCCCCTACTAAGTTTTTTGTACATATCTCAGAAACTACTATAGCGATATTTGGAAGCAAACTCTACAGAGTAAATTTTTTTTCAGATTTCCATATACAGATTTGATAAAAAATGGAAGAAATCGCTATTTTAAAGCCCACCTCCCATACATAGGTTATGTTGAAAATCACTAAAAGTGCGTTAACCGACTAACAAAAAACGTCAGAAACATAAATATTTACGGAAGAAATTGCAGAAGTAATTTCAATTTAATAAAAATGGTTGTTTTTATTAATTGTAAAATGGGCGTGGCCTGCCCACTTATGGAAAATAAAACCATTTTCGGAAATTTACCGATTTCATGAAATTCGGTATATACGATATTTTCTTAAAATGGATGACATGTACGAAATATGGTTAAAATCGGTTTACAACCAGCGCAGAACTTCTTCCAATATGTTTGAATTCCATCTGATGTAATTCTCTGTATAATATACATTTGAAGTAATGATGATAGCGGAATAAAACTTTACACAAATAATTTTTTGATGGTTATTTGCATTTCAAAATATAAATGACTGATAATGTAAAAAAAAAAAAAATCTCGATTATCACTTTATCATGCGAGAGTATAAAATGTTCGGTGACACCCGAACTTAGCCCTTCAGTTTTCTATTTTTATTTATTTTTTTCTTATTATCACAAACAAAAATTCGTAGCTCGCTTCCAATTACTTGAAAAAATATTTTGTTTTATAGACTTTGTAGGAAATTGTATGCTCTACAAAAATATTTTACCGATTTTTCTCTAAACTTAAGAGGTTTAAATGTTTTTAATAGTAAAAGTTTGATTATTTTAAAGCAAATTTTTTTCTTATAAATTTTGTAGCTCAATCAAAAAATTATTATTAGAAGCAAATTTAGGCTTTGTATATCCTACACTGTGTATAATTCTGCCAGAAAGATTTTCTAAATCAGTGTTAGCATTATTGGTTTCAATTCTCATAACAATTGTATCAAATTATCATTATTTGTTGTTTAAGCATGTGATTTACTCTATTCATTATGATATGAATTCACATACATGCAATACACACAAATAAATATATGTATGTGTATGGGCAAATGTAAATGTAAATGTCTGTGTGTAGGATGCTCAATAAACAGCTTCCTTTCAACGCGTTCACAGCTTTAAATGGCTGTCATGGCAAGTGATTGTGGACTTCGTCTGGGCGCGCCAATTGCCAGAACAAGGACGTCACGAATCGTTAAGGGGTGCGGTAAACAACAAAAGCTAAATACCATACATATGCAACGCAGAGTATAATATCTCGCTCACTTCGAATGGCGAGCAGCGGATTATCGATTTTTTGAAAAGTGCCTTCCTCTCGTTGGTCGACACGCTATTGGAAACATTTTGCAGAAATGCAGGCTGTTACTGTTCATGAACACAAATATGTACATATGTATATGTGCATGTATGTAGCTATGTGTGTAGTCCCGCTTTCTCACAATCGCACGTTCATTTCGCCTGTGTGGTGTGATGCTGGCGTGCTCTTGCATCTGGCCGCAGTTGCACAAGGGTTGGTTTGTTTGAACGCGCCGGAACAATTGTAGAACTCGTTTCATCCCCTGGTGTTTAGTACGCGCCTGAGAAACAAAAATAAAGATTTGGCTTAATGCATATTTTGTTAAAACAAATAAGTTTTATAATATAATCGTCTGGTGTTTTGGTATTTTAATGAATGGCAGAAATAAAGCGTTTTGAATATTTTATATTTCGTAAATTTTAAAAACATAAAAAAATATGGAAACCAAATGAAAAAAACAATAATAATAATGTGAACTTGTTAAAAAGACAAAAAATTGCAGTGAAGAGGAAATATTTATAATTGTATATATGTATGTATGTATAGCAATGAGAAATCAAGTCTTTTACTACGGCAAGAAGCGCATTATTAAGTGTATCCCAAAATTGCGTATTAATAATGAGCCAACATATTTGACCGAACTAAAAAAGTTTGTAGTCAGTAAGCATAACTATTAACTTTGTTTACGAAAATGTGTATTTTATGTGCTTAAGCATCATAAATACCAATAACAATAATTTGGAGCTTACATCTTTATCAGTTGCTTATTCGAGTTACGCCGCTAACTTGCAATATGCGACTCGATGTACTATAAATATGTTAATATAGGAGCCTTCAATAGCAAAGTTTCGAAATTTCTATTTAAAGGGTGATACATTTCGAGGTTCCCTACTTAAAAACAAAAAAAAAAAAACATAGAAACTTGAATAGAATGTTGGTCGCAGCTACGTCTCAGATCATCCATCTGTTGAGTCCAACTTTCTATGACTCGTTCAAACATTTAGACTGGCAACTGGCCTATGATATATGTGATGGTTTGCTCCAAGGCCTGAAACGAAGCGGAATTGTCCGCATAGACTTTAGACTTCACATATTCTCACAAAAAAATGTCTATCGACCGGCCCAAAACGTGAAACTATCTGCACACCGAAGTGTTCTCTCAATAAATCCATTAGTTGATGCGATGTGTGGGAAGTGGTGCCGTCTTGTTGAAACCAAATGTCGCTGAGATCACGACCTTCAATTTCAGGCATCAAATAGTCGGTTATCATGGCGCGACAACGGTCGCCTTTGACGGTTACGTTCTCACCGGCACCATTTTTGAAGAAATATGGACCGATTATTCCAACGGCTCATAAACCACACCAAACCGTTGATTTTCTGGATGAAATGGCAGCTCTAGAATCTCTTTAGATTGCTCTTCATCCCAAATGCGGTAATTTTGCTTGCTTACATACCCATTGAGTCAGAAATGAGTCTCAGAGCTGAACAAAATTTGGCTCGAATACGCCGTATTTTCTTGGAACTTTTCAAGAGCTCATAGAGATCGAAAGGCTTCAGTTCTTGCACAAGCTGTATTTTGTACGCTTTCAATTTGAAATCTCGATGTAAAATGCGCCAAGTCGTTCCATACGTTGTTTCGAGTTGCTGCGAACGGAGCTAAATCGACTCTCCACGGTCCCCGTGTACATTCTGAGCTGCGGCTGCTATAATTTCTGCAAAGTGTGCAGGATGTGGTCTATTCGATCGAATATTATCCAATAATGAATGCTGGGTCTCAAGATGGGCGATGGTGTTGCGAAATGTTAACCATAAGTTGAGCGATCCCGTTATCACATTCTTTAAGTGAATTTTCGAAATAAAGTAGAACGATGTGTAAACATTGTTCAGCCGCAAGTCTTTCCATAATCAAATGCCAAACAAAAATAACATGCCAGCTTGACACGACTCAACCGTGATCTGTCAAAAAAAGGCTATTAAAAAAAGTACCTACTTTTGTTGGATCATCCGTTAAGATAAGCTTATTAAGCTGACTGAGCTGAGCGGTTTCATTGGATAGGTAGACGGAAATTTGAGAACCTCCATGCTAAGATCTATATAAAGGATTCTAAAGGTTATTTTCAATTTAGTGTGGTTTTGCGTAGTTATTGCATAAAGAGGGGTCTTAACCCTAAATTAAAATTTTATGAAGAGCGAAGTTAGTGGCTGTTACTCTGGAGGCAACTGACAAACTCTAAACAAATTTTTATGAGGCAAGGATTATAAAATTCATATGTATGAGGGAAAAGCTGTATTTGTATAATAAAGTGGACTTCGGTCACTTTCGGATATATGTCGAGTTTTCATCAAAGGTAAGAGCTAGTTAAGAATTGAGACACATTCTTTAAAGTAAGTGATTGAGTATATTCAAGAAAGGAATTTCGTCTAGAATTCAGTGAACAGTATTTGAGTAGTTTTTCAAGATATACAATCGAAGCTGCGCCATTTCTTAGAGCAAACACACGTTGCTCAGATAAAATTGACATTGCGATAGTGACACACTTTAACTTGACATGGCCAAAAACGCTTAGATCGATTGATAAAACTCAATACCGTTACAACAGCTTATATAAAATATATTATCGACACACATTCAATATAAAAATAGAAAAAAGGAGTTTCTTTACCAATAATTTTACTAATATACACCCTGTATATGTAAATCCTTGACACCAACATGTAAGTCCATACGTATGCGGGATGCGCATGCGCTACTAAACTGCGGTGCATAATGCGCCATTGTTGTAAAAATGGATGCTGGCATGCGATTCATTCACTAAACACTCCAGCGCTCAAGAGAGTACCAATTTCGTGAATAACAAAAAATAAATTCACTAAAGCATGTTTTTGTTCCAAGTGGAACCTGGAAAGTCGCGATTTGCTGGTGGTGCATTACCGGTCAGCATACATACATAAATTCTAATGCAATTATACATATGTCTATATGTATGTGTAAGGTATATTTAAAGGAATCTCTCTCGTAAACGAAAACTTCCACCTACCTTCACTGTTCCGGTGAATACTGCAATGGCGCTTTCAAGTTTGGTAAGCTACAGACAAGCTGCAGTCAATTTCTTTCCTCTATACAGACGCCAGAACTCAAACGTTGAGGGTTCCATAACTAAACACTACGGACAAAAACAATTCATAGCACGAATTGCTTATACATACATATGTCGGGTGCATTGTGAGGACTCGTTCCATGTCAGACAGTGTCGGAGAAGTGTTTAAACGCTGTGCTAGGCCTTTAACGGCTTGTCAGCAATAAGTCTGCAACTCGTCTAGCTTGTGTTTGCATGGTCCAGTGATTTTGTACAACGCACATACATACATACACGCTATTAATAACCGTTAGCTAGTGTTATACATAAATATGTATGTATAAGCATTTATTATTATAAACTGCCGCCACGTAGCCACGTTCCGGCGTTCCGTGTTTAGCGAAGTTTTTGATTGATGTACGGTTGTGCCGTGCCGTGCCGCGTGAACTATTGGACATTCCAACCGTGTACTTGTTTGTAAACAATAAAATCGCAAATGAAGAAAAACGTATTCGTATTCGTATTCGTTGTGGCGATGCACGTGTTAAACGTGACTCTAAACTCGAGCAGACAGGTGCGCGAAAGGTGAGCGGCTCGGACGTAAAGAGTTGCAATTAACTTTGGCAGACATCAAATATGTATGAAGTTTGAATGCGTGAGATGGATGTACTTTTATAGGTTAATTGAGTGCTAAAGTTTTAATCACCTTCAGCAATTAAAGAAATCACTTCAATGGTGAATAATGTGGAGTTAGTCTGAAGTTTTTTTATGTGAAGAGTAAGTCATCTGGTGTTAATATGTTTGAAAAATATTTTTAGAAAAGTATATTAATCCTATAAACAAAGTCTTTTAATAATCCAAACTATTCTTAACATTTAAGATATTTTATAGAACTCATATGGCAATTTTTAAGTTGATTTTCTGAAAAAGAGTTTTTTTATAACGTGAAATTATACTATTATTTCCCATAAAGTGAAAGATAAAGACTGATTCTCTGAACTGAAGTTGTTAAGGCGTTACATCGGGTAAAAAAACAACCTTTATTCAAACATTTTTTTCTCATATAAAAAATTAAATATTTTATTAGAACTTTTTATTGTTACAAACATGCACTATTAACAAAGAAGTTGTGAAATTTTTGAAAAAAAAATTTACGACGCCATTTCCGACCACTCGGAAAAAAGATGCGGCCGCGTTTTCAGAATAACTCCTTACAAGATCATCCAAAGTGAAAAAACACGTTTTTATTAAAACCTTAACGTATAACTTGGACGAAGGGAAAATAAATTGAAAATTGGATTTTTGAAATTTTTTTTTCAAATAGTTGCAATCGAAAAAAATCCTTCGTCGAAGTCTTTAAGAATTGTATCTCAAAGACCTTTGTAAAATTTCATGAAGATCGGTTGCGTAGTACCCGAGACATCTTGCTAACCGACTTCAAAAACACAGTTTCGAGAAAAACACGTTTAGTCTAGTGAGCACAAGTTCTCAAGGCTGTATCTCCGAAACTATTATTCGAATCAACTTGAAAATTTAGGACAATATTCTAGCTATTATTCCGCTTAAGTAGGTATGACTGGCTTGGAACCGTAATTGTTTTAGTATCATGAACTTGAAAACTATTCGAAGGCATATCCATGAACAGCCCCTTTAATACAAGGAACTTTCTGAAGTAAACTTCACTTTAATTTATTTTATTCAAAATAGTCTCCTTCTGTACAGCTTTTTGCACAGTCCTTCATGTCGAACGTGTGTTTTAGCTCGTTGGCGGGTATGGCCGCCAGTATGCCGGTGCAAGCCTTTTGAATGGCCTCTACGTCTGCATAACGCTTTCCTGTCATGAACAAATGCATTTTTCCGAAAAGGAAAAAGTTGCACGGTGCCATATCAAGTGAATACGGGGAGTGGTTAATGGTTAAAATGTGATTTTTGGTCAAATAATCGGTCACAAGATCCAACATTCGAGACTTTGAACAATTTTTGATCGTCAGTCAATTTGTGCGGAACAAACCGTGTACACACCTTTCGTAAGCCAAATGTTCGGTCAAAATGCGATAAATCGATGTTTTGGAGATGTTCAATTCCATTGCCATGAATTTCGATGGAATTTTCGGTGATCACGGAATTTTATTGGCCCACATGTTGATCGTCATTTATGTCCTCACGGCCACTTTGAAAACGTTGAAACCACTCGTGTACCCTACTACGGGATAGGCAATCATCGCCATAAACTGGTTTCATCAATTGAAACTTTTCGGTAAATGTTTTACCAATTTTAAAACAAATTTTGAGCAACTTTAATCTTTTTCAAAATTATAAAACGTCCGATATTTTAGAAATAGTGTCAAGATAGTAAATTTTTATTTGAGATGCTCTTTAGAAACAGACCCGATCGTGTAAGAGAATAGACATATCATTGCTATTTTATACGAAAAATTTTCGAATTATCTAAGGTTTGGCCGAGGTTCTAGAGATTACATTGGATTATGGCGTTCGGAAATGAAATTAGCGAACAAATGTTGAAATGTTTCGCTGCTTGAAATGGGCAGAGAGTAAATAGAGAATAACTGTATAGTATATATTTAACTAAAATCATAAATTTTGCAAAGAAAATTGACTAAAAATCCAAAATGTCTTTCGCATATAAAAAATTTATTTTAGAAAATTTAAAAATTAAGTTTATATTATTTGTATACGATCGCCATTTCTCTGCTCGCCTCTACACTCTTGTCAAAAATATTACATGTAAAAGCAATAACAAAGTTATCGAGTTGAACTCGTACAAGAGAGTATGCGGATAGCTCTTTGAAGTGTTGTTTGAGCATCTGGTATAGTCTGTTCTTTTCGCTAGAGAGTAACACTTAGCGTATCGAAGGCTAACTGGGCTATTATTTGTATTCGATTCACTGGCAGTAATTAAATGCATAAGTATAACAAATAGAGTTATGTTATATCAAAGATTATAATGAGGTATACTTAAATCGGGTAAAATCATATGAGTTTCTTGGTATTATAGTGTGTTAAAAATTATCGTTATTTTTGAAGGCAAATCTTATCTGTAAAGAAAAATCTACTTTTTTCAGGTTGTTGAACAAAAACAATTTTTCCGAAAGATTTAGTTTTAAGGAAAATGTAATTTCTCCGTTGTTCGAAATTAGCTTCCAAAATGAGAATATTTGTCTTCAAATTTTGAAATTAAGCTTATTAGAAGCTTCATATCTAATTACATTTTGTAAGTCTTTCAAAAAGGAAAACATGTTAGTGTCTAAGTGTTTTTCCCAATTTAATGGTGTATTTTGCGGCCCAGCTTATCTGATCAATTGAAAAGTCCCTGGAAGGGCACATAGATATCGCTACTAGAATTAAATCCATTTGATTTTTAGTTAGCCCTTACCTTCAAAAGACACCTTTATAAATTTGACCACTGTGGGATCATTAGTTTGTGAATTATATCATTGAGATTGAGTGAAGCAACTTTTGTTATTATAAAACAAATTTATTGAAAGAAATTTCGCGTATTGATTATTGCTTTTTAAAAGAAAAAAATACAGTTAAGGCAAAAACTTGGCATAATGACCAGTTTCCGGGCACTGGCCCAGAATAACCAACCATCAAGGATTGGTATGCTAATTTTAGATGTGAGCACCGAAACCGCAAAGGACGCCCAGAAGAGGTTTTTACCGATGAAAACATCAAAAAAAAAGTCCCCAAAATAATTTCGGACGCCCGTAAGGTGCAATTATTCGAGATTGAAAGCACTCAAAAGACATCAACTGAACATATAGTACCTCATATCATTCACGAAGATTTATGTATGAGAAAACTGTGCAGAAATGCCTTCCCAGGGAACATTCTTTTGAAATCTGAGAACAGAAAATGATCGGTCGGATGACTGGTGATTAGACTTCGGAGTGAAGTGATGTATCTATATTTTTTCGTACATATGTGATTCATCCAACAACTCGGGCTTATTACGTTTGAATATCTCCAAACACTCCTTCGTATCGTCAACTCGTCGTTATTTTTGGTCAAAAGTGGGCGTTGATGCTTCACGAGCTGGAAAGAAAATTTCGTCAAAAGAAGTGGTGATCGCCGATACTGAGTCCTATTTTGAAGCAATGGACAAATGGTACTACAAAAGCGGGATCTAAACATATAATCATTGCTATATCAGTGTATCGTCCTTGAGTTGAACTATGTTGAATAACAAAAAAACAATTCTCCAAAAAAAATTGTTTCTTATGGTAGGCCGGGCACTTTTTCACTGGCCTGTTATATGATACATGTTATAGTGTTTCAAAGTCGGGTCAGTAGTTTTAAAATATAAAATTTGTGCTTTTTCGAAGATCTGACCTTGAGCGCTTATAATTCTGTTATTAATAAAAATTATCCTTTAAAATGGAATAATAACATAATCATAACCTTTAAAAATATGGGATAAAGAGCATAAAATTATTAACTGCGCAATTTGAATCGAAAGGGTTAAAATACTACTTGTAGCCTGACTCCTGCCTTAACATAAACGTCTCATCCAAAAGACATTCTTCTTATTAAGAGGCATCAAAAACACGCAAGCGAATGGAAAACATTTAAACATCACTACGCGGTCATAAACCCAGCCATAAATCGAATAATCTACTCGCCAACAGTTCCAACTAGCGCAATGAAGACATATACTGGAACGATGAGACACACTATCATAACACAGACTTATACGTAAAAGCCCATCCATTGCCCCATAGTTCGAGCGAATATCAAACACTTACTCACACTCTGCGGCTTACGCCCACAACTGGCAACATTGATCTCATGAAACTACTAAGTGTCAGAAAAAAACGTGATGATGTATATAGATTCTTAAAAACCAACGTTAAAATATATTTAAGCAACTTACATCTTTACTAACCCTTAGCAAATAGAATTTTTCACCTAGTTATAATTACAAGGCGGCTGAAGACCTCATAGCCAGTGCTGCGTTTATGTATTTATATAATAAAACTATTTCTGTTATATGAATTATTATAAATAAATAAATAAATAATACTACAAAAACGGGGATCAAACGTACATATAATCATCGCTATAACAGTGCATCGCCCTTGAGTTGAACTATGTTGAGTAACAAAAAAACAATTATCCAAAAAAAATTGTTTTCTTACGGTAGGCCGGGCACTTTTTCACTGGCCTGTTATATGATACATGTTATAGTGTTTCAAAGTCGGGTCAGTAGTTTTAAAATATAAAATATGTGCTTTTTCGAAGATCTGACCTTGAGTGCTTATAATTCTGTTATTAATAAAATTATCTTTTAAAATGGAATAATAACATAATCATAACCTTTAAAAATATGGGATAAAGAGCATAAAATTATTAACTGCGCAATTTGAATCGAAAGGGTTAAAATACTACTTCGTACTGAGTAGGCAATTGGTCCTCTCTCGATGAACGCTATAAGTCGCTCATAATTCCCGTCCTGAATATCCAATTGGCGCCGACGTAGCGAGAAAATTCTGCGAAACGACTGGCGCGCTGTTGTTAGTTCAGCGAATTAAAAGACAGCGGCTATAATCATGTTGCGGATGGTCCAGCTCTGAAAGATTAAGAAGCAGAGAAGAAAGAGTTGGAGAAGGACCAGGCTTCGCTTGGAATATCCAATTGGCGCCACGTAGCAAAAAGAAGGAACGACTGGCGCGCTGTTGTTAACTCGGCTATAATCGCGTAAGATTAAGAAGAAGAAGAAAAGTTAAAATATTTCCATCAAATACTGTAAGCAAATTTTACTTATTATCGATATAAAATCCACTTTAAAACAAACTAGAATAGGTTATAAAAATAAATTTAGCACTAGTATAAATTTCATAATTTTATTGCTCGTGTTCTACATGCAAAATATGCATAATTCTAAAATTAAAATGAAAACGCCCGAAACGAAGCGATAAAGTTATCAGAGAGAAATGTAAAATTAAATTTTATACTTCGTGCCATTTAGATAACAACTACCATTTACTCGTGCCATCAAGTGCAGCGCCAACAACAATAGCAGCAACAATGCATGTCACAGAGGCATAAATTTCCGAGGAGAGCATTTCGGACGGCAGCCGGATGCGAAATGTGCAATATGCGCACAGGCTGAAATTAAAAGTTTTCTTTTAACGATTGTAGTTGCAATCGTGCCACCATTTGGCCGCTGATATGGGCTGACATCGGGCAGCAGAGATGAGGTGAAAGATAATGCTTTTAACGTCCCTGAAAGCATCAACATTTTGCACAGTTTGGTTGATAATGTGTAGTGTGCTCCGTTACATAGTACAAATACAAAAATGAATTTCAACATGTGTACATACACTTCATTTACATACAACTGTATAATTGCCTTTTTTTATGTATGTATGTATGTATGTATTGCTAATTATTAGATACACATTATATTTTTAAGTAATTTTGATGGATAAATTTAGACATTTTAAAGTAAATTAAATAGATTTTAAAAGATTGAGCGTGATTTGATGCCTGAAATTGAAGCTTGTGATCTCGGCGACATTTAGTTTCAACAAGACGAGGCCACTTTCCACACATCGCATCATTCAATTGATTTTTTTATAGAACACTTCTGCGAGCAGGCAATTTCACGTTTTGGTCCGTCGATCGGCCACCAAGGTCGTGTGATAATCCATACCATCTATAAAAATTCTAAGGCCTTACCTAAAACGCCGAATATCTCGAGAAGTATTAATGATAGCGATTTTGACCTCGAACCTTTTTTATAGCAAATAAAATTTCCTACAAATTTGTCATGTACATTTTTTCTATAGCTCCTGTCATTTACGAGATATATACAAAAAAATGCGAAATTCTTGGATAAATCAGGTTTAGAGCCCCGTACTACCTCGCCGGTGTGAGTTACGACTTTGTTGCACGGGGCACTTTTGTAGAGTTAACAATTCTGAGAAATATGCGTCTAAAGTCAAAGCGATGCCATAAAATATCTCTGATCTGTAGGAATTTAAAGATAAAAACTCACGATTGTAGTGTATTTTCTATGGAAAATTTTTACAGGCCTTGGTCCAGTTTTTAATGTTAATATTAAGGGCTAAAAATTTCCAAGGAAATTTCGTGACGGGACTGAAAAAATTAACAGTTCGAAAAAAAACCCTAATGTATGTATATATAAGTTTGACATAATGTATATTATATATAGCAAAGCGTTAAGAATCAATTCTATGTACATATGTATACGAGAAAATCGTCATCACTACTATTTGATATCTGTTTAAAAGGCCAATCTTAATGAAAGTATCTTCCTATGTATACCCTCCCTATAAAACTGCATGAACTGTGGGATACCAGTTAGAATGTCTAGGTGCAAATGTGTGTGTGTTTTTTTTTTGCCTTGGCAGTTGGTGCTCCTTTATCGGAACTGTGGTTATACTTGTACTTTACATTCTCTTCCAACATGTTTGCAAATATATAAAAATAGATACACATACATAGTACTTATATACAACTATTTATATGAGCATGTACATACTCGAAAATACATACTTATGTCTAATTGTAATAATGGGTAAAATATTGCCGCTTGGCTCTGTTTCAAATGCCCAAAACATTCGAGAAAAGGAATAATATTAATTTGTGCAAAATACAGAATAAATGTAAGTATTACAATAAAAAATTGCAACCGATAAAATGTTTAGCCAGGTTCTTCTCCACCTAATCTCTCCAACGGAGTGGACGTCTTCCTCTTCCTTTGCTTCCACCGGCGTGCACTAAATCGAAAACCTTCAAAGCTGGAGTGATCTCTTCCATCTGGACAACATGACCTAGTCAGTGAGCCGCTGTATCTTGATTCGCTGATCTATATCAATGTGGCCGCATATCTCATAAAGCTCGTCGTTCCTTCGACTGCGGTACACGCCGTTGTCAATCCGTAAAGAAATCCGCAAAAATTCTCGAACACTCCAAAGGCCGACTCACCAGATGATGTCATTGAACATGCCTTTGCACCATATAGCAGGACGGGAATGATGGCGGACTTGTCGCCGAGAAAGTTCGTTACTTTTCAATTGCCTACTCAGTCCAAAGTAGCACCTGTTGGAAAGAATTATTCTGCGTTGGATTTCAAAATTATCTACGACTTCAATGTTATGATTGTCAACAGTGACACCAAGCATAAAAGGCATCTTTGGTCATTTCGTTCTTCTCTTCCGTCCGGTGCGTGGACGCAAATCAGTGTTATGTTGAAAAATTTAATGCGGATTGTGGCTAGACGCTCATCCACCAACGACTGAGTCTTGCTCCCCCCACAAATTCCACTCCGAATTTTCGCTATAGTAAAGGACCATCGCATTTTTTTTACTTTTATGGGAACATCAACCAGCTGGGCATCGGCACCTTACCAATTTAGTGACCGGACATTCCAGGTGCAAGCCCTTAAATCATAGTCCTCATTATGTTTGCTGTGGTCGTCATCAAAAGTGGGGTCTTTCATTAATGGCTGTTTTTTTTTCTTTTCTTTTCATTGCGAGTGGTTTCTACGTAGCGGATCCCAAGCCCAGCGCACAACCTTACTGGTCGAGTAACATAATGTTGTATACACATTTATATAGCGAGCGGCTTGCTTGAAGACCGACTCCCGCTCGCAGCCACACCTCTGATGACGCTGCAATAAGACTTCAGCGAACCCTTAAACCGAATATATTGATATATTGGAGTTTCTCCGCTGAAGCTTACTATCTTTTAGTCGTGACCCCAAGCTCCACACGGGTTGGCTACCGCATCTTAAACAAGCTTGCTCACGTTTCCAGGGGGCGCGGCGAGGAAGCAAGAGTAGGAATTGGGTATAACCCTACGGCTGTAACTGCTTACCCAGGAACATGACTATACCCCAACCTTTTCCTACTCCCAGAATACAAGTATATTGTTAAAGTTAAGCCTTTTTAAGACCCTAGACGTTGTAAATGCTTAAGCAAAACATTCATTAAATTAAAAAAACATTTTTTAATTTTTTTGTAAATTTAACTATTTTTCGGCCATTTATTTTATTTTTTCATTCGACAGCTTCATAAGAAGTATGGAATATCGTTACTTTTCAGGAATAATTGAATAATGTTAACTATCTAATAATTTTCACAATTTTATATATTTACTTTAAATATTTTTATTGTTTTTCATTTTCAGGTTACCGAAGCTGACTTGGTGTTACAAAACGAATGTTTGAACGCTCCCGTGACCTACCCTGTAGTTCCGGGCTTTTGTTGAAATAGCAATTCAATCCAAATGCATTTATAGCCAATCAGAAGCTCGTCTCTACAGGTATCTCACAGGGTAGAAGTAATCGACAAACACACACCAGAACGAGCAAACTTCGATGTGGTGATTTTTCAACGAGCTTACAAAAACGTCATATTTTCTTTTGGCAGAAGCAAATAGAAGACAATGGGGTTTATTTTTTATTTTAAAATTGCTGGACAGTGATAAAACTTCAATTATTTGTTATTTTCCTAATATAAAAACATTGAACATTCAGCAACATTTACCACAGCTCACCGCCACAAACTCATGTCTCTTGTTATACTACTAAACTTTACTATAAAGAAATGCGTTTTTGTTAATAAAATATTTAACTTAGAAATTTAAAATTAAAAAATAAGCTTCACTGGTCCCATAACAGTCATTTGACAAAATAAGTTTTCAGCAAGCATTACATAAAATACTTTTCATTTTACTAGTACCCACGTGACATATGTCAAACACACTTTTAACTTCATATCTCTGCACTCTGATGCTCGTTTGTTTGTATTATATGTGAGTGTTTTAGTATCTTCATCAATTCGTCCTTTAATCGTATTTTCCGTTGTTTTCTTTTCCGTGCGATTTTGCTTCCACGTCGAAAGATTCAGCAACTTTCTCCTACTCTCTGTGGAAGCAACAATGGAGAAAGAAAAACGATTTATTTTCCAATTGACAGTTGTTTGATTTCAGAATGCTTTCAAAACGTTTCATCGCAATTCACACGTACTACTATACCTACATACCATCATACATACTTATATACATATACGAATGCATAGGTATGTATGTTTGTGCTGGCATAAAGGATACTTTTTCTTTCCTAAAAATAGCAGTAAAAATTGCGCTCAGTTCCGTCACTCCGGGGGACAAGTGAACAATTGAAACAAAATTTGTGCTGAGGACAGTTTTTATTTTGGCAACTGCAACGGTTATGGTAACATATTGTACGTAAATTGGTATATATGTATGTGTGTACATGTGTGTTTTTGCTTCCAAGCACTTTTTTAGTTTATATTCACAATTAAAGAGGGCTTTCTAGTCTAAGGACTGCGTCGAATAAAATTGTCCGTTACAAAAATGAAAAAATCTTTTAAACCAGTTGTCCGATTTTTATAAACTAAAATATTTTATTAAAAACATTTATATTAAGTTTGAAAAACTGAAGAATAAACCAAGAATTATGTGTTATTAATAAATATTTTTATTTTTCGGAACCCCGTCCATTAGTGCCTTTATAGTTGTGTCCCATACTCTCATAGCTGCTGAAGACCACTTTCTTTAAAAATTTTTAAGGTCTTTGGTCGCTTTTTTGTTGATTTTTATATTTTCGAAACTTAAATATTCAAGAATATGTTTACAAAAGAATTTTTCGAAATTCAAGTAAAATTCGGGGATTTAGGTTATAAAATAGTTCGACTAGTTCGCGCAACTTTAAACATGTTCTCCTCGAAACTGTCTGTTTCACAGCGATACCCACGATTTCTCAGGTTTCACTGGATCTATTTATCCGAAAATTTTAAAGAGTCTTCTTTATAGAAATTATTTTAAATATTAAATATTAATAATAACTAGTAGAAAAATGGGTAGTAAACATATATTATTAATTGCCCTTTTTATAAAACTTGAAATATTATCTGAAATACATGCCTCCTGACTAGAATACCCCTAAAAAAATATGTTATTGTTATAAGAAAAAATAATAAATACTAACTATAAGGAATAATCAAATTTTAATAATTCTTGACATTAGTTAATGGGAGACATCAGTGCAGCTCTAAAGATTCATGTATAAAGGAAAGCCAAATGAAAACTAGTCACAGCTGGCTTATGGAGTTATGGAGTGTTTAGTTCTAAACCTAAGATGAACATATTGCTCCACTTCCTTCGAAGGAAATACAACTTCTGGTCTTATGGTGATTATATACGTACTCATGTATTGAGCTAAAGCGTATCGGAGAAGGAAGTCCATCTGCCAATGAACTGAAAAACTACAGTTTTAAAAAGAATGGTGCTAATAAAACCAATGTTACTTTCGGTTTAACAAAGAGAGTGGAAGAACCTAAAAATTTTTTAAAATGACCTTATTATGTTTAAAGTAAAAGTGTGTTATTGTTTATTAAATATTAAAATTGTAAAAATAGTTTTATATAGTTTAAAAGTCAAAATCATTTGTGGCATCCAACATTGGATTTGATTAATATTTAAGCAAATTAATAAAAAAATAAAGAATAATAGTTAGAATCATTCCGTTACATACAAAAAATTTTTTTAACAAATTTTATATCAATAAATCAACAGTGAGTTTTATTATACAGGAATGTAGGATTGATCTGTGAAAACACATCATCGTGTAGGACGATTCAAAGCTACAATACATGACGATTCAAAAATACTTAGAGAACTGAAAAAGTTTCCAGATATGTAAGTCTGCAGCGAACGTGGTTAAAGCCTTAAATTTAAAAGTTAGCAGCCGTACTTTACAAAGAAGAGCGTATGCAAGTGGGCTACCAAGTTATAGTGCAGCTTAAAAGTCTTTATATCAAGAAAAATTCGACTAAGACGATTTTAATTTACTCGCACATCAGGCAACACATCAACTAGTCGATGAAACCATAGAAATCAATACATTTCCCTACAGAATGAGAAGAGTCTAAACAAAGAAATAAGAGGTTAGATCATCGATACTGCCAAATACGGTTATGCATGATGGATGTGGCATTATGGTATGGGTATGTTTTTCCACGTGATGCTTCCCCATGCTGAGTGGAATATGCCACTTTCATTGTCGTTTCAACACGACAACGACCCAAAGCACACGTCGAAACTAGTTGCAAATCGGGGCGTAGCTCAAAATATTAATGTCCTATAGTGGGGAGCTCAATCGCCGGATCTCAATCCTATTAAGAATCTTTGGGAGATAATAAATAGAAGGATAGAAGGATAGAAGCCCGGTTAAGCATTCCACAAGAAGTTATTAACAATCTTATAACTTCTATACGTATGCCAAACAGATGCAGTGAAGGAGCTAAAAAGGAAAAGAATTGTTATGCTATAAAATATTAAATAACAATTTATGTTTTGTCGCACAGAATATTGAATATGATTAATTTTTTTCATATAAAATAGCATGCAGTGAAATAGTAAGTTATTCTTCAAATTTGAGTGATTTGTTTTTATTTAAAATGATAATTGCAAGAATAAGAGATGATAGCGTAATTCGTAGGTATGAATCCAATAGGTTTTGTCCGACCCTGTGTACATATGTATGTATGAT
Organism: Bactrocera neohumeralis; assembly: GCF_024586455.1. Taxonomy (NCBI): domain Eukaryota; kingdom Metazoa; phylum Arthropoda; class Insecta; order Diptera; family Tephritidae; genus Bactrocera; species Bactrocera neohumeralis. The sequence goes on along the minus strand of NC_065919.1, from coordinate 83,742,417 downwards.
TCGCCAGTATGCCGCCCATAGACAACCAAGGAGAAGAACTTAAACGAGAAACAAGAGCAGCGGAGGCAATACCTATCCAAAGGACACTTTAGACATGAACAGAGAGCATAGAGGACTCTGAACATATGTATGTATGTTTATTGTTTATTCCCCTTATATTTTAAAAACAAAAAAAAATTAAAAACTATAGTTGTATGGTAGAATATTTGACCACATTTCTGCTGCGTCGTCTGGGTGTTACAAAATCGTGGCAAAGTTAATACAACCTGCTCGGGATATAAAAAGTGGGGTAACCACTCAATAGTTGACTTGCTCATGCTTTTTTATACATATATAAGTCGTCACTAGTTTCTCAAAACCGGTTTACCAAGAACTCTGGTAGACACACAAATAAATTCGAGTTTCATAAACTTGTGAGTTATTATGAAGAAAACGGTTTATTGATAACAATGACACTGTTCGCATTTGAACTCCTCGTAATACAAGCACAGGTAATAACTCTCTTACTAAGTACTTCATTGTCATTAAGAACTGATTCACCTCATAAAAGGAGTAGAAACGCAAATAGGCAGACACACATACAAAAATGCATAGTTCCTGCCATACATTTTTGATCTAGCTCTGCAAGTCAACAAGCTAATTACCCGAGAGCGCTACCAGACATTTATGTTAAATGTCTAAGAATTTCTTAAGGGCATATGAATAAAACTAACCGAAACTATTGTGTATGTGTAATAGTTCATACCTTTCTGACGCATAGAGCTTATAAAGAAGCATGTTGTGCTTGTGTTAGTTTCATAATTATTTTAATGGATTGAAGTTTGGGTAGCCGCTTCTTGCTCGGACGCGACTATTATACATATCGATATGATTTATCGATAAAATGTGGTCTGAAATCACCATCTATGCTTAAATGGTCAAATGATTTACAATTGTTGAAATTATATTACTCAGGAAATCTGAACCCCCTCTTCTATGGCATTCTAAATTAATCTAAATTATTTCCAAAACGAAATATCACATTGACACAAGTTGAAGCATTAATTGTTTGATATAATTTTAATATTTATTTAAAAGAACTGAATCAAACAAAATTTTTAAATAAAAAGCCGGCAACAGCGAAGACACAAACCACGATTTGTGAACTGAGGTTTGTGTCTTTATTTACTAATTCAACTAACTGTTCATAGATGACGCTGCATGTAACTAATTCCAGAGAACGTATATTTATAGAGAAGGTTCACGGCGCGGAGAGCGTAAAAAATATTTTTGGCTAACAAAATGCGATGGGTGCATTTCACCACAGCAAGATCAGAAGGAGAAATTATAACAGTGGCGCGTGAACAGAGCTGAGCATTCAATGAAAATTTGCTGAGAAATATATATTGCTACTACAGACGTACATATGTATGTTGGCCTTTCGCTTATATTTTTATACGTTTACATGCAATCATATTAATTGATATGAATATCATTTTGCGAATTTTTCTGAATTCGTTCAAAATTGATAACATTACCATTAAATTATGATATTTTCAAAGTAATATTTGTAGGTATGTACAAATATGAGATACTTTTTAAATATTTCATATGTTTGATAATATGTTATAAATTCACAAATATGTACATGTGTATGTATGTGGATATGTTATTTGTATATACATACATATTTATGACATACTATCACAATATCCTAAAAAACTTAATATATTACAAGAACATTGTCTGTAAATTACATTTCTTCATTTAAATTTTCATACGCATCTACATATTAGGACATAGTTACATACATACTTATGTAAGTACAATTCAAATTCAAATCGTGATGTTATCATTTATCAGTAAAAAGTGTGAGCGCACTGCTCTATATGTACATACATACATGCATATGCATATGTGCACGACATTGCCGAACAAATAATGTATACACAAATCAATACAAATATACGTACACATGTAAATATGTACGTATGACATTCCCACACAAATAATGCATACACAACATACATACTTATGTATGTACATATATGCGTTCACATGTAGATATGTCACCCGCAAAAATTAAAAATATGGTTCTACAAAAACAACAATGGGTTCAAATAGCATCAGCGGCGTCACAAGTCAATATGGCAGCCAAGTCGATGCCCAAATTTGTAGAAGAACACACAACAACATTATTTTCATTCATGAATGCAAGCACACTTTCAACAGGCAAACTTGCTTCATTCATAAAAACAGACGCCGTAACATCTCCCCGAGCATGCCTTTGCCAACAAGCGTCTTTTCGCAACGATGGCAAAAGCTAAAAATCATAAATTGAACATTCCTGATGACAGAGAACGTAAATTTATAGAGAAGGTCCAACAACGGACAGGCGTGTAAACTGTCAAAAGCTAACAAAATGCGATGAGTGCATTTCACCACAGCTAGCTAAGAAGGAGAAATCTTAACAGTGGCGCGTGAACAGAGCTGAGCATTTAATGAAAATTGTGCTCAGAAACATGCATTGCTATTACAGACGTATGTTGGCCTTTTGCTTATATTTTTATACATATGCTCATATGCCATCATGTTAATTGATGTGATTATCATTTTGCGTATTTCAATGAATATATGCATAATTTATGTCATTCTAATTAAATTATGCTATTTTCAAAACAATATTTGTAGTTAATGTGCAATTAAGAATTATTTATTAAAATATTTCTTATGTTTGAGAATATATGTATGTATGTATTATAATTTCTTATGTATATGAATATGTTTGTAAATATAATATACATATGTATGAATATGTATGTATATGAGATACTATCATAATATCATAAAAACTTAATATACATATTACAATAATATGTCATTTAATTTTCATACGCATCTACATATCAGCGCATACATAATTACATATGCACATAGTATGTATGTAAGTACAATTCAAATTCAAATCGTAATGTCTTTTATCAGTAAAAAGTGTGCGCGCACTGCTCTATATGTTTGTACATGCATATGTGTACGACATTGCCGAACAAATATGAGTACACATGTAAATATGTGCGCATGACATTCCCACACAAATAATGCATACACAACATACATACTTATACATACGTTCACATGTAGATATGTATGTCACCCGCAAAAACTACGAATATTGCTCTACAAAAACCACAATGGTTTCAAGTAGCATCAGCAGCGTCACAAGTCAATATGGCAGCCAAGTCGATGCCCAAATTTGTAGAAGAACACACAACAACAATATTTTCATTCATGAACGCAAGCACACTTTCAACAGGCAAACTTGCTTCATTCATAAAAACAGACGCCGTAACATCTCCCCGAGCATGCCTTTGCCAACAAGCGTCTTTTCGCAACGATGGCAAAAGCTAAAAATCATAAATTGAACAACTTCCTGATGATTCTTCACAGAAAGAAGTGACAAAAGTGGCAACATAGCCGTTGTCGATTTACAATATTTGTCTAAAATATTTTTCCGTGACTCGCAAAATTCTGCGTCGATATGTATGCAAGCTCACACACAAACATACATATCTACGTTGGTTTGTTAGCGAAGCTGGTACAGCGGCAAGGGAAGCAGTGGCAATTGGCGATCGTTCGTTTGTCTTTTCGGCACAGCTCGGATTTTCTACCAACAACACAATGTTGTGAAGCATTGATTCTTTGACATGAAAGCAAAAAATATGAGCTTCGCCATTGGTTGTCCGCGTCAACGTAGATTTCGCATGAAGCATTGAGTGTACATATTTACATACATATGTTGCATGTAGACAAATTTACAAACATTATGCGTATGGTTTGTCATATTTGTTTACATGCACACATAATTATATATGGACAAATGTGCGACCGCTTGGTCTTTTAACATGATATCGAAAAGTTTAATGACCAAAGCAAATATTTATTTAAGTATATAAATATACATACATACATATGTATGTCGTACCAAACCTATATAAAATGCATATTTAGGTAGTAATACAAATCTTATTGAATTATATATTTGCAAAGATTTAATGCAATTCATCATAAAATAGCTCAATCTTAAAATATATACATACATACATATGTATGTACACACTTATGTGCTTCCATAACAAATATATGTACATATGTATACCGATCTATAAATTATATGCAGCATCGTTTGCGCATAGTAGAAAAGGGAATCTGTAAGCGTACATTTCTAAACATTGAAATTAACATATTTTTTCCCATTGGCTCTAATAACTACTCAGTTCTGTTATTGTCGTGCCCCTGATGTTAAATGGTGAAATGCGCTAATAATTTTCTGTGGTGAAATGCACCCATCCAAAACAGGTAATATCCCAAAATTGAAATATCCCTAAATTCTCGGCGTCGTGAACCTTCTCTATAATATACGTTCTCTGCAATGCACAATTCTCACCCAAAGTACTAATTTGCATGCACAAGATCAGAGAACGTATATTATAGAGAAGGTTCACGACGCCGAGAATTTAGGGATATTTCAGTTTTGGGATATTACCTGTTTTGGATGAGTGCATTTCACCACAGAAAATTATTAGCGCATTTCACCACTTAACATCAGGGGCACGACAATAACAGAACTGAGTAGTTGTTAGAGCCAATGGGAAAAAATATGTTAATTTCAATGTTTAGAAATGTACGCTTACAGAATTGCATATAATTCATATACATACATACATACATACATATGTATATTTTCTATATATTTTGTATCAAAGCACACAAGCATGTACATATGTACGTACAAAATGGAATAATTTAATGATGAATTCCTTAAAATCTTTGGAAATATATAATAAAGGCATACATGCATTATTACCTATGTATGTAAATCTTTAATTAATGTAGGTTTGATAATATATATACAAAAGTATTTATTTACGGGTCAGGTCTTTAAAAGTTTTGATAACATGTTAAAAGACCAAGCGGCCGCACATTTGCCCATACATATATAAGTATGTGTGCATGTAAACAAATATAAAAGAACCATACGCATAATGTTTGTAAATTTGTCTACATGCAACAAATGTACATATGTAAATATGTACATTCAATGCTTCATGAGAAATTTCCGTTGACGCGGACAACCAATGGGGAAGCTCATATTTTTTGCTTTCATGTCAAAGAATCAATGTGTCGAAAGAATGACGCGTCGACAAAGCTTCACAACATTGTGTTGTTGGTAGAAAATCCGAGCTGTGCCGAAAACACAAACGAACGATCGCCAATTGCCACTGCTTCCCTTGCCGCTGTACCAGCTTCACCAGCAAACCAGCGTATATATGTATGCTTGTGTGTGAGCTTGCATACATATCGACGCAGATTTTTGCGAGTCACGGAAAAATATTTTAGACAAATATTGTAAATCGACAACGGCTATGTTGCCACTTTTGTCACTTCTTTCTGTGAAGAATCATCAGGAATGTTCAATTTATGATTTTTAGCTTTTGCCATCGTTGCGAAAAGACGCTTGTGGGCAAAGGCATGCTCGGGGAGATGTTACGGCGTCTGTTTTTATGAATGAAGCAAGTTTGCCTGTTGAAAGTGTGCTTGCATTCATGAATGAAAATATTGTTGTTGTGTGTTCTTCTACAAATTTGGGCATCGACTTGGCTGCCATATTGACTTGTGACGCCGCTGATGCTATTTGAACATAAGTATGTATGTTGTGTATGCATTATTTGTGTGGGAATGTCATACGTACATATTTACATGTGTACGTACAGTGGCAAGCAAAAGTGAGTGCATGTTTGAAAATTCTATGTTTCAATATCTGTAACTTCCTCAATATTAAATCAAATTTAACCAAATTTTCAGCATTAATTATTTATTATGTACTTAAAAAAATGACATTTGTAAAAAAGTTAAACTAAAACAAAAAAATTGACTTACGGTCAAAAACTTAAAATATGAGCAATGCACTCAGTTTTGCACATTATGAAATCTTCGAATAAATTGAGCATATACTCAATAATTCTCCATAAGTAGTCTAATTAACCGTTACCTTTTGACATATTGAGTGCTTATAAGTAAATATAACAGTTCTGCTTAGCAGTTTAGTGGGCTTTGTTTATTTGTGAAGACAAATTTATTAAAAATGCGCAAAATTTCAGAATCAATTGAAGATAGTGTAGTGGTAATGCTAAAAAACAATTTATCTTCACGCACTATTGCAAAAAACTTAAAAATAAGTCAAAAAACTGTAATGGCTGTAAAAAACAGAAGATTAGTTGTTGTTGAATCCAATTTCGGTGGCCGCCCAAAACTGCTTACAGATGCGGATGCTCGTGCAATGGCACAAAATTTAAAAAAAGATAAGCGGGTAACACCCAAAAAAGCGGCTGAAATGCTGGACAAGAACGTAAGTGCCTCTACTGCTCAGAGAGCATTACACAGAATCGGTTTTAAATCCGCAATAAAAAAAAAAGAAACCAGCACTGTCTGATAAAAATATAAAAACGCGTTTGGCATTCTGCAGAAAGTATCAGGATTGGACAGAGGATGACTGGAAAAGGGTTATCTGGTCTGATGAAAGTAAAATTAATAGATTTCAGTCCGACGGCAAACAATATTATTGGCGCAGACCACATGAACGCATTCAAAAACACCACGTCAAGCAAACCGTGAAACATGGTGGTGGAAGCTTAATGATATGGGGGTGTTTCACGTGGTGGGATATGGGACCACTCGTAAAAATTGAAGGCATCATGAAGAAGGAAGACTATCTTCAAATATTACAAACAAATTTGCCGGATTTTTTGGACGAGTGCACATATCCAGAGGAAGAAATGGTTTTTCAGCAGGATGGGGACCCGAAACACACGGCCAAGATAGTGAAAAAATGGTTGGACGAACAGAAATTCCAGAAGCTAATGTGGCCTGCGCAAAGCCCAGATTTAAACCCAATCGAAAATTTGTGGTCCTTGGTAAAAAGACGATTGGGTTTACACGAAAGGGCCCCAAAAAATATGGCAGAACTTATGGAACGCGTTCGGGACGAATGGACAAACATTCCTTGGGAAACCATACAACATCTGGTAGAAAGTATGCCCAGACGCATCGCAAGTGTGAAAAAAAACAAAGGTCTTTGGACAAAATATTAAATTTCTTGTGTATATGCTCAATTTATTCGAAGATTTCATAATGTGCAAAACTGAGTGCATTGCTCATATTTTAAGTTTTTGACCGTAAGTCAATTTTTTTGTTTTAGTTTAACTTTTTTACAAATGTCATTTTTTTAAGTACATAATAAATAATTAATGCTGAAAATTTGGTTGAATTTGATTTAATATTGAGGAAGTTACAGATATTGAAACATAGAATTTTCAAACATGCACTCACTTTTGCTTGCCACTGTATATTTGTATTGATTTGTGTATACATTATTTGTTCGGCAATGTCGTGCACATATGCATATGCATGTATGTATGTACATATAGAGCAGTGCGCTCACACTTTTTACTGATAAATGATAACATCACGATTTGAATTTGAATTGTACTTACATAAGTATGTATGTAACTATGTGCTAATATGTAGATGCGTATGAAAATTTAAATGAAGAAATGTAATTTACAGACAATGTTCTTGTAATATATTAAGTTTTTTAGGATATTGTGATAGTATGTCATAAATATGTATGTACATATATACAAATAACATATCACATACATACATACACATGTACATATTTGTGAATTTATAACATATTATCAAACATATGAAATATTTAAAAAGTATCTCATATTTGTACATACCTACAAATATTACTTTGAAAATATCATAATTTAATGGTAATGTTATCAATTTTGAACGAATTCAGAAAAATTCGCAAAATGATATTCATATCAATTAATATGATTGCATGCAAACGTATAAAAATATAAGCGAAAGGCCAACATATGTACGTCTGTAGTAGCAATATATATTTCTCAGCAAATTTTCATTGAATGCTCAGCTCTGTTCACGCGCCACTGTTATAATTTCTCCTTCTGATCTTGCTGTGGTGAAATGCACTCATCGCATTTTGTTAGCCAAAAATATTTTTTACGCTCTCCGCGCCGTGAACCTTCTCTATAAATATACGTTCTCTGACAATATTTGTCTAAAATATTTTTCCGTGACTCGCAAAAATCTGCGTCGATATGTATGCAAGCTCACACACAAGCATACATATATACGCTGGTTTGCTGGTGAAGCTGGTACAGCGGCAAGGGAAGCAGTGGCAATTGGCGATCGTTCGTTTTTGTTTTCGGCACAGCTCGGATTTTCTACCAACAACACAATGTTGTGAAGCTTTGTCGACGCGTCATTCTTTCGACACATTGATTCTTTGACATGAAAGCAAAAAATATGAGCTTCCCCATTGGTTGTCCGCGTCAACGGAAATTTCTCATGAAGCATTGAATGTACATATTTACATATGTACATTTGTTGCATGTAGACAAATTTACAAACATTATGCGTATGGTTCTTTTATATTTGTTTACATGCACACATACTTATATATGTATGGGCAAATGTGTGGCCGCTTGGTCTTTTAACATGTTATCAAAACTTTTAAAGACCTGACCCGTAAATAAATACTTTTGTATATATATTATCAAACCTACATTAATTAAAGATTTACATACATAGGTAATAATGCATGTATGCCTTTATTATATATTTCCAAAGATTTTAAGGAATTCATCATTAAATTATTCCATTTTGTACGTACATATGTACATGCTTGTGTGCTTTGATACAAAATATATAGAAAATATACATACATATGTATGTATGTATATGAATTATATGCAATCGTTTGCGCATTGTAAACATACGAATCTGTAAGCGTACATTTCTAAACATTGAAATTAACATATTTTTTCCCATTGGCTCTAACAACTACTCAGTTCTGTTATTGTCGTGCCCCTGATGTTAAGTGGTGAAATGCGCTAATAATTTTCTGTGGTGAAATGCACTCATCCAAAACAGGTAATATCCCAAAACTGAAATATCCCTAAATTCTCGGCGTCGTGAACCTTCTCTATAATATACGTTCTCTGGAAATACCATCAGAGAACGTAAAAACGAGAATCAACATTATCCCAGTATTTGATGCTTTACGCACACTTAAGTAACTCGTCGAAAATTATTTATAGAAATTAGCAATTATTAAATTCTTTAAGTAGTGGATCCGGGGTTTTAGTTTACAGCTGTGTGATAAGGATTGAGCAAAATGTTTATGACCTTGTACATACGTCGCCACGTACGTCGAAGTACATAGAACGACTTCAAAAATATTTTCAAGTTAACTTTAGAAGTGCCGCACATAAAATATAAATTATTCTAGTAATTCCTTAAAGCATAAATAAGCCAATGAAAATACTTGGGGAAATAGATTAGAACAATGAAATCTCCCATAAACGGACACTGGCAGGACCAACCTTTCTGTCTGGTTAATAGAGTTGTCCCTTTAATAGTCCGGTTAATAGAGTTGTTCGCTTGATAGATTGTCTTTGATAAACATCAAAATATGTTGGGGCCGGCCAATGTGCAATGATAATGAGGAAGGCCGCTAAAAGGGCGTCCGATTAATAGAGCTTTCACTGTACTATAGATAAGTCTCATAAAAACGTTGGAAAATTGTTGCCGAACTTACCATCTGACTCACAACAAAGCATTTATACCACGTTCAGCTATTAAACATATATATCATAAGAGTGTTTGTTCAATTTTAATTTTTCGATTGCTATCACTTTAAGACCCATATGGTTTTGTATACTATAGAGAACGAAACCGTATTTCCAAAACAGTCTTGCCCAAAAATATGGTCGATTCATCATAGCCCCATGTTCATTTTGTAATAGCGGTTAATATAGACAGAAAATACCATACAATACATACATACATACGTGTATTAGTATATCCATACATACGTAATAGACAACAAATTTTCAATATAATATTTTAGAATTGCTAAAAATCAGTGTTTCGTAACATTCCCGGTTTTAAAATGTAGTTATTATGCATTAAAAATATTTAATTACAATTGCAAGGCATCTTCTTAGTCGTGCAACAATTAATGCATTTCATCACTTAACAATTTCTTTTTCTTCGAATAGCCACATACACAATGTTTTATCGCGATGACTTTCAAATTTCGCGCTTAATCTATAGTGCAAGTCAAGAGCGGTAATTTTTCGACGCACTTACACAAATTACAAATTAATTATTACAAAAGTCACATTTGCGTGTTGAGAGTTTCAGTTTTTGCTACCGAAATACGCCTTTAAGTTGCATGAAATCCAGCGAAGAAAAAATTGTTCTAACACTGGCTACTGTTCTCTTATGGTGTCGTAATGGCAAAAATTGTTTTGAGGAATATTGTCGAGATGACAGGCCGGTTATAAATCCGGGTTCGTTCTGTTTACGTACGGCCGGTCCATGAGGCATGGACGGTTATAGTACACATCTTATGTAAAATTTTGAAACCCTGCATTTGAATAGAACTCTTTATTTCTAAACTTGCACATATGTATGTAAAGCTAAATTGATCGTTGGCAAGAGAGAAATTTTTGATTGTGTGCTTCATACTAAGCTCTTAAGCATATACATATGTATGAAGGTACTATATGCCAATTTTAAATTATTAAATTTATTTATGAAATTCTTGGAGGTACCATTTCAGTAAAATATATTTTATGCATACATATATATATGTATGTATATATTTTTTGTTTTTTTGAAGAACCAACCTGTTACAGATTACGGAGGATGGAGTCATGTGTAGAAGTTCACGCAAGTGAGGAAAGTTCTCTGATCGCCATTCACTTGGGAGTGGCCAGAAACGATTCTTTTACACATGGCTCAAGCAGCTCACTACTTCCGGTCTTTGACCAAGTATCCTCTGGGTAGCCTAAGAACATCCGTTCGAAGGCGAGCTAAAGTGAGAAGGCGAAACATTCCCTACAAGGGTTGTGCGCTGGGTTTGGGACCCGCCACGTAAAAAACACCCCCAGTGAAGAGCTACAACCAGCCTCGGATGAGAGACCCCCCTTTTGATGACGACCATGGCAAACGAAATAAGGACTACGAATTGAGGGCATGCACCTGGAATGTCCGGTCCCTTAATTGGGAAGGTGCCGCTGCCCAGCTGGTTGATGTCCTCGTAAAGACAAAGGCTGACATCACCGCCGTCCAAGAAATGCGATGGACGGGACAAGGACAGAGACGAGTAGGTCCTTGTGACATTTACTACAGTGGCCATATAAAGGAGCGCAAGTTTGGTGTAGGATTCGTGGTGGGAGAGAGACTCCGTCGCCGAGTACTATCATTCACTGCGGTGAATGAACGTCTAGCCACAATCCGCATCAAAGCGAGGTTCTTCAACATATCGCTGATTTGCGCCCACGCCCCGACGGAAGAGAAGGACGATGTGACCAAAGAAGCCTTCTATGAGCGCTTGGAGCGCACCTATGAGAGCTGCCATTCCCACGATGTCAAAATCGTGCTTGGCGACTTTAACGCGAGGGTGGGCAAAGAAGGTATATTTGGCACTACGGTCGGTAAATTCAGCCTCCACGACGAAACATCCCCAAATGGGTTGAGGCTGATTGACTTCGCCGGGGCCCGAAATATGGTTATCTGTAGTACTAGATTCCAGCATAAGAAGATTCATCAAGCTACCTGGCTGTCTCCGGATCGAAAAACTACCAACCAGATCGATCATGTTGTGATAGACGGAAGACACGTCTCCAGTGTTTTAGATGTGCGTGCGCTCCGAGGTCCTAACATCGACTCGGACCACTATCTTGTTGCAGCTAAGATTCGCACCCGCCTCTGTGCAGCAAAAAACGCGCGCCACCAAACACAAGGAAGGTTCGACGTCAAGAAGCTGCAATCACAACAGACAGCCGAACGATTTTCTACTCGGCTTGCACTCCTGCTCTCTGAGAGCACTCGTCAACAACTCGGTATAAGGGAACTGTGGGACGGCATTTCAAACTCCTTACGTACAGCTGCAACCAAAACCATTGGTTCTCGGAAAGTGCAAAAGAACAGCTGGTACGACGAGGAGTGCCGTGTCGCAGCGGAGAGAAAACAGGCTGCCTACCTCGCAACGTTACGATCGACCACTACACGTGCGGGATGGGATAGATACCGAGAGTTGAAGAGGGAAGCGAGACGCATTTGTAGACAGAAGAAGAAAGAGGCTGAAATGCGTGAGTACGAAGAGCTTGATAAGCTGGCCGACAGGGGTAATGCTCGAAAATTCTACGAAAAAATGCGGCGGCTTACGGAAGGTTTCAAGACCGGAGCGTATTCCTGTAGAACCCCCAAAGGTGATCTAGTCACTGATGCCCAGAGCATACTTAAATTATGGAGGAAACACTTCTCCAGCCTGCTGAATAGCAGTGAACGCACAACATCAGGAGAAGGAGAACCCGATTCCCCAATCGATGACGATGGAGCAGACGTTCCATTACCCGACCATGAAGAAGTTCGAATAGCAATTGCCCGCCTGAAGAACAACAAAGCGGCAGGGGCCGACGGATTGCCGGCCGAGCTATTCAAACACGGCGGCGAAGAACTGATAAGGTGCATGCATCAGCTTCTTTGTAAAATATGGTCGGACGAAAGCATGCCCAACGATTGGAATTTAAGTGTGCTCTGCCCAATCCATAAAAAAGGAGACCCCACAATCTGCGCCAACTACCGTGGGATTAGCCTCCTCAACATCGCATATAAGGTTCTATCGAGCGTATTGTGTGAAAGATTAAAGCCCACCGTCAACAAACTGATTGGACCTTATCAGTGTGGCTTCAGACCTGGCAAATCAACAACCGACCAGATATTCACCATGCGCCAAATCTTGGAAAAGACCCGTGAAAGGAGAATCGACACACACCACCTCTTCGATTTCAAAGCTGCTTTCGACAGCACGAAAAGGAGCTGCCTTTATGCCGCGATGTCTGAATTTGGTATCCCCGCAAAACTAATACGGCTGTGTAAACTGACGTTGAGTAACACCAAAAGCTCCGTCAGGATCGGGAAGGACCTCTCCGAGCCGTTCGATACCAAACGAGGTTTCAGACAAGGCGATTCCCTATCGTGCGACTTTTTCAACCTGCTTTTGGAGAAAATAGTTCGAGCCGCAGAACTAAATAGAGAAGGTACCATCTTCTATAAGAGTGTACAGCTGTTGGCGTATGCCGATGATATTGATATCATCGGCCTCAACACCCGCGCCGTTAGTTCTGCTTTCTCCAGGCTTGACAAGGAAGCACAGAAAGTGGGTCTGGCAGTGAACGAGGGCAAGACGAAATATCTCCTGTCATCAAACAAACAGTCGTCGCATTCGCGACTTGGCACTCACGTCACTGTTGACAGTCATAACTTTGAAGTCGTAGATAATTTCGTCTATCTTGGAACCAGCGTAAACACCACCAACAATGTCAGCCTGGAAATCCAACGCAGGATAACTCTTGCCAACAGGTGCTACTTCGGACTGAGTAGGCAATTGAGAAGCAAAGTCCTCTCTCGACAAACAAAAACCAAACTCTATAAGTCACTCATAATTCCCGTCCTGCTGTATGGTGCAGAGTCTTGGACGATGTCAACAACGGATGAGTCGACGTTGCGAGTTTTCGAGAGAAAAGTTCTGCGAAAGATTTATGGTCCTTTGCGCGTTAGCCACGGCGAATACCGCATTCGATGGAACGATGAGCTGTACGAGATATACGACGACATCGACATAGTTCAGCGAATTAAAAGACAGCGGCTACGCTGGCTAGGTCATGTTGTCCGGATGGACGAAAACACTCCAGCTCTGAAAATATTCGACGCAGTACCCGCCGGGGGAAGCAGAGGAAGAGGAAGACCTCCGCTCCGTTGGAAGGACCAAGTGGAGAAGGACCTGGCTTCGCTTGGAATATCCAATTGGCGCCACGTAGCGAGAAGAAGAAACGACTGGCGCGCTGTTGTTAACTCGGCTATAATCGCTTAAGCGGTTTCTACGCCAATTAAGAAGAAGAACCTGTTACAGAATCTTTCATATATATTAAGCTCAACCGAAAAAGGTCATAAGCCTTTAAAGTAGCATAAAAGAAAGCTTGGATGATGACCACATTTTTTTTGTATGGGGAGCTGACTTGATTTAGCCATATCCATCTGTACGTTTGTATATACGAGAACTACTCCCTCAGCTTTTGGGATATCGATCTGAAATGCTCATGTCCTCTCCTGCCTAAGAAGCTATGTATACAAACTGATCGATGAAAATCAAGCCTTTGCATTGAAAACTTTTTAATTTTACAAGATATCTTTATGAAATTTGGAATAAATTACTGCTCAAAGCAACAGTACATACTCTGAAGAAATTGTACAGATCTGTCTGATGCATCATTTAGCTGATATACATACGTTGGGACAAAAAAGCATACATTTGTAAAGAAACAGAAAGTTGTAAATAAAACAAGAAATATTTAAATATTCGTCAAGATCTATTTTGTCGCTTTCAAGGCAATCCTCCCCAGACACATTTATGCCAAAGAATTTTCCAGTCCTTGAAACACTTTTCATAAACACTTTTTGGGTGATCTTCACCTCCTTCAGCGAATTTGGTTTTATTTCTTCGATCTACTGAAAACGGGTTTCACGGGGGAGTTTGGGGAACAAGAAAATATCTGATGAACACGGTGGCATATCGATGATTTTCATTGCATTTTTGGTTTTAAATTCGGTCACAATAGTGGCGCGATGCTATGTGCATTCTCATCGCGTAAAATCCATGAATTGTTCTTCCACAATTCCGGCCGTTTTCGACGGATGTTCTCACGAAACGCCTCAATACCGCCAAATAGAACTCCTTATTGATCGTCTGTCCCTCCGAACAAATTCGTGACGCACTAAACCACGAATATCGAAAAAAATAATGGACATCAACTTGATTTTTGAGCGGCTTTGGCGTGGTTTTTGTGGTTTCGGCTCATTTTTTTCACTCGATTCCAATGATTATTGACTTGTTTGCATGTCAAACTCATTAACCCATGTCTCATCGGCAGTTATAATGCTCTCCGTGAATGTGGAATCGGAATTCGCTTAATCAAACATGTCCAAAGAGACCTGTTTACGGTACTCCTTTTCGAAAAAAATTCAGCTTTATCCGGACGAGTCGAGCAAGAACGCGTTTCATACCCAAAATATCCACCAAAATCATTCGAACGGACCCGCGAGAGATGTCGAGCACTCTTGCCATCTCTCTAACGCTTGCCCAACGATTTTTAAGCACCATATCCTAAACTGTCGTCCAGAACGAGGAATGTCTTCAACGATCTACCGACCGTCTTTGAAGGGTTTGTACCACCCGTAGGCTTACGTTTTCGATAACACTGAATCACCGTAAGTCTTATCCGCAACAATTCCGTACAAAAAACTTGGTTAAAAATTCAATATTTGAGACAAATTCTTAGTTCGTTATTTTCATCCATTGTAAAAATCGCATCGCACAACTGAGGTGTACCAACTTAAGTAGCTGCTGTCAGCAAACTGGTTAAAAGAACTCGGTCATATTTGATAGTAGATAGATAGTCATACCAACCTAGCAAAACACATTTTTTGCAATATCGGTTACCCGGGGAATTTAAACTACAATACCGGGTACTTTTTTGTCAGAATATACACACTCTTCGAACAAAATCATTTTTTTGTTTGGAAAACATTATTACTTGTGAAAGGCTTATTTTCTTGTTTTATTTGATTATATTTGAGTCTGGTAGTTTTGGTTTTAGTGTAGTCGAAACCAACGAGTAATTTTAATGTTTAAAACAATTAACGTTTGAAGTATTAAATTTTTTAGCAATTAAAATTATAATCCGAGATTACAACTTAAATTCTACCTTTAACGCTGGCTTAATATAACTTAAGTATTTAAGTACTTAATCAGATATCATAAAATTATGTATGCTTAGAGTTAAGCAAACTACAAAAACAACAACAACATTACCCGCATTTCTTTGTTCCCAGCAAAACAAGCAAAATAATTCACAGACCTGCATGCACCAGCAGCTGAGGAGAAATTCATTAATTAAAAATTTAACATGTTTAACGCCAACGGTTAGATAATATTGGTAAAATCGAATGGGAATCGTATGGAGAGCGTAGCCATTTTGTAGTGCAACAAATGGCTGGCTGATATGCTGGATGCCATCTGACTGGCGGGCAGATTTTCCACACACGCTGCAACCACCGCTTAACATACTTCGCTATTGCCTTGCTGAGAATTTAAGCAGACGCTTAACTATTTTCTTTTTATTTTCTTACAATTTCGTAGCCACAATGAAACCTTTAAGTTACGTGCCTCCACACACGTGTGTGAACGAGTGTGTTTGCGTGTAGCTCAAATGCATGCATTACTTAAAGTAATCCCGTTGCCATGATGTAAACCATTTTTCTCCCCAAATTGTTTAAAAAACTTAGGCTAGTGTGAACATCTTGAAAACCTGTCAGTCAAATTTGACGAAGGTGTTTTTCGGAACGGTGGATGCTGCTTTGCTGCGCTGCAGTCGTTTGGTTTTCATGCCTATGGCGCTGCTGCAGCATTTAAGGGATACAAATATCCTCCTACTTTTTCGACTGAAGAATATTTAAGTTTTGAATAAAACGAAATTTCGACATGCAAACAGTCACATTTACTATTTTAAATATATGTATATGTAGGTATATGTATTTATTTTTAATGCAGACCAGTTAATTTACTTGTGTAATACCTAATATCCACCTTTCGACACCTTGAATCCCATCATCTCTAATGTGTCCGAGCTTTTGTAAACAATTTAAAAGCGCTTTAGTTTCAAAAGTAATATTGATATAAGGGGATGTGTGGGATATACGTTTATCCCACAAAATAATACAAACAAAACTTATTCCTAAAACGTAAACAAATCTTAACTCACATTCTCTGACCCTTTGACATTGGACAACGCACAAGCTTGTCTGGAATTTTTACGTGATTTTTGAAATGACCACAAGGACAGAAATGCATGTCAGTCAAATGTTCTTAATATTAGGGTGGGTCTCAGAAAACAATTTCACGGAAGTTTATGGAGAATTATATATATACGTATAAAGTAAAAATTAAAGTACGTTCGAATAGACCTATCTAGTCCAATTAGAGGTACTTTTGTCAATAGCCTTTTTTGGCAGATCATGCTTAAGTCGTGTCAAGCTATTATGTTATTTTTGTTCAGTATAGTTTAGCATCTCATCATGGAAAAGCCTACGCCTGAACAACGTTCACGTTTTCGGCTTAAATTTTGTTCAACGATTAGTCCCATTTTTGGCTCAATAGGTATGTAAGCAACCAGCATTAACACCACCAATAATGTCAGCCTGGAAATCCAACGCAGGATTGCTCTTGCCAACAGGTGCTACTTCGGACTGAGTAGGCAATTGAAAAGTAAAGTCCTCTCCCGACGAACAAAAGCTAAACTCTATAAGTCGCTCATAATTCCCGTCCTACTATATGGTGCAGAGGCTTGGGCGATGACAGCAACCGAGAAAGATCGAGAGAAAAATTCTGCGAAAGATTTATGGCCCTTTGCGCATCCGATAGAACGATGAGCTGTACGAGATATATGACGACATTGACATAGTTCAGCGAATTAAAAGACAGCGGCTACGCTGGCTAGGTCATGTTGTCCGGATGGATGAAAACACTCCAGCTCTGAAAGTATTCGACGCAGTACCCGCCGGGGGAAGCAGAGGAAGAGGAAGACCTCCACTCCGTTGGAAGGACCAAGTGGAGAAGGACCTGGCCTCGCTTGGAATATCCAATTGGCGCCACGTAGCAAAAAGAAGAAACGACTGGCGCGCTGTTGTTAACTCGGCTATAATCGCGTAAGCGGTGTCTACGCCAATTAAGAAGAAGAAGAAGCAAGCCAAATTGCCACGAAGAGCAACCTGAAGAGATTCAAAGCTGCTATTTCATTTAGAAATAACAACGTGGTTTGTGGGTCGGTGCAATCATCGGTCCATATTTCTTCAAAAATTATGATGGTGAAAAAGTAACCGTCAATAACGATCATTATCGCGGCATGATAACCAACTATTTGATGCCTGAAATTAAAGTTCGTGATCTCGGCGACATTTCTCAAAGGATTTATTGAGGTAACACTTCGGTGAGCAGGTAAATTTCACGTTTTGGGCCAGTCGATTGGCCACCAAGATCTTGTAATATGACACCGTTAGACTTTTTCCTGAGGGGATATGTAAAATCTAAAGTCTATGCGGGCAATCTCGCATCGAATCAGGTCTTGGAACAAAACATCACGCCATCATTCGCCAATTACCCGTCAAAATGCCCGAACGAGTCATTGAAAATTGGACTCAATGAATGGACCATCTGAGAAGTAGCCGCGGCCAACATTTGAAAGAGATAATTTCCAAAAAATTTCCGAAAATTGTCAAAGTTGTATGGAAGAAAACGAGGTCAAGATAACCAGATATTTTCTTCTTCTCTGTTCTGATTTCTCTATACTGAGACCGAAACATCTCGGTGCTTTTAGCGAACCAAGCAAACGCGTCATGATTCTGTCGTATCGAAATTATTGATAGTGTTTCTTCCAAAGTCATCTAACCTCCACTGCTTATTATCTTTAAGGAGTTATATCCACTTATAAGTCAGAAATAGCGCTTCGTAATTTTTTAGTGAGTTTTTTTACAAAATTTAGTGTGTTTTGTGACAGTCTCAAAGCACTTTGTCGATCTATAAGGGTATTAAGGAATTTATAGGCACTACAACGGACTAACGTCCTAAGCTGTCCAAGTCAGATCCTTCTTAAGATCGAACTTTGAACCAAATTTACCCTGTGAGATCCTTCTTAGGATCGACCTTTTAACCTAACCTAATGTACATTAAAACAGGTTATTCATTTTGAAACATGTTGGATTCTCTTCATTTCATAGTCTATCTTCTGGACGACCTCCGAAAAAAATTTTAACTTTTTACAAAGTGTCGGTATCTCAAAAAAAGTAATTTTTTCGAGAAAATTACATTTCAGAGGGGCTTAAAAATCGAAGTTATCGTCAACAGTCTTATTACATCGATCGTTACATGACAGTGTATATATATATAGAAGGTCGTGTACAAGCTTTAAGTCTATCAATGCCGCCGTTTTGGAAAAAATGTCTACACCAACGATAAAAATAGCGTTTCTAGAAAAAAACGTTTAAAGTTTTGGGAGCCGATCGCACTAAGTTAAACAATTCTTACAAATACGCTCACATCTCCAAAAATATTTGGCCAGGAATATGCATAAATATATTTTTATTTCATATACCAAACATATATGCAAAGAATCGATTAATTAAAAGTCGATATAAAGCAATTAACAAATAACATCAATAATCAAAACTCAAATCGACGTAATAACAAATCAAATTCACTGTCCACATCACCCTAGTACCGGACAAAAGCCAATGTGGGTTGGCTCGCTTCCAAAGCAATGTCAGTTATATTTCACACATACCCTGTAGCAATGTCATACATATACGTATTATATGTATGTATATGTAAATACATGTTTGTATTCATGGACACGAATCATATCATTCACACACTGACAAGTTTAAAAGTGACAGAAGAGCTTTGCCGTGCTCTCATCAAGCTATTTAGGTATGCACCGTAATGAATGGACTTTGGTCAAAACTCAACTGTACTGGACATTAGTTAGATCCTTTTAATTACTCGGAATATCAACACTTTGTCAATTTGCTGCTTTCGAACAGGACATTGGCTTACATGGCGGTGGCAAGGTGGCAAGGTGGTGCTGGCGCGTGGACACCCTCATTAGGAAGCAAACTGGAATGTACTTCAACATACAGTTGGTGTCTTGTACTACGGTTAGTTGATTAACTGGAGGTTGCATGTGCGTAAATGCTTCGATGTTTCAACATGACATGTCAACTTATTGCGAAGGAGGGTGCTACCTTTAAGTGTGCGCTCATTTGAAGGTGTATTAGCGCCTATTTGCCAATAATAATTAACTTTCGGTGAATGAGCGGCATTATTTATAATGTTAAAAGTGAGCCTTTTAGTGTTTTCATCATTAAATAGATTTTTGTATTTAATATTCATAGGCGTGCATTGGTGGCAGTATCTTTGTGACACGAGTTAACTGTAAAGCTGCTTAATTTATCTGTAAAAACTATAAATTTTTTTTTAAAAAAGAGTCAATACTATTTGTTGCTGTTATATTATACTACCTTATCGAATCTCGACCCCAGACTGACAAAAAATTCATCATTAATTTTTTAGTGCCATTCGTTAGATTGCTGCACAGTTTCAACGTCATATTTATAATCCCACATTTCGTCACATGGTTTTGACTCTGATGTTAATACGAAGATTTGTTCGAACTGTTTCTTTAGTTCCTCACGACCATCAAGTAATGTTTATTCTACTAAAACATTTTTAACGATTTCATTGTTGTGATTCGATTCTTCTTCTTCGTTGTAGCCGTAGACACTGCTTACGCGGTTATAGCCAAGTAACAACAGCGCGCCAGTCGTATCTTATTTTCGCTGTTTGACCGCCACTGGAGATTCCAAGTGCAGCCAGGTCCTTCTCCACCTGGTCTTCCTCTGCTTTCCCCGGCGGTTACTGCGTCGAATACTTTCAGAGCTGCAGTGTTTTCATCCATTCGGACGACATGAGCCAGCCAACGTAGCCGCTATTTCGTAATACGCTGAACTATGTTAATGTCGTCGTATATCTCGTACAACTCATCGTTCCATCGACTGCGGTATTCGCCATAGCCAAAGCGCAAAGGACGATAAATCTTTCCCAGAACCTTTCTCTCGAAAACTCGTAACGCCGACCATCAGATGTTGTCATTGTCCATGCTTCTGCACCATGGTCATTCCCGATCCTGACGGAGCTTTTGGTGTTGCTCAACGTCAGCTTACACAGCCGTATACTTTGTAGGGATACCAAGTTCAGACATAGCGACAAAACGGCAGTACCTTTTCGTAATTTCGAAGGCGGCTTTAAAATTGACGAGGAGGTGGTGTGTGTCGATCTTCTTTTCACGGTCTTTTCCAGGATTTGGCGCATGGTGAATATTTGGTCAGCTGTAGATTTTCCAGGTCTAAAACGAACCTGATAAGGTTCAATCAGTTTCTTTACGATGAGCTTCAATCTTTCACACAGTACGCTCGATAGAACCTTATATGCGATGTTGAGGAGGCTTATCTCACGTTAGTTGGCGCAGATTGTGGCGACTACATTTTTGTGGATTGGGCAGAGCCCACTTAAATTCGTCGGTTTCGTCCGAGCATGTTCTATAAAGAAGCTGTTGTATGTCCTTATTAGTGCTTCGCCGCCGTGTTTAAATAGCTTGGCCGGCAATCCATCGGCCCCCGCCGCTTTGTTGTTTTTAGACGGGTATTTGTTATTCGAACTCTTCATGTTCGGGCAATGGAACATCCGTTCCATCGCCATCGATTGGGGACTCCCATCTAAGACTGTTTTGATCCTTTTATTGGTGGTGTTTTTACGTGGCGGGTCCCAAACACAGCGCACAACCCTATGCAGGGGATGTTTCGCCTTCTCACTTTAGCTCGCCTTCAAACGGATGTTCTTAGGCTACCCAGAGGATACTTGGTCTAAGGCCGGAAGTCGTGAGCTGCTTGAGCCATATTTAAAAGAATCGTCTCTGGCCACACCCAAGTGAATGCCGCTCAGAGAATTTTCCTCACTTGCGTGAGCTTTTACATATGCCTCCATTCTCCAATAAAATAACTACAAAAGTACTTCATAAAATTAACAGAATTATTAAATTTTTCTAATATTCGAAAGACAAAAAGAGGTATGAAATGCATTTGTCAAAAAAATTTCTTGCATTCTGATACACAGCAAAAGAATAATCAACAAAAAGTTCAATGGAAAGGGAAAAATTGACATTGAAGTGAACCCTAGTAAGTACACATTTAAGCACGTGTGTATGTATGTACATACATACATATATAACATAACACATACTATGTACGTGCTGAGCTATGTAAGCGAGTTTGTGCTCGGAATAAAGTTCACGAAATGCGACTGTCAAATGCAAACGTAAGCGTACACAACACTGTAGCTAACAACAAGCCGGAAAAAATGGTGTTCGCCTAGAAAATGGAAGGCAGCAGCAAAAACAACAGCAATGGTAATGCTCACTGCAAATACGATGGGATGAGGCGAAGGATGGTGAAGTATTTTTATATTTCACTCACATACTGGCACATGTGCCATAAATTCGGCGCTTTACTGGGTGTGTGTTTGGATGCTTATACATATGTAAGTGTGTGTGTGGTTTACACTTGTATGTGTGTGCGTGTGCCTGTGTTATCCTTTGAGCAAACAAGACTTTCAACGCGATGGCGCATGCAAGGGAGAGGGCCTTAGCAGTAGCAGTGCTTTGATTGACAGGCAGGAGAATAAGGGTGTACGAGCACATTTAAGTACAGATCATATGTGAGGATTTGAAATGTCAGTGCAAGTACTTGTGACGTTGTGAAAGCTCTAAGGGGTGAGTGGGAAAGTACGGCAGGGGCGACGATGGCGCAAACTGCTTACGTATGCCAATCAAATTGCTTATACGCAGTGAAGAGCTTGCCAGTGGGCTGGGAAATCTTGAAAGCAAGAGCTTTTTGAAAGTAAATGTTGGAAACAAGTCATGAGTGCGAAAATGCGAAAATGTTGCAGACCATGCTTATTTATAACTACATACATATACATACATATCTAAATACACATATATTGTGGCGAATGTAAGATACATGTCAACTGATGATTGGTGATGAGTCCGTTATGGCGGCAGTTGTAGCGTTCACCTCATTATACCATAAACCATGCGACCGGGACGGTGCAACTGACAAGGGCTGTGCAGAGAGTCGCAATGCCACAGCAGGCGCACTTGGCGGCTGCACCGAAAGTAATGGGCAACAAAAAAAAGTATTAGAACAACTATAAAACAACAACAACGTGCGTGGCAATAGTGGCTGCAGAAAAAGAAACTGAAACAGTAACAGCGGGAAAATGGAAATGGAAAGGAAAAAAATCCACCCAAATAAAATACGAAATGAAATGTCTGCATTGTGCACTTTGATTAATGATCAAATGTCAATTATTCGAGATATTGTAAAGCAAACGAACGCGGCAGCTCACTCAACTCGCCATTTCCAGCCGCTGAACGCATATTCGTATTCTTACGTATGCATTTATATGTGCATAAATTGTGTAGCGCATATACATACATACAAGTATGTACCTATATATGTGCATTCATATGTGTAGTCGGTTGAGAACATTGTATTGGGCAACGGTCACTGTTTTGGAGTTCCGGCAGTCGAAGCCTAAATGTAACAACCTACAAACATACATATGTACATGTACATATGTGTTAGCAACAATTTACCAGAGAGTATATCAAATTCTAAATATTTCTTTGTATCCTAAAGATGAACCTTTAAAAACTGGAACTACAAGTATTTCAAAATCACGTAACCGAAAGTTAATATTACTGCTTTATTGTAGAGTTCGGCCAGTTTAGGTGTTTCAAAATATCCCCAGAACAGGATATATTAAGTTTGCCACAAAGTTTGTAATACCCAGAGGCAAACGTAGAAAACCCTATAACATATACATATACATAAGTATATAGAAGATCAGCACGATGAGCTGAGACAATTTAGTCATGTTCGTCTGTACAGGAACTAGTCCTTCAGTTTTGGAGATACCGATCTGAAATTTTGCACACCTCTTTTTCTCCTCCATAAAGCTTCTCATTTGTAGGAACTGCAGATTTCGGACCATTACACCATATAGGTGCCATACAAGCTCTTCAACATGTTGCTACAAAGTATAATAGTAGTTTTTTCACCTAAAGGTTGTATGTATCACCTAAAATTAATCGAGACAAAAAAAGCTGAATATCTCGAGAAGTATTAATGATAGCGATTTTGACCCTGAACTATTTTTATAGTAAATAAATTTTCCTACAAAATTGTCATTAAAATTTTTTCTATAACTCTTGTCATTTACGAGATAAATACAAAAAAATGCGAATTTCATGGAAAAATCAGGTTTAGAGCCCCGTACTACCTCGCCGGTGTGAGTTACGACTTTGTTACACTGGACACTTTTGTAGAGTGAACAATTCCGAGAAATATGCGTCTAAAGTCAAAGCGATGCCATAAAATACCTCTGATCTGTAGGAATTTAAAGATAAAAACTCACGATTGTAGTGTATTTTCTATGGAAAATTTTTACAGGCCTTGGTCCAGTTCTTAATGTTAATAATGGCTTGTCAAAAAAGTCTTGCGGTATTTTTATTGAATATTTATTTTTTGAAATTGAAATGAATTTTTGATGACTCATGCCCAGCTCTTGACCGATGCTCTCTTTCGACCAATTCAGCGATTTTATCGCAATTTTCGACGACAGGCCTTCCGGAGCGTGGCGTATCTTCGACCACCTCTACACCAGAACGAAAACGTTGAAACCATCGTTGTGCGGTGGAAAGGGAAACTGTATCGGGCAACCTATTATTAAGGGCTAAAATTTTTAGGGAAATTTTTTTAGGGACTGAAAAAAATTAATAGTTAAAAAAAAACACCCTAATGTCTATATACATTTATGATCAAAAAAGTACGTGTTCGTAGATGGGTGTAATAAGACTACTGCCACGTCCACAAAACGCCATAAACCTAAAACCTATAAACATATAAACCTTAGTACGAAATTAAGATATAAAACTCTAATTTGGCACAGAGGATCGGAGTAGCAAAGCACACTTGTGGGCTGAAAATTTTGAAAAGGGGGTTGGTACCGCCCTTTAATAGGTTCCATGTACACATCTCCTAGACCACTAAAGCTGCAGCAACGAAATTCGCTTCTTATAAGAATTACTACCGACATTGTGAAAATGGACGAAATCGGATAATAGCTCCGCCCACTCTCTGTGCAAAGACCAAATACAATAGAGACATTAAATTTTTCCCCCGAGATGGTATGAGTGGGCCCAATGGGAGCCGGTATGAAAATTTTACGATGGGCGTGTCGCCGCCCACTCATTGGTGAAAGCATATATCTCGGGACCGGACGTAACGATTTCGAATAAATTTATTACGTAATATTCCTTTTAAATGCCCATATACAGTGCAAAAATGGGCGAAATCGGACAACAACGACGCCTACTTCCACAATTTTAAATTCCACTTGATTCGTTCAGTTTCCAGTGCATAAATCAAGAAGCAAGTAATATAAGGTGTTAAAATTTGCACCAATAATTCTTTTAAATTATGCCACTTTATCACTAAAAATTGTGCAAATCCAACAAAAACTGTTCAAGCCCTCTAATGCCAGAAATGTGGACTCCAGTATCTATAGTTGACTTTTGTCCGAAAAGATCTGTCAATGATGAGGTATACAAATTAAATTCAGAGAAAGTCCTATCGTGATAATAGAGGTACTTTCCTGAGCCCCAATATACCTAATATAAAGATTTTCGAACTTCCAGGCGAAAACTTGTCCTAGCCCCTACATATGTACATAACTAATATCAAAATTTTCGAACATCTGATTGACTTTATTCCATATGATTGGTGATTGTGTACGATGTACTTCATTAAAACCCAGAGAAATTTCTTTAGTATGCGGCAAGTTAATAGTTCTACAAGTATATGTGTTACTGGCAAAAACAGATAAAATCGGGTCAATACTACCCCAAGCCACATATTTTCCTGGGTATAAAATGTTCGGTTACACCCGAACTTAGCCCTTCCGTACTTGTTTCTTGTCGCTTTTAGCTTTAAATACACTTCAGCATCCTAAAAACATTATTCACTTGGAAAAAATATGAAACAAATATTTTTCAAATCGGGCTACAATATATTTCGAAGAAAGACTATTATAGTATGTACATATGTATGTAGCTTCACAGTCGCTTTATCTAGTAAACGACATACATACATACATATGTATGTAGGTACGATGTTTTTAATATTATTTTAACATTTGTTTGAAACCAATTTACTACTCATTTTTTTACTCCACTTTCATGAAAATTCACTGTTTTGCGAAAAATTGGTCTGATCAAATTTGACCCGGATTTATTTAATTTTAACATTTGTTTGAAACCAATTTACTCCTCATTTTTTTACTCCACTTTCATGAAAATTCACTGTTTTGCGAAAAATTTGTCTGATCAAATTTGACCCGGATTTATTTAATTTTAACATTTGTTTGAAACCAATTTACTCCTCATTTTTTTACTCCACTTTCATGAAAAATCACTGTTTTGAGAAAAATTTGTCTGATCAAATTTGACCCGGATTTGTTTTAGTTCAAATTATTAGAGATGTCTGACTATGAAGTATGCCCGCAAAGGGAAATTTCACTGTATGACATTAGCAAAATGAGCCAAAAGCGTAAAGACCGCCTTGAACTGATATTTTAGACTTTGAATGAGATTCCTTCTAATGAAAAAACATTTGAAGTTCAAACGAAAACTTCACTAGTCATTGAGTTTGATAGGCGCTGAACTGGTAGCAACTGGCTAAAGGTAAGTAGAATTAAAAATTCAGTTCAGTGTGGAGTCGCACTGCGGCCGGGTGTCAGACCTACAGCACAGCAGAGGTTTTAGGTGGGCCTCGAATCTGATCAAGGTGGAATAGATGCCCCTTTCACCTGACCAATTGGAACCAAATAATACTTGCAAATAGCATGTACTATTTGGGCGCTGATCAACGCATTGTTATGATCTACATACATATGTTCTTTTAGGCACCGTTAGGCCGTCAACGGCAGGTAATCACGTAAAACACAAGACTGTTTACTAGTAAGTCTTATCTAGAATAAGATCCAATTCAATTGAGCCCCATACTACTTAAAACCCAACTTAAGCAATCCATTAAAGAGGAATACAGTGATTTCTCATATAAAATTTATATTTTTTAGTTAAGTTCCGCCATAACATAAAAGCCTCTTTCATAGACTACCCAAAAGTACATAAAATCAATTTTAGATTAAAGCTGCATGTTAAATATCTTTTAAGGGTGCGTGCTCAACTAGCTCAAACCATTTTTACAAATCGGCCAATTAAATTAAATGGTTTTAAATAAACCGAAATCACCACACTCAGCAACCAACATAATAGGACTAATGGTTACAAATTAGTTATAACACATATGGAAGCGAACATTCCTATGGCTTTTGTTTGCACGCACTGCACTTTTTCACCGACCAACGAACCGAGTGCCAAGCTAACCCGAATGTAACCCACAGTCCTAGCCACACTACGAGCAGCCTGGCACTGGGCCAACCAACGGCTTGCGAGCGTAAACTGGCAATTTAATAAATGGCCAAGCATTAATTACGAAACGCATTCGTAGCACCTCGTACTCACTGAAGGCTTCGCGGTAGACGGACACACGCACATACTATTTTACACGTGTGCATGCACGTATGCGTTCATCAATGCTCAATCGCACCTCACCACATGTCGAACTCATCAATGACTTCGACAGCAATGGCAACGGCGGCAGCAACTCATTGCAGTGCAACACTCGGAGCTGCAGTGCAAATTGATGAGACGTGATTGATTTCCGAGGCCACACTTGAGCCGCTCATTGCAGTTGTAATTGTAGGACGGCACTTTAGACAAACACCCGTTTAACATATGTACATGTATTCAAACACTTATATACCCATGTATGAGTATGCACTCCTTCGCCGCTCCACATATCACCTTGGAACGATTTATGGGCTGTGGTATGCCTCGACAATAGTCAATACAAAAGCGATTTGGTATGCACACTTCAAAGACAAGAGGAGGAGCAGAAACCCATAAACGCGCAATCGACATTCACACACTCACATACATACATATGTATATTGGTAAGTGCTTAGTATTGCTTTCTTTCAAATTTGAATTTGTTGCCGAAAATGTGCTCCTGATGAGAATTAATATCATCTAATTGTTTATTTTGACAGACACTTTTGTTTGGCTATTTGTTTGTAAGCAGTGGAGCGCATCTTCGCCGTTTAATGTCTGGCATTGCACCTCAACGACTTTGATGAGCAAACGTCAAAAGAGACAAAGGCGGAAAAATGATCACTATTGTTGTTTAATTGACAGGTACAAATATGGATGCGTACTCCTGCAAGACCTGATAATGGGCAATAAATAAGCGAGGTCTTCGGTAGGAGGTGATAAGGAATACATTTAGAACTTATAAAATATTTGTTTTTACGTTAAAGGATCATTAATGCTCATTAGGACACAATCTCGCAAAAAATGGCGAACTCTTCTTCTTCTTTAATGGCGTAAAAACCGCTTACGTGGTTATAGCCGAGTTTACAACAGCGCGCCAGTCGTTCTTCCATTTCGCTGTTTGGCGCCAATTGGAGATTTCAAGTGTAGCCAGGTATTTCTTCATCTAGTCTTTCCAACGGAGTGGAGGTCTGCCTCTTCTTCAGATTCCCTCGGC
This sequence comes from Bactrocera neohumeralis, assembly GCF_024586455.1. Lineage (NCBI taxonomy): Eukaryota > Metazoa > Arthropoda > Insecta > Diptera > Tephritidae > Bactrocera > Bactrocera neohumeralis. The sequence continues at coordinate 83,713,875 of NC_065919.1, read as the reverse complement.
GGGTACTGCGCCGAATACTTTCAGAGCTGGAGTGTTTACGTCCATTCGGATGATATGACCTCCCCAGCGTAGCCGCTGTCTCTTAATTCGCTGAGCCATGTCAATGTCGTCATATAACTAGTAAAGCTTATCGTTTCATCGAATGCGAAATTCGCCGTTGCAGAGCGCAAAGAATTTTAAATCTTCCGCAGAACCTTTCTCTCGAAAACCCGTAACGTCGACTCATCAAATGTTGTCATCGTCCATGCCTCTGCACCATACAGCAGGACGGGAATAGTGAGTGACTTATACATATACTTTGGCTTTTGTTCGTCGTGTGAAGACTTTACTTCTCAAATGCCGACTCAGTCCGAAGTAGCACCTGTTAACATGAGTTATTCGGCGGTGCATTTCGAGGCTGACATTATTCGCTTCCTTATTCAGTCTGGAGAAAGCAGAACTAACGGCGCGGTTGTTGAGGCCAAAAACATCAATATCATCGGCGTAAGCCAGCAGCTGGGCACTCTTAAAGAAGATTATACCTTCTCTGTTCTGCCCTGCAGCTCGACTTATTTTCTCCAGGAGTAGATTGAAGAAGTCGTACGATAGGAAGTCGCCTTGTCTGAAACCTCGTTTGGCATTGAACGGCTCGGAGAAGTCCTTCCCGATCCTAATGGAGCCTTTGATACTACTCAACGTCAGTATATACAGCCGTATTAGTTTTACGGGGATACCACATTCGGGCATAGCGGATTGCAGAAAAATAAAAAATGAGTAAAATCTGTCGGTGATTCGAGGCTTGTCCTTTGAAAGGAAATTGCGCATTGAAATCGATGACGAAACATGGATACCTGGTAGAAGCCAGAGACTAAGCAAATGTCGAGACAGTTAATATATAAATATATATTTATATAAACCGAATGCATCTACATATATACATATGTACTCCATATAAGACAGTACTCTTATTTCTTATTGTAAAAATTTTAAAATTATTTTTTAAATACCAAAAAACGTCTGATTTTTATATTTTACTAACCAGTAGCTGTAACTAACTGTAAAAATTTGCAGCGGCCTCTCTTCAAAGTGTTTCATTCGCAGAAACAACAAATCAACAAATGAAAAGTCAAAATTTAATCCTTTTGCCAGCCGAACTCATGCAGTGAACACACGACGACGAGTCATTGCACTTAAGCCTTTAAACACCCGCCGCGCGACTGCTGCACGTTGTTTGATGGGCGTTGACGAGCGTCCAGCACAAATATGCAAAACGGTAAATCGCATAAAATTAGCAACTGTAGACAAAATAAGTAAGTAATAGGCATTTGTATTTTGCATAGTTCACCAAGACAGGAAGCCCTTTAAGGAACTCCAACTAGGACAACTCAAAGGCGTGCCACACAATGGGTTCTGGTAGAGAAAAAAAACTGATCTCAGTAATTTCGTTTAAGCGCAACGGTAAAGGGTTGACTTTACGCAGGCAGGACATTGCAAGGATTATCCACTATGAGCAGGGATGAGAGGAAATTTGTTGCATGTTTGATATGTAGGTGTGGCATCTCCTACTGGCGAAGAAAACAAAAACACACTGCGTAAGACAATAAGATTCGTTTGGAACACGTTCTACACATAACATAGCATTTTAGTATATTAAGTCTTTTATGTAAGTATTCATTCTTGCATCGCAATGCTTTCGATATTGAGTACAATTAATTTTTCATAAGAGATAATATTAATTAAACCTATGGCTTAAGTATATATATATATATTCAAATTGACTTACTGGTTTAGTAATTTGAAGTATGCCCCTGTTTTCTTCTTTTCCTTGGGAGCCCAGCGCCTTCTTACTTAACCTCGCCTTCAAACGAATGTTTTTTGGCTACCCAGAGGATACCTAGAATCTTTTCTGGTCACTTCCGAGTGAATGGCGTTCAGAGTACTTTTCTCACAAGCGTGAATAATATAGAGAAATTTTTAGAAAAAAACTAAATCACAAACTGCTGCTTTAAAGAAGACTTTCCTTTGAAAAATTTTGATTAACAGTTTCAAGCTAACAAAAAGCTTTTTGTTGTACAATAAAAATAAGCATGTCGCTATCTTTACTATACTGAAGACTTCCGTTTAAGAAACGTTTAAAGGAAGTACATCATGTCAGGCACTTTGATCGAAAGAACCATTCCTGCGACGGAATATCCATAAATAACAAAAGTTCATATAATGAAGAAAAGATACTTGCTTAAACTTTATTAAAATTAACTTGAGTGATAATAACTCTACAAACTCTGCACTTTGAAAGACAAGACAAAAATCAGAGCATAAGAAATATGAAATAAAAATTTTGTATTGGTCAACGTAGAGACTAATATAAAAGGGACGGGTTAGTGTGGCATTCCATAAAGATTGACCAGCACAGGCTAAAAGAATACATTTTAAGGTATTTAAATCAAATCGCCTTCAAAGACGCTCCTTAGCCAATACAATTAATCTAAAACGCTTGTTATGAAACTCGGCTGGGTTATGTTTTCGCTTTTTTCGTTTTCATTAGATATGTTAAGATCTTCTTCGTACGAAAAGTTGGAAAAGACCTTCGGTGACAATTGCTTGACGCGGGCAGGTGTTCTTAATTGGTAAAAGTATTCAAAGAGTGTCGTGAACGCGTTGACGACGAACCACGTCCAGGACGGACACTCAGCATCAACCGATGGCCAACACGCCAATAAAATAAAGCAATCTGTGCTTGAGAATCGACGATTAACAGTCAGATATCTTACAGGCATCGTTGGAATATCGGAAGGATCAGTGAAAACCATTTTGAAAGATCATTTGGATAAGGAAAGTGAAAGCACGATGGGTTCAAAAATCACTCAATTTTTTCGAAGAACAGAGTCGCATTAACGTCCGCTAAACAATGCTTTCCGACTAGCAGGATATCATGAAACGTATTATTACTGGCGATAAGTCTTGAATCTATGTTACGATCCGGAAACACACGATAAATCGGACGAATATCGTGGCAAAGGTGAGCCGAAGCTGAAAAAACCACTCAAAGTAGGTCAAAAATCAAGATTATGTTGACAGTTTTCTTCGATTATCGAGGTGTGGTGCAACCCGCATTCCTTCCGACCGGCTAAACTGTCTTTTGCGTGAAGCTTTTCGTTAAAAGAGGCCGGAATTATGGTCCAACAACTCTTGGTTTTTGCACCACGATAATATGGCGTCGCATACTGCATTGATTCTTCGTAAGTTTATCGCCAAATTTTCAACCAATATCGTGCCGCAACTGCGGTATTCGTCGTAAGAGTTCTGACCATTCAGCCAACCCAACGACTGTTCCGGAAAAAACGTTTTGAGTTCATTGAGACTATCTAAATTTAGTATATTACTACTTACGGGTATCTGCCTATATTTTTCTGAGCTTGTGGACATTTGATGGTTAGTTTTATGAATTTAGAAAATTTTTTTCGAAGTTGAAGTTGAAGTGCTGAAGATCTCTTCGCAAAGATTAATTAATCGCTAAAAGTGTTTTCATGTTCACGGCAGACAATCCAATGTCAAGGCCGGTAAATTGTGGGTCGTAAACATACATATATTGATATGAGTCGGCGTGTATAAGTTTGCACAAGAGCGCAAATTTGAGCATGCAACATACACAGGACTATTCTTTTTATATTTTACGGTTGAATTGATACCGCTTTATGAACAAATTTTCTTTATTGTATTCATTTCAAACAATAATCGGTAAGCAAGTAATAAATACCAAAAAGTTGAACACACAAACATCAAATGTATATATTTATATATATACCACTCAGTATGTAGATTGATATCTCGCTACACTCCACGAGCGGTCATAAGCAAATTGCTGTACACCATCATGAAGTTATAAATAATTCCGCGAACTTCGTATGACGTAAACGCAGTACAATCAACTCAAGCGCTAAGAGACGACACGTACCAGAAGCTCAATCCATTCATATGCGCCACCGAGTGCATTCTGTCGTGACAACTTCGAACGCCGCAGCCTCGGAGCCACGAAGTACCCCATATGCGTATCTAAAAGCAGTCATGTGGACTAAATCGGCGAAGTAAAGTTTTTAGGCTTTCGCGTGCTGAGTGTGCCGCAGTTTGGTTACTCCTTGTTGGGCACATTTCCAGAAGCTAACAGGTGACAACGGGTTGTGATCAATCAAAAGAATCGATTTTTAATTAAGGAATCTTGTTAGCATATGCTATTATCGGGCATTTGCATCAGCTCGCGAGTAAGTAATTTGGCGTTTGTGATGACGATGACGTTGACTACTATGCCGAAGTGACTGTTGACAATGCCGATGGTGTGGCTATGCGCGATAAACTGTCATTGTTTGGAACGCGCCGATAATGAAGGTTCCACCACATTAACTTACGCTCATTGCTTGAACAACATTGGAATGTGGCAGTGGATGGAGATAGTAACAATATTAGCGATGATTAAACATATCCTAATTAAATGACAAAGAGGAATGACAATGCACAATGAAGTTGGCAAAGTACTTTTGTTGTCATGGTACATAGTTTTAGAAGCGAAATTTATTCAAATGATTTTGTTTATGGAAGTATTCCATTTGCATTTGCCATTGAAAACGAAAACTTTAAGGAACAGTGCTTCAAAATTCCCTATTGTTTGGCATCAGAGAGATAGCAGAGAATCTCAACAGCTTTTATGTATCGACTCAAGACAATTTCGGTGTGGATTCTTACTAAGAAACATGAATGCTCCATTATATTCCAGCACGATAGTGACTTACTTTTTGGCCAAATATGAAACGAGAATTAGCGCTCTGGTACCAAGCTCGGCGGATTTGGCTTCTTGAGATTTTTTCGCTTTTCGAAACAGAAACATTTACTTTGGGGAACGTGTCATGAACCCAGTTATATGAATACAAAAATCGTCAGACAAACTTTCGACGCCGTGAACCAGCCCTATTACCGATCAAATATTTGAACTTTTGTTTTCAAATATTTATAAGTTATTTCAACGTTGAGGAAAAATGTTATCTACTACTACGAGCAAAAAATAGTAACAGTTTCCTAGAAGCGGTCTATTGAGTTTGCTGAATAGTCTGAAGTCACACGGAGCTATATCAGCAAGTAAACTTCTTTAACGCCTTCTAATAAACCGTAGTTTCAGAAATTTTGTTTTAGCTTTAAGTCTTAAACTTAACCGTCTGATCAAATTTAACTCGGAGTAGTCTATTTATGCTGCGTGGTCAAATCAAAACAATAAAAACGTCATATCATCGATATATTATAGAAACGGAGCTAAATCAGAGTAAATACGAATACGCATACGATGGTTGCGGCACGATGTTGGTTGAAAATTCACGAAGAATCAATGCAGTATGCGACGGTGCATTATCTTGGCGCAAGACCCAAGAGTTGTCGGCCTATAATTCCGGCCTCTTTTTGCAAGTAGCTTCGCGCAAATGACTCATAACACTCAAATAGTATTCCTCGTTGACAGTTTGGGCGGTCGGAAGGAACTCAAAGTGCATAATATATCGATAATCGAAGAAAACTGTCAACTTAACCTTGATTATTGACCCGCTTTGACGTAGTTTTTTAGGCTTCGGCTCAGCTTTCACGATATTCGGTCGATTTATTGTCTGTTTTTGGGTCGCAAGCATCGATTCAAGATTCATCGCCAGAAAGAAAACATTTCATGACTACTACGTTTCACAGACGTTAACGCAATGCTGTTTTTTTCGAAAAAATTGTATGATTTTGGAACCGATCGTGCCTTCACTTTTATTAGGCTCAAATGATTCTTTAAAATCGTTTTCAGTGATCCTTACTATATTCCAACGATGGAAGTAAGATCTCTGACTGTTAATCGTCGATTCACAAGCACCAGTTCCTTTATTTTATTGACGTGTTGATCATCAGTTGTTCGTGGTTCGTCGTTAACGCTTTCTCGAACCTCTGTGAATAAATTGTACCAATCAAAATCACTTGCTCGCGACGAACAATAATCACCGAAGGCCTTTTTCAACATTCTGAACATTTTGGCGACAGAAGTTCGATTCCGGACACCAAATTTAATGGAACTTCTTCGTTGAATAATTGTTTCTTCTTCTTTATTGGCGTACCGTTGAATAATTTCACTTATGATAAAAATCGCCGATGCACTTAATGTACTTGAGAAAAACGAGCGTGTACTACACACAAATTAACATTTGGCATATATGTCACTGGCAGTCATACCAACCTGGAAAAACATATTTCGACGCATATTTTTGCGCGCGAAATTTAAATTAAAAAGTCTTACTATTTTTTGCCCACAGTAAAAATTTCAAACTGTCAAATGGATTTAAAGACCTTGCTCATTCACTTTAAATTAAAAAAAAAATTATTTATAAAAAATTTCAAAGACCAACAACTCTGATATTCATTTCAATATATTTGGTATTAATATTGTCTATAATTTTGTGTACAATCTTCTTATACATTATTATAATAAAGTTAAATAAAACATATTTTAAATTACAACTATAACTACTTATATATACGCTATAACTATGTATTTAATTATATGTACTGATATTATTTCTTTCGACAAGAATTCATTGAATAACATTACTTTATATATACGTACATATGCATATAATTACATAAGCCATTTGTAAATACAGTAATATCTACAGTTTAAATCCCTACTTATGTATATGTACAGGCTGTACAAAAACACTTTGTTCACATATACATATGCACATATGTATTTACTCATATTTATACGATATATGTACATTAATATTTCAACTTAACTAATTCACTGCATTTTCCGAATCTGTTATTGACCATCATGAGAATGGCAATTTGAAAAGCTACTTAATTATGTCTTTTAAAGAAAAAAGCATAATAATAATAAAATATTTTTGAGGTTAAGGTAAATATAGTTTGCGCTTTCCCGCTTATTTTAGCGTGTGTTGTAGGAGAAAAATGTAATAAAAATTTCCTTTTCCAGTTTTCTATAAGTAAATAACAAGAATATTGCCTAAATAAATAAGATAACTGTTCATTGCCCAACAAATTATAAAAATTTGACAACTGAAATGTAATAAGTGCGAACTCATAAAATGCTTACGTTTACAGTTATTGTAGTTAGCTGCATAAATTACACTGCTCGTACGCTTTTAAGAGACTAAAAGTGCAGGTAAATGTAATTCAAGACTCATTTGTATGAAATTAATTAATTTGTCTATACTTTAAGAACCCTAGGCCGGCCGTCTGTCCCATATGCGCAATTTCTACAGTGTAGTTAGATCATAGTCCTGTTTTATGTGTTGCAGATTCGCCATCATATCCGGTTGCTGCGTTGGCGGCGGCAGGGACGTGTGTGTGTGCTGATTGGCGGGATGAAGGTTCGCATGCATTTGATTGTTGTTGTTGGTTGCCTGCAAGCTGACAGGTACACCGTTAATGCCACCATTCGCATGACTATTTGGCATTTGTTGTTGTTGTTGAGATCCTGTGTAGCTGCCACTTCCGTTGTTACTGCTGTTATTGCATGGATGCTGGTGCAGCGCTGCAGCGTTAAGCATGTTCGATGGATCACTGGAGATAGGCATATACGGTGTGTTTGCCAGCGACGAATTGACATCGCCTATGCTTTCCAAACTGTCCGTGCGCAAGCACTGGAAAATATAATGAAATAGAGGAAATAATGATTAATATGAGTGAGTTCAGTACAAAAAAAGTCAAGAAAAAGCGTTAACTTCGACTGCACCAAATGTTAATTTGCTAGATATATTTGCTATATATTTATATATAACGAACTTTGCACCTAACGGAAAACGTTTTCCTACTTATTTCCATTCTAAACAATATGTTTGGAAATTTTAGATATCTTGTCAAGTAAAAAGCTTTCCATATATGAACTGAAACATACAAGTATAGTGGTCCAATATCGGTGGTTCAGACATATAAGCATCTTTTTAGATGCAAAGTTTCTGATAGATATATGGAAAGCGACCGATTAGACCACGTCCACCACGCAGTTAAGAAAAAATAGCAGTTATGGCTGAGAGTGTACAGGAAGACCATGGAGAGTCGATTCGTTGCCGTTCGCATCAACTCGGATCGACGTATGCATTGACTTAGCGCGTTTTACGTCGAGATCTTAAAATGAAAGCGTAAAACATACAGCTTGTGCATGAACTGAAGTCGCTCGGCTTTCCCAACCGACATCGCTTCGGTCTATGAGCTCTTGAAAAGTTCTAAAAATAACCGATGTTTGCGAGCCAAATTTTGTTCAGCAATAAGGCCCATTTCTGGCTCAATGAGTTTGTAAACAAGTAAAATTTCTGCATTTGGGGCGAAGAGCAACCAGAAAAAACAACGGTTTGGGAGGTTTGTGGGCCGATAAAATCATCAGTCCATTTTTTTTCAAAAATGATGTCGGTAAAAACGTATCCGTCAATGGCGACCGTTATCGCGACATAATAGTCGTTTATTAAAACGACTATTTGGTGATGTACTAGGAACTACGGGAAAAATATATATATGTATATGCCTGATGATGTATGATGCCTGAAAATGAAGCTCGTAATCTTGGCGACATTTGGTTTTAACAAGACGGCGCCACTTTACACACATCGCATAACTCATTGGATTTATTGAGAGAACTCTTCGGTGACCTTTTCCTGTGAGGATATGTAAAGTCTATGCGGACAATCCCGCTTCGATTCAGACCTTAGAACAAAACTTCACGAGTGTCATTCGCCAGTTACCAGACGAAATGCGCGAACGAGTCATGGACTCAATCATGGATCATCTGAGACGTAGCCGCGACCACCATTTGAAAGAGATAATCTTCAGAAAATAAATGCCAAAGAATGTTGTTTCGAATGATAATAAACATTCTCAATTACATTTGGAGTTTTTTCTTTAAAGAAACTAGGGAACCTCGAAATGGATCACGCTTTAATTAAATAATGATTTGCAGTCCGATTTGAGTGATTCTAAGAGATTATAATGCAAAGTAGGCGATAACCGTCCACACGAAATCCGATTTTACTCTTGATCATTTTTCGGTTTTTGTTGTTGTTTAGGAAGTGGAACAAAATAGTTTGGAGTTAACAGATCAAGATCGAATAAAAATCAATTTCCGAGTCGATCACGTAGTTTGACTGTCGTAAGATATGTAATATATCGTCTAAACTATATAAATTTACGTTCATAAAGTTGTGGGGAAGAATGTGAGATTCTAAATCTTGAAAGACCTATATATATACAATATCCTGAGTAAAGATCATTCCACGCTCCCTTTTCGATTTATTTTTTAACCATCGGAGCCAGCAATTCAACTTAATATTTCAAATATTATTAAAAGTATTCGATTTCACGGATAGAAAACGCGAGAGCATACAAATCTACGAATAGGAATATCAATAATGTAGGTGTATGTGAACACATATCTACATACATACTTCTTAAATAGGTGGTTTCAAACTTACCTCATTTATTACTGGAGGTTGTTGCGTTTGTTGTTGACTACTCTGCTGCAATTGTTGCTGCTGCTGCTGTTGTTGTTGCTGCGCTTGCTTCTTTGCACTCACTCTTTTCGGCTTCTTCGGCGCTACTGGTGTTGGATTTCCATTCGCATCGACCGTCTTCTTGCGCACATTCTTCGTGTTGGGCAATTTATTGTCTTTTTTCCATTTCATGCGTCGATTTTGGAACCAGATTTTGATTTGTCGCTCCGATAACACGAGTGTATGTGCGATTTCGATGCGTCTTCGTCGTGTGAGATAACGATTGTAGTGAAATTCCTTCTCCAATTCGAGTATTTGGTGGCGGGTGTAAGCAGTGCGTTGGCGTTTCGGCTCCATGCCCGGCTGATAGGAGCCATTTGCTGAAAATAAAAATGGTTTCAATTTAGTTATGAGAAAAATTTTTCAATAAAATATGAAATTACAAATTTCAAGCTGAGTAATTTAACATATTACTATATTATTTTCTCTATAAAATCTTAAAACTTGAAGTTATGATTAGAGCTCTCCAGCTTCAAGTTCATTTTTTGCCACTTAATTAACCGTTTTGCGCTTTTATCGCTGAGCCAAAACTTGAAGCCACCAAATTATGGTAAACTGACAGCTAATCGTTAAGTACTCCTCTCCATCCCCCCCTTTCAAGCGAGTGCGGCATTTGTGCCAAATGTTCGCGCATTTAATCAAACTTCAGCCAAATTCGTACTGACTCCTTGACTTTGGTGGAAATTTTTAATTTAACTTTGTCGGAAAACGAACACAGTTGTGCATTCGTATGCGAAAGGTGTGGCAACTGATGCGTCTGTCGCAGTCGCTGTCACTCTTTGACGGGGCAAAGGCCAGTGTGAAGCGTGTTGTTAGGCGACAGTACAATTAATCAACATCAAAAATGGTGAAGTGCACGAGGAAAAAACGGACAATAACTGATAACTAAGTGTATAACTTAAAAGAGACTTTCCCTCAAGGGCAACGGTAAGCAGTAAGCAGTTGGTTACTTTCGCGAGGCAACAAGAAAAATCAACCCTTTTCTCAAACGGTGGGCTCAAGAAAATTGTGTAAGTTTCACAAGAATTGCCAACACCTGCTGCCGCAGCGCAAAAGAACTTTCTTCAACACAAAAAGTGGACTTACATACAAACATACTATAAACGTGAATTCACTTGCGCAATTGTAAGTTTATTTACAGTTGTGGCAATCATTGAAAAATATATTAACTTAACGTGAAATATGAGTTGTGCTAAAGTGAAATATATTTGTCTTTTGGAGTGTTTTCAACAATTTTATATTTCTATTGTTCTTTCCCTCATTTACTGCTTCGTAACAAACATTGTAAATGGCTTTGTAATTGATTGGTTTTACAATCCGATAAACAATTTCAATGAAAGCTTTATTTTCGCTCAATAAATGTGTAAATAAGACGTAAAGACAGCCGAATGCCCAATTGGGAATAACATTTAAGATTAATAGAGAAATAACGGATGACAGCCGGTTTTTTATATAACTGTATAAGCGATTGTGAGATAGCGATCTCTTAGTTTCCAAATTTCGCAATAAATAGAAACAACTTTTGAGGCCAAGGCCATTTTCGGTTGGTGTTTCCCACGAAAAATTTGAACTATTACTTATCTGGCTAACTGTTTTATTATTTAAGTGCTTAGATCAGTGCACTGTATAGAAAATGCAGAAGTAGGTCTAATTTACTTCTTTCAAGTCATTTCGTCGCCTATTACGGCATTCGGCAAGAAACTCATCAGGATAATAATTATTTCTCATTAATGAATACTCGTACAGCTTTTACAAACTATTTTTCCACCATATTGGGTCAAGAGTTTATATACCAGTTCTGTCGTCCTAGCTCCACAGGTTTTGAGATATCATTCTTGAATTTTCACATATCCTTTTCTCCCCAAGAAATTGCTCTTTTGCCGGAAACAACGCCACTATCAAATCACTATTGGATATAGCTGCTACTCAAACTGACCGATCAAAGTCAAGCTCTTATACGGAAAACTTTTTTGTTAGACAAGATATCTTCAAAACGCTTGGCGTAGATTATCATCAAAAACGCTGCTATAATTTTCGAAAAAGAATTGAACAGATCGACCTACTATAGCATATACTGCCATAGAGCTGACCCAACAAACTCAGGTCTTTGTGTGGAAAACTTGGCTTACGGGTTTCAAAAAATCATTTTTTTTTGTCTTATTAAATTCTCCAACACCTTTGGAATATTGTCCTAAATTTTCATGTTTATCGGAGCAATAGTTTCGGATATACAGCCTTGTGAACTTGTGCGCTCGAGGCTAGCTAGGCTAAGTGCGCCATCTTTAAATGCGTTTTTCTCGAAACTGTGTTTTTGAAGTCGGTTGGTAAAACTTCTCGAGAATTACTCAACGATTTTCATAAAATTTTACACAGGCCTTGAGATACAATTCTTAAAGACTTGGACGAAGGATTTTATTTTCGAATACAACTATTTGTAGAAAAATGTCGAAATTTTAATTTTTTTGTAAAAATGTCTGCAAAAAATCGAATTTTCAGTTATTTCCTTCGTCCAAGTTCTAAGTTAAGATTTTAACTAAAACACGTATTTTTTTCAATTGATGGTCCTGTAAAGAGTTATCCTCCCAAAGCGAGCGCATCTTTTTTCAGAGTAGTCACCGGAAATGTCGCATTGGCCGAGTTTTAAATATTTTTTTTTTCAACAAATTTCAAAATTTCTTTGTTAATAGTGTATGTTTGTAACAATAAAAAATTCTAATAAAATATTTAATTTTTTATATGAAAAATAATAATAAAAAAAGGCTATTTTTACACGGAGAAACCCATGTAACTCATTAAGGTATCTTCATGAAATTTTGCATAGATTATTATGCAAGGCAGCTCTATACCCTTTTATACCATAAAATCCGCTCCTGTGAATGGTAAGTAAGATTCTTTTTGTCTCCATTTTATTTTAGCGAAAATTCCTTTGCTTTTTCTTTTATAACAGAACGCGGTTACACGATGAAAAAATCAATAATACCAACAGCAAAAGTGCCAAATGTTGTTGTACGATAACTGCGTATCATTTCACATAACAACAATGCCAATGAATGCAGTTCTTGATGACGGATGGCAACCCGACATCAGCCTAACCAACTGCTATCCCCCAAATGCGTAGTCATTGTCTCGATTTCTTAAGCAGTCGGAGAGTGTTGATTGCATGCTTAATGTGGCAACAAAAAAGAGGCCAATTTATTACACGTAAAGTGCCGTATCATTGGGATGATACAACTTAAATAAAGGAGCGAGGGCCAATCAAGCTATGAAACAACTAACTGTATACTTATATACCATACATAGTAAGTGTAGGTATAATTTAGTTTGCTTGGAGTTATCGTAATATCTTGTAAGTTATATAATCTGAGGGTAAAAGCATTAAAGAAAAAACAAAAAAAATATTACTTAAAATATTTTCTTCATTTTTGTGTGCTTTCATCGGCAACCAGTTTCTTAGAATTATTTAAGAACTGTTTATTTGACTATTGTCTTGGAATAAAAATTGGTCTTCGGCGGCCTTTAAAACATGTTTAACAACTTATGAGGGGCACACTAGTTGCTGGCTTCTGTTAAGAGAGACCGCTTAAGACTCACGCTTTATTTGGTTATACTGGGTAGTCGAAAAAGTCTTTTCGTATTTTGTCAATAGAGAATTTAAAAAAATTAAGTTGAAGTTTGCTTAGAAATATGAAAAGACTACCCAATATAAATAAGCTTTCGACGAATCACCTTACTAATCGGCGCCGTTTTGAAGCAACCACCTTCTCATTTATACATAAATACATGATATTCATATATACTATATTTATCTACATACATATGTACATAAAAAAGCAAGAAACAAGTAGCAATTGTGATGGAACTTTGTAAAAATAAAAATACCGTAACGAAAACATCAAAAGGCAATTACCATAGCATGTGGCAAAGTCTTCGGGTGAAACGAAGACAATGGACTTGCTGATATGGGCCAATTTTCGACTTCACTCCATTCACCAATTTTCCAGAATTGAAACTTGTAGTACGTCTTCGCCGGCTGATCGGCTGATGTTTCTCGCTGTTGTCGGCGTGTTTGTTTTCCTCACAATTTATGCATGATTGATCGCACAATTATGACTTAACGCTTTTGAAAGACACTACTGCAGCCAACGCATGCGCGAGTACATATGTATATACATACAAGTATGTACATATGTATGGTACATACTTTACGTTATGTAGGTGAAGTAAGTAGAAATCCGAAAAAGTGCGCCGGTTTCATTGTCACTTGCCCCTTTCTTGTTTTGTTGTTTTGCTTCGCTTCTTTCGCTTTGCTATTTGAATGTTCAAGCCATGTTGCCGGCTTATTAGTCTGCTCGCAGTTAATTTCGTTTATCTTTTTAATCCGAACGCGATCAGTTTTACCTTGCCGCTCGAAGACAATTCGACTGCGGTATGTGTAGGTTCGACAAAATCGACAACGAGTGCGTGTAAACAGCTTAGAATCGTTGCGCGACACCGGCAACTGGGCATACGCAAACGTCGAACGCCGTCGACCACCGGCCAACAGTCGCCGATAACATTGTTACTTCCGTCGCTTGATTGTAATGAACGACAACCTTTAATTATTGTTTTCCTTCACACCCATCCGCAACGCGGTTGCTTCTCGTTTGATCGGTGGCACATGGAAGCGAGTGTATTTCATAAAATATGATTAATTATCGCGACAACACTTTAATATGTAATTTAATGATTATTTTTACTTTTTACGCGTTTTTGTCAGGCTTCTGAATTTATGCTGGACCACCGTTGTGACTCTTTGTATAAAAGTAACGGAGCGTTTAGGAAATTAGCACATATTATTATTGAATTTGCATAAAATTACAGAAATACGATCTTCCGTAGATAATAGCCATAAGTTGTCGATTTAAATTTTAATCTTCATTAATATTTATTTACTGTTATTTTTAGTGCTAATTAGTTATTGAAGGGAGATATTAAATTTCTTTATGAATTAAATTTTTGTTTCGATCTTTCTTCATTCAAATTTGAATAATCTCCTATGTTTATGCCAATCTCTCTAACTTTTGTAATCGATCAGCGTCTGGAGGGTATTTATCCGGAGGCTATTCTGTAACTGAACCGTATTGATTGACAGATGGCACAAAATCATGTTTTCACATAAATTTACGAATGCTGAACTTTCGTTTTATTTTCGGACTACAAATGTTGCTATGTATATTTTTTTGCATTTCGGAACAGTATTAGGATTAAATGAAAAAGAAAAAAATAAGACTTGGGAGTTGAATTTTACTCAAAAACTCATCCGATTCCTTCCATTCTTTTAATTTGTATAGATTATAGAATTATATGTTCACAATTGGAAGTAGTAATATATCCATGAGAAATGTTGGCGATATGTAGAAGAAAGTCTCTCAAAATATTTTAAAACTTGTTCTTTTTAACTTTTTTCCCAGATGAGTCAACTTCTACCTATAAGATTAGCGAGATTAGCTCTATAATTAGGCATCAAAAAATTTGCTTCAATCAAGCTTGTTATTAAAGAGAATGTTGGTTCATAATCTTACATGGGTTTACGGGTTTCAAAAAATTTTATCTCCAGAATATTATGCTAAATTTTCAAGTTATTGGGAGTAATAGTTTCGGAGATACAACCTTGAGGACTCGAGGCTCGAGGCTAGCTAGGCTAAGTGCGCCGTCTTTAAACGCGTTTTTCTCGAGACTGTATTTTTGAAATAGGTTGGCATGATTTCTCGAGAACTACTCAACCGATCTTCATGAAATTTCATCCAGGTCTTTGAGATACCATTCTTAAAGACTTGGGTGAAGGATTGTTTTTCGATTACAACTATTTAAAAAAATGTCAAGAAATGTTCACTGAAATTTTCATTTTTTTTGTAAAAATGTCTGCCAAAAATCCATTTTTCCGGTTTTTCCCTTCGTCCAAGTTCTAAGTTAAGTTAAGGTTTTAACTAAAAAACGTATTTTTTCACTTTAGATGATTTTATAAGGAATTATCCTGCCAACGCGGCCGCATCTTTTTTCCGAGGGGTCACCGGAAATGGCGTGACAATGGTCGAGTTTAGAATTTCTTTGTTAATAGTATATGTTTGTAACAATAAAAAACTCTAATAAAATATTTTATTTTTAATATGAGCAAAAATTACAAAAAATCTCTTTTTTAAGCAAAGAAGCCCTTGTAACCCTTAAAGGAAAGCGGCTGCATATACATATACTGTTTTGTAGAGCACAAAACCAATGGGATTGCCAAAAATGCCAGCCGACTGACTACCGAACCAGTACAAGTCGCTAAAATCAATACATAATAAGACTTCTCAGTGGACTGACAGACTGATCAAGGTCAGATTAGATACCTTAAGTACTTCCAGAATCGCTAATATTATGTACAAAGCTCTCATACGGTCTCGAAAAGACTGCAGGAGTGTTGTGAGCCTAATGACCCGATCAAAACTTACTGACACGATCATCAATAACGCCGTCCGATGAAATAGTCATGACAGAGATGCTGCAACACCTACTCTGCTTCTATCCAGCCTGATCTAGAACTCGTCTTAGATATCTAGCAGCTTCGCGGTTCAAGGAACTAGATGAAGTGTCAAAATTATATATTAAGTCTCTCTTAAGGTTCGCAGAAACCATTGACGTGCTGTATGACGAATACTTCAGCTCGAATTAAGGTGAACTTCTGACATTACTAAGGGCCAGAAAGTCGATGTAAGGTATGACTACCAGCTAATATAGCCTAAGCTAACCTAAAAGCAGTATTGGCATGTTAGATCTTTTTTGTTGGCTTCAAATTCAAAAAATTTAAATTTTAAACCATTTATCATAGATCTAGCAAGATCCGGTAACAGCCAAACCTTTACGTATAAAGATTCTTTGAGAGTAATACGCCGAAATTAATATCTAAAAGAGGGGACTTTAAATGCCCACCTCCCAGACCATTCTTTTTGATGCATTTTCTACTAGTGATAACTTAAATTTCAAATCTGTCCAGCTATTTTCTTCAAATATTTATATATTTATATTACTTTTCCACGTTTGTTATGTTTCCCTTTATTTCACCTCTCCAAACGATTATAAATATTATCTTATTTAGTTTTCAAAACTCCAAATTTAATACAATTTAACAAGTCTTACTAAAGTGTGTGTTTTAAGAAAATATTAAACAATTTCTGTACGTTCACCATATTTGAGAGGGGCATGTATGTACATATGCACATGTTTCACATGTTTTATGGAAAAAACAAGTCAACATTTCAACAACAGCGGGAGCTGCATCAGCAGCTTGTCACATGACTTGCAATTTGTTGCTTAAAATAAATATGAGCTCATAGCAAATTCATAATACGAACAAGCGTTGCTCGTTCGTGGCGACCAGCCCACTCTAACTCACGCCGCGTAATGTATTAAAGTAAGGAAAATATTTTAAATTAGATACCGTGAACGCATGAGCTATGTTTTATACGCTATCACTAAAAACGCTTAGTTGTTGAGTACGGCACATAGCAAACAACTCTGAAATTAAAGTTACACACAAGTGAAAACAACTAAAACTTGGGTTAAGGTTACATAGAGCAATAATATTTTCCGGTTTTACTGTTAGTGTAAGATTTTTACACAGAGTGTGAATAACAGTTTAATTTGCCTGACAAAAATATATTCTTATAACAATTTTATTCTTATATCAATTTTGAAAAAAAATAATAATTTCGAATATTTAACTTAATTCCGTTCAAAGCATTTTTGTCAAATATAAGTAGTGAATCTTCAGAGCTGAACCTCTTTATGACGATAGAAATCAATA
Organism: Bactrocera neohumeralis; assembly: GCF_024586455.1. Classification (NCBI taxonomy): domain Eukaryota; kingdom Metazoa; phylum Arthropoda; class Insecta; order Diptera; family Tephritidae; genus Bactrocera; species Bactrocera neohumeralis. The sequence goes on along the minus strand of NC_065919.1, from coordinate 83,696,505 downwards.
ACAAAGTAAGTGACCTTCTAGGAGAAGTTTCCAGGAACTGTTTTGGGCCCTTACTAGGAACGGGGAAAATCTTGCTATGAAGTGATGACGTTAATCAAAGTTTATCTCTTCCTAAAACTTTAAAACAACTTCTATAACATCCTAATTTGAATATAAGATATATAAATATATAAATATAAAATCATTAATAAGTTCTTCTCTTGAAACAAACGAACGTTAGGTCGTTCAAATGTTGTTCAACTGTAGGTTGTTACTTTTTTGTTTAGCGCGAAGTTTGATTGCTCTTTTGTGTGTGGGTATTAAACTTTTTTCTAAATGAACACGTCAAAGTGAACTGACATACAACCATACCTACCTATAATTGAACAAAATAATAACTATATGCATGTGGGCTGAATTAAGCCTCCCCAAATTCGCGCAAATAGAATTAAATGCTACAATTTAAACTTAGTAATATAATAGGTTGTCAAAAAAGTCTTGCGGTATTTTCGCTAGTTGGCGCTGAAAGCGCGTAGTTCTAGTTTTATTTGTCGCATCGGGTCATGCTATACCTTTTTGGAAAGCTCATTTCACGCGCTAACACGTGTTTGATTGATTGTCGTTTCTTTTAAGTCGTTCGTGAGTTATAGCGTCGCAAACATGGAGCAAAATAAAGAGAAATAAATACGATAAAGGCAAAAATGCATCTCACGCCGCCAATAAAATTTGTGCAGTTTATGGACCCGATACAGTTTCCATTTCCACCACACAACGATGGTTTCAACGTTTTCGTTCTGGTGTAGAGGTGGTCGAAGATGCGCCACGCTCTGGAAGGCCTGTCGTCGAAAATTGCGATAAAATCGCTGAATTGGTCGAAAGAGACCGGCATAGTAGCAGCCGTAGCATCGGTCAAGAGCTGGGCATGAGTCATCAAAAATTCATTTCAATTTCAAAAAAAAAATTCAATAAAAATACCGCAAGACTTTTTTGACAACCCATTATATGAGAGTTAATAGTTAGTTAACTTATAAAAATATATATAGGTAGTTGATGAATATTACTTAAACTTATTTATTGAATTTATAGAGGGTGTTTTTAGAAGCACTTCTTCTTCTATTTCTAACCAAAAATCAAACCGACCCAACAAAAAGCATAAGTGTAAGGTAAATCGATTTAGCACCGTCCGTCTATCCGGCTATCTGTATATACGCGATTTAGTTCTTCAATTTTTAAGATATATTTTTATATATTTTTTCCCAAGAAGCTACTCATCTGTTGGAATCATCAATATCGCCTATAGCTCCTACACAAACTGAACGATCAAACAAAAGGCCTTGTATGGAATTTTTTTCATTTAGGCATCGCTACAATCTCCGCAGAAATTGTTGAGATCCTACAACTATAATATACATATGTACATATATGTAGCTGCCATACAAACTGAATCATATCAAAAAATGTTTATTGGACAAGATATACTCAGGAAATTTGACATGGAAAAATGTCCAAGGCAGCGCTATATTTTCCGAACAACTACTAACCGATCAATAGGAAGTTCTTTTATGAAACTTTTTTTGTGCAGGGTATTTTATCTGCGATGCAACCAGAGTTAACGCTTTTACTGCTTTTTGACTTACTAAATAATTACTCTACTGAACTTCTTTATGAAGTAAATCGGGTATGACAGATGATCCAAGTTAAAGTACTTTTTCAATAGCCTATGACAGATCACGCATGAGTCGCGTCAAGTTGTCATATTATTTTTATTAAGTATTATTTACCATTTCATCTTGGAAAGATTTCCGCCTGAACAACGTTTACAAATCGTTCAACTTTATTACGAAAATTCACGTTCTATGAAGAATATGTTTCGCGCGCTTCGCTCAACTTATGGTCAACATAATCGGTCTATTGAGCGTAGTATTCGCAATATCATCGACCATCTTGAAACTCAGCATTCATTATTGGATAATATTCGACCGAATAGACCACGTCCAGCAAGCAGTGAAGAACATTTATATAGCAGCCGTAGCTGAGAGTGTACACGAAGACCGTGCAGAGCCGATTCAGCGCGTTCGCAGCAACTCGAACTGGCGTATGCAACGACTTGTCGCATTTTACGTCGAGATCTTAAATTGAAAGCGTAGAAAATACAGCTTGGGCAAGAATTGAAGCCGTTCGACTTTCCCAAGCGACATCAGTTCGCTCTATTGGCTATTGAAAAGTTATAAGAAGACCCGACGTTTTCGAGCTAGATTTTTTCAGCGATGAGGCTCATTTTTGGCTCAATGGGTATGTAAACAAGTAAAATTACCGCATTTGGTTGAAGATCAACCTAAAGAGATACAACAGCAGCCATTTATTCAGAAAAAACAACGCTTTGGGGTGGATTGTGGGCCAGTGGTCCATATTTCTTCAAAAATTATCCCGTTGAGAAGGTTACCTCAATGACGACCGTTATCGCGACTTGATAACCAACTATTTGATGCCTGAAATTGAAACTGCGACATTTGGTTTCAAGATGACGGCGCTACTTTCCACACATCGCCTCATTCAATGGATTTATTGAGAGAGTACTTCAGTGAGCAGACAATTTCACGTTTTGGGCCGGTCAATTGACCACAAAGATAGAGTGATATCACACTGTTTGACTGTTTTCTGTGCGGATATGTAAAGTCAAATATCAATGCGGACAATCCCGCTTCTATTCAGGGTTTGGAACAAAATATCACGCGAGTCATTTGCCAGTTACAAGTCGAAATGTCATCGAACGAGTCATCGAAAATTGGACTCAACGGATGGACCTTCTAAAACCGAGCCCCAGCCAACATTTGAAAGAGATAACCTTCAGAAAATAAATACCAAAGAATGTTCTTTCGAATGATAATAAATAATAAAATTTGGAGTTTCTGTGTTTTTTCTTTAAAAAAGAGGGAACTTCGAAATGGTTCACCCTTTATTATTGCATCAATGCTATATTTTAATACAAACATAATATATGTGTGTATATCTAATATTTTACGCCAGGAAGTTTATTTCTAAATACCAGCATAGTCTAACAGCTGTTGTAAATTCCTAGTAAACCATTGAACAATGGAGACTTGATGCGAACTGTTAAAAAAAAGTAATAAAGCTTATTGACCAACGAAAGCGAACAAAGCCGACTAACGATCACGCATTTGCCGCGCGAGCAAAGAACGAATACAAAAGCTGCAAGTGACCTTGAAAATCGTTTTAATGCGAACTTAATTCAAAACATAAAGTGAGCCGCTTTGGCGCTATTGGGTATTAAATTGCCGGCTGAAATCAAACTCAGATTTTCAGCTTTTCCTTTGACAACTATTATTCTAATATTTTCCAAACACAATAAAAAAATTAAAAAAACACTGTGGCTTTTAGTCGATATAAATGAAGTGGACCACCTTACGGATAGTTACGATTTCATTTTAGTGCAAGTTAGGCTGCAAATTGTAGAATAATGGATAATTTAATTGGCGCAAAGCGTTAAAGAACCAAAGTCAGCGAGCTAATACAAAAAAAATAATATCGATAAAGGGTGTGCGATATTGAAAAGTTGTTTATTTGTTCGCTTTTGTAATGGCGATGAGTACTGATTGTGGTGTGTCGGCCGAAAGAGCGCTAATTAAGCTGCGAGGTACGACCAAGGCCGAGATGTGCAGTTTTTTGTTTGCTTTGGAGCTTTTACTGTTTGACAGTGCAGGAGCAAGGGAGAGAGCAGTAAAAGTGAGGCAGTTTTAATTTGCCGTTCATTCGATGTTGAATGCGTCGCCAATGCGATTGATGTATTTGTCTCTTTGTCAATTCGTTTGTCTGGCACTGTTGTTTTCATCGAAACTGAGTATTCGTGCCTCATCTGTCATATAAAAGCGAACTTTTCAAATTCAACTCCGTCATTCTCGACATTGTCGATATTGCGCCGTTGTGCTGTTGTGCTGTTATGCTGTTGTATTGCTGCTGATTTGTGGATGCTGGCGATGACGATGACGGTGTTTGTTGCTTGTTATGTCGAGTTTTTGGTTTTGTTTCTGCTGCTGTTTTGCAGCGTTTTTTCTCTGTTCAACATTTTCGTGTTGTATGTATTTCGATTTTACAATTCATAACCGTCTGTGTTGAACATATTCGCGGCATCTGTGCGCCGCCTGCATCTCCTTGGAGCGGTGGATGTGATTTTTCGCAAGTCATCAAGTGACTGCGCGCGCACGCCTTGTCTCTGCGCCGCATTTGGGAAACTCATCAGGGGCAGCCGGCGGAGCGCGTACTGTAGCGAATGCTTATTTGCCATTGAAACTCGCTTACAAGGCTGTGTACTCGCATGACCAGAGATTTATTGAAATCGCCCGTGTTAAAACCTAATATTGAACTTGTGCTTTGAATTTTTTCTACGGCTGTTGTTATTTCGTAATTTTGCGATTTGTGATTTTTTCTTAGCGCCACATTGAAACCATCTCTAAGTCATTTTATAGATATTGCACTGGGCGGTTGTGTAGAGGAATGTACATATTGTACATTTATTCTCTTTAGATAAGCGTTTTTTCATGGCAGTTTTGAAAAAATTATACGTTTGGATATGTTATTTGATGAACTTTGATACTTAGATATGGAACACTAAAGTATAAGAACAATTTTTAATAACAATTCCGTATTTTTAATAACAATATTTGTTACCAAGCTTTCGGCAATGTTATCTTAGTATTACAATTATAATCAAAGGGCTCAATGAATGGATGCTTTGTACGTCATTTATCTCAAAACTACCTTGTTCGGCGTGCCGTTGATGGAAAAAAAAATAATCCATCCGAATCACTTGAAATTTTAATATGGTGTTTATAAGATCAATATTAGGGACTACGATCAAATTTTAATTTTAAGAACAAAAATAGCTGTTTTCAGAATCTGAACTTCAAAAGCGCGAAATTTTTTTAATTAGATATCATTTTTTTTTTTGGTTGTGGTCTCAGCGATAGCTGCACTCCTACTGATTAATAATTTATTTGGTTTGCAGATATTCTGAAGAGTCAAAATTGACAACGGCACCTGGAGTCATTTTTTAAGATAGCTTTTTTTGAACGCCATTTTTAATATTATTAAAAATTTTTTTATTTAACAAAAAAATATTTTTGTACTTTTCATAAGTGTATAAATAAACTGTAAATATTTTAAATTGATTGCTCTTATTTTAAGCCTTAAAAAATCTAGAAAACACCCTTAATTTGAGTGTTCTAGACCACCGGGAACCCTTAAGCAATACCAAAAGCCCCTTCAGGATCGAGAAAGAACTCTCCGAGCTATTCGATGCTCCAGACAAGGCGACTCCTTTTCGTGCGACTTCTTCCATCTACTGCTGGGGAAAATAATTCGAGCTTCAGAGCTGAAAAAGTGCTAATTGTGCTGAAAAGGCACAATCTTCTTCAAGACAACTGCTGACGTACGCCGATGACATCGATATTATTGCTATATCGTCATAAAGCATCCGCAACTTGTCTCCCTCGCCACTTTTGACAGTCATAACTTCGAAGTTATAGATAATTTCGTCTATCTTGGAACCAATGTTAACAGCAACAACAATGTCAGCCTCGAAATCCAAAGCAGAATAAACCTTACCAACAGGCGCTACTTCGGACTGAGTAGGCAATTGAGAAGTAAACTCTCTCGACGAAACTCTACAAGTCACTCATCATCCCCGTCCAGCTATATGGTGCGGAGGCATGGACGATGACATCTTATGAGTCGGCGTTGCGAGTTTTCGAAGAAAAGGTTCTGCGGAAGATTTCTGATGACCATAAATCGACGGTCGATTGAACAATGAGCTGTACGAGATATACGACGACACGATACGGCACATTATTATCGAGAAAAGATTATATATGAATTTTGTTAAAATATCTTATGTATGGAAGAATATTTTCGGAAAAAGACAATCATAGCCACATATTCGGTATCGGAAATTTTTGGATGCGGAATGGAATACCTTAAGCAACATTTGTTCAACATTTTATTCCGATTATTTCGTTGGTAATTGATGAATGAGAAATGTGCAATTTAAAATATTGATTTATGGAAAGTCATTCTGATTGCGATCAGCTCTTCACAGTATTAGGCAAGAATGCCGGAATAATGTTCCGCATCAATGTTAAAATTGCTCAATTTTCGAGGTATAGATTTCACCCAAAGGTGGATGGAACCACGCTCATTGTCCAATTTTTCGAACCGTCTTTGCTGAGAAAGATAATATTTCTGACGATATTACTTCAGTTTTTTTTAGGATAATGTGAATATCAAATTTGACTCGGACTCGGACTGCATATAAATTGCGCGAGGAAGCCGAATCGATCAAACATTGTTTCCTAGATTGGTACGAAATTTGTCTTACAACCGACTGATTTTGATCTTCATTTGTTAACTATTGTATGTTAAACAGTTGTTTGTTTACGACACGAAAAGTTTGTGTGGCTAATTTCACCATGGAAAAAAATTTAACAAATATAAATTCTTGAAATTTTATTTTACCAATTTATCGTTGAAAATATTACAGAACTGATTTGGGTAGTCTATCTTATCATGAATAAAAATATTTCAGTAACACAACGCATTCAGTGAAGGGCGTAAAGTCATCAAAAACTTGCCTTATGTGAGTTGTCCATCCAACTCTGGTGATGGGATAATATCGAAAACGTTAAGGAGACAGTGCTTGAATATCACAATATTAGCATCGGAGATAAAACAGAGGATCTCAGCATCTCTTACGAATCAACTCAACACATTTTTAGTAAATGTTTTGTGTAGAAGCGTGTCTGTGCTATTCTTCTTTATAGGCGTAGACACCCCTTACACGGTTATAGCCGTGCCTACGCTATACTAGTACGAAAAGACCTGATTCTTTTGCAAAAATGACATCGAATAAAACTCCCTAAAGCGATATTTGGCAATAAAGCTCAGGACTCTATATTAATCAAGCGCATTATTAACGTTAATATTAAAACTTTTATAGTCTAGTTCAAGTTTTGGTTATGGTATATCATAAAAACTCTCTCTTAAGGCAGATTGTGTGAGATAAAATTATTTCTTTAGAAAAAATACCTTAACGTTCAGCGAAAAAAAATTTTATCATTTTATTAATTTTTGTTGATAATTTTAAGGAAAATATGTATTACTAATAACAATTCCAAAAAACTATAAAAATGATTATTCCGTATGAACATTGTATCGATTAGGCAAATGCGTTAATATGTTAACCGATATTACGCTTTTATAGTATTTAAGGCGCTACTAGGCTTGTGTGCGGGAAACATAAAGAAGAGTGCTATAAATGGGCTTTTTACTCTTTCTTTATCTTTTAACACGCAATGTAATTAATTCTTCAACGCATTTCATTAATGGCTTTCTAGTTTGTGGATAGGCCGATGATCAAGAAAAAGTGCATTGGGGAATACACATAAATATACATATGTACATATGTATATATGTACATATAGTATATGAAGTATAAATGCTATTATGTGGTATTTTCGTCGACGGTAGCGCGTTCTAGTAGCCAGCTGATAATTGCATTTGAGGCACAGGCCGAAAACAGAATGAATTGTGTCACAACTCAAATATGTTCTTAATTACGGTATTTACAGTCACATGTTTAGCTGAGGAGGTTTGTCCACGCATATGTGTTGACATGGCGCTCAGCTATTATTTTTAGTCATAAGAAAACCATACTTAAGTATTATACACTGCAACGCTTACTAACTAACAGCTAGCAGTGCTGGCCAAAAGATATACCCTATTGAAGTTCTAATTTCATATTTTTTCGAAAGAGCGCTTCGTTGACTATTAAATTGTAGAATAACTATTATATTGGTTAGTCGAAAAAGTATTTTCGTATTTTATCAATAGATGTCGTTGCAGTAGTATATCTCCAATGCTACCAATCACATTGTGTCATACTATATAGTGTTGGAAAGATGAGATTTTAAGCAATCCGGGGAAGTTGAAAAAAAGTTACAGCTGAGCAAAAATGGGTGAAAATAATGAAGAAATTGGCTGTTTTGAAATTTTTTTTATAAAAAAGGGAAGAAAATTTAAGCTAGACTTTTCCGACTCATTATTTTCCAATTTGGTTAAATAAAACTCAAATGTGGCTACCGCTAATTTATTTTTCCACCAAAATCTAGCTTTAAAGCGCTTGGTCCCCGCAACATCGCTTTTACACCTTGCCACAGCAAACTTTCACTGCTATCTGAGATGAAATGTCAATGTGCAGCCGATTATGCTGATGATGAATATCAAATGAATGTTCAACAAGTAATAAGCGATGAATGCCCTCCAGAGAACAACCAGCAACCGTTTGAAGGAGATAAATACTTGAATGCCTTTGGGCACAACAGTTTCATACAACAACTTTGCAGCAACATGCTGGCAACTACTGTCGAACTAATGCAACGCACAGTGCCACAATCGCGCACAAGCGGCGATGACACCGACCGAGTGACGGATGAGCCGTGTCATTCGATGTTAATGTTGTGACATTTATCATCGACTCGTGTCCATAGTACATGCATACCTCAAGAGTGTGTAGATATGTATGTGTGTGCTGCGTTATAGGAACCTGATTATCGCTCTGCGCTGCGGCTGGCGCTGACTCCGAAAACTATCTGAATCATTTGACATTTGAGCATTTGACTCTTTCGCTGCTTAGCCGGCCAACACACAGTGCAAGTTCAAGAACCCACATTCCACGCTGACGCTGTGCGCTTTGTTAAAAATGAGCTACACTTCAACTCAAAAATATTTTTGAATATCTATACATACATACATGTAATTGAATTATTAATAGAGGCGTTTGGCTTAGTGTGATGTTGGCCAGCGTTTAAGCATGTTTCTATCCCACGGGAGTCATTTACCATATTTTAAACAAACAATTAGTGCGGCATGTCATAATAAAATGATATTGAAACTCTCAGTCGCTCTCTCTTCTTACTCAAGCGTGGTAACTGCAGGTAATTAAGTGGAACACAATTATTATTATTTATAGTTTGAAATCTCATTTAAGCGACGAATATCTCGAAGTTGGATTGTAAGTGGCGAAAGACACTCGTGCCACCGTACTACACACGCACTTCGTGGATTGAAGTGCCCTTTCGGCACTTGATCTATTTTAATAACACTTTGAACGTGCATATGTTTGATTAATGACTGTTAAATATGTCACTTAGTTTTTAGTTAATGAAGTTTTAATGCTGTCTTTAGCGCCTTTTAGACATTTAATAGTGGAACTATTCAGTTGCATTTAGTATACGGTTTTTTATGCACTCACCAACGCCCGCCACATGTATTTTCTTCATCCATGGATATATGATTCTTTCGCCATCTGTTGTTTCGCCCATTAGATCGTCGTCGGTATCCGAATCGCCCAAATCATCATCATTTCCATTTGAGCCCAACTCGTCCGGCGATCTGTCCAACATCAGACGATCCTCTTCCAGCATGTCATCCTTAAAATATGGAGATTAGCAACAATTAATCATTTCATGCAATCAAATTTAATGCAAACTCGTTTTTAATACTAACATTTTCCGAGCCAGTATCATCACAGCGTAACCGCATGCCCAATTCCTGTAGTTGTTGTCCGGCGGGTGCGGCTTCCTCGATGCGCTTTTCCAATTTGAGACCTTTAAGAAAACACTATTAGTCGTCAAATTTATTTCATATGCTTTTTGAAGGAACAAATATACTATATATGCTAAAGATATTATCTCATCTGAGGCTGTCGTGTCCTTTTGGCTATAACCGCGTAAGAGGTGGCTACGCCAATGGAGGATAAAGAAAGATCTTGAACTTTGGCATGAGATTGAAGAACTGGTCAAAAACGAAGCGCTCGCAAACGCTACGCAAAGGATATCAGATTATCAGGTTTTAAGGAGAGCGATCCAGATTTGGCCCTATCTGCCCATTCTAATACCAATATTTGAACTCAATTTAAAGAAATTAACAATTAATTTTTTTATTAAATAAATATCTTTTAAAATTAAGACAATTGTATTACCCTTAAATGAATAAAAATATATGTATCTTCATGGGTTCACGCCTTATAATAAATTCATTACCTGACAAAATCCTATTTTTTTTTTAATTTGGAGAAAGGGTATTCCCAGCTTATATAAGAACTTATGTTGAAATTTGTTTTGAAATGTTAGACTGAGAGTTAAAGGTTATGATTTTAATTAAGCAGAGAAGAAAAGAAGAGACAAACTTACGGTGTTACATGGGTGTACGGGTTTCAAAAAATCCATTTTTTCTATTTTTTCTCAATTCTACCACACCTCTAGAGTATTTTCATAAATTTTCAAGTTGATTCGAATATTAGTTTCGAAGATACAGGCATGATAACTTGTGCGCTCGAGGCTAGCTAGGCTAAGTACGCCGTCTTTAAACGCGTTTTTCTCGAAACTGTGTTTTTGAAGTTGGTTGGCAAGATTTCGCGAGAACTACTCAACCGAACTCAACCTTTATTAAATTTTACATGCGTCTTTGAGATACAGTTCTTAAAGACTTGAACGAAGGATTTTTTTCTGATTACAACTATTTGAAAAAAAAGATGTCTCGAAATTTTCACTAAAATTAAAATTTTTTTGTAAAAGTGTCTGCCAAAAATCCATATTTCAGTTTTTTTCCTTCATCCAAGTTTTAAGTTAAGGTTTTAACTAATAGATTTTAACTAAAAGGTTTTAACTAAAACCTGTAAACAAGTGAGCTTGAGAAAATGTTACTGCTTAACATTATTTCCAACCCAAAAACCAAAAAAAACTATTATTACTGTGGATTATTAGATCTAATAATCGAAGAACAAGTCACAATTATGCTTTTGACAAAATGGCGGTATCTAAAAAAAAAAGTGTTTTTTTCACTAAAGAGTTGTTTAAAAAATCTAAATTATTATCAAAATCATATTTCTTCGAGCTTCACAAATATATCTAGAAGATTGTTTGAATGTTTCAAGTCGATCTGTCCAGCCATTTTTAAAAAATTTTCTTCAACGAAACAACGAATCGCGTTTAAAGTTTCGGGATCAGATTACAATGAGTTCACAATTCATAAAATTCGAAGTTTTGGTATGAGATTACAATAAGTTCACGAATTCATACTGAAATCATATATATTCTTATCTACGAAACCTTATACCGGATCAACATGAAATTTTGGAAGAATATTCTCAGATATATCTACTTTCAATAAATATGTATATAAATATTTGAAATTATAACGCCTTATAAGAATTATTGGATCATCGAGTCATCTTAGAAAACTTGGTTAATAGTCTGACAAGATTACGAAACCACACTATGTGCCTATATGTGTATGGCGCCAAATAAGTAGAGCTCTTAGTTATTCAAAGAAGCCTAATTGAGAAGAAACTTCATGTACTCTTAACATTCTTTTGTTTAGAAAACGGTCGACACAAGTAAGGAAATACCAATAATGTTTGGAAATGTCTTCAAATATAAAATTAGAAATTATTAAAGCGCTCGATATACTAAAGGCAACGCTAAACCGACTTTGTACATCATTTAATTTATTTGCTTCTCATACCACCCATTATCGCAACGAAAATTGCTCAAAATATAGATTTATTTCGATTCTTGTTTGCTGCTATTAAAAATTGGGAGACACTTGAAAAATCTTTATGAACAACTTTGCTTAAATTTTTGACTATCAGGAAACATACGCCCCTCATCTCATTTAAGTACACTTTTCTTTGAGTTAAGAAACAAAATTTGTGCTTACCTAATTCTTGCAGTCCCAGTGCTGTGTTGGACGGCGGTTCAGTCGAAGAGCATTGCAGGGGCATATCCATCATTTGCGAGTGTGGCGAATGACCTTGCGAATGGGCACTGCCGACACTGCCATTTGTACCATAATAACCATTATAATATCCATTTGAGGTAAGTGAAGCGCTTATACCGTTCGGCGTATTTACCGGCGGTGGATAAACACCATTCCCCAACGGTGTAATAGGTTCGGAGTGCACCGCTCCAGCCGATATGAATTCCGGCGGACCAGTATGCATCGCAGCCGCATGGTGGCCATAGTAGCCGAGACTTTGGTGGTGATGATGAGTGGGTGTAGGCGCATAATTCGTATAACCGTTATTGTGATGGTGACCTGAGAGCGCGCTATTTGTATGTGCATGCGGATGAGGCGGATGGTGATTAGCGGCAGAATGGTGGACAGCGGCTGCCATGTAATCATTGACCATGTCGGCAGGGTGTGTGGCATGCGGATGCGTCGGCATACTGGGTGGCATGCCGCCGCCCATGGTCGCACCCATGCCCGACATATGTCCCGTCGTTGCCGTCATGGAGTAGTGACCATTATAGTGATGATAGTCGTCGGCAACGGGTGGAAATTTCGGATCTAAGCCATTACCCATACCCATGGGGCTTTGAACGTGATGCGGCGCGTGTGGGTAACCCATTAGAAATGAGCTCATAGTGACACGGGGCTACACAATAATTTTTATGTATTTTTTTTGGTTTTTTTAATTTGTCTGAAACTTTAATAAAGGACCTGTTTTTTTCTTATTGGCGAGAAGACATTCACTTCTGGGTAGCTTTTGTAAAGAATAAATATTTTTTCACTTCATTCAAAGCTTTTTTGGTTTAATCAAACATATTTTTTTTATAAATTTATCACTGAGTATTTAATTCACCATAACTCTTTTCTATTTAGAATTTTTCTTCTTCCCACACACTTTTTTCACTTCTCCACGATTCACTTTACATTATTTTACAACGCGCACGGAAATGCATAGTATATTCCTATATTCGTAATTACATTTAGTATATTTTTGATATTAAGTCGTTTTCAAGTAATTCGTTTAGGCGCGTCGGCAGTATACAACTCGCACTCAAGAGCAAATTCCAATTTTTGTTAAATAAACCAAATATATTTGAAGAGTCGCGGTTGGCGACCAAACTTAAAAGCCCGCTTTCAAATACGCGTACGGTCCGATTCCTACGTTCCGTTCGGTCTGTTCATGACGAGCCGTTCTTTTGTTGTGTATGACTCGCAGCGACTCGACGACCAGCGAACCTGTTCCCCTTGTCCGTCATTCAGTCAGCCGTTTGGGCTCATTCGTTGCTGTCCAACAGTATTTGTCTACAGCAGTCCGACTTCGTTCGACGCACATTAAAATTTTGCCGTAAAACCCGATTTTCTGGTTTCCACACACAAAAAACACACTCACAAACATTCAAGGGTAGCGCGCTGTGCGGCGGTGTGAGCGACTCGAATTAAACGCTATGGTTCTGCCCACACATATGTAACTGTCCGCACAGGAGAAGCCATAGCTGCGCTATTGTTCACATTGCTGTTGTTGGCATTGTATATGTACGCCATTTTTTCCACCACCATGACGCGGCAATAAGAGTGACTCGGTGGTGGAAACGGGCAAGCAAGCGTTGTGCGAATGAAACTGCAAATGCTTAACACACCTCTATGTGCGCTCTGCTCAAGGGAGAGAAAATCTATTACAATGCAACAGTGAAACCAAGTGGTAGACTTAGTGAATATATTTCGTTTCTGGCTTATTTACAAATTATTGGTACATTTAGTGTACATTATTTTCTTTTAACTATAAATTCAGCCTTCAAACTAAAAGTTTTAAATTCGTGCAGAGTTTTTTGGGACTAGTAAAGGAGTTGATAAAATAGTAAAATAATTGAATAAATATAATATAATAATTAATATTTATTTGAATGAGAACTAAGCTAAGTTCGGATCAAAGGTGTTGTAAAACTTTATATTAAGGAGTTACATGGGTTTCCTTAAATAAAAAACATCCTTTTTCAAAAATTTTTTTCTCATATAAAAAATTAAATATTTTATGAGAATTTTTTATTGATACAAATATGTATGTACATATACACTATTAACAAAGAAATTCTGAAATTTTTGGAAAAACATATTTTATACGCGGCCATTGCGACGCCATTTCTGTTGACCCCCCGGAAGAAAGATGTACCCGCGTTGGCAGGATAACTCCTTACAGGATCATCTAAAGTGAGAAAAACATAAATGTTTTAGTTAAAACCTTAGAACTTAGACGAAGAAAAACAATATGAAAATTGGGTTTTTCCAGAAAAATTCAAATTTCTGTGAAAATTTCGCAATTTTTTTTTCAAATAGTTGTAATCGAAAAAAAATCCTACGTCTTTAATAATTATATCTTAAAGACCTGTGTAAAATTTCATGAAGATCGGTTGAATAGTTTTCCAGAAATCTTGCCAACCGGCTTCAAAAACGCAGTTTAGAGAAAAAACGCGTTTAAAAACGACGCACCTAGCCTAGCTTGCCTCAAGCGCACAAGTTCTCGAGGCTGTATCTCCAAACTATTCTACATATTTCTAGAGATGTTGTAGAACTTAATAAGATAATAAAAAAATCGATTTTTTGAAAACCGTAAACCCATGTACCCCTTAAAATATATTTTGTTTGTGGTATTACTAGGATTCGACTTATAATCAATTTTGTTGCTTTGAGCATTAGTGAGTAGCGGCAAGCACAGTATCAATGATCTAGGAAAACTAATTTTAAAATGGAGCTTCTCTCGTCCTAATATAGTTAATCACTATATCGGAGCTGGGAAAAAATATGTTCAGATTGTATTCACTTTAGCAATTCAACTCCATTTTATTAATATATGTAACTCACACAATGACTGACATGTTCGGCATAAAATCTGCCTGAATATCGGAAAACATTATGTGACAATTCTTAGACCGATTTGACACGAAAAGAACATTTGAGATATATAAGAATTATGGCGCTTTGAAGCATGTTCCAGGAAAATAATTCAATATAAATATATTCTAAGTTTAACAAAAAGTTGTATAAATTTATCAAATAAATAAACATTGAGGAACGTGCTCTTATATAACCTATAAATCTATTCACCTTCATAAACACATTTTTTGTTCTCTTCTTTGCACATTATTTACTTAATTCTGCTGTTTCAAATAAATCATTTAAATTCTGTTAAATTTTACAATACTTAAATGTCCTTTTATAGTAGACATAAGTTTCCTACCATTATATGTATAGGGATCATTTGTTTACTTCTGCCACCTTTTTCGCCCCACTGTGCAAACATACCCACTTTTTGTTTGTTCACACATGTAATAGATTGCCAAAGACTCATTGCCCATCAGCACGCTGCCTTTGTGTCGAATTTGATTTATGCTTGTTTATGAACGCTGCCTTTAATGGCGCATGAACAAAACTCGTCAATTCATCAAGCTCCTCCCACAGCAGCGAAGTGGTACACACATTGTGTTGAAAACCCCATTCTCAAGATTCTTGTCTTCGCAACTAACATAACACGTACGAAGTGTCCGACTGAAAATAAAAAGTAAAATTTATTTATTTTTTCAAGTATTTAGAAAAATCGATGAAAAGAGATTTCGCATGCGAATGCCGTAAGCATGAAAAATGCAAATATTCTCCATATATGTACATATGCATAGCGGTACATTCATACATATTTACTATACATACATATGTATATGGTAGTTGTGCATGCGAGTAGAAACCTGCAGACATTCGGTTTGCTGCAGCGCAATTGTTTTGCTCGCCTACTTCGTTTTCATTCTGATTACGATTTTGGTTTTCAATTTCGTATTGATTTCCAAATGTGTATTGTATTAGTTGGCGTTTTTAATTTTTGTTTTTTTTTTTTGCTACCGTTCA
Organism: Bactrocera neohumeralis; assembly: GCF_024586455.1. NCBI lineage: Eukaryota > Metazoa > Arthropoda > Insecta > Diptera > Tephritidae > Bactrocera > Bactrocera neohumeralis. The sequence goes on along the minus strand of NC_065919.1, from coordinate 83,680,773 downwards.
GAAGCATGCTGACTTGCAACAAATTGTTGATGAATAAAACCGCGCGCGGCTCGTTATTATTACACGCCGCACGCTGGTGTTGCCATTGTTAATTTCTTGACTTCATATAAATTTACATACGTATGTGAGCGCTTCTGTATGTGCAACTTGACTGCTGTCGCTACTGCGTTTGCTTATACGCGCTTTACTATTTCTGTTTCTGCTGCAACTATAACTGATGTGATGACATGCAACTTTCCTGGCAACTGTATTGTAAATCGATGCGCCATAATTTTGCTTTTGTATTTGTTGTATTCAATATTTAAACTTAACTGTGTAATGCCCAATTTAAAGTCATTAGAGTACGTAATTGATTGCACTTGCTTTGTTTTCGTGTAATGCTTTCGTCACGTTTTATGAAATTTGTAAAAATAAATTTATTCATTAACAGCTATAATGTTATGTGACGCAAATTACTATTTTTTTTTTTACTGACATTAGTTAAAGTCAGTGTTTTATCTAATTTTGGTAAATATTTGACATGGCTTTTCCTTTTATTTAATTGATTGTATTAGTATAGAACTATTAGTGAAGAAGTAAGAAAGTTTAAACTGTGTGATTGCAAACAAAATGCATCGGAATTAACTGAAGATCGTTGGTATTTTACAGTTAAGAGACTGAAAAAATTCCACTACAAGCTGCGTGGATAATCACATTTCCAACTACGTTTGAATTCGGTAGAAACAAAGATTTGCTATGATATAGAGCTGAAATGAAACTAAATAGACTGATCGAATTTTACCATAAAATCAGTTTTATCAGCGCTACAATAAAATTCAAGAACAAACATAACAACCAGAAGTTCTTCAATTAGAGATAAATTATATTAACTGTCTATAAAAAAGTATTATTCTTCAGAGCCGAGCTTAAAACATCGCGCCAGTCATTCTTCCTTTTCGCTATTTGGCGCCAATTGGAGATTCCAAGCGAAGGCAGGTCCTTCTCTACCTGGTCTTTTCAACGGAGTAGAGGTTTTCCTTTTCTTCTGCTTCCCCCGGCAGGTACTGCGACGAGCACTCTCAAAGCTGGAATGCATTCATCCATCCGGACAACATGACCTAGCCAGCGTAGCCGGTGTCTTTTAATTCGCTGAACTATGTCAATGTCGTCATATATCTCGTACAGCTCATCGTTCCATCGAATGCGATATTCGCCATGGCCAACGCGCAAAGGACCATAAATCTTTCGCAGAACCTTTCTCTCGAAAACTCGGAACGCCAACTAATCAGATGTTGTCATCGTCCAAGCCTCTGCACCATATACCAGGACGGGAATAATGAGTGATTTATAGAGTGTGGTTTTTGTACGTCAAAAGAGGAATTTACTTCTCAACTGCCTACTCAGTACGAAGTAGCGCTTGTTGGCGAGATCGTTGGATTTCGAGGCTGATGTTGTTGTTGGTGTTAATGCTGCTTCCGAAATTATCTATGACTTCGAAGTTATGAAGCCAAGTCTGACTGTTGGTTTGATCACATAAGATATTTGCCTTGGCCTCGTTCACTTCCAGACCTATGTGCTTCGCTTCCTTATCCAGCCAGAAGAAAGCAGAACTAAAGGCGCGGTTGTAAGGTCAATGATATCAATATCATCGGCGTATGCTATCAGCTGTACACTCTTATAGAATATTGTACCATCTCTCTTCAGATCTGCAACTCGAGTTATTTTTTCCAGGAGTATATTAAAGAAGTTGCACGATATGGAGTCGCCTTGTCTGAAGCTTCGATTGATAACGAACGGCTTGGAGAGGTTCTTTCCGATACTTACGGAGCTTTTGGTGTTGCTCAACGTCAGCTTACACAGCCGTATTACATTTCTAGAGATTCCAAGTTCAGACTTAGCGGTATAGAGGCAGTTCCTTTTCGTGCTGTCGGAGGCGACTTTAAAATCGACGGAGAGGTGATAAGTGTCGATCTTCCTTTCTTTTATAAAATTTGGCGCGTGGTGAAAATCTGGTCGATAGTAGAATTTCCAGGTCTAAAGACACACTGTTAGGGTCCAATCAGTTTATTGACGGTGAGCTTCAGTCTTTCACACAGCAATATTAAGGTGATTTACATATCCCACGATAGTTGGCGCAGATTGTGGGATTCCTTTTTTTGTGGATTGGTCAATGCACACTTAAATTTCAGTCGTCGGGCATGCTTTCGTCCGACCTTATCTTGCAAAAAAGTTGATGGATGCACATTATCAGCTTTTCGCGGTCTTTCGTAAATAGACAAAAATATAATCAACCAATTTAACCATATATCAAAGAGAACTGTCAAGACCATCAAATTTACAGTTCTTAATACCAGCTTTTAGCCCAGACACTATCCTTATCGCATATATTAAAACCTTTTGTCCTTTAAATGAAAGAGGAAATACTTGAGAAACTTAATAACCTCCATACATATAGCGTACTCCAATTTGATTTAACAAATTAATGGTTTTATATTACAAAAAGTATGTTTACACAAATCATACATATTAAACCACAACAAAAACACTTTCAACAAACTTTTTATGCTTTACATTAATAAATGTAATGAATGAATAAAATCGATTAAAAGCGTGTATACCATTGTGCCTATGAGCCCGACATATCTTTATTTGTTAAATATCTAGTTTTGGAGCACACTTTTCTTATGACTATCTAAGGAATTCAAACAACTAATGGCTCCCATAGCTGGGCAAACATGAAAAGTTTCCATTGCATGCCACATACATACATAGGTGTTTAGTATTAAGGTAACTAAATAGCATATAATAACTAAATAGGCGAAAGGCGAACCCTTATTCAAACACACTCATACATGTAAAAATGCATTTAATTAATGATTTTGCTTTATTTTTGTTTACACAAAACTATTCCAATTCGTATATAAGTGCATACAAACTACTTGTTGTTGTTTTTGTATACATAAATTACTGATAATAATGAGCGAAGCACTCGATTATTTAAATATTAAGTGTTACAATATGCGCTGTTACTTCGCTGGCTCGTACTGTTTCCTTACAAGACATAAGCGTGAGAAACCACAAGAGAAGGTGATTAAACTGCATTAGCGTTTTCCACATACACCGATCCCCACATGTACTATTATCATGCATATTGGCCAAGCAACTGATATGACTTCGAGAGAATGCTGCATATTTGCAGAAAGCAAGCTGGCAACTACAGTGAGCGCCTGCAATAAAAACTACAACGACTCCTGTAAATTCTTGTGAGGTGGCCCAGCCAGCTCAGCCGCCAATGGCACTACGCCTTCATGCCACTATGGCTCTCCCAGCAGCTATCGTCGCCTAAGTAACAGCAACAATATGCATAACAACGAGGTGCCGGTGTGGGCCAATCTACAGACAAGCAAGCATTACTTACGTGTTATGGGTGTGTGTGTGTGTGTATGAGCATGCGAAGTATATACAAGTCCATGCTCAAATCCCAATTCAAACTTACAATCAGTTGTGACTGTCAAGCGGCAAAGGAAGTTCACTTGCTGCACAACTTTGATTAATGATACACAACGTGCCACATTATAATGTTGCGAGCTGTGCACCATACGACGTCAATATTCATGCAGAACTACGTGCATGCACACACACACACACACCCATAGTTAGGTGGTAAGGTATATATGACTGCGGGTGTATACGCGCTGCTCTCTTGTCATTGTTGCTGTTTTCTTTATTTGTTCTAAGCCACCCATCAGAAGTTTTGGTTTTGATGAAAAACAAAGGAAATAAGTGAACAAAAACAATGTTAGGAATCTTAAAAAAGGACTTCTGCATTCAAATGGATTTTTATTGATTTTATTTTAATGTGCTTTCGGCTTTTCGTATTAGACATGTCGTGAAATATCAGCGAGATAGTGGCAGTTAAGTAATGCCATAAAGAACTTGATGATTTCATGTGCATACATCAGACTTTTTTTTATAGTATAAGGAAGCATCGAAAGCCGGAGTGCGGGGCATTTTACGTCTCCTCTATTGCACGGACGGACTGACGCCTATTCTGCTGTTACTGTCTTAAAATTCTCATGATGGAAGTAGCCGTTTCGCAAACAGCTTTCCAATTCTCAGAGGACTGACACATAAGTGCAGTCAAACTTTCCGCCGTTAAACTACCACCTAATGCTGTTCTTAATTTTTTCCTTATGTTTAGAAACCGAGGACAATGGAAAAACACGTGTTCAGAGTCTTCTATTGACTCCGTACACATCGACCAATACGGACTAACGTCATTTTGACATTTGTATAGATAGCCTCTGAAGCACCCATGCCCGCTTAATATTTGGGTCAGGTGGAAATCCAGATCCCCATGTTTTCTACTTATCCACTTTTGGCTGTCAGGTATAAGTCTGTGGGTCCACCGTCCTTTAGTTAAGGTTTGCCACCATTGCTGCCATATAGTTATGCTCTCCTTTCTCACTTCTCTCCTTTGGATTTCTGTAATTGGCGCTGGTAGTTCATATAATCTCGTGAACTCCTCTCCCTGGATGTCTATGGGCGGCATGCTAGCTAGTACTTCAGCTGCTTCGCTGGAAATAGTTCGGAAAGCACTTGTTACTCTTATTGCTGTGAGTCTATGCACCGCATTTATTGGTCTGGCATATGCTTTTATCTTTACTGCCTGTATCCATACTGGAGCTGAATATAGTATAACTGAGCTCATCGCTTTTGCGATTAGAAGTCGGCGGCTGGAGCGCACACAGCTTCTATTTGCCATCATTCTTAATAAGGCATTATAAATCTTGAAATAATATTTAATATGTTTAATTTTTTTATATATAATCATTTTAAAAGACTATTTGTAATCCAGAAATCTTAACCAGCAGGCCGAAAAGCTAAAAACAAAATTTAATCGCAAATATCGAATTAAAGATTAAGTGCTGTTTCCTCAATGTTTGGTTAACAGTCATCTGTAAGGTAAGTTCTTATTAAAAAAGAGTTATTTACCGAGAGAAGGAGTCTTGGTTAAGTTAACCAGGTTAACTGGCAGACGACTGTTAACCAGATATTGAGAAAACGGTCCTAAAATTGAAAATTCTAATCCTAAATACCGGATTGAAAAATAAAAATAATTGCGAGTTTATAAAATAACGGGTTTTTCAATAAGAGCGCTACAAAAGATGTTTCATTATTCTTGTGACAGAACATTCGATGTCATTATGTATGGAACTCGACTTCTTTTGTATGGCCACCGTGGGCACGCTTGCAGAAGTCCTGATGCTGAACTCAATTTTCGACACACAGGAAATAGTCTAACGGCGTCAAATTGCTCGATCGAGGCGGCCAATTGACTGGGCCATTTGGTGAGATAATACGTTCAGCAAACTTGATTTTCAATAAATCGATTGTGACATTCGCTGTGCGGCTTGTGGCGCCGTCCTGTGGAACCATATATTGTCCAAGTCCATATCATCCAATTCAAGCCAAAAATATTCGTTTATCATTGAGCGGTACCGATTCCTACTCACAGCAACGTGCGCCTGTCCTGATCATCACGGAAGAAGTATGGCCCAATGACGCCGACGGCCCATAAACCGCACCAAACCGTAATTTTTTCGGGATGCAATGGTGACTCATGGAGTACGTGTGGATTGCTGACTGACCAATAACGCATATTTTGCTTATTGACGAAGCCATTCAGCCAGAAATGAGCCTCAGCGCTGAAGATGATTTTTCGATGAAAATCTTAATAATTTTAAAGTTGTTGCTCAGCACAATTCAAGAGCATACCAAGATTCTGGTGGTCAAGCGGCTTCAGTTCTTGCGTCAATTTGATCCTCTTAAGATGTTGGCCAAGATCTTTTCGCAAAATTCGCCACAACAACGTCACAGAGATGCCCAACGCTTGAGAACGACGTGTGAGAGACTGATTTGGGTCTTCCTCAATTGATGCGCTAACGGCAGCAATATTCTCGACACTGCGGGCACTTCTTTGTGTGGATTCCAATTTTTACACTAGATGCTCAATTATTTATCTGACAGAGCGATTATGACGACCATAAATTGAACGTAGCGCTCTTAAAATTGCCGAATTTCGGCAGTAAATTTAATAATTTCGACTCGTTGTTGGATCGTATATCTTTGCATGGTGAAATGGCAAACCTTACTGAAGAGAAACGTCAAAAGAGTGGGAAAAACCTTAAGGTGCAAACCTTCAACCAGAGGATCGGAATCCAAGCGATTATATATACAGTTGAACTTCCTTAACTCGAATCACCAAAATTCTTAATTTTTTATTGATATTTCATACCAACTTTCTAAACGCTTAAGAGATAAAAAGTTATGGCATTAACGGTAATTTGAATTTAATATAAATGATTACGAGTATTTTATACGGATCAATATTGCTCAGTATGTACATACTTATGTAGCACGAGCAGTAGTTACAATGCCACAAAACAGGCTAATTTGAGGCAAACATGCAAAGAAAACTTGGAGTTTGGTTCTTGAAGAGATTAACTAGAAACGAAGAATGATATCTATTTAATACAGCAACAACAAATACACTGATTGAACTGATGATTGATTGAGTGATTAATGATGGCAGCTTTTGCAAAGAACAACGACAGCGCTGGTGGGTGACAAGCACAACAACAAAGGCGTTTGCTGACGAATAAAGCACATAAATACACATTTGCACAGCCATGCGGTATATAAATGTATGTATATGTATGTATTCATGTATTCCATGTTACTATGCTTGATTTAGTAGATGCGCAGCAAAATAACTTTGCTGAGTTGATAAGCTCAAATTGACTGATAACATAAATTATTTTTGATATGCTAAATGATTAGAAGCTCTCGCATTCCTCCTCGCTCGTCATCATCGTAATGCGCCGAACACACGCAATCAAATCACTTTGACAGCTGAATATGTAAATATGTAAAAGTGTAAATTGAGCAGCACCGAACTTCATAATGAATTTGTCATTTGACACTAATTTGGTTAGCATAATTTTATTATTTTACACAAGACCACAAAGCTTCAGCGCAGCATCGACGGCCGACATTTTGGTGAAATGTGTATATAATTAAATGTAATTTGTCCACTTAGCGAAACAACCTATTAGTTAATCAATAAATCACAGTGATACATAATGAACCCGTAATTAAACACATTTCTACAACCATTTACAAGCGCGGCCGCTCCAGTCCGGTTCAGTATACGGTGTACAGCGCGCAGTGCCAGCAGCCAATGGGCAACCAGTTCGCCAGCTTACCAAAGGCTACGAATTAAATATGGCTCAAATGGGCAATTTTCTAAATTGTCGGCCATTTATCACTGCTCTCAACTATTACCTGTCATATTATGTTAAACTCTTGCCAGCGGCATGCTACATGGATATTCCACTGCATTGGTTCCCCCATTCCAGTTCCTTGCCGCACATACTACATAAACAGCAATTTAATAATATTTTCACTTATACCCATTAAAATAATTATCCGTATTGGTTAAATGACCACAAAACACTTTTCTGGGCTGCAGCGCTGAGAATGTGTGTTTGGGGAGAAACTTCGTGTGTTGCCTTCAGCATCTCGGCTAGTGCTCCATTGCAGTAAATGTTCGACGGAATTGGTGATAATGTTGCCATAGCAAGATGACCATTACCGTCGAAGTTGTTCCATTATAATTTGTAAGTGGAAGAATTACTTCAAGAACAATTTTAGTTAGTTTTGGTTTAATTAAATAATAATATTTTGTTGGCAAATTTGATAAAAAAAAGAATATGCATATATACATATATTATATTATATATTATATAAAAAAAATATAATTTTTGAAGAAATATGAACCTATAATTACTCCGGCCTACCATAACTTGTTTACATGCCCATTGAACCAGATGGGCCTCATCGCTGAACAAAATTTGGCACGAAAACGTCGGATCTTCTTGGAGCTTTTCAAGAGTTGAATACTGAAAAAAATAACATGGCAGTTTGAGTCGACTCACGCGTGATCTATTGAAAAAAGCATCTCTACTTGGATCACCCATTATATACCAAATTTTACCCGGACTGGTCAATTAAACTGCGTGCCCAAATCGCATCAATATTTTTCCTCTAGATAGGTACCACTTCCATTTCTTTATGATTGATCTACGTAAGTCAATGAACAGAATTTAAAAACGAGTGTGTCCAACAAACTAGAGAATAGCGCTCCAAAAATGAGCCGAAACCGAGAAATCAACATTCGCTAAGCATAATACGTGAAAATAAAAACCTTAAAGCCTTCGGACGGATTCTGGTCTTTGCGACAAGCGTTTTGGAACAAAAATATCAAAGGTGACATTATCTGTCGAGAGGCTACCGCCTGTCGAAGCTCTTTTGCCACTCTGATTTAGGTATCTCCAAAACATACCTTTTGAACGCATCAACATCCTCTTCAGGTTTCGAATAACGTTAACCTCTCAGTTTATTTTTTACGAACGGGAACAAAAAGAAGTCATTCGTTGCCAGGTCAGGACTATACGGTTGATGATTCATAAAATCGAAGTTTTGAGTGGTAAAAAATGCAGTTATTTCAATCGATGTGCGAAAGCATTCATTGTCATGGTGAAGAGTGATCCGATTGGTTTTCCTCATTTCTTGATAGACAACTAGCATACAAATGGTTGTATACTACTCAGAATTTACTGGGCTGCGTTGTTCTTGTAGTAAGGCTGCGACATGTCCAGTTTTTCCAAAAAAAAAAAAAACAAAAACAGGTAACTATTTGCCTAGACGTGCTTCATGTGCGAACAGCTTTTGTTGGATTCGGCTAATTTTGAAATACTCGTACAGCCGACTGCTCCTTACTTTCGGGCTCATATGCGTAAATTGACGTTTCATCATATTTCATGATTCCACAGACGTTTTTCAAAACACCATTATCGTACTTTTTTCACATTTCTCTTTACTAACTGACACGAGCCTTGTGAGCAATTCCCACAACAGCCGGTTCAATGTTACCGGAATTGACCCCTATTTTATGCGGCCAAGGGCTATACTTTCGGAGATCTAACTTCGTTTGGATCGGTGAGTTTTACAATAAGCCTTTTTTTGAGCGAGTGACGAATTGTGTGGGGTATAACGAGAAAAATTGTTTTTACAGCCAAATGTTTACGATGTGTAATATTGAATGTTACTGCCTGTAGTTGTCTCTATCTCACGATAGGTTACATGATGGTCTTACGATATTGGTTAGTGCAATAGTTTCTGGAACAACAACTGATTTTGAACAACCTCCACAAAATTCGTCTTGGAATGATCTACGACCTCGTTCACCATACCTTCGATATACACTGGTCTTTGTAGGAGTTTCATCGTTAAAATTTTAATTAAATTGATCGATGAACTGTTGGTGAGATTATCCCAGTCGAAAGTTGTAAAAAATAATCCCCTGAAAATGTTCGCAATTTTGGCTGAGGTGAATATTTGAAGTTACTGTAAACAACACAAATAGCGGTCGTATGTCAACACGTTCTGAGTATGTTGAACTTCAAAAATGTTAAACTTTACGAAAAAGTTGTAATTTGTCAAGTTGCAATACTATGTTTGTCTAATTCTGAAATATAAAAGGCAACCCACAAACGTAGTGGCAATCCTACGAATTTGAAGTGGACACCGCTAACCTCTACAACATGGCGGCCAACAATAAATATACACGTACATAGGTAAATTTCTGAGATATATTGAATACTACACATGAATGCAATGGAAATATAGAAAAGTTATGTAATTGTAAAAGCACATACAGACATACATAATATAATATTACATGCATTTATTCATTTACTGAATGATTCTGCAAATTGCCTGGCGGCCAACTCAACGCCTTTTCACCACAAATGGAGCTGTGAGACTCAACACTTGCAAATTGAACTCGTGACGGTCATACGATGTGAGAGGAGCGCGAGTCAATTAAAAAAACATTTATTAGCACAACGCAAAGTTGTTAACAAACGCATTTGACCATTTTCGACCGTTAAAAGCAAACAAAACGAGCAACGAATAAAACAAACAAACACAATGCAGCAAACATAAACATATTAATATTAATATATACTCGTATAATATACATATAAACAGTTCAGCAACTTGCCCCACAACCCAGGCAGCCGGAGGGATCATTTCTGCAAGGCTAAATGCAATCGTATCGGCAAAGTGCTGGGCTTTCAATACTGGGAGCGATGTAATTGATGATCCTGCGTTGTGAATTGTTTGATTTGGATCAAGGCAGGACACACGCATTGGTCGACAAATGCAACAACAGCAACAAAAAAGGAAACAGTCTGACGCTAGTTCGCGTGGTCGGCATTGACCGAACCGCTCGCTGGCGGTCGCATGTCGCAGTGTATTGAGCAAAATGGCTGGGAAGCGGCAATGGATTTGTGTGGGACGTCAATACTGTCATAGCTGTTGAAGCGTTCGACTATATATAGCTTGAATGCTGGTATGCGCTTAAGCTAGCGGACATCCCGATAGTGTGCTGCAGGACCGCAGCACAGCTAAAACTGCGACAATACAACAAACAGCAGATACTAAGCAACGAGCTGATGCTGAGGCTGAAGCGTACCCAATTCGAATTGAATTTTGGCAGTGCAATCATTAATCATTTTTTCAATCATGAAATAAACGTACAAACCCACTAGCACCACCAAGAGTGCTATTATTTTTTTCACCATTTTCTACATTCGTTTCTTTTGTCTTGTGTTATTGTTGTTGGTTGTTGGTTGTTTGTTGTTCAAGGCAAAGCTTATGAGTTCTAACATCAGTGCAGCCGTAAAACAACGTCTGAGATCTGCCCGCCCATTCAGCGATGACGAACTCTTGCGAGTTGTGTAGCGAGTTGCAACGCCAAGCCGAAAGATGCGCGCACTGTGAGAGTCTACAGCCTAGAGTGAGTAGCCCTAAAGATTGATAATCTTTCCAATATCTTTAAATTTAATTAGCTACAATCGTAACGCGCTGCGAGCGTTGAATGCCGTAAAGAAAAATTACATTACATGCCTATCTAAATAAGCGAATTGTATGCATGCGCTCGTATGTGCTTCGGCAGTAGCACCTATTTACCTACATACCATACACACATAGAGTATTGCTGTGTGAGTAGGTATGTGGCAATAGCCGCGGCGAATTTGTGTGCGTATACAAATCTACACTTTCATTGATACACGTATCGAATGCTTGTGCAACAGATGCGGTGGCTTTTGCTTTCGCTCTTAGCCATATTCTTTCCAAGTCGAATAGTCATCAGCTAGATAGCCGCGGGGCGCTGCTGGACGAGGCACTCCAACTGTGTACTGTGGCTTTTATGGCTTTCGGCCTTTAGTTGCTGATTACAATATTTTACAATGTAAACTTATTAAAAATTTGTAAACCCATTTTTTTGTTTTTGTTTTAATTTTAGTCTACCATCTTTGGTTTTGGCCTGAGCTTTAGTTACGCATGTGAATGGGAAATTTCGACGTTCCTCATGCGCACACTACATTCATATTACATGTTTGTATGATTGTATGTGTGTGTGTTTTCATTATGTATGTTATTATTTTACATGTTTCCGAAAGTGTCGGCTTTCGTGTTTTTAATGAAAAATTGCCGTTGTTACTAATTATGATTGACACCGACGTTATTGGAAATTTGACGTTCAATATGGTTCCGGTAAGCAAATTAAAGGCAAGAGTTAAGAATTTCCAATGGTAAAATGAAATTTTACATTTTATTTTTAGTAGTATGTGAACTAACAGTTCATACCAAACGCATAAATATATATATTAGGCTTTTGGCAATTTGAGAAGCCTATTTTTAGCAACCGACAAAAATCAGACAACAAAACAAACAACATTTTCACGTATTTTAACACAAATCTCTATTATCGCCTTCAAATTTCATTCTTTTTGAGCCAATACAAGCTCAACGCTTGCCAACGCTTAATCCAGCTTCCCATAAACTTGTTATTAGCCTCGGCAGGGATCACCTTCAGTGAATGGCTTTTAATACACTCTTGGCACATTTCTCGAGGCGGATTTTCCAGTTTCGGATACATAAAGATGAAAAACGGAGCCAAATCTTGCGAAAATGATGGCTGAGCGATGACTCTCGTTTCATCTTCTTCTTCTTTATTGGCGTAGACACCGCTTATAGCCGAGTTTACAACAGCAGACTTCTTTTATTTTTTTCATTAGTTGTGTTTTTTACGTGTCGTGTCCCAAAAATGAACCACAACTCTGGCAAGGGGATTTTCGCCTTCTCACCTTAGCTCGCCTTCAAACTGATGCTATTGGATTTTTTTGGAGGATACTTGGTCTAAATCCGAAAGTCAGCTGCTTGAGCCATATGTAAAATAATCATTTCGGGCCACTCTCAAGTGAATGGCGTTCAGACTTCTCCACTCTCGTTTCATATTTGACCAAAAAATTAATCACAATCATGTTAGTATGTGACACTGTTGAAAAAACTACAAATTTTCTGCAATCTTCGGCCAATCACTTTGATTTTCGATCGACTATAACATAGTTTTTTAGATTTCGACTCATTTTTAGATAAACCCACGTCTCATCACCAGTAATAATACATTTGTGAAATGTAGAGTGCTCATGTACTTCACACGAACATAAAAGAAAACTGTACCAATTTGAGAAAACAATTTTTATTGATTCGATTTACGCGTATAATTCAAAAAGACTTGTCCGGGTCAAATTTGATCAGATGATATATTACGTAGTAAAACTAGCAATATCACAGCTGTCTCCCTTTAAGGGGTTACATGGGTTTACGGGTTTCAAAAAATTGAGTTTTTATGATTGTCTTAATAAATTCTACAACACCTCTAGAATATTGTTCTAAATTTTCAAGTTGATCCGAGTAATAGTTTAAGAGATACAGCCTTGAGAACTTGCGCGCTCGAGGCTTGCTGGACTAAGTGCGCGTCTTTAAACGCGTTTTTCCCGAAACTAACTGTGTTTTTGAAGTCGGTTGGCAAGATTTCTGGAAATCTATTCAACCGATCGTCATGAAATTTTACACAGGTCTTTGAGATACAACTCTTAAGGACTTGGATGAAGAATCTTTTTTACTGAAATTTTAATTTTTTTGCAAAAATGTCTGCCAAAAATTCAATTTTCAGTTTGTTTTCCTTCATCCAAGTTTCTTTGTTAATAGTGTACATATGTTTGTAATAATAAAAAATTTTAGTAAAATAATTAATTTTTTATGAGAAATAAGTTGTTAAAAAGGTTTTTTGCCCGATGAAACCCATGTAACCCTTTAAAAGGACCAGTCCGGGTCAAATTTGATCAGATGGTATACTACACTAGCAATATCACAGCTGTTCATTTTAAACGTTGCTGCTCGAAAGATTTCTACGATGGTTTATTTTTTAACCAACTTCGCTGAATGCGGAAAAATAGTTGAGTTCGCATCATTAATTTATTTGTAATTTTGTTAATTTTAGCAAATATTCGTAAATGACTCATTTATAAGATAACGTGACTGCGATTGAAATACATTTGAAATACAAATAATTTTCCGATTTCGACTATTTTTCTTAAGAAATTTATTTTAAATTTTATTTGTTGTTTGTGGATGGTTCGTGCTGCCTAAATAATTAAGGTTTTAAAAGGTCTTAACTTTTTTTGTATGTTTGTAAGTAACTTATTTTAATTAACTAATTTAAAATAAATAAAAAAAGTTATAAAAACTTCATAATTATATAATTTTCAAAAATCAATCGACAAAAGATAATTAAATTGCATTTTCGCCAAAAATTTTCGAGTAGCAAATGCAATTCGCATTGTTTTTTGAGAATGCCGATTTTCCACAAACTTTTACTTTTGAATTTAGTGCATTTTATTTGCTCTTTTTTGCATCAGAAACAACAACAAAATACATTTGAATACATTTCGTCCGTCCGCGTGTCTGTCTCGACATGACTTTGAGAATTCTTTCGGATAATTAATGATGTTTGTTGCTCCACATACCCGTATTGTGCGGCACTCTTCCCGATTACCAACACATTACAATTCACTAAATGAGCGTTGGTGTAGGTCTGCCTGTCGCTGCCATTGTAGAGGCTCCTTTATCTCCTTCTGGCATATATTCTAGATTTTAATTTCTTATTTTCCTTAAATGTCACTTTTGTATAGCCGTGACATGTCACGGGTATGTGAGAGCAGGCTGAAATTAAGACTTTTGGGAACAAGAGGCACTTAAATTTGCATTACCAGCGAGGCAGCACACACATGCAAACATACATACATACATATGTATCACATGCATACCTCATGTACGTAAGCACTTCGAAAGAGCATTATTTAATAATTTAGCGTTATTCGTTGGCTGCTTCTTCATTTTTGCATGGCAGGGCACTCCATTTGCAAACTTTTAGAAAAATTTACACTGCGGTCGCAGTGCTTTCTTCATATTAATGCCATTTTATGGCACGCAATTTTTCTTAACGCTGGATGCCAGCCCCATGTCAACGCCGTACTGTCACTCCAGCCACTCAACAACCGACACCCATCAGTTTCAGTCACTCATCTTATCAACGCTTCTGTGAAATGTTCGCTTGTATGTTGTAGTATGTATGTATGTAAATAGGCAAATGTCCCTCATCAAATAATATCGCCATTTTATACATTTTTATATTGTTTCTTGTGCCGATTTTCTCCCTTCGCTATCTTTTTTTTCTGGAATCGTAGCTTTATCCCTGCCGCGTTGTGAAATCTTTTAGGTAATTTTCTTCCCTCCTCTGCTTTTTCAACGCCGTTCTTCAAACTCCGCATGTAGACATTCCTTCTTTGTAATGCCTTCAACTTTTCTTTTTATTCTGGCAGCGAATTGAAAGTGTAAGAAGAGTGTATGTTTGCTTTTTTGTCATTCTTTAACATAAAAGGACACGCACCGCGCCGCATCATGAAAGGATTGATTAATGATTCGTTGATTTTCGCCCTTATTCTCTTTAGTTACACTTGGCCAGGCCAACTAATCCCCGATTGTCTTGCAGCTCTGCCATCTAATGCGAAACAGACTGAAAAAGTTTATACTTTTGCGTAAAGTGGGTTCTAATAAATAGTCAACATAATTTACTAAAACCAACAGTCATAGCATTTGATACCCAAAAATTAAGTTAGGATCTCGGGGCCATTTGGTTTCAACAAGACAGCGCCACTTCTCAGATAATTTCACGTTTTGGGCCGATTGACCGCCAAGATCGTGTGATATCACACCGTTAGACTTTTTCCCGTGGGGATATGTAAAATCTAAAGTTTATTCGGACAATCCAGCTTCGTTTCAAGACTAGGAGCAAAACATTCACCAGCTAACCGTCGAGATGCTCGAACGAGTCATCAAAAATTGTACTCAACGGATGGACCATTTGAAACGAAGCCGCCACTAACATTTGAAAGAGGTAATCTTTAAAAAATAAATGCGAAAGATTGGTATTTTGAATAATAATAAAAATTCCCAAATATCATCTAAATAATAGCAACAAAATAGAACCGAGTAACTTGGCCACGGGTGCTGTTAATATATGTATATATGGTTGAAATTTTTCGTGTCATCGTCTTCATCTGAATCCGACGTATCTGAATTAAGCGTTGCTATAATTAATTAATTTTCTTTTTATATAATCTACTTAGGAAGCTCGGTAATTGAAAAATAAATATTTAATTTTTGCTCTTAATTTTTTTACGACATTCTCAACCAATCTTAAAGATTAACTATAACCGAACACTGGACCACATCATAACCAACTTTACTTTGTCTAAACGTGACGCCAAGATAACGTACAAATAAAATTACTTCTCTCGTTTTTTAAGGTTCTTCAGAATCACGATTGCCGTGAAAATGTTCAATTTTATATTTTTAGTGATAAAATTTGTGAATATGCAGGAATATTACACATAATAGTCGCAATGAAACAAAATTTAAATCTACTTCGAAAGGTAATGATTTCTTTCAAATTTTATGTTTAGTAAATAAACCAAATCTTAAACGCGTATAATTGGGTAACACAATTTAACCAATAAAAATATTGCTTTTGCAATTTGTCTTTATACGAGTTGTGACTTTGCGGTTTGACATTTATACTGGGAAATATTCATATGACCACCCCAGCAGAGAACGTATAAAATATGCAGAGAACGTACATGATGTACAGAGAACGTACAGAGAATATGATATACGCTCTCTGTCTATAATATACGTTCTCTGCTCTGATTATACGTTCTCTGATAAAAACAAACAAAAAAAATCTCACCACTTTAATAAACAACCACTTTTGTTTAGTATGGCAACGCAGTTTACATCCCTCAGAAAATGTGTCAAATTCAACTGTCAAATGTGTATATTATAACCTTAAAAGCTTTAAATAACATCATTAGTACTCGTAGATTTGCGACTACCCCTCGTGGGGAAGAATTTTTGTAACAAAATTACATAAATTGCTAGACGTGTAATCTCGACTTGTTTCTTAAATTACATTAATAAAAATATTAAATTTGCAATTGCTTTAAATGTAAGTGCTGGCAATACGTGAAATATACTATAAAATTGTTTTAATTATGCAACAACATTGACCCACTCTAGGGGGGATGTAAAATCATATGACCCAGTTTAATAATAAGCATTAATATAATTATAGATTGATAATGGGTAATACAATCACAAGCGTCCGTATGGAGGCAGCACCACAAATGCCTAAAGATCATATTCACATGGCTGCCACGGGTGCTGCACCACCCCCAGAGTGTCCAATGCACCAGAAAGGAGGTGCTGCTCCAACGAGTACACCACAGCGACAACAAGAAAAAATTACAACTACTGCCACTCCACCAGCATCCGAGTGTCCGGTTCAGCATGGTCAAAGTGATATTAATCCACTCAATATGATGCCACCTGCCAATCAACAACCAGCACCGGATCAACCCTTTTCTCTGTCCACAGACCGTCAAACATCGAGCATACCAAAAGTGACAGAAGATGGTAGTCAGCAGTTCTGGCAATATCCAAGTCAGCAAATGTTTTGGAACGCAATGTTAAGGAAAGGTTGGCGTTGGAAGAATGACGATATTTCACAGAAAGATATGGGCGATATTATTTTCATTCATAATGCCAACAATGAACAAGCCTGGAAAGAGGTACTTAAGTGGGAAGCATTGCATGCTAGGGAGTGTGGAAATCCACGATTAAAGAGTTTTGGTGGTAAAGCTGCCGATTATAGTCCACGTGCACGCATACGCAGCTGGCTAGGGTATGTTTTACTCGTTTTTACATTATCAGCTCAAAATAATTATATTTATATTTATTAGCTATGAATTGCCGTTCGATCGTCATGACTGGATTGTTGATCGTTGTGGCAAAGATGTTCGTTACGTTATTGATTACTACGATGGCGGCGTGGTGGACAAGGATTATAAATTTGCAATACTCGACGTTCGCCCTGCAATGGACTCGGTCGGAAATGTTTGGGATCGAATGAGAGTCGCTTATATGCGTTGGAAGTTTGCAGCATTGGACTCCATTGCAGGCAATCGAACAGAAACTGGCAGCGGCAAAGTTGACCAATAAACTGAATTGACATGTTCTCATAGCTCGTTTTCTGAATGCAGGCGATAGTTTAATTTATTTCAAAACTACTGGACTACACTTACTAATTATGTATATATTTAACTGATAGGATATTCAAATAAAATATTTACGAAAACAAAAAAACCTTCATTTAGCTTTATTTAATTTTTTTAAGTATTTTTCAGTTCAGTAATTGTACAAATGATCAGCATTAAGAGCTGAGTTGATTTAGACATGTCCGTCCGTCGATCTGTATATACGCGAGTCTCTCAGTTTTTAAGATATCGCTCTGAAGTTATGCACACTTTCCTTTCTCCACGAGAAGCTGCTGCTGGAAGCGACATCGACATACAAACTGAACGATCAAATACAAGTCCTTGTGCGAAAACTTTATTAGTTGGACGAGATATCTCCACGAAATTTGACACGGATTATTCTCCTTGAATTGCTCCAAAGGATCAATATCGTTAGAAATTGTTCAAATCGTATTACTACAGCATATAACTGACCGATCAAAATCAAGAGATATTTTTATAGATTTTTATGCTATAAGAAATGCTCCTGTGAAGGGTTTTGGTGCAGCAGTAACTAACAGCTGTTTTTTGTTTGATATTTAAAGTTATTAATGGAATTTGAGTAGAACATTTGAAGAATAAAAATTACTGTGAAGAAAATAACGGTATTACCAGCGACCATAAATAAAAATCACCAACAATTTCAACCTTCTTACTATTGCGTATGTGTTTCTTCCTTTATTTCTTTATCAACATTACAACAACTTGTTCAATTCTTTACATTCGGAATGCGCAACTAAATCAACAATTATAAATTAGCGGTAATTTCAAAACTAAAAAAAAAAAACTGTGTAAAATGAATTTTAAATTATTTAAAGCGTTGATTTAATTTGCCGGATAAGTCTAATGTATGAAAATACAGTAACTGATTGATACCAATGATACTTCCGCATGCAATCGATTTTTCTTTATCTTTTATGGTTTAAGTCAATTCAATATTTTAATTTACAAATATAACAGGCCACTTGCAGCAGCATGGGCCATTAACGTATTGGCAGCTTGTTTGGTTTCCAGCGTTAGACGCGTTTCATTTAACCAATCACATGCAACCCGACGTGCACCACCTTGCAACAGATTCATGTACTTCAAGGCCTGCAGCAGATCTCCACGGTCAACGAAATACCTGGAGCAAGAAGCAAATGATATTAAGTACATTTGTAAGCTGTAACAACAATTCTACTTGCCTAGCTCTGTTCAAAATATCGTAAGTGTCCAATTTACTGTAATCAAATGGTTTGTTTTGCAATTCATCCTGAGAAATGGGATCGTCAGGCTTCAAAATGAACAATGATTGCAAGTATGACAGGAAATAGATGGGGAGGCTAGCTCCGCCTTCCGGTACCAGCGCTAGTTTGCGAGCAACGCGCTCTACATTAATGAAACGTTCACGCAGTGCATCTTCTGTGAACACGCCACGCTCGCTGGCAGTAGTTGGTAGGTTTTGTATAACAACAGAAACCAGCTCGTCGCCCTCTGAAAAAAAATTAAACAGATATTTAGAATCGGTCAAAAGTGATAAATCACTTTATATAATTACCAGCCACTTTAGAAATCGCCTTGATTTCACTCTTCAGCGGACGCAACTTATTGCGCCAGTGTACGCCAGGTTCACCAGTGCTTACTGTAGCCCACAAGGCCTGGCAGGCAGCCCAAAGTGCTTGCGCTTGATGGGCAGAACGCTCCGACTCAGCTCGCGCTGTAAATATAGCAATTTATAATTTATTCGTACTTCGTGAAATTCAATATCAATAATATAATCAAATGAAAAGGATTAATTGGGTGAACTCTGTACCTTTAAGCTCATCATCAATTTCTTATTAGTAGCGTTTATAAAGAGATTCGTTATAAATTTGCACATTATAAACAATGGACCAAGTGTGCTTACCTTGTAGAGCAGCATCCATTCCGCGCATTTTGCCAACCATAGCCGCAAGTTGTAATTTATAATTAGCCTTTTCAGTGGCCAGTTTGTCTTCCAATTCACGTGTGAAGTTACGCTTCATTTCGCTTTCCTTCATGGCTATCGCATCGTTCAAATGATCCATATGCGCTTCAGCTTGCTTTTTCAATTGTTGGCGCAATTGTTTTTCGGAATCAGCTCGGATTTGGAAAATTTTCTTCTGTTGTTCGAGAGCCAGTTTTCGCTTCTCAGCTTCTAAGTGATAATCCAATTGGGCTTTCACTGCATCCGATTCGTTATCACCTCGGAAGGTGTCCATGACACGTTTTAGTCTTAGTTCACCATCAGTTTGCAAACGTTGCAGTTCCTTCTGGTAAGCCAGTACATGCGAGTAAGCATGCATGATAAACAAATCCAAATCTTCCTTTGAGAGATTTAGTTTTTGATCCGCCAAATTTAGACCGGGGAATATAGACTCAATTTCCTCAACGAAGTAGTTGCGTGCTTTTTCCACCTATAACCAATATTATTATAGTATTATTTACCCAACAGTGGTAGCTAATGCTTTTTATATTATACTCACGTTTCTCCAATATTTTTCGGACACCGCGGCAAGATCCTTATGCTGATATAATTCATCTTTGACGTGGTTAATGTGATCCACCAACGTTTTAATTTTTTTGCGTATGGTAGTGATCTGCTCATGATTATCAGAGGTTACAGCTTTGCTTAGTGCCATCTCACACTTTTCTAAATGCATAAAATTGTGAGTTTGAATAATATATCGAAATATTTAACAATTTCAAATGCTGTGTTTGATTACCAATTTTATCAATAGCTTCACGTGCAGAGTTTTCTGCAGTAGCAACGGAAGTATCGCGAGCACTTGTCTTGTTCCTTAAAGAGGTCCATCTCGAGGTGTCAACATTATCTATGGCATCATCAACGACTTTGCGTACATCATTGTTAAAGCTGAAATGGGAGTTGAAACTTATATTACTTGGCAAATTGAGGAAAAACATTGATAAATACCTCTTGAGAATAGTAATCGCTTTGTTGTATTCTTTTACAGCTAGAGCCGCTGCAATTTCTACTGCATTTTCCAAGTCGGTCACATCCTTCGGCAAAGGTTCAGGTTGTTTACTTATTTTGACAGGTTCGCTAGGTTTGGCAGTAGCAGGCTTTGCGGCAGGCGACGCTTCTTTAGCGGCACTTGCTGTAATCTAAATTGATAAGCTATTGTGTTGAAATGGAAATTGAATATATAAGTCTATAACTCACTGGTTTTGCTGGCGGGGAGGTTTTCGTTGGTGCAACTTCTGATTCTGTGAAATTTTATAATTTATTTTTTAACGATAATTATCCAATTTAGAATTTAACAAACTTACGCTTAGAAGCAGATTTTTCGGAGCCTCCAAACCAACCAGTGACAGTCGATGTGGCGCTATCAATCGTTTTCGTGACATTGTTGAATTGTTTCTTGACACCATCAAACTGCTTATTTATATCTTCAAGAGGGTCTTTTGACTCTAAAGCAACTTTTAAAACGTAGTCGGCACCAGGAACATTTTGTTCGACTTGTTTTCGAAATTTCGGGTCGTATCTGAAAATTTATATTATTTATATATGTAAATATATGGTATTTAAGTGTGATATTAACTGACTTTGCGTATCCAATTACTCCACCGACAGCGACAAGGGGCGATAGAAATACCAGCACTTTGCCAAAACCGGCTTCTCGTACATTAGGTGGCAGGCCATTGCTATAGTTTTTTCGGCTATATTGGCTCAATGTTATCTGAAATGCGAATTAAATTAAATAAAGAAGTGATCTCAATAAGCAAACGTTAGGTGATGGGTATCTAGTATTCAATTAATAATAACAATTGTCATTATTGTGGTGTAGCTATTTGTAGAAAGTTTACGCACCACATGCTAAAAAAACGAATATGTATTGCAATTTAAGATTCATATCAATTTTCTTTTGGAATTTGGATTATATTTGGTCAAAACGTATAAATATTGCATTAATAGATGACATAACAATCTATTTGTCTACACGGGCGTTAAGGTGAGCAGAGCGCTTGCTGCCCCTTTGCTTTCCGTTTTGTTGAGTGATAGTGGTTGTAGTACCTCACGCATAGATGTGATGACGGCACATAAGCATTTTTATATCTTTTACAACACAATTCTTTAAAATAGTTACACTAACCTGTATGGCGTCTCGGCATGGTCGTTTCAGTGCTAGACGATACATATTGCTATAAATTTTGGAATAATTAATATCGTGGGTGCAATTCCAATTCCTTTGCGAGCCGGTGCTTAACGTCCTCCCGCGATCTAGACAAAAACGAAAACTTTTTTCTACTTTGCACCAAACTGAGCCACTATTTTGCACAGAGAGTGGAAATGTTGCGATGACAATTGAGGAAATATAATTTGAACAATAATAAAAACTGACATCTACATGTGTCGGCAATGTAGTACGTTAACGTCATGGGTAAATGTCAATATCATATGTGATTTTTTGGTTATATTCTACGCGGTTATGGAATCAATCTGAATAATACATATAATAGTAGACCACAAAAATAACAAAAATATGCTTCGGACATTGTTTTCTGGAGGTAAATTTTTAAATATTTGGGAATAAATCAATATGTCAAAGTTATCTTTTAATTTTTCAGCCGTCCGTACGGTCACTCAACTAGCAAATCAAAACATCGCAATCGCCCCCATGAAGCGTGCACTTTCTTACCAAGTCTGTAACCCGTGGGCAACCACAAATTCCACTCTTCTTTCTAAACTACCATGCACAGTTTCAACAGATTTGTTAAAACCAGTTGTGCCAGTTTTCAGTGCACCTCAACAGCAAACGCGTTCGTTAACAAAATTCTCGCTTAATAAAGGGAAACGAAAATCCGTAAAGGCTGTACTTAAACGTTTTAAACGTCTCGATTGGGGAATTTGGGTACGCACTCACACAGGCCGAAATAAAAAATTGTTTAAGAAATCTCCCGAGCTGCGCAGAAGACTACGTCAACACATTTTCACAAATTCAACACAGAGTTACATGCTGGACAAAATGGTTACTAGTTTTTGGCGTCGTCCGAAATACTACATAGATGACCCGTACACCCCTTACCATAAAAGAGATGAATTCTTTGCCACAAAAAGTAAAACCTTTAAAGTTTAAAATACTTTTATGTAGAGATCTACATTATCATTAGTCCTATGCTTATATTGCCGGAATGTGGCCATTATATTACCTTTAAAGCATAAAATAAACATTTGAAACAAAAACATATTTTTCTTTAAAACCAAAACTACGTTTAATATATGTATGTATGTATCAAATTATACAATCGTTACAATTTATAAATGCTTTCCTTTATTTAGTTACAGTTTCAATAATTTTTTTAAATATAACAAAAAGTTAACAAATCACAAAAGTAAATTTTTAAATGCAGAACCATTTTACACTTATTTTCGAAACACTCTTTGCAAATTATCACTTCAAGAGTCTGCGACTACTTTGTTAACCATTTTACCCAAACATTGTATTTCAGTTTCAATAACATCACCAGGTTTCAAATACTCTGGTGGGTTTCGGTACATGCCAACACCCTTTGGTGTACCAGTTAGAATAAGATCACCTGGCTTCAGAGTGATACTCTGCGTTAATCTATGTATGACGTCATCAATTTTGAAAATCATATCGCCAGTGAAGTGGTTTTGCTTTTCGACACCATTGACAACTGTGCGGACATTTAGATCATATACGTCTTTGATAAGGCTTTTATGGACAATTGCTGGTCCTAAAGGAAGAAATGTGTCCATTGATTTTCCTATTAGGAATTGTCCTCCATTGCGTGACTTTTGCCAATCTCTAGCAGAAATGTCCTGAGCTATTGTGTATCCAAATACATAGTCCATCGCATTTTCCTTTGGCACCTTTCTGGCTTCCTTTCCAATGACCACAGCTAATTCAACTTCCCAATCAATTTTCTGAAAAATTATAAATAAATTTATTTAAATATATATAATTATTTTATGTTCAGTTTATTTAATTGGTAATAGAAATATTCATAAAAATAATTTCAATATCAGTTGGCGACTTATCAGAATAACTTATATCACAACACGAGATCAGTTACATATACATACATACATACAAATGTATATACATACGTACTTAACATTTTCCGTTGAGGACTTACCGTAGTGATTTTATGTGCGATAACGTCTCCAGTTGGACCTGTCAAAGCTGTGTTAAACTTGCTGAAAAAAATTGGCTCGCTGGGAGCAGGTTTGTTTTGCTCTTCGCAATGATCTTTATAATTCAATCCTATGCAAATGATCTTTTGTGGATTCACCACAGGTGGTAAAAGAATGTGCGCATCGGACATGTCTTCACTTGGGAGACCCTCTACCTTGCGTTGAACCTCTTCCATTGAAATACCTTGAGAGATAAATGAAACCATATCGTTGGAAATGCAAGCTCCACCGGATAATTCTACGAGCTTTGTTCCATCCTCAGACACTACTCCAAGCCGTCTACGGTTATCATTCTTACGCAAAAATTGTACGAAACGCATTTTCGGAATATTAGATCCACTAAGAATTAAAAAATAAAACTAAATTAAGAATTAAGCACCTCTCTCGTTGAACGAAAAATATGGTCTAAAAGATAACTTCGCAGATTAGACACACATCAGCTTTCTAAAAAATTTCTGCGGCTCACCTTGAACACTTCAGTCGAATGAATTGCAATGGAGAATTGCCACCGGCTACAAGTTTAGAGCAATTTTTATGCAGACGTAGAGCGACTCTTAAAGCCATCCGAAAGTATGATTTAGCACTTTAGTTAAGAATTTAGAACACCAAATTTTGCAATAATTACACCATGAATTTACTGATAATTTTATAGTTTTTTTTTTTTAATTTGTGTTAATTAATTTTTTTATTGTTATAAAAAGTTAAATCAAAAGTCAGTTATGTCATTTGATGCAGAATGATAACAGCTGATAGAAAATAAATATAAAGAGAGAGAGAAATTTATGATATTCACACTGGTGGCTAAATAATGTAAACAGGTCCATCGCAGCTTCGCACTGCATTGACGATTTGAATGTAATTTAATAGGAAAAATAATGCAACGTGTTGTTTTGTTTGCTTGAACGCAGAAAACGTAAATTATTGAGAAGGTCCAATACGAACAAATTGGTTCTCTGCTTTCAGATTTATATATATACATATGTAAATAACTTTGAAAGGCGACGGGAATATTTATATTGGCATCAAAAAGACAATTATTTGAAAATTTTATTTTGTGGGGTTGGATTTTTCTTCTTTCGTATTCAAATATTATCAAATGGCAATCACATTCCTTCCCAAACATCTGTTCGATTGCCAATTTGACAGTTTTTCTTTACTGTCAAATAGTGGAATGCTTCCACTGGAAGATCATAAATCGATTTGCTGATTGTTGGGTTCTCCAACTTTATTTTTGAACGGAGCGGAATTTAATATTTAACTGGGGTTTTTGTAACTGTTGACACTAAATAATATAAACATGGCATTGTTAGCAAGAACCTTTGGTCGCACGCTGATGCAGGTGAGTAGATCTTGGTGTATTTTGCAGCTGCCATGATTTATTACTACTTGACAGTTCTTACATAAACAGAATCGTCGTAGCGCGAATTTAGTGCAAATTTTGAGGTTACAAGCCTTAAATAAAATTCAACAAAATTATTAGGAACTTCTGGTATTTACATATTAATATTTTTTTAGGCGACAGCTGTCCGCTCCATTCATACAACTTCAGCGGTTAACCAAGTAAGAAATTATACTATATATAAGTTAGTTTTTGTTAGTTTTCATTGTACATCTAACAGGACTCTGGTGCTCTTGGCGGTAGCCGTGTGACATGCACATTGATTCCAGGCGATGGTGTCGGTCCGGAATTGGTCTATGCATTGCAGGAAGTCTTCAAGGTAATTATAAACATCATAAGGAATGTATACCTTATTTTTCAAACTATAAATACTTTTTAAGGCAACCAATGCACCAGTAGACTTCGAAAACTACTTTTTATCCGAGGTTAATCCAATTTTGAGTGCCAAATTGGAAGATGTGGTGGCTTCAATTCAGAAGAATAAAGTTTGTATTAAGGTAAGAGAGTAATTAAAATGCACACTCACAAATCACCACTAGCATTTATGTTTCATTGCAGGGTATTTTGGCCACTCCAGATTACAGCGTTGCTGGTGAACTTGAAACTTTGAATATGAAATTGCGTAGACAGTTGGATCTGTACGCCAACGTCGTGCACGTGCGCAGTTTACCCAATGTAAAAACCCGCCATCAGAGCATTGATACCGTTATTATCCGTGAGCAAACTGAAGGTGAATATTCGGCGCTTGAGCATGAATCTGTTCCCGGTATTGTTGAGTGCTTGAAAATCATCACCTCAAAGAAGTCCATGCGCATTGCCAAGTTCGCCTTCGACTATGCTACTAAGAATAACCGCAAGAAGGTTACTGCTGTGCACAAAGCCAACATTATGAAGTTGGGAGATGGTCTCTTCCTTAAATCTTGCGAGCAAATGGCAAAGCTTTACCCACGTATTCAATTTGAGAAAATGATTGTTGACAACACAACTATGCAAATGGTTCAACGACCAAACCAGGTGAGTACAACATTTCTGCGTTAACAAAAAAATATATATACATATATGTATCACCGTTTCTTTATTTTCAAGTTTGACGTTATGGTTACACCCAATCTCTATGGTAACATTCTCGACAATATCGGTTCTGGTCTTGTTGGTGGTGCCGGTGTCGTTGCTGGTGCCTCATATTCTGCAGAAACTGTCGTCTTTGAACCGGTAAATTGCACATATGTCATATATATAATCACCTCTTTTACTTAAATCACTTTTTTTACAGGGTGCAAGACACACTTTCGCCGAAGCTGTGGGCAAAAATGTTGCCAACCCAACTGCTATGCTTCTCTGTGGCGCGAAAATGTTGCGTCACGTCAATTTGCCAACATACAGCGAAATGATAACTAACGCTGTTAACAAAGTTCTAAAAGATGGCAAGGTACGGACCAAGGATTTGGGCGGCCAGTCGACAACACAAGACTATACACGTGCTGTCATAGCCAACATTCACTAAACAAAGCAACAGCTGTGAGCGACCAAACCAATCTAATAACAAAGCAAATTGAGTAAATTATTTTGGCTTAATACCAGACATAGTAAAATTAAAAGACGATCAGCCAACAAAAATGTCCAACGAGGGCTTCAAAACATCGTCAGATCATATTGTTGAGATTTTTTAAACAAAATTTTTAGCGTCCAATACTGTTTTATCTTTATTTCAAGTATTAATCTGGCGAATATGTACTTTAAAAACATTTTGTGTTATAGCCGTTGTATTATGAACTCGACGATATACATTTATTCTAATATACATATAATAGTTAAATTTTTGACCTCACTAGACAAACGTATGTAGATATCTAATATCGGCTAACAACTTGATTATTATATTTATTTGTTTTGTCATTATAATGCATTATTTACATTTTTACTTCTACCAAATTGCATGTAACGGAATATATCTTATTTAATTGAATCCCTAGCACAGTAAACTTTATTATGTACAATCATGCCATACAAATATGTCGCAAATGTTGCTTCTGTCCTGTCCTGACGATCTTACAAAATGTTGAGACAGAATAAAATCAATGATATTAATACAGGAATTTGAAAAGTGTATTATTTCACAGAAAACAAGAAAACATAACAGAGGGTTAAGACACAGAATACTTTAAAAAATCGATTTGATTCATTTCTTTACGATATCAAGGACGAGCAGATAAATTTGTCATTGTGCGATAATGAATTGTATTTCAAAATTTCAGTATATAATAGTTGAACGAGAAAATTTTGGTTGAAAGCAAAAATATAAAAAAATAACCGATAAGTTTTGCGTAAACAAAGGGCTCAGCTTAATGTTAAGTACCAACGCCGAAGCTAAACAAGCTTGTATTATCCGCTGGTGCATCGGGTACACTTAAAGTTTGAACGGAATCAGTCGTTTCTTCTAAATATCGTGTTAGATTGGAAATGCTAATGAAAAAACTGCCAGCATACAGACCGCA
The DNA here is from genome assembly GCF_024586455.1 of Bactrocera neohumeralis. Lineage (NCBI taxonomy): Eukaryota > Metazoa > Arthropoda > Insecta > Diptera > Tephritidae > Bactrocera > Bactrocera neohumeralis. The sequence continues at coordinate 83,653,050 of NC_065919.1, read as the reverse complement.
ATGCTGTATTACTCCGTTGGCGGTGGCCGCGGAGCACATGTGCTTCTTTCCGGAGCTACGCTCACAATATTCCAAGCTGCTGGAACGCTACCAATGTATGGTAACCAAAAATAAGCGCATTTGGGCTCTTGCTGAGCCAAGACGTCAAACGGGCAAATATTTGACGCCTTGCTTTTGCCCAGAGATTGGTAATCGTAAGGTGGAGATTGTGCGGGATGATATGCCTTCCCGTACGCGGACAGAACAGTTAGCTTTTCCACCTGTGATGTAAGTGTTTGCGTCGCTCCTTTAATTTTACAATTGCATAAACCATAATGACACCTCACAGCCGACTTATGCAACTGAAAGAACGTGACTCCTTTAAGAGTTTCAGCAACCAACGTAAATCCACTGTGAATCGCATGTTACGTAAGAGTATGTTATCCTTGTATAGCCGCTTGTCGAACAAGCAACCTCCCACTAAAAAGTAAGTTGTAGAAAGTAATTAACATATGCATGTACATAAGTATGTGTATGGTTTATACGCCCAGTTTTGATTAAAACTTAAATTTTTGCGCAGAGAAAAACCGAAGAAGCTCACTGACGCTGAAGAGACGCTCAGGCAGGAACGATTGAAGAAGCTTGCCAAACCACGAGTTGATATTAACAAAGAGGAAGAGAAGAAGGAAAAGGCAGCTAAGCTGGAAAAGCTAGAAAAAGCGAAGCAACAAAAGATACCGAAGGTACTGACTTAAATTGTGATGTTACATCTTTCTTGGAAGATATTTTCGAAATGATACACCTATTTCAAAATACGTGTCGATTTTCATAGGGTTACGGATTTATGGTTAAACCCAAGGGTGCAGGCTCGGCTCTGCGACGTTTCAAAAATTTGTCGAAACCAAGACAATACGAAAGCGATGAACCCAAAGAATGGGTGTTAACCAACAATATGAAATATTACACGCCCTCCGATCGAATTTTAAAAATATCCAAACCGCGTATGTACGAAGTATTTGATCCAGAGGAGGTATACCGCGTGAAGGAAACGGCGCTCAACTACAGAGGTTTGTTTACATAATTTGGGAATACATATCTAAGTATATAAAAAAATAAATAATATGAAACATAAACTTTGAAAAGAAAGTTAAAAAAAAAAAACAAGAAAAAACATTAACTTTGGTTGCATCGAAGCTATAATACCTTTCACAAACACAAAGCATCCATACAAGAACTTGGTTTTGATTGCAGTTTGCATGGCAGCTACATGCTATAGTAGTCCGATCTGAACAATTTGTTGGAAGATTATACAATTGCTCTGAACAATAATCCACACGAAATTTCGTGAAGATATCTCGTCAAATACAAAAAAATACATACAAGCACAGGATTTTGATCGTACAGTTTGTATGGTAGCTATACATATGCTGTAGTGGTTCGATAAAGGTGTTATCAGGGTATAATAAATCACGCTAGATAATTATAGTTATTCTGGAACGCTTATACCTAAGATAAAGTTTAAAATAATCACAGCAACAGTTGCATAAGCAATATTTAACGTCTGTGGAGACATTTTAAATAAATTTGAATTCATTTCTTACAGCTACGCAACGCATTAGGGAATTGGCTTCGCCGCCTGTTTATCAGCACAAACCGGAAGTCAAAGAAGCGCCGTTCAAAACAAGTCCAAATGCATTAAAGGCAAAGACGTCGCAAAGGATAGTGGAGCTGGCGGCACCAAAGGATTACTTTGACAAGCATACCCGCGCCAATCCATATAAAGTATCACCAAATGCGCTTCGTGCTAGAATTACACCGCGTCTGAGGGAGTTGGCCAAGCCGAAGACGTACATGCTTTAGTGTTCGGCCTTATCGGCATTATTTATTTTACTTGAAAGTGCAAATTATGTATGTGTTTTATTTAAATTTTAAGTTTATGTTTTTATTAAATAAATATGTAGTTGTAGGTTAAATGCGAGTTCTTATTCCAAATGATGCAGCTTGGTAGTGGGCTATTGTATTTTGCATCGGTCATGATTGATTTGAAATACAGTGTCCAACCGCCAAATATTACTTTGGAATTTGATCTCTGCATTGGGCAATCGATAGTTAAAGCATATTTGCAATCTCTAATTTGAGTATAAGTATTTGACTTTCATTTCACTTGAGTCAGTTTTCCACCTTATTGATTATTTTTGGCTTTTCTAAATCTAGAATTTCGGAATTATTGTTTCAAAATACAACCATATGAAATTGTTTTGATAAATATTGAAATTCGAAACGAAATTTATTGTGTAGAAAAAAAATTAAAAAAAGGGAAAAATGCATAAAGTTTCAAGGAGTTCCAAATGTTGTCCAACATTTGACCATCTGCCCGAAAATATAAGTTGTTTTCTACCGGACATATATAAGAGTTGGCATCGGTTAGTGGAACGCCACAAGCATATGTTTACGAAACGTAAACGTTTACTCAAAATCGCTCAACACAATCGGCCCATCAAAGGTCGTTTCATACCCCAATGTCCATGTAAATATAAAAAACCCATAGAGTTTGTTCGGGATGTGCGCATACGAACACGCACAGAGCAATTAGCTTTACCAGCAGTGCGGTAAGTCAATAAATCACAATCTAAGCACATCGAAAAATTTGGTTATTATATTCTTTTGTTTTAACAGAAAACTACTTTTATTTAAAGAAACGGTTAAGGACTTGTTTGAACCTCTGCGCATATTGGGCATAAATCGCTTAATTCGTCTGAGCCTACTGTCTGTATATAGTCGCCTGACTAACATACAACCGCCACAGAAAAAGTAAAATATTTTTTCTGATCGAAAAAGAAATGTTTAAATGTATGTATGTATGTATATTAACATTTTTACAGAGTACCAATACATAAATGGGATGAGGCTGAATGGAAAAAGCACATAAAATATCTGAAAAAATTGGCGAAACCCAAAAAAGAGCCAAAGCAACCAAAATTGGTAATTATAAATTCAAATTAAAAGTGACAAATTAAAAAAAATTATAATAAATTAAAAAAAAAAAAAATAATAAATTAAAAAAAAAAATAATAATAAAAAAAAAAAAAATAAAAAAAAAAAAAAAAATAATAAAAAAAAAAAAAAAAAAAAAAAAAAAAAAAAAAAATAAAAAAAATTAAAAAAAAAATAAAAATTAAAAAAAAATAAAAACTAAAAAAAAAAATAAAAAACTTAAAAATAAATAATAAAAAAAATAAATTAATGAAATTAATCTAAGCCCTCTATTTATTGCATAGCCTGTCCAAAGGATGAAACTCGATAAGATGACCCGATTCAACGCACTTGCTCTACCCAAGACGCATGAAGAACCGACTAAAGAGCCTTGGGCACTAACACCAGCCATGAAGACTTATGAGGCATCGGAAAATATAAAGAAAATGGCACTACCAACAGCGCATGATGACTCCGCAATGATTCAAAGCTTGCCAGTACCTATTAACCCTACTGCTTTAACTTACAAAGGTAATTTAACAATTTTGCTTTCACATCTTACATATGTACATAAATAAATATATATTCAATATTTTCCTAACTTTTAGCCACAAAACGCACCAAGGAGTTAGCTACAGCACGCGAGAAAGGAGTGGGAGAATCGGATCTAAAGGAGAATCCATTCTCTATATCGCCGAATGCACTTAAGGCACGTCCCACGGCACGCATCAAAGAGTTGGCTGAGCCAAAGGAGTACGAAAATACACATATACGTGAAAATCCATTCGCAATTTCTCCCGCCGCGCTTAAAGCCAAAGCATCGCCACGGATTATTGAACTGGCAAAACCCAAGGGCAGTTAATATTATGTTTCTTTGTTATTTAAAATTTCCCGTTAAATGTAAATTAGTTGTGATTGTATTTACACTTTTTTTTATAAAAATGCATGATACAATATTGTCAAATAAAAAAGCCTAATATCCATACTTGTCATTCAATTCTGTATAGCCATCACCACTTTGATTAGGTGGCGGCACCCACTTGGCATACTTCTCGTTGGATTCGTGCTCCTCGAGCTCTTCCATATCAATTTCTTGTCGCTTTTGACGTTGTCTTTGACGCTGTCTTCGCTTTTTTCTAGTAATTTCCGCTTCTGTAGCATCTTCTGTATGGGTGCATTCTGCTGAAGATGATTTTGTATCAATTGGTTTCGTAGGCATTTCAGCTGGCACATCATCTTCCTTATCACCTTTGGTTATAGGGATGACTGCGGGGCCGTAGAGCTTTTTAGTACATTCTGATGATTGCGATGCTTCAATAATTTCCGTTTCCACAGCTTCTTGTTTACTTTCCTGTCCTTCTTTAGAAGCAGCTGTTTCTATCGAAGAAGATTTAGCTACGCCATTATTTGTTGGTAAACTGATTTCATTATCCTCCTCTACTTCTTCTTCATCAGAAGCCAAATTTGTGTGATTGGCTTTTTCGCTCTTATTAGTTGTAACCATCTTGGCAATCTTAAATTTACTAAACTGATTGCGTTTTCCAATCATGGGCAGCTGTCTCTTCGTACTTGAGTCAGCCGTCGGCGTTTCGCTGGGCTTATTTAAATGGAAATCTATTGGTTTAGCTAATTTTATTAATCTTTGCACTTTTTGCTTTTCGACATTAAGCCGTTGTTGTTCCAACTGCAAATAAAGAAATGTAAATTATTATTTTCCTTACGGTGAATATGTTAAGTAGACGACTTACCCGTAATCTTCGTATTTCGGTCTTATCCAGGTTAGATACGTCATCGGTTAAGTTTTCCATAAAGTGATCGAGATCTTCGCTGTTATTCGACTGAGAAGCCTTTAGACGTCGTTGTGTTTCTTGATAACGCGCTATATCATCGGCAACTCGTTGTAGTTCCATTACTATTTCAGAATCCTTCTTTAGCTGAAATTAAAAAATATATTAATATATTTAGTCCTTCTTTCTGTTACAAACAAAATGTTTTTTCTTACCAAATCTTCGTATGTTAAGGCGACATTAGTTGTAGGATTTGATTTTCGCAACTTTTTCCGTTCAATATCACCTGTTCTGTCAAGAAAATCGTCATCGTCAGAATCTGCTTGTGATTTCACTTTTCTCTTTAAAGGTTCTGAATGAAGAACAGAAAATAGCGTTAATATTTTATGTTACAATAATGGATTTATTTAACATTTTCACCTTGATTTGATTGACGTAGAACACCGTGTCGGTCCAGAATCCGGCAAGCTTCCAAAGCACATTGCACAACACACTCCTTTTTGCGACCTTTATGCACAACCTCAGCTATGATGGGGCGGCCATATGCATCATCCAGTGGTAATTCTACGCGACAAACAAACGATCCGACAGACATTTCATCGCACTTATATTCTAATTGCAGCCCTTCACGTTCAAAATAGCCCCGAAGAGTTTTCTTAGGATCATCGAGAAATAATTCTTCATTGTTTGTGCTTGCAAATGGATTATGTGATAAGTCAGTTTCCTCATCTGCATCTTCTCCCATACCCCAATTGATTCCCTCATTTCGTTCCCGCTCTTCTGCTTCCGCCGCTTTCCGAATCGCATCAGCTTCAGCGGCAGCTTGTTTTTGTTTTTGTTGTTCACGTAATTCTGTTACAGTTAAATCTGACTCTGGTTCCGCATCTTCTTCCGGGCCTTGTAAAATATAAGATCTTGTGCTGGCACCCAAACGTAACATATGACCAACACGCATGCGTATGAAAACCTGAGGTGGTATACGTTGCTTATTTAAGAATGTGCCATGCGTACTCTTTAGATCATATATATACCAACCCTCTGGTGGATCTGCACTAGTATTATTTTCTTCCGAATCAGATGGTAACTGTTGCTTTTTGGGGCGATACTGAAGAATCGCATGAAAACGTGAAATCGTGGGATGCGCCAATTCGAGATCGTTTGCCGGTGGCGCTAATCGTCCAAACTTCCAAACTGCTTGCTTTTGTAAATTATCGATTTCACTTATTATTTGACCCGATTTTAAAACTTCAAATTTATAGTTGGTAGTTTCGGGTGGCGGCTCAGACCATGGTGGCACTTTGTAAGGGCAAACTTGATTTGGCGTATTGGCACTAGGCGCTTTTGAAATTTCTTTTACTTTATCATTTTCCGCAACTTTAACATCGTTTGGTTGCGCTTCTGGAGGTTTTTCCACTTTGCCGGACGGGTTTGTTGGCATAAGCGGAACTTTGAATTCGTCCATAATTTGTACTGTGTTATGGGTTTTACTATACTTATGACTGAAGCACAAGGATTTGTTAGACTAAAATTACAATATATATTGTGTTATTTGAACTGATTTATTATTATTGAAACTTTTATTGAAATGCAATAAACATTTAATGTAAAATCACAAACTTAAACGTTTAAATGCCAAAAAGCAGCTGTTCATGCGGAAGAGGTTTGACGTAAATAATGATGCCAGTTGGATTATTTTTTTAATGTTGTTTGTATAAATTAAAAAAAAAAATAATTGAACAAATAAAATTAAAGTAATGAGATATAATACTAACCTAACAAAAAATATAGTGGAGATGTAATCAAATTATATAAAGTATATGAAAAATTAAATAATTAAAAAAAATGTATAGAAAAACAGAAAAACAACACCAACAACATTGTGGCGATATTTTAGATAAAATTGTTCAAGTAAAACTAAGCTAAAACAAAATTTGATACAATAGTATATAAATGTGTTATAAGTAATATTTAATATTCCAAATGCACTTTACATTGTATTAACTATACTATTGTTCAATTCTCAACCTGTCGTAAAGCATCGTAAAATCGTAAAATTATAAAAAAACAAGTGTAAAAATTTATAATTTTACGATTTTACGATGCTTTACATGTATATACATATACATATGTGTATATGTATACGTGTACAATTCTCACCACATTACCCCTCCTTGGTTTCAAAACAATTTTGCGCTTCCATTACGACTCCTACATCAATGTGCTGCCCCTAGTTTTCCAGCCACTCAAATTTCCCCGACTACTTCCAGAAATGAATCAAGCACTCTGTCACAAATACACACTAAAATTGCACGGCACGATTAAATACCTTCACAGGAAGTCTTCCAGGCTTTGACAATCAGTTACCGAATTGCCACCGAAACGTTAGCACCGACTTAGGCGCCGGTTTGTGATGACTGCAGCAAAAATAAAATAATTACAACAATAATATAATAACTAAAAATAAAAAAATAATAATTTAATTAATAAAAGAAGCGACGTACGAATTGTAAACAGCATCTACCGGAAGGAAAAGACTTGCTTTCAAGGTTATTGAAAGTCGTCTGAAGTATACGTTCAGGCGCACTTTTCTTTTCGCGCACACCTATTCGCCAGTCAATTAGTGTGTCCAGTCAAGGTGGACGCTGAAAAGAAAGTTATATATTTTAAGGCGCTCTACCGTGTGTTCACATAGTAGTAGTAGTGCGTGTGGATTGTGTATGCCGCCAACGGTTTTCGTTTGCGATCATTGCTTCGGCTGAGCATGAATATACTTTACGTGCAACATCTAAGATCTTAAACTGTAACCGAATGTTACATAACTTGTGAGAATAACGGAAAATAACTTGTATTTGTTTTCAATCAAACGAAATAGCAAATACCGTATTTGATGCGAGCGTTTTGTGAATCGACAATCGTTCGAGCACATGTGCGGGTTACATTTTAAAACGAGAAATAGTCCGTCTCAAAAGACGTCCCTACGCTGGGGCGATAGTTGCAATTTTCATTAACAAAAAAATACAAAAATATTTGTGCTCGCAATTTATTGATATAAATATAATCTAAAAATATAAATTGGTAATTAAATGCATGCTTGAAGCATATAAAAAAAAGTACATAAATATTTAAGTAACTAAAAGTAAATACAAAAAAAAATATTCTAAATCAATTGGAAACAGTATCTACACTAAAACTGATTCTGTAAGGTGTGTACACTTTTTTGAAATATACTTTATTTATTTTATCAACGGAAATTTCCATTTATTGCATAATTTTGTGATTACAACGCAAATTCCGTCGAACCAGTTGTTATCTACAGGCGCAATGTAAATCATTAATCAAAGTCAAACAATACGAAAGCACTTCTTTCCCTTATTCCAACCACATAATTTTGTCCTTTCTTGTTGTTGTTAATTCCAATGCTTTAGAAAGAATGAGCGCTTTCTCTGAATTTGCTGCCGCTCACAATCAACTCAGCAATTCACCGTTGTCACTTTCCAATCAAATAGCATCGCCTAAAAGTATGCTTCGAGAAATGTAATTGTGCGTAACTAAGCTGTGTGTGTGCTGCTCCAAGTTCCAGTCAAAACATTTGTGAATGAATTTATTTGTTTAATCTGACCTGCGTATACCGTTACTCAATAACTTTTTGTGTTGTGTTATTACAACGGTAAATTTCAATATAAAGTTTGTCGTCGATCCTTCGGCTGCTCTACTACAGGCAATGCAGGTAGCTTTTCATGCATATTTTCGGCCTCTGCGCTAATCAGAAAATGGCAAGGCTTTGATGCTTAAATTCACACTTTGAACTTATACCAACAATTTTCAAAGTATAATGAATATTTTTTATTAGAATTTTTTCGAATTTTTGAAAATGATCTCTTAAGCCAGTTGTCTGCTAGAACATTTCCCTTTCATACATACGATGAAATTACTAAATAACTTATAATTAATTTTTGACAATATTTTTTCGATACTTTTTTTGTTTAAATATTTTTTAATTAGTGAAATTAGTTTTTCTTAATAAAAAATAAAATATAAAAAATTCATATTAGTATTTTTTAATTTTCATTATTATTAGCATTAATTTATTTTCATGTTTATCTACTTTGCGTTCTAAATAACTACAATGAGTATTTACTATTTACATGCTCCTCACTTAACTAGTGTTCCTTTGGCCCGAATATGTCCATGAAAACTAAATAATAGAAAATTGAAACTAAGCTTGGACAAGGTCATCACTCGAATCACACGGAAATTAAAAACACATTTTTGATTGAAACAATAATCTGGAGATAATACACGCCCCAACATGATTAATATCGCTGGTGTGGTGAGCATCGTGCTCTTCTATCTGCTAATTCTGGTCGTGGGCATATGGGCGGGACGTAAGAAGGCGGCCGGCAATGATTCCGAGGAGGAGGTGATGCTGGCGGGACGCTCAATTGGTCTTTTCGTAGGCATATTCACAATGACCGGTGAGTAAGCGTGTGTGCGTTGTGCATGTGTTGGAGGTCAATTGCTGCGGTGACGTCTAATCACCCAGAAATTTTAAATACCACAATGACATTGAAATAATGCACTCGCTTTCTTTTTGCTGCGCAGCAACTTGGGTGGGTGGTGGCTACATAAACGGCACGGCAGAGGCCATCTACACATCCGGTCTGGTGTGGTGTCAGGCGCCATTTGGTTATGCCTTAAGCTTGGTTTTCGGTAAGTGTGACCCCGTGCAAGTGCCAAAGCACCTCGAGTGTAAGATTATAATTTTTCTTATTGCTCTTGTAATGTCTAATTTTAGGTGGCATTTTCTTTGCAAATCCCATGCGTAAGCAAGGTTACATAACCATGTTGGATCCGCTGCAGGACTCTTTTGGTGAACGCATGGGTGGTTTGCTCTTTCTGCCGGCCCTCTGTGGCGAGGTATTCTGGGCTGCTGGCATTTTAGCCGCTTTGGGTGTGTTTGTATTTTATGCTTTATGTGTCAGTAATTTAATCCTTTCTAATTGTACGGTGTAATTCTCATAGGCGCTACGCTGTCTGTAATCATTGACATGGACCACCGCACTTCGGTGATACTCTCCTCGTGTATTGCCATTTTCTACACGCTTTTCGGCGGCTTATATTCCGTCGCTTATACCGATGTCATACAACTATTTTGCATCTTCATCGGTTTGTGGATGTGTATACCGTTCGCTTGGGCCAATGATCATGTGAAGAGTTTGTCCTCAATGGAGGTGGACTGGATGGGGCACGTAGAACCGGTGAAACAATGGTTCTACATAGATTATGGACTGCTATTGATCTTCGGTGGCATCCCGTGGCAGGTGTATTTTCAGCGCGTGTTATCAAGCAAGACAGCTGGTCGCGCTCAATTGTTGTCGTATGTTGCGGCAGCTGGTTGCATCCTCATGGCAATACCGCCGGTACTCATTGGCGCCATTGCCAAAGCAACAGGTAAACGGAAGTTTATTGCATTTCAATAAAAAATATTAAAAACTTACTAATTTTCTAACGTTTACTTTTCAAGCATGGAATGAAACCGAATATACCGGCCCCTATCCACTAACCGTTGAGCAGACTAGCATGATATTACCTATGGTACTACAATACCTTACACCCGACTTTGTATCATTCTTTGGTCTTGGCGCCGTTTCGGCAGCTGTCATGTCCTCGGCGGATTCGTCGGTGCTCTCGGCTGCATCCATGTTTGCGCGCAATGTTTACAAATTAATTTTCCGTCAAAAAGCTTCCGAGATGGAGATTATTTGGGTGATGCGTGTGGCCATAATAATCGTGGGCATACTTTCAACTATAATGGCACTTACGATTCCCTCCATTTATGGACTTTGGTAAGTGCGACGCCTGATTTAAAATATTTAAATAGTTTATTTATATTTTACACCCATTGCAGGTCCATGTGCTCGGATTTGGTGTATGTCATTTTGTTCCCACAACTTTTGATGGTCGTGCACTTTAAAAAGCACTGTAATACTTACGGCAGCTTAGCTGCCTACATTGTGGCGCTCTTTATTCGTTTGTCGGGTGGTGAGGCAATGCTTGGTCTGGCGCCACTAATACATTTTCCCGGCTATGACGAGGAGACACAAACCCAGTTATTCCCCTTCCGCACCATGGCCATGTTAATGAGTCTGATCACGCTGATAGGTGTTTCTTGGTGGACAAAGTATGTATCCAGCGTTTAGTTGGTGAGAAATTATGTAAAATCTATTTTTACTCTTAACTTTTAGGATGATGTTTGAATCGGGTAAACTTCCACCGAATTACGACTATTTTCGTTGTGTAGTGAATATTCCTGAAGATGTACAAAGAGTGGGAGAGCCTTCAGAAGCTGGAGAGCAGGTAAGTTTTGAAAACATCTCGAAAAGTTTAAGCAGAAAGATTGACCGAGGAAAAAGGCCTATGGCGCCTTGAATTGGTTCATGACTCTTTCTTTTTATGACAAAAGTGTGATCCAAGAAAAGAAGAAACTTCAAAGCCAAAATTCTATATATTTTATATAATCAAAACATAACTTTGCTACAAACAAAAACAAAATGGGAAAAGTTGAACCACTTTTAGCACTTTACTTTAAAAATAATCTATCTTCACCTGTTTGTTATACCTGAATAAGGTGTATTTGCTTCAAAGTTTTTAGTATCCAGAAAAAACGTCGGATCAGCGTCACGAGCTGAGTCGATTTAGCAATGTCCGTCTTTATATACGTGAACTAGTCACTCAGTTTTTGAGATATCGTTCTGAAATTTTGTACACATCCTTTCCTCGCCAAGTAGCTGATCATTTATCGAAATCGCCGCTATCGTACCAATATAAAATATAGCTGACATACAAACTTACCGATTCAAATCAAGTCCTTGCATGGACAACGCGGCTAGGTCTCAGATGATCTATCCCTTAAGTTAAAATTTCAATCACTCGTTCGAGCGTTTCGACAGATAATCATGTGTTGTTTTACTCTAAGGTCTGAATCGAAGCGGGATTGTCCGCATAGACTTTAGACTTTACATATCCCCCGAGGAAAAAGCCTAACAGTGTGATATCAAACTTCTCTTTTTGGCCAATCGACCGGCCCAAAACGTGAAATTATCAGCTGACCGAAGTAAATCCATTGATTAATGTGATCTGTAGAAAGTGGCGCCATCTTGTTGAATGTCGCCGAGATCACGAGCTTCAATATCAGCCATCAAATAGTCGGTTATCATGGCGTGATAACGGTTGCCATTGACGGTTATGTTCTCAACGACATCATTTTTAAAGAAATATGGATCGATGATTCCACGGCTCACAAACCACACCAAACCGTTGTATTTTTCTAGATAAAATGGCAGCTCTTGAATCTCTTCAGGTTGTTCTTTGTCCCAAAGGCGGTAATTTTGCTTGTTTCCATACCCATTGAGCCATTATGGGCCTCATCGCTGAACAAAATTTGGCTCGAAATTGTCGGATCTGCTTGGAACTTTTCAAGAGCTGTATTTTGTACGCTTTCATTTTAATAATCGACGTAAGATGGGCCAAGTCGTTCCATACGTCTGTCTGAGTTGCTTCGAACGGTACCGAATCGACGCTGCAAGGTATTCGTGTACACTCTCAGCTACCTGGTGGACGTCCTGAAAAGACCCATAATTTTTCATTACTAATAAATTCAGAATTTCTAACCTTCAAAATCGAATTATGAAAATTTTTAATTTCTGTACATTTTTCTTACTCACTTTATACTCTTTGCAGCTTTCTGTTATGGCTGGTCCATTGGCACGTTCCTATGGTGCAGCCACAATGGCTGGCAAGGATGAGCGTAACGGACGTATTAATCCGGCGCTCGAGTCCGACGATGATTTACCCGTAGCCGAGGCGAAACGTATGAATCAGCAGACAGCGCAGGCGCAGGTGCAGAAAATGTTGAGCAAGGCGACGGGTAAAGGTGGCGGCAGCGCAAGTGACTGCGGAGGCGGAGGTGGAGTCGGCTGTGATGTGGGCATGGGTCTCAATTTAAGCGGACAAGGTATGGCTGTGCCAACTGCTGAGCATGATAATACTGCCTTCTAAGCACATGTTCAAATACACACATAAACACACACATACAAATACATAACGTGCATAAATACTTATAACATTGAATTTAATTATTTAAAAAGTAAAATTAGAAATTTGAAATAATGGAAAAAATGCCTGAAAAGTCAGAAACGAAAATTCGCTAACATCTTAAATGATTTAAAAAAAAATAAAAAAAAACAAAATTAACATGCAGAATTTAGCAAAAGTGCTCATGAAACACACACACACATACAAACATGACTTTAAATGCAAATATATTTGGTAACGACTTAGAGGAATGCTTGCCAAGCAGTTGGATAATGCAATCTGAAGGCAATTAATAACTAAGCTTATGAAACAAACATATCAACGCAGCAAAATGCGTAAGGAAGAAGAAGAAACGTAAACTAATTATACAAAACCAATATACATATATATACATACATATATTAACTGCTGTTACAAACTATTTTTGTGTAGTGTTGCCAGTGTTAACAGCTTGTGCTTTTTGTTTTTTGTTCAATGTGTTTTTCAGCTAACAAGTACTTAAAGAATAATGCGTATTGTAAAAACTTTTAAAGTAATGCAATGTTAAACATTCTATTTGAAATTAGCATTAGGCAGTATGATCTTAAAAAGTAACTATAATTATCTATATATGTTCGTTTGTTCTATGTATGTATGTATTATGTGCTTGCTGGCAACGGATTCTAATCTATAGCAGTTCATAAGAGAGAACTTTGCACAGAAAACGCAGTAGTGACATTTGTTGTTGTTGGCTTAAATATTGATTACCACACACTAAGTATATGTAATGTTAGTTTTTCTGCGTCATTAATTGTTGAAATTTGCATTTTAGTAACTAAAACTGTTAAATCTTAAGAATATACAAAGAGCTCAGGTGCCGTGAATACGTGTGTCTATAAATGAATAGTTTTAAAATAAGTTTAATTAATATTTTCTAATTAAATTAATTTAATTTTTTTGATTTTTATTTTTTAAAATAATTTAATACTATAAATTAACTATTTATTTCAACAAATATATTTACATTGCTTCATTGCTTCAGTTGGTAAATTTTTTATTTCGAATAACTTGAATAATCATAGCTAAACTTCTTCGTTAAAATTACTTCAATATGCCATACATAACTATAGACCAGGGTAGACGCGAAAGCTTCAGACCTGTGAGAATACTCTCCGGACTATGACAGATGAATCTTGATGTCTCCTATCGGAAATCTGTATAGTGAGGCCCGTATGCACTCAGTTAAGGAGCATAATGAACTCCTCTCCAGGCAGTTCTGGTTGAGATGCTTTCGCAGAAATCACCCTTGCAATCACCTGCTTTGAGCGGAACCGCCACCTAGAAACATCAGAAGGTCATTCCGCAACTATGTCGACGACGTGAGACAATACTTCGACTAGACTTCGGACGCAACAAACTTACGACATTCACAGTGGAGCCATCACCTTCACCGACTCCCTTCCAGTAAATGGTGTTCTCGGAGTCAAACCACCCATTGCAGACGAACAACTCGAGTTGCCGCGAGAAACGAGAGTGACCCTTGATCAGCTTTGTTCTAGATACTGCAGCAGGTTTAACTCCTACTTATCCAGAATAGACCTCGACATATCCAAAATATGTATGTTCTGTGTGCAATGAGTCTCTTCATGATACTGGCCACCTCTTTGCATACCCCACCAACCTCACTCATCCCTGTGGTCCGACCCCGTCGAAAGAGCATGTTTCTTGGGCCTTCCGTTGGATGACGTCGACGGCAACTTAGCTAATCCTTACCATCCTAATGAGGACTAAGTAGCCGCTAAAACAACAACAACATAGACCACGGTAGATAATTTTTGAAAATAATAACATCGTGTTAGGATGAAACCCATCGGAAACGAAAAATCAAATAACAGACATTATAGGAAAATCTAGAGAGAGGGAAGGGGGGTGGCTAAATTTCAAAGGGTTAAAACTAGTCCTATAGAAAAAAGTTGTACGGCAATGTTGTAGGTAATGAAAAGGTCTATAACTTTTGTACAAAGAGTTTTTCGACATAGCCTCAAAATTTATGTGAAAAATTCAAATAACAAATTTGTACTTCCTATTTTTGTCTTATACAAAAAATTGTTTCCTTCACGAAATTTACTGGAAACTTGCCTTTTTATGTCGCAATTTTTTACTTTGAAATATTTATTTTTTCTCTTTATATTGACATCTTTATATTGATAGCGAAAAAACCATATTTTCAATCAAAAAATCTCAAATCAAGATATCAAATTTTTTTTCTACATTCAAACAAAAAATGTAACTTAATTAATATTAATATTTTTAAGTTTTTTTAAAAGCCTGAAAATATATTTTACAGTAAAATTTGATATTTTTTCGTAGTTGCGAAAATCTTTTCGTATTTTGTCAATAAATGTCGTTGCCGCCGTATATCTCCAGTGCTACCAATCACATTATGTCATACTATATAGTGTTTGAACGATTTTGACCTTCATTTAACTATAATAATTAAATTCGGCGAAGTTGAAAAAAGTTACGGCTGTTCAAAAATGAATGGAAATAATGGAGAAATCCGTTATATTTAGACAAGTTTGTATGAAAAAGGGAAGAATGTCACGCAAGCCACCAATGAAATTTGTGAAGTTTACAAAGACGATGCTGTATCAAATCGTGTAGCACAACAATGGTTCGCTCGCATCCGTTCTATCGACCTATCTTTGAAAAGGTCGATGAAATTATGAGAAAGATTGACCAGGACCGTCACGCAAAAAGCAGCCATGACACCGCTAAGGAACTTAACATTCTTCATCAAACGGTTTTGAACCATTTAAAAAAGGCTGGCTACAAACATAAGCTCGATGTTTGTGTACCACATGAATTGTCTGTGAAAAATTTAATGGACCGAATTAGAATCTTTGCTGAAACGAAATGAAATGGAACCATTTCTGAAGCAAATGGTAGCAGGAGACGAAAAGTGGATCAAATGCAACAATAATGTGCGAAAAAGATCGTGGTCAAAGGGTGGTGAAGCTCAACGAATGGTTGCAAAGCCAGGATTGACGCCTATAAAGGTTATGCTGAGTGTTTGGTGGGATTGGAAAGGAATCATCCACTATGAGTTATTCCAGCCTGGTCGAACGATTGACTCTACATTTTACTGTCAACAACTGATGAGATTGAAGTAAGCAATAGAAAAAAAAAACGGCCAGAACTGTTCAACAGAAAGGGCTTCGTCTTCCGCCAGGACAACGCTAGACCACACACATCTTTGATGATTCGGCAAGAGCTTGGCTGGGAAGTCTTGATACATTCACCATATAGCCCTGACTTTGCATCATCGGTCTACCATTTGTTTCGGTCAATGCAGAACTCTCTTAGTGGGGTAAAGTTGGCTTCAAGAGTAGCCTGTGAGAATTACTTCTCGCAGTTTTTCGCCGAGAAATCAGAAAACTTTTACACTGATGGAATAATGTCTATGGCAAAAAGTGGTCAACCAAAATGGTATATATTTGGTTCATTAAAGTTCATTATAAATATAAAAAGAATAAGTTTAAGTTTGAATCGAAATACGAAAAGACTTTTTCGACTACTCAATATTTTATAAAATCTCATCATAGTTCGACACTTTTTGGTTCATTTAATTGCTTTTAGTTTTAGTGTTTATGTAAGAAATATGTAAATCTTTGCCTTTTTATTTCAGCTTTTAACTTGGAAAGTATTTTTTTTATTTCTTACTCCACTTTTTAATAAAAAAAAATATTTTCTCAATTTTTATACGAAGAAATTTGGAATTCAAAGTTTTGTTTTTATTTTCAATTTTTACAATTAAGCCAAAAAAATATTTTTAATTAACAAAATTTAATCCCAAAATCGGAATTAAAAATTGGAAAATTCTATTTTTAATTCAAATTTGTTTAATTAAAAATTTTACTTTTCTGGTTGTCAGTGAATACATTTTTTTATATAAAGGCCGCTTTGAAGAATTCTCTTATTAGACATCGAATCTTTAGGTACAAAACGATTTATGCTATTATTTCGACCTTTTTATTCGATTAAATATTTATTTTTAAAAATTTTCATGATATAAATAAATTAAAATTAATAGCAAAATAAGATATTTTTTTCAGTAAAACGGAATTAAAAATTAATATATGTATTACAATTAAAAAAGAAAGAATGCGAAGGTTACTTTAAAATAAAACAAATTGAAAAAAAAAATCTCTGTTATTCTAACTTATTAAGTGACTCATTCAGTTTGATTAAAACAAACGAAGATAAACCGTTATTTCGCAACGTTCTAGTATTCTCAATTTATAAGTATGTGCACAATTTACATTTTTAATTTTTCAAAACAAAGAAGATGCATGAAAAAGCTAGTTTTGAGCGCCAGATGCAAATTGTTAAGCAATACATTATTTGTAACTGTATACATATCAGCAAAAGCATAAAAAATATATATATTATTGTACTTGTAGTGTGTATGTTCGCTATTGTTGCACTGCAAGTGAGATGCAAAACTCTGTCATGTGACCTTCCATTATTTGAAACGCTCTTCTACATACATACAAATATAGTTATATAAATATGTATGTATGAGAAACGCTTTTAGGTAGCAAACGTTGGTTTGCTGTTAAAAATTGAAGAAAAATTAAGGAATTTAAACATAATTAGGAATAATTCAGAAAAATATTAAAGCATTAACATCTGAGTGTTAATGTTGATTAGGATGTGTTAGCTGGAATACACTTAAGAAATATATATAGTACATATCTATATTAAACGAATGCATTAGCTAAAGCTGAAGATTTGAGTTGGATCAAGATGTTGACACAATTAGTTGAAGAAAAGTACTTGAAAGTTAGCTACAAATTGGAAACGCATACATATCATTTTAATGTAAGTTGTGAGATGAAATATATATATATAATAAGATACATATAAATAAAAATATTAGAAATTATAATATTAATATTGATAAAACGCATCCGTTCATAAATGTTAAAATGTATTCACTTTCCCAACAACAAACACTTATTACCATTAAGGATTGTTTTCTCCGAGGAATAAGAATTGTTGTAGTATTGTGTTTGAGGCTTGATAAAATAGGCTGTGGCTGAGAAAGGCTTTTCTAACTATTAAACCATTTTTGAATTTAAGGAAATAGACCTCATACTCAATCAATTCAATAGTCGAGATCATATTGTGTGACCATACCTTCCAAGTAGTTTGAGTTATACTCAATAGGACCCTATATATTTCAGGTAATTTTCAGAAAATACAGTTAAGATGCCAATAATGGATCACACTGCTTTAGATGGAAAGGCTTTGCTAACTATTAAACCATTTTTGAATTGAAGGAAAGAGACCTGATACGCCAACAATTCAATAGTCGAGATCATATTGTGTGCCCATACCCTCCAAGTAGTTTGAGCTATACTCAATAGGACTCTATATATTTCAGGTAATTTTCCAGAAATACATTTAGGATGCCGTTAAGGAATCACACAGCTTGAGAGTAGGCTAGATGACACAAACTTCGGCACAATACATACAAAATTTTTAGGCTGCTTCACTCCATATTCCAGGTAAAGGTGACATTCTGCGCTTTAGACATTTTTTAAGGGTTTCACAGCATGCTTAAGGATTTCGTGTTAACTACTTTATCGATTTGATGATTAATATATTTTTGAGTTTAGTGAAATATGTAAATCTAGTTATAGAAAAATATATACCACACATATCCATAGTATGCCTGCGATTCACAAAAAGTAAAGACTATAAAATTATTTGGACGGCCATAGCTTCATAATATTATATACATATAAAACTAACTAGAGAAATTATAAATATATAGTTGAAATATAGAAAAAATATATTAAAATATTTTAACTGATAGCGAATACCCCTCCATTGTCTGCCCCATATAATCACATATGTACTAGAAACGCATACATATCAATTATTGAAGAAAATAAAAAAAAAACTATTGATCGTTATTTACTGTTATCGGTTTACTTGTACAAACCTAAAATTACTTACAAGGAAGTATACAAAAGAGCATATAAGTGGGTGAGTTGTGCGCCCCACATACGTCTATATGTAATTATAAGTATTAACAAATGAGAAATCAAACTACTAGCTGACTACATATGATTCTAGGTAAGAACAAGCATTATTACTCGCACATATGTAAGAACAAAAATGAAAAATAAAAAATAAAAATATTTATTATAACCTAAGAGTGTTTGTATATACACACACATATATATATAGCAGCAAGGATTTCATAGTTCTAATATATAATAAATATACACATAAGTACATACATACATATACATGAAATGTAAAAACACACTAAGTTGTAAACGACCGCAAGAGATGTTGACTGCTTTTTTGAAATGTAAACATAAGAAATACAAAAATGTATGTGGCGACCTTAAAGTTAAAAAATACAAAGAAACACAAATCGAACTATGATAAAATATTTATTCTTTATATATATATGTATGTCCCACGTTTAATGAGAGTTGCTCGGTATTTTATTCTAAAATTTACGAAAACAAAAGTTATACTTTCGTCGAGTTTGTTGGCATTTTATCCCATTTTAATAAAAAAAAAACAAACTATTTCATAACAACTATTATAAACTAAAACAGTATACAAGTTAATATTGCAAATCTGAATGTGTTTTTTAATATTAAAATCCTACGTTAATCATCCGTTACAATGTTGAAAATAAAAGATTTTAAGCATTTAAAGTTCTTAGTACGCAGTGTGATTGTTTGGTGCAAGTTTGATGAGCAATTAGTATGAGCATCAGCTGATGTGAATGATGTAAATGAGAAATTCTTTACAAGTTTTAGGTTATGTTAGGTTCCTTATTTATTTTACTTGTTTATTTTTAACTATTTTAACGTTATAATAGTTGTTTTGCTGTTATTACAAAATACACTTACGCAAAGTTATAGGAAAGGATGATTATTTTTGTATTTAAATTTCGTTAATGGAAAATAATTTTTGTTTTAAGGACTTATATACAGTTAGAAGGCCGAAAAGAAGCGAATTTTCCACAGTTTTTTCTAAGAAAAATTTTTAATTTATTTATCCAAAATTTTGTAAACATATTCTGGCATTTTTTTTACTGTATTTTAAGACTTAGTAGCAGTAAAAATATTTATTTGGAAAGAAACTACAGCTGATCTCCGAAATCTCTTTTCAAAAAAGACGTTTTGCTGTTACCACTATATCTCTGAACTGGATACTCTGAAATTAAGGGGTTAGGTGGGTTTCAGAGGTACAAAAAAGGTATTTTTACGATATTTTTTTTAATATAAAAATCATATATTTCAAAAATATATGTAGGTCAAAGGTACATATTTGAACAATGTCTCCTGAAATTTTGATATAAAAATATTAAAAATTTCTAAAAATATATAGAGGAGGGGCATTTTTGGATCTGACTGCAATGAAATTTTTGACCGTTTGTGGAAATTTTGGAATTTGTTTTGCAATGTCTTTGCAACACTTATTTTCAGAGTTAAAGAAAATCGCAAAATTCGCTGAAAAACTGGAAATTTACACGATTAAATGACATAGCACAGACAAATGACTGTAAGACAATCGACTAACGGAATAAACGTGAATAAGGGGAGAACAGATTAAACCGTAAGGCATTCATTTTCTCCGAACTTCAATAAGGCTACAAGCTGATTTACTACTTCAAAGATATGACATAGATTTGAAATACTGTCAAAACGTGCGCTGGAGTGTTCCGTTGATTAGTTAACTTTATTATTATTATTATTTTCACTTACGTTACTTTCAATGTTTTATTCAAATTTCAATATTCAATAATTTTAAAACACCTAATTTCTATGTACTGATTTTATTGCCATTAATTCATTAAAATTTTTATTTTCGACTAAGCTGAAAAGCCATATAACTATAAATGTGTCGATTTTGAGAATGCAACAACGTTTTATGATAATCATTTTTATATAAGTATTAGCCCGTCACTCAGTTTTGAGTTGAATGATGAGAAAGCGCATGAATGCAAACTAAAAACCACCAATATTTACTTAAAGTTTATATTAAATTTCTATAAGTTATTATTCTAAATATAACCGCATATTAGTTCCTAAAACAGTAATAAACTTTTTTATTGAAGTTGCAGATTTTGGCGAATTTTGACCATTTGCTTACAAAATTAATTTCAATTTAACAAAAAATAGACAAAGATGAGCGCTACTTTAATAATACAAAAAAGTTAGAACATTCAATTAGTATATTTGTGTTACACGATAAGGAGTAAATATGAACACATATCAATGTTTAAATATATAGAGAATACACGAAACCACGAAATATTATGGTTTAATTATTATACACTTACATATGTATGTATATCAAAATACAGCAGAGTGTACTAAATAAACGATAAAAACTATAAATTCGCCGATAGTTTTCTTTTAATGAAAGACAAATGCAAGTGTGTTTATGATTGGGCAATTAGATATGACACTTAAGATCAGCTAATAATATCCAGATTATGGTGACTTCAATTATTAATGATATTAGATTATGTATGAACAATGTATCGTCACCAAATCGAAAAAATCGATACTTACTGTTTCGTTGGCTACCTTTACCTTTACATTACCTCATAATACAAGTACGCAAAAAATTTTAAACTTATGCTACCAGAAATTACCAAGTTATAATCGAAATTCAAATTTGTGTTCCATATATTAACGAGTCATCCAAGTAGAGGTACTTTTTACATTAGTCTTTTTTTTTGACATATCGCACATGAGTAGTGTGAAGCTTTCATGTTATTTTTGTTAAATTGTTTGGAATTTCATCACGAAAAGACCTCCGCCTGAACAAGGCTTACAAATCGTTCAACTTTATTTTGAAAATTCTTGTTCTGTAGAGAATATGTTTTGCGCGCTTCGTTCAACTTATGGTCACAATAATCGCCCTGCTGAGCGTACTACAACATGTATCCAACCCATCTTCGACCGAATAGGCCGAGTCCAGCTCGCAGTGAAGAAGCTGAGAGTGTACACGAAGACAGTGGAGAGTCGAGAGGCGCATTTTACGTCAAGATATTTAATTAAAGGCGTATAAAATACAGCTTGTGCAAAAGCTCTTAAAAAGTTCCAAGAAGATCCAACGTTTTCGATCCAAATTTGGTCAGCAATGAGACCCATTTCTGGCTTAACAGGTATGTAATCAAACAAAATTGCCACATTTGTGACGAAGAGCAACCTGAACGTAACGCAACGTTTATATGCCAGTGGAATTATAGGTCCATATTTCTCCAAATGATGCTGGTCAGAACTTAACCCTCAATGGCGACCGTTATCGCACCATGATAACGGACTATTTGATGCTTTGAGGGGGCTTATTGAAACCAAATGTCGCCGAGATCCCGAACTTCACACGCATCGCATTAATCAATGGATTTTTTGAGAGAACACTTCGGTGAGTAAATAATTTCACGTTTTGGGCCGGTCGATTGACCACCAATATCGTACGATATCACACCGTTAAACTTTTTCCTGTAGGAATATGTAAAGTCTGTGCGGACTTTGTTTCATTTGAACATTTGAAAGAGAAAATCTTAAAAAAATAAATGCCAAAGAATGTTCTTTCGAATGATAATAAAAAATCTGCTTTAAATTTGAAATTTCTGTGTTCGGTCTTGAAAAAAGTAGGGAACCTCGAAATAGATCTCCCATTATAACATTTCAGCCATCTTCATCCAACTATTTTTACCAATTGCCCATTCAGTCCAAAATGAAACTTGAAATTGGAGCTGTATACCAACAGCTACTAATCGACTAACCGGATTAACCGGATAAGGCATTATTCGAATAAAAATATACGATTTCTAGCATCCGGAAAGTCGTAAGTCGTCGACTATTCGATTAACCGCTCATTTCCGACCCTTCTTTGTCGACTATTCGAATAGTAATTAAGCGTTCAACTTCTACAAAATTTTTCTACGTAAATAAGTTTATAGAAACTTTGCAGTATATAGACGCACAATTGGCTTTTTTAAAATTTAAAACAAGGAAAAATTAAGGTCTGCATGGATTTGAAATAATTTTCATTTATTCCAATACTCGCAGCAGAGCAACTATTCGAGTAGTCGCCAAGTTACGACTATTTGAATAGTATTCATCGGTTAACATTCATATGAAGGATTATAAACTGGTTATTCGAATATTCGGTTTTCAGTTTATTCGAAAATTTTAAGACCCCTACTTGAAATTTTTGTGCTGGATCCAAAATATATGAAATTTCTAAATTATGGCTGTCCACAGAGACGTGTGCATGATTCAATTATATACGGTGGAACTAGAAATTCATGATAAATATATAAAATTGTTTAGTTCACAGTAACGATTAACAAATATTTTCGCAAGAAGAAGTACGCTTTCTACTAACCTTAAATAAATAAATCTTGGCCAAGTTCTAAAGCCAAGCTCCTAATATACTGATTGTTAGTTTGATGCCAGATAATGTGAGAGGATGACATGTGATGCATATGTTAGTTAGTTAATTTGGTTTGTCATCTCCCTAACAAACACAGAGTTAAACGGTAAAGTGATCATATAAATGCAATTTATGTGTCAAGCTAGTTCCTGGATTTCTTCTATAAATTACTCGATAGTATTGATGCAGTGATCATAAATCTAGTGAAAAATGTGATAATAACCCTCTCGCCAAATTATGGCCGTAATAAGGCAGTATTTTTCAATATACAGATCAAACATTTTAAAGTTGGATATAAACCTTAGTCTCATTTTATTTTAAGCGACTTTTAAAAATTAAGTTCTACATAACATAAATCGCTATTTTTCATGCCTAACCGTTTTTAGAATATGCCTAATTATTAATTAAGGCTTTACGCACAACATTCTTCTATTGAATAGTACGAGTACAGCTTCAATACAATATTTTTTGGTTTGGAAATTTTTTTGGTGTACATCACAATTAAAATTTGCATTGCTATAATGACCATAGATACATATGTGTATATATGTATGTGCAGCCAAAAGCAGTGTTGTGCGTAATGGCGACGCGTCTCCGACTTTATTAATGGATATGTAATGTGAACTTGACCACCTCTGGCATATTTATCATTACCAGCAATTACTATAAGGGCGTACTAGAGCTTGCTTAAGAGCTAAATAAAAATAAATAATAAAAGAGCAATAAATAATGTTGCAACCAACTAACCGCTCCTAAGTCACATACTTGTATATATACTTATCTATGGGTTTTATTTAGTGAGAGATCATGGCTGAGCTGCAATTCGCGTAGTATTTTATACCGAGATGTAAAATATTATATTTTAGCCACATACTGGTTTTAGTGTTCATAATGGAAAATGCTATAATTTGTTGCAAGATGAATGACGAAAGTTTTGGTTGCAAACTCAAGTTATTATATACGTATGTATGTATATATGTATGTACTATATACATATTTAAATAATTTTGCAATAGTTTTTCTTAATTATTTACAAGTATACGTGTATTTAGTTGGAAAGAGCGGTTTATGTTACTTGTAATTGTACATAATGGTGCATACAAACATTCATGTAGTTGTGCGTATTTTTAAGGCACAATAAAAGTATTTTCCTAGTAACCTAATGACATGACATACAAACAACCGCACTTGCAGCCGCCATAAATTCCCATGCCCTGCGTGTGATTATCTTTGTACAGCCGTGGTTTCGTTACCGTATCTTCCCGACATCTGATTTCGGTGATGGGAATTTTGAGTTAAAGATACCGGCATACAAGCCATTGTCTCAAAATTGTCAACTTGCACGAATTTACGTAGGCTTCAATGCTTGGTATGCAAGCGCATAAAAAAATATTATACTATACATATGTATACATATATGTATATATATGTACATAATTGTAGACTGATTTTCGCGTCAGATTTGGCAAATAAGTTTAGGTTGTTTACAAACAATATATTTATTACTTAATATTTGTAGAGAGATATGTTGCAAGTGATATGGTAATTGTGCTGTAACGAGTGTGAAAAAAACCCATCAGCTTTTCGGAGGTGCCTTAAACCCTGAAGGGCTTTCCCTGTTTTATCTCATACGTCCGTTTGGTACAACATCGGTTCATGCATTTCGAATAGGAAGATATGCTTTGGTATATATTATTGGGCTAAGGAGTGAACTCCGTACATGAATGATACTTAATGAGGCTACAAAATAAGGAATTTTCAATGTGCCGGCTTTCAAAAACCTTACACCTACAAGTATAACCTCAAATACAAAATAGTAACAAAAAATTTTTTCGGATCTTTTCTAAAGGTTATTAACTTATTAAACAAGCACAATCATAAAGTGGTTTGAAATATTGCTATAGTTTCTGCCTAAGGCTCTTTGAGATTATCAATAAACGAACTGGTTAAATGTAAATAAAAATAATAAAAAAAGATTGAGTAGTTAATTTTTCCAATATTAACTGCAAATCGTCGCCTAAAATGCAAAAAAAAAAAAAAACGAAAGAGAAAGGATATAATAGAAATCACTCATACTAAAATAAAATTTGAGTTTTGGTTATGAAATGGTTATATTGGTAGTCGAAAAAGTTGTTTCGTATTTCTAATCAAACTTCAACATATTTTGTTTTATATTTATAACAATAAATAAATAAACAAATATGTACCATTTTGGTGGACCACTTTTTGCCATTTTTCCGCTAGAGACATTATGCCATCAGTGTAAGACTTTCATCACTGTAAATCAAAATTTCGAAATTTCCAGAACGGTAGCGAGCGAACCATTGTTGTGCTACACTAACTGATACAGCATTGTCTGCGTAAACTTTACAAATTTCATTAGCGGCTTGCTTGGCATTATTTCCTTTTTATACAAAAATTTCAAAATATAGCGAATTGCTTCATTATTTTCACTCATTTTTGAACAGCTGTAATTTTTTTCTAACTTCCCCGAATTCTTTGATTTTTAATTTTTTTAGTTAAATAAAGCTTAAAATCTCACCTTTCCAACACTATATGGTATGACACAATGTGATTGGTAGCACTGGAGATATACGACTGCAACGACATTTATTGACAAAATACGAAAAGACTTTTTCGGCTGCCCAATATATTGGTTACATCTGACCCCGACATCTGACCGCGTAAGCTGAGAATTTTATGTTACTTATGTGTAATATGATGTAGTGGGCCGTAAGCAATAAAAATTTCAATTTCGATTTTTTTTAGGTGACGATATTCTTTTATATCGGTATTCATTCTATACGTATTTAACTATTATTTTCTTTAAGCGATTTATTATACGTGCCTTTAGCCTAACCCATTTGAAACTTTGGTTCGCTTAGCACCAATATCAGGAAATATTTCTTCGCATGATACCTTAAGTCCTTGTGAAGTGAAAAGCCATCGAATGTATACATTTTTATTTAACAATTTATTTTAAAAATATTCAAAACTTAAATGAAGGTATGTTTTTAACATTTTTTATGAAAGTAATACACAAATATTTTACAAAAAATGCAAAGATGGAAAATGAAGGAAAGTATTAATACTTATGCATATGTAGGAATACATATATATGTATATGTGAAACTTAGAGTATAGTTTACAAACAAATCGAACATCGAATTACATGAGCTTGTAATGAGAAATGAGAGATGTATGTATGTTTACTTCATTACAGGCGAAGAAATGGCAACGCTGGGTTTTTGGAAGGAACCCATATAAACCTAAATAATTTTCAAATGTGATGTAAGTCGAGGCAGAGATGGTGGCGATCACTTAGAAAGTCACACAAGAAATATTTGGATTACGCCAAAAATTATGCGCCTCTCTTAACAGGGTCTCTTTGCAAGGTGATAATGGTCTATTTGCGATACTTGTAACCACCATCGGCAGAGTAACTCTGTGGTATGGTCTCTGGCACTGATATTGGACCACTGTAGCTACCACCGGATAGACTTGATTCTGGTGGGGCACTGTATGAAGAAGAAGGGCCAGAAGGAACAAATCCACCACCATTACCACCTGCACTTGGAGCGCCATAGCTAGAAGAAGGTGCCGATGGTGGTGCAGGTGCTCCATAGCTTTGTGATGGGGCTGGAGCTGGAGCCGGAGCGGGGGCATCATAACTGCTGGAAGGCGCACCGTAGCTAGACGATGGCACCGGAGCAGGTGCTGGTGCTGGTGCACTGTAGCCGGTTGGAACACCATACGATGTAGAGGGTGGAGCAGGTTTTGATGGAGCAAAAGGTTTTGAACTTGAGGGGGATGGTGGTAAATATGAGTTTGATGGTGGTGCAGGTGCTGATGGTGCCCCATAACTAGATGAAGGCACCGACGGGGGAGCACCATAGCTGGATGAAGGTGGAGCTGGTCGAGATGGAGGACCATAGCTAGAAGCTGGTGGTGATGGGGGTGCTCCATAACTGGTTGCTGGTGGTGAAGGTCGCGATGGAGGGCCATAACTAGATGCTGGTGGTGAAGGAGGCGCTCCATAGCTTGAAGATGGTGGGGACGGCCGAGAAGGAGGACCATATTTAGAAGCAGGAGGTGAAGGAGGCGCTCCATAGCTTGAAGATGGTGGAGCAGGACGAGAAGGAGGACCATAGCTAGTAGCTGGTGGTGAGGGTGGAGCACCGTAGCTAGAAGATGGTGGAGAAGGCCGAGAAGGTGGTCCATAACTGGAAGCTGGTGGTGATGGTGGTGCGCCGTAACTTGATGATGGTGGAGCCGGTCGAGAAGGAGGACCATAGCTAGTAGCTGGTGGTGAGGGTGGAGCACCGTAGCTAGAAGATGGTGGAGAAGGCCGAGAAGGAGGTCCATAACTGGAAGCTGGTGGTGATGGTGGTGCGCCGTAACTTGATGATGGTGGAGCCGGTCGAGATGGAGGACCATAGCTAGAAGCTGGAGGTGCAGGTGGAGCGCCATAGCTGGATGATGGCGGTGAACTCTTTGGAGGGCCATAACTGGATGCGGGTGGTGAAGGTCGCGATGGAGGACCATAACTAGAAGCTGGTGGTGAGGGTGGTGCACCATAGCTGGAAGACGGTGGAGCTGGCCGAGAGGGAGGACCATAGCTAGAAGCTGGTGGTGATGGGGGTGCTCCATAACTTGTTGCTGGTGGTGAAGGTCGCGATGGAGGGCCATAACTAGATGCTGGTGGTGAAGGAGGCGCACCATAACTGGGAGATGGCGGGGCAGGCCGAGAAGGAGGACCGTAACTGGAAGCGGGTGGTGACGGAGGAGCGCCATAGCTAGGTGATGGAGGTGCACTCTTTGGAGGACCATAGCTAGATGCTGGAGGTGGTGGAGGAGCTGGAGGAGCTCCATAGCTGGTTGCTGGGGGTGACGGAGGTGCGCCATAACTGGGTGAAGGTGCAGATGGAGGGGCACCGTAACTGGACGATGGTGGAGATGGAGGAGCTCCGTAGCTTGATGCTGGCGGTGAAGGTTGTGCGGGTGGGGAAGGTTTTGGAGGTCCATAAAAGGCTACCGGTGACTGTGGGGCAGAGTAAGTTGAAGCGGGCACCTTAGCGGGACGTCGAGGTTTCTGTGGAGCTCCATAACTAGAGCTTGGTGGACTAGGTGGAGCGCCATAGCTAGGCGACGGTGGTGCTCCATAGCTAGGGGCGGGTTTGCTGGGCGGACCATATGAAGTAGATGGCCGCTGTGGTGGTGGTGGTGCTGGTCCCGGCGGTGCGCCATAGCTTGAACTTGGCGGACCTTGTGCGCTGGCATATGGGCCACCGGTGGGCGCACTTGGGGCATAACTACTTTGCGGTGGGGCGCTGTATGACGTAGCCGGTCCCGATGCTGGCGGCAAATAAGAGCTCACTGGAGGCTCTGCATTGACAAAAGTGAGTGCAACGCATATCAGCTACAAAGAGAAAAGGAAATTTATTGTTTATTTTTGGAAAGTGATAATTGAAAATAATATAATAAATGTATATATACATATGTGTAATATATAGTGATAAACGTACCGTTGCAGCTTTCGCTGTGGAATGAAAAAGCTTCATATTGGCAACGGCTTATAAGGGAAATGCTGAAACTTTTACGTTATATAATCTGCAAGTAAAATATTAAGGATTAGTTCACATTCTGAAATGTTTTGAAATATGAAGGTGTTTGAAGGAATTAGTATTTATAATTTGTAGTTTAGATAAGTGAGATTGTTCTCCAGTAAACTCTCACTATTATAAGGCTATAGTTATGTATTAAGTGTATATAATGTGCACATTTGCACTGGAGATCATGTTTAGTGCTCTTTTGGAGTGAATTTTCTATTATCTTTAAAACCATGTCGAATTTTATGTTAAACAACGAAGACTGTAACCAACTATAGCTTCGTGCATGACTTGTTGCGTAGCTGAATTAAGAGATTGAACGAAGTTATATGTGCATTTATTTGTACATAGATATGTGAAAACTGCCCCTTTACGGATTTATTTCACAAATTGAAAAAACACAAAAAAAAAAATAAAATATTTGGAACCAAATATAACTATATTTGACTACCCAAAAAAGTATTTTCGTATTTTGTCAATAGATTTCGTTGCAGCTGTATATCTCTAGTACTACCAATCACATTGTGTTATACCATATAGTGTTGGAAAGGTGATATTTTAAGCTTAATTTAACCAAAAACAACAAAAAAATTAAATTCAATGAAATTTGTGAAGTTTACGGAGTCGATGCTGTATCAGTTCGTGTAGCATAACAATGGTTCGCTCGCTTCCGTTCTGGAAATTTCGAAATTTCGATTTACACTGATGAAATAATGTCCCTAGGGGAAAATGGCTAAAAGTGGTCGACAAAAATTGTACATATTTGCTAATTATTTATTAGTATAAATAAAAAAATAAGTTGAAGTTTGATTAGAAATACGAAAAGCCTTTTTCGACTACACAATGCCTCAAAGCTCCCATCGATCTATGCGATTTCTAGGTTATCTATATACTAAATAATAAAAATTGATCCATTGTCTCAACGAACAATAATCATCAGAAATACTTCATTAGCCGCGTGTATTATTATTTTTTTAGGTGGCAGCACCTTATACAACTCGCGTAATTTTTTTTATATAAATGTTTACCTCTATATATATGCGTATATATAGACATGAAGTAATACAAATTTGCACTACTTCTTTTATAGCGAAGTTCAAAGAAAACATTGCAAATTACAGACGAAGGAAGAATCAAGCGAAACAAAGAAACTTCAAATGGCAGCATTACGCAAATGAACGGTTTCGAGTCCACTGCGAATGCTGCGTTGGCCGTCATACGCACGGGCGCCAAATGCGATTTCGCAAACAATGAGCGCGTGTTCAGTCACAAGCGCATGCGCAATGAATGCAATTACAAACTTCAATTGCAAATTTGTTTATAAACGCATGCGTATGTATGTAGACACCGAATGCATGTACAAATGAATCTGTATATTTAGATACATTTTGCGTATTTGGGGGCCTCATCGTGACGTTGATGCTTGAAAAATCAATTTGAAATCAATATGGAATTCTTTGGCGTTACGAAATCGCAAAAGAATGGAAATTAAAAAAAAAACATGAAAAAACGTTATGTTTGATTGCACTGAAGCTAGAATACCCTTCACAAATGAAAAAATTTTACAAACAAAAACTTAATTTTCATCTTTCAGCTTGTAGGATAGTTACATATATGATATAGTAGTCCGATCTAAAAAATTTGTTATATTATATATATTGATAATATTGATATCATCGGCCTCAACACCCGCGCCGTTAGTTCTGCTTTCTCCAGGCTGGACAAGGAAGCACAGAAAATGGTTCTGGCAGTGAACGAGGGCAAAACGAAATATCTCCTGTCATCAAACAAACAGTCGTCGCACTCGCGACTTGGCTCTCACGTCACTGTTGACAGTCATAACTTTGAAGTTGTAAATAATTTCGTCTATTTAGGAACCAGCATTAACACCACTAATAATGTCAGCCTGGAAATCCAAGGCAGGATTGCTCTTGCCAATAGGTGCTATTTCGGACTGTTTAGGCAATTGAAAAGTAAAGTCCTCTCTCGACGAACAAAAGCTAAACTCTATAAGTCGCTCATAATTCCCGTTCTGCTATATGGTACAGAGGCTTGGACGATGACAACAACCGATGAGTCGACGTTACCAGTTTTCGAGAGAAAAATTCTGCGAAAGATTTATGGTCCTTTGCGCATTGGCCACGGCGAATATCGCATTCGATGGAACGATGAGCTGTTCGAGATATTCGACGACATTGACATAGTTCAGCGAATTAAAAGACAGCGGCTACGCTGGCTAGGTCATGTTGCCCGGATGGATGAAAACACTCCAGCTCTGAAAGTATTCGACGCAGTACCCGCCGGGGGAAGCAGAGGAAGAGGACTCCGTTGGAAGGACCAAGTGGAGAAGGACCTGGCTTCGCTGGGAATATCCAATTGGCCCTACGTAGCGAAAAGAAGAATCGCGTAAGCGGTGTCTACGCCAATTAAGAAGAAGAAGATGTATATACATATTATATTCTTGGACTGAGTAGGCGATTGTGAAGTAAAGTCTTCTCTCGACGAACAAAGACCAAACTCTATAAGTACTATTCCCGTCCCTGCTATATGGTGCAGGGGCATGTACGATGTCAAAATCTGATGAATCGGCGTTACGTGTTTTCGAGAGAAATTCTGCGGTTACCCTTTGCATATTGGCAACGACGTTTATGGCAGTCGACGGAACGATAAGATGTACGAACTATACTGCGACATTGACATAGTTCAGCGAAATAAGAGCCAGAGGCTACGCTGACTGGATCAAGTCATCAGAGACGTAGCATTCGCTGGGGGAGAAGAATCTCGCTCACTTGAAATCTCCAATCTCGCATCTGCAGACGATCATGGTTAAACCGACTCAGCCCGTCACGCTGTTCTTTTATATAACCTTCTGCGTGTTATAAACTTAGCATACCCTGTACGGGGTATAAAAATAAATATGTCTATATAAACGCTTTATATTGAATATAAAGTGCCGCTATAATTGAAACCTTGTATTAAGATGTAAATCTCGTAATATTGATTAGATTTGCTGAAAATTGTGCGCTAAGCGCGACTTAAGCCACGCGCCAACATCAATTTGCCGAACGAATTTGGCTTTAAGGGCATTTACATGCATAATGCAATATTAGCTTTCAAAGCCGTGCTGCACATGCGCACACTGTCATGCTCATTGTACGTAAAGTTGAAAAATTAATTCCGCCTTCCCCCACATGACGCAGTTTGCATTGAAATTCCATGCCATTCCACTGCATGGTGACATTACAACGGATATACACAGTTTCTCCAGCCAACTTATACCGCTAAGTGCGTCTTGCCGCTGGCGGCTGCATCAAATGCTGGTCGTTAATGTGGGCAAATTCATCAGTTCAAAAATTCTGTTAGCGCGCAAACGCCCCATTAGCCTCACACCCGCCTGCTGAGCCACATTATCTGCCACATGCACATTGAGGCATCGTAAACTTTGACTATGAAAAAAAAAAATAAAAAATTATGCAAAGCAGGGCTTTAAGTGGCACAGATACACATATCGCACGCCAAATAACGGGAGGTCACATGAACGGGGCGGTGGGGGCATTAGCATTAGTGTGTTTGGCGGCTGACAAAGTTCGTTGAATGCAATTTTGCGGCTTACTTCTTCATTGTGTGGCAATGCATTTTCGAATTTTTATTTTCTTACTCACATGTGTTGTTGGCGTTTGCCTTTTCATGCCTTGAATAGCCGAAAACAACAGTGAAATAAAAATGAGTTATGTGAGAGAAAAACGAGTCGGAAAAAGCAGTTAAAATTTAAGTGTTTCTTCCTTGTGCTGGCATCAAATGTTGCTGCGACTGTCTCTTTTTCAATTTTCGTTGTCAACAACTGCGGTTGCAAGTGCATTTTGTGTTGTGTCTAACTTTCGTTTTTTATGTGTTTGCTTTCGGGTTTCGCTTTTTTGTTGTTGTCGTTTTCATTTTCAAACGAATTTCCAGTATTTTCAGTTTTCAATGTTATTCTTTAGACTCATTTAGCTCTCTCGTCGCTGTCATTGCTGTCACATCACCACTGACATGCATGCAACACAACCGTTAGTCAACCGCGTTCGGTTGCATAAGTTGGCGTTAATTTTATGCTGTCATTGCATTACGAGTCCCTTTATTAATGTTTTAATTTTTATGAGCAAACTTTCCAATAAGTTAACTTATGTGTGGATGAGTGTCTGAAAATATATACATATATATATATACATATGTGTGTGAATACATAACGTTCGCTGTAAATTAGCGGCTATTTGTGTTGTAGCTTTAAATATCATTTTTAGAGTTGTTTAATTTTAAAACCTTATTTAGAAGGTTTCGAATGTTAACTACCTCTTAAAATATAAAGGCGAAATTTTGGAATTGATCTGCTAAGAGGTCTTCGGTATTTGAGGTGTCCTGATTACGAGTTTGAATTCAAAAATTTTCCACTTTTGTCACTTTAGTAAATGATGGTGGCTTGACCCCTAGATACCTTTACTACAACACAAAAATTCCAGTTTTACAACCGTATTAGTACTAGAGAAATAGCAGAGGATCTCAACATATCTTATAGATCTACTCATCATATTTTGGTTAACGCTTTTGGTATGAAACGAGACTGGTACCAAAAGACTACTTGTAAAAACGACGTCGAATAGATGACGAAAAAGATATGCTTCCCAAAACCCAGCTAACTTTACATTCATCACACACATAATTAGTGGTAAAGAGATGTGGAAAGAGAAATGGAGCCGATTCCGAAAACTTCAAAATCCGCTGAAGGTCATCCCAGCCGAAGCTTATAACAAGTGTATGGAAAATTTGATTAAGCATTGGCCTAGTTATATTAGGTCAGGAGTCGATTTTGAAGAATAAGAAAAATTTGTAATGTTGGCCAGAAGTGTCTTGGGAAGCAAGGCAGCAGTGGAAAATGTTGCCAGAAGCAAGCAGCTTCACTTCTACGGACAATGAAACAATGGACGATATTGCCAAGAATGGTGTACGGCTAACACCTGAAAACGTCATCAACATTGGGAAACCAATGCATTGTATATACGACGATTTCGACGGAATCTTGGTAAAGAAAATCAAAACCCGAGGGAATGAGCTACCTGGGTGAAAAACTGCAAAAGCCATGTGCAAAACGATAGATCGGAAGTACACAAAATTTCTTTTGGCACTCGATCGAAGAGACTATAGGAACATGATCGAAATATTAACTGGTCACTGTGTGGTGGCGATACACGTCCGCAGAATGGGGTTGACAGATGAGAAGACTCCAGGAAATGTCTAGAGCAAGGCACCAGGAAAACAGTGGAGCATCTCTTGTGCACTTGTCCCGCATTGGCAAGATTACGCTGCAAGCATCTGGAATCTTCACTGTATGACACACTGGAGAAGGTATCGATAGTGAGGCCACTGAGTCTGTTAAAATTCGTGTCAAGCACAGGCATCCTTAAGGATGACTACTCCTCATGTACCTAGAATGGACCAAGAACTCCATTTGGTATGACAAAGTACCAAAACTGGTCTTTGCGTGGCTCATTGGCCTCTCTTTTTTATGACTTCTTTTACTCAATAATTGAAACAAAATTAGCAAAAGATGTGAGCTGGGTCACTTCATATGCAGAAGTGACAACAACTTTCGAGTTCCAAAAAATTAAAAAAAAAAAAAACTTATTTTGGTTTGAACAGTGAAGCCATCATTTGAAAAACGGAAACTTTGAGTTGAAAATCAAAACTTATTTTTATATTTTGTAATAATTGTGATTTAAAATCATTTGATTTGAATTAAAATGATATAACGTCACTTAAAATGCAAAATAACGTAACACCACTTTTCACAAGTTTACAGGCGAAGGAAAAACGTTATAATAGAAACCACTAATATTGAAACAAAATTTGAGTGTTGGTTATGGAAGGGTTATAAATTGGTTATATATTGGTTATATCAGCGGTAGCTGAAAATTTTATGCTACATACATGTATATGTAATATGCTGTGTTGAGTCGTTAGCAAAAAAACTCAATTTCGTTTTTTTGATGAAACCTTGTTTTGTATTTTAGGTGACGATATACATATATTATACGAGCACTAAAATAAAACTTCTAAAGTAAAGTTTTTTCATCAAAAGAAATCGGAGAATATTAATAACGTAGAATCCGAAGTCATTCGAGTTTCACACGTTATGGCTTATGTAGCGCAATAATATTGAAAATATATCTTTAAATTGTTTATATTGTCAGTTATTTTTAGTCTTTTTTTAAACAAACAATAAACAGTTTTCTTTGCAAGCACACCGCTGAATTAATAAATTATTAATAAAATAAAAATTTTTATTAATTATTTTTTTAGTTTTCTTAGACACATTATTTGTCAATTTTAATTTCACTTGCTTTCACTGTATGAGCTTTAGCATTATCCTTTTTCGATTTTTCGAATATCCTTGTTTGTTGATTTTCTTGTATAAAATTTTGGTTTTTTTTTTGGCACTAACCAGCAATTCCTTTTCCGTTAATGCTTATATTAATATTTTTGACCAAATATGAAGAACTTTCCGCCTCGTTTGCTTATCACCACTAGTTGTAGCCGATTCCGATAGTTGAATGTAAACTGCGACTTTCAACGAGCGCATCTTGCATTTTTATACCGAAAAATAGTGTTTGCATTTTCTCAAGCTACGCTTTGATACACTTCTCAGTGCCACTTTGGTGCCGTAAGTATGTACGGCAATTGAGCGACGACCACTTCATACGAACAACTTGTATAATATTGTGAGTGTGTCGGTGTTTTCAAATATTTTTCAACTTCACTTTACATCCAAGTGCACTTACTACATACAACTTCAATTCATTTTTCAACCAAAATCTCAATTCCACAAAATCTACTACAATTTTATATTGTATAATTTTGTTGTCTATGCTTCGATGCTGCAGTTTTGGCGGCGGCTATGTTTTGCGTTGTTGATAGATATGTCTACTCTTCAAAGAAATTAAGTACAACTTATGTTGTGGTATAAAGTTAAAAAGATGTTCGCCGCGCATGCGCATAACACTCAATTGCGCTCAGAAAGCGCTGGCGCTCAACCAACATGCCGCACTCTCAAATGGTTTTTGTTATTTTATGTGCTTTGTATCTGCTGTTGTTCATTGCAAGAATTGTATGTTTTCGTTTTTAATTTCTTCGGCGCTTTGGTGCTCTTTACCTTCGCTTATTAATCAGCTTAAAACTGTGCGCAGGCGCAAACGGTTTTGAGAAGTTTTACTATACTTGCGTGCTGCCAGGTGCTCAGTTGTCTATTTTCCGAATTGTTGGCGTTTGGTTAGATGCGTAATTATTTTGATTGCGCATATTTTCTCATCGCTGTCGTAAATCATAGCGGCGGATACGGATATTAACTGTGAATTTTTTACCGACATTTGTCTCAAACTTAAGCGAATACCTTTTACATTTATTTTACTCACGATTACACACATTCGTTAGCACAAATACTTATTAATATATAAAATTTTCAAACACTCTGTGCCGCAACATCTTTTCGCGTTTTTTTTAGAGTTTTGTAATAATTAGTGAATTACATAGTTTACATCAGACTATTAGTTGTGGCCTATTAGTTGCTGCTTTGGACTCCAATCAAAGTAAGCCATGGTGAATGTGTAGTGATCGGATTGAACAGTAGCTGGTGTGGTGTGAAAACGCTAATGTGTATAATATTTACCTAAAAAGCAAATATGTTTTACAACGAACAAAGCAAGTCACTGGAAAATATATATGTACTAACTATACATACTTGTATGTGTACAAAAACGTATTTGATGATTTCAAAGCAATTTGCTGTATGAGCAATATTTTTAATGTCCACCGATTGCTTTGAATTTAATGTGAAAAATGTACGTACTATGAAGTGAAGTGAACGAAATTGATACCTTTATAGCATTTGAGATACAATTCTGCGTGCATTGGTGCCGGATCCGGATTATAAGGTGAATGGAGCTTCTGGCTTGTCACTTCGATGTTTTTAAGCTGACATTGGAACACAATTTTTCACCTATTTTCTAAAGTTGACTGCTTTTGGGCCATTACTTCCTTCAGACGGTCCAATTGTAGGTCCAAATTAAGAATTTGGCTGTAGGGGTGCAGCTGATAATATGTGAATTCCTGCTCACCTTCCTAATAATCAATCTTGCCTTAATTTCTATTTTGCGCTGGCTCACCGCAATTCGACCAAGATCGTTTTCGCTTGACGTTGTCGTAAATAATTCCATTTTCACCCAGCAGTGACCATTGACAGCAATAATGGATCAATATCGTTGCGTTTTACCCACGATTTTGCTAAGGGAAATTCCGTCCATAAGGTTTTATTGCCGAAACATGCGCGGCTTCCACACATCGAAATTCTTTTTGTATCCATCCTTTTTTATAAATGAATAAAATTTTTCTAAAAACTTCTTGTTCTTCTTTATTGGCGTAGACACCACTTACGCGGTTATAACTCAGTTTATAACAGCGCGTCAATCGTTCTTCTTTTCGCTGTTTGGCACAAATCGGGGCTTCCAAGTGAAGCCAGGTCCTACTCAAACTGGTTTTCAACGGAATATAGGTCTTGCTTCTCCTCTGCTTCCCCGGCGGATACTGCGTCGAATATATTAAGAGCTGGAGTGTTTTCATTCATTCAGACGACATGACCTAGCCAGCGTAGCAGCAGTCTCTTAATTCGCTAAACTACTTCTATATCAATGTCGTCGTAGATCTCATACAGCTCATCGTTCTATCGAATGCACACTTAAATTCCAATCGTCGGTCAGCTTTGGTCCGACCATATTCTACAAAATACCATGCTCCTTATCAGTTCTTCGCCGCCGTATATGAATAGCTCGGCCGGCAATTCATCAGTCCGGCTGAGTAAAGTTTTGCTTCTGGGTAATTGAAATTTAATTTTCATTATTTTTATCGATATTTCGAAAAGTGGAATTCCAAGCCAGCGCTTATCATTGGAACGTGCTCAAACTGAGTTAAACCATCCCAAAATTGTGCGAGAAGTTTTCTTAGTACGAAGGGTTACCTTTCTAACGTCATATAGGGTGACCCTATCGCACTAATACAACGCGAGATACATACTACTAAAGCAATCAATCGGATTTCTTTTTAAAAAACCTCTCCTTGAAATTCTTAAAATTCATCTCTTTCACCTACTTATACATATTATTATGAATATTATTAAGTCATTATTACTGAGGCTAAGTCTTGTGATATTCGTCGTGGTCTGCTGGAAACTATCTTGACTCGTGTTAAACTGTAATGTTATTTTTCATCATAGAAAGACTTACGTCTGAATAACATTTACAAATCATTCAACTTTATTACGAAAATTCACTTTCTGGTATGTGAGCCGGTGGAAACATCGGTCCATATTTCTTCAAAAATGATGCCGTTGAGAAAGTAAATGTCGATAGTGACCATTATCACACCACGATAACTGACTATTTGATGCCTGAAATTGAAGCTCGCGATCTCGGCGTTATTTGCTTTAATTTTTGGGGGTTTATTGAGAGAAAATTTCGGTGAGCAGATAATTTCATGTTTTGGCTGGTCGATTGACCACAAAGATCGTGTGATATCACACCGTTAGACTTTTTCCTATGGTGATATGTAAAGTCTAAAGTCTAGGCGGACAATATCGCTTCGGATCAGGCCTTATAGCAATCAATCGAAATGCTCGAACGAGTCATCGAAAATTGGGCTCAATGAACGGACTATCTGAGACGCAGTCGCGGCCAATATTTGAAAGAGATAATCTTCACAAAATAAATGTCAAAGGATGTTCTTTCGTATGATAATAAATATTAAATTTGAAGTTTCTGTGTTTTTTCTTAAAAAAAGAAAGTGGAAAACCTCGAATTGGAGCACCTTTTATATCGTTCTTTTACAAAACCAAAATACACCAAAAAATTGGACATATTTGTCATAAGTCCTATGGGGTGGCCAAGATCTCTTCTTTAAAATATTGTGCTCAACACTGAAATGTTTATTAAATGTTTGACAGCTTTTTCTTTATTTACACAGTAACGGCTGTCAACTCTTATCCGGTTTTAAAATTTATATGGAAGTTCTGTTACATAATCTACATTATAGGGAAAATTTCGTTCTAAGTTCTAGAATTCATCATCGCTTTCTCTAGATCATTCGGTCAGTAGATTAGACTTTAAGCTCTTCGGAAAATTTGTGATTTTCAGATTATCAAGATATGCAAATTAATATTATATATGTATATATATGTAATTGTGTACATATGTAGGTATATATATGTATATAGTATATATATATAAATGCATAAGTTGGTTCGCCTGTACAAAGTTTCTTTGGCATATTTGATTGACCTTAAGTCATCTACTGCTAATACCACTAATACTACAAACCAATTACAGCCCTGCTAATACACATCTGCGCAGGGCTCAATTAGTGTTGGGTTACAGGTTTTTCGAAAAAGTTTCAAAAGGCATTAAATAACAATTCGAAGTCAAATAATTTCGCAGCAATTAGTTTGTTGAGGGAAACAAGACAAGTTTGACAGGCCGTCGTCAACCAAATTTTGTACAAAAGAAAATATGGATTTTTTTAATTGCATTGACTTCACTCAATCGCTCTCACGGGTGACGGTAGTTAATGATCAACGAAACTAATTGATAGCGTAATCAAAAATGCAATGTGAAGTCAAATACGAGCATTTTCGTGTGTTCGCTGCAATGAGCGGGAAATTATCGGTCAACGATGACTCTTGCCTTGGGTGTGAAATTATTTTTCAAACATAAATATACATATGTATATATGCATATATGGTATTCAAATGATTTTTTTTCTGCTCATCAACCTTTTAACCACGCTTTCGTCAACCAATCAGTACTTCAACCACATTCAGACCTATTGCTTTGAACAATTGTGTAACATAAAGTAAGGTATTTAACTTGGACACGGTAAGTATAAGTAGAAACGCCGGCATTTATATATCATATATACTAGTACATATGTAAGTTTGTGTAGCTAATTTTGGTATAAAAATAGATCGATTTTTATGGTCGAGATGTAAAGAGCCGCGGTAATAATATAAGATATAATGCAGTGCTTCCACACATACACAGCTTCCTTTAGCATCAGGACCCTACGACAAGTAACATTTTAAAAAGAAGCTTAAAGCGCACTTCACTCCCACGAAGAGTGTATCCCCTCCTCATGCGAAAAATTGTTCAAATTTGACTTTTACATTCTCAATTTTATTTTTTATAATTTCACAATACATTTATGCCAAGGTTGGTGGATCGTCAAGTGGCTTCCATTGATAGCTGGCCCATGGTATGCATTCTTTCAGCAAGTGCATGTAAGCCATGCCCTCAGGACAGTCCTTCTCCACAGCAGGCTCACCAAAAGTTTCGCAATACCAATACTTGGCCGGATCGAAGTGATGTTGGTAGGTCTGACCGATTTCCACAGGATCACGGCAAGCAGATTGACCGGCGTCAGCAGAGACGCTGACCACAAGAGCTACGGCAAGTGCAAAACAGAGAGCTGTACGGAAAAGTATTTAAAAAGAAATATAAATGCTAGTTTTTAAAATTTTCATGCTGATTTTAAGCAGAAATATTTAATAAAATTAAATGACATATTACTCATAATTACCAAATTTCATTTTCGAAACGTATTTTTGATTCAATTAAGATACAATAATTGACTAAGCATGCACTTGGTCTTTTATATAAGTGAAACTGCTTTTTATAATGAAAATAAAATGAAATGATAATAAAAATTTGTCATTTAAAAACATTAGGCAGCACTAGATATCCATTTGTAGAACATTAAAAGACTTGTTGAATTATTATCAAGCATTTAGTATACTAAATTGATATCGGTGCTTGCGCGTGCATCGTCAACTGATTATGGGTCATTTATGAGCAAATTATTGAGGGTTGCAAGATGACTCAATGCTACATGGTTTGAAATATGCTTTTGGAGTCTTGTTTTACATTGATAATAAATTGTAGAAACTAAAGTTGAATTCAACTTGTGTTTACATCTTAATGCTAATGGAAAGAATAAATATGTAATATATGTATATATAAGGCTTTGGTATGGTGGAAAATGCATATTGACCAATAGCTCTATAGCTGTTGCGCAAAAAAAAAATCAATTAACCGAACTCCTTGATCAATTTCGAGGTTCCCTACTTTTTTTTAGAAAAAACCCAGAAACTTCAATTTTAATGCGGAATGTTTACTATCACTCGAAAGAATATCCTTTGGCATTTATTTTTTTAAGATTATCTCTTTCAATTGTTGGCCGCAGCTACGTCTCAGATGGTCCATCTGTTGAGTCTGACTTCCGATTACTCGTTTGAGCATTTCGACAGGTAACTGGTGAACGACACGCGTGACTTTTTGCTCAATGACTTGAATCGGACTTGACAGGAAAAAGTCTAACGGTGTGATATCATACGATCTTGGTGGTCAATCGACCGACCCAAAACGTGAAATTATCTGTTCACCGAAACGTTCTCTCAATAAATTCATTGACTGATGCGATATGTGGGAATTGGTGCCGACTTGTTGAAACCAAATGTCGCCGATATCACGAGCTATTTATTTTTTCGGGATAAAATGCCAGCGTTTGAATCTCTTCAGGTTGCTCTTCGTCTCAAATGCGACAATTTTGCTTGTTGTGAACAAAATTTGGCTAGAAAACGTCGGACTTTCTCGGACCTTTCAAGAGCCCATAGAGCAAAGCGATGTCGCTTGGGAAGGTCGAGCTGCTTTTGTTTTTGCACAAGCAATTTCAAATTCAATTTAAGATTTAAGATTTAGTACGCTCAGTAGACCGAATATGTTAAGCATAAGATAAGCGCGAGAAACGCGAATTTTCGTACCAGAGTTGAACGATTTGTAAACTTTGTTCCCGCATAAGTCTTTCCATGATGAAATGAACACTACTGAACAAAAAAAAAAAATATGATAGCTTGACACTACTCACTCGTGATCTGTCAAAAAAAAAGCTATTGAAAAAAGTACCTCTAAAAGGATCACCCGTTACTAGTCAGATAATTATTATTTCAGTAACAATAAATACTCTGGCCTATCCATTAGCGAACAAGCTGTTGGCAGAACTCCATTCTGGGTGGACCAAATGTTCATTATAAATTTTTGAAACTTTCGACAGGATACTGGTCCATATGTCATTTAGTGTGTGTTTGGCCGCTGTTTATTTACGATGCGAAAAGTTTGTCTGGCGATTTTTACCATTGAGAAAAA
The DNA here is from genome assembly GCF_024586455.1 of Bactrocera neohumeralis. NCBI lineage: Eukaryota > Metazoa > Arthropoda > Insecta > Diptera > Tephritidae > Bactrocera > Bactrocera neohumeralis. The sequence continues at coordinate 83,610,867 of NC_065919.1, read as the reverse complement.
AGTTGAGCAACGAGTTGGCTTGAAATTTTGAGTTTCCAATGGAATCGCGACTACTGAGTCGAAGAGAACTCAGAGAATCTCAACATCTGTAATGGATCGACGCAGGATATTTGAGTTAAAATTTTGGGTATAAGTCTAAACTCCGAACTAAAAATACCAAAATCTTTTTCAAATAGGTCACAAAAGAGATCCTTGACAACAGAGCTAAAGACGTAGATTTATAAATATGACGTCGAAACTGTGCGCTCCAAAAATAAGCTGAAGCCGAAAAAACCGAAACTGAAAACAATGAAGAGCATCCAAGTAGTGGCTTCTAACAAGTGAATGGGAAATTTGGTTAAACGTTGGCATGTTTATATGTATTGGCTTAAAAACCTATTTTTGGACGTAAATAAATATTTGTATTAAAATACGTAAAATTGTAGTCTTTTGTTCTCGGCCCGGAGGCCAGATGGTATACTATATCTGATTGTCTTGAATATAATAAGGTTGCAGGGTGTTTATTATGTAATGTTCATGTTTTAATATTTATGATTTTGCAAAAAATTAAGTACATATGTATATCGTATATTTTTTATTTTATACAAATGGCCTGAATTTTTCACCGTTTGCTTAAATACTATTCTGATTGAAAAATGTATGTGTACGCATTTTTCAAATTTTTTGCTTCGAAACCAAAATTTTGAAATTGTCAAATTTAATTAAGGTGAATTGAAGCAAATATTCGTCTATTTTTAAAATTTGTCCTAGAAGCAATTTTATTTATGGATTATCCAAAGTAAGTCAACTAAATTTATTTATTGCTTTTTACCGACTTCCTCGGCAATTTCGATCTACATAACCATAGCATTTACAAGAGCATAATTTGCATAAATATTATGTGTATTTGGCGAAACTATAAGTTTTTGTTTAATAGTTTTCTGCCACTTTTTCGCATCAAAACGGAGCCTCAAGTGGCTCGAAAACGCTAGCCACTTGACCAAGATACTAGCATTGCATGCTGGTGGCCGCTAGTAAAGCAAACAATTAAACAAGCGTGAGAGGTTGAAGCAACGCCGGCAGCAAGCAATGGATGGGCTAATGTTAAGTAAAAACTGTTACAAAATATTTTTTAACAATTAAGTACAGCAAGGTATTACGAATATTTTCAAACGCCTTTCAACGAAGCAGCGCCACACGAGTTGCAGTTAATTGCATGGAGTGATTGGGCGAAGCTTTGGAAGTGTGAAGGTACCAACTGACTAACCGCCAACGCTTCCATGGTCCATTAATGTTGAGCGTGAAAGTGAACTGATCGTACCTATACTATATATTTATATGTATGTACATGAATATGTCATTACACAGTTGAGAGCATGAAGCACTTGTTGTTACCAAACGTAGCCAATCAGTTGCCAATGATGATGACATTTGCAAAATTTGAGCTTTGTCAAGTTTTTGCCTGCGAAATGTAACGTGAGGAAGAAGTGAACTTAAGTAAGTGTAACAAATCGATCAGCACAATTTTTAGTTAAGTACATGATGACACACATTATTTTTATACGCCGTGGAATATTTTGGAATTGAAGCCTCGTGATTTTGCTGGTTTTGTGTTCAGTAGCGGCTACTTGAATCAATATCAATAACTTTTAAGCAATATTTTATAAAAAAAAACTTTTAAAATTACTTACATTTGTGAAATTATAATTGATTAGACTGAACTTAGATAAGGTTTTAGTAGGTTATGTTTAGTAGTTGAATAAAAATATCGAAGAAAGGAATTATCTCAAATTTTGTATTTCTATTTTGTATCTAATTTTGTATTTCTAATTCGCTGTGAATGTTGGAAAAAGCTTACGGTGATTCAGATTTATCACAAACACAATCCTACAGTGCTATAAAGCCTTTAAAGACGGTCGAGAGATTGTTGAAGACATGCTTTGTTCTAGACGACTTTCGACATCTTCATCTGATGAAAATTTTAAAAAAGTGATGGATGTGGTGCTTGAAAATCGTCAGACAAGTGTGAGAAAGATGGCAAGAGAGCTTGACATCTCTCGCGAGTCCATTTGAATGATTTTGGGGGCTATTTTGGGTGTGAAACGCGTTCTTTCTCGACTCGTTCCGATAAAGCTGAATTTCCTTCTAAAAGAGCAGGTCTCTTTGAACCTGCTTGAATCGTGCGAATTCCGATCCCACATTCATTGAGAGCATTATAACTGCCGATGAGATATGGGTTTATGAGTTTGACATGCAAACAAGTCAACAGTCATCGGAATGGAGGGAAAAAAGAGACGAAACTAAAAAAACAACACGCCAAAGCCGCTCAAAGATCAAGGTGATGCTTTTTTTCGATATTCGCGGTTTGGTGCATCATTAATTTGTTGTGGACAGAATAACGGTCAATAATTAGTTCTTATTGGCCACATTGAGGCGTTTGCGAGAGAACATCCGTCGAAAACGGACGGAATTGTGGAAGAAGAATTTGTGGATTTTACACTATGATAATGCACCATCGCATCGAGCCACGATTGTGACCGAATTAAAGCCAAAAATCCACCACCATATTCACCAGATTTGTTTTGATTTTTTCTTGTTCCCAAACTGAAATAGCCGCTCCGTGGCACCCGTTTTCAGTCGATCGAAAGAATAAAACAAAATTCACTGAAGAAACTGAAGACCTTCCCAGAAAATGCTTATGAAAAGTATTTCGAGGACTGGAAAAATTGTTGGCATAAGTTTCTTCAGACTTCAGGGGCGTTAAGTTTTTTTCTTAGTGTTTATCACGACCAAACGAGTGTTCGTGTAACATTTTTATGTTCCTCTCTCTTATTCTGTGTTTTAAATTGTACAAGTGGATATGTTGAGAAATCAAGAGAACGGTTTTCACCTGCATTGTCGTGGATTATTCGAATTATAGTTTTCGAAAAGTTAAAGACTTGAAATTAGACCAATAAAAATCGAAGTTATTAGCATCAACAATCTTTTCTTTCAAGAAGAATACTACTACTAGGTGACTTTTTGCACTGGCTGATAAAAGGTCCGTATACACCCACATTCAATATAAAATGCATATTTCATGCGAATTCTAAAGAATTGGACGAATTGAATTTTTGCACTCAGTTAAGTGCTTTCTCTTGTTTATCACACAAATTGCAGCAATGCTGAGAAGCAGATAAGTATGTTAGCTATTTTGGGAGTGAGCAAACATATAAATAGAAACCCGAAACAAGGAAAAAATTAAAAACAATTATTGTTGAAATTTGCAAACAATTACAAAATCGCAGCAAAAATGTTTAAAAGTAAGAATATTAAGGTTTGAAATTAATAATTTTTAATTAACTTTTTTAAAATTATTTTTATTTTTTAGTAACAATTGCTGTGCTCCTTTTGGCCGCAGCTGCCAGTGCTGTGCACATTCAACAGCGTTATCATGGTCAAGACATCTACGCTGAGCCCGACTGTTCCATTGTAACCGATCACTCGCGCATGTTCCGTGACATATCCGATCCTACACACTACTGGATCTGCCCTGAGGGTCAGGAGAAGGCCGATTACATACAATGCCCGGACAATTACGCATTCATGGAGAAGGAGCAGAAATGCGTCGTATGGGAGGAATGGAAGTGGGTTGAACCATACACTAAATAAATTTTATAATGAAACTTTGACGCTGACCGACTTGAATAAAATGCTATGAAAATTAAGTTTTTAATTTATATTTGTTTTTAATATTAGTGAATTGGAGTTTATAGCAGAAGTTAAAATTTCAATGAACAATGCAAGATGTGTTCCAAAGTAAACAGGTCTTAAAAAAATAAAAAAACAGAACGAAAACTAAAATCAATTTATTTTATTTAAAATAGTCTCCTTCTGCTTCAGTGCAGCTTTTTGCACGGTCCAAAAGCATGTCGAACGAGTATTTTATGACGGTGCAAGCCTTTTGAATGGTCTCCACGTCTGCATAACGCTTTCCTTTCGTAGGCAAATGTATTTTTCCGAAAAGAAAGAAGTCGCACGGTGCCATATCAGGTGAATACGGGAAGTGGTTAATGGTTAAAATGTGAGTTTTGGTCAAATAATCGGTCCTTCGATGTCCTTCGATTGTTGGATTCTGAGAAATTTTTGGTCGTCAGTCAATTTGTGTGGAACATAAATCGATGTTTTGGAGATGTTCAATTCCATTCCCATGAGTTTCAATGATGATTTTGGCTGATTTCGGCACACACAGTTTCGAAGGAATTTCCGGTGATCGCGGATATTGATTGTCCCACATGTTGGTCGTCATTGAAGTCCTCACGACCACTTTGAAAACGTTGAAACCACTCGTGCACTCTGCCACGGGATAGACAATCATCGCCATAAACTTGTTTCATCAATTGAAACGTTTCGGTAAAAGTTTTACCAATTTAAAACAAAATTTAATGTCAGCTCTTTGTTCGGACCTCATTTTCGCACCGATAGCACAAACATACTGACACTTAAAACGCAATAACTTCACTTCCAATCAATGAAATGTCATGAAACTCTCACTATACAATCGATAAAGATAGCAGATTCTAACTCGGTAGACATATAGATGGCGCCACCAGGGGGCGCTAGATTCAAAAAGTCCTGTTTACTTTGGAAGGCTCCTTGTAAGTCAATTTACTATTTAGTAGAATGCTTTTAAAGTAGGAGCTTCTTTACAATATTGAAACCATTTACTATCTTCCAGATTTATGTTCTTTCAAAAGGCTTTGATTAATATCTCTTTAATAGTATGTTCGGATCGACAACTAAAACATGTTTTCGTGGGAAAAACTGGTTTTCGCACGAAAACTTCTGTTTTTGTCCATGTAAAATCTGTCAAACGAAAACACAGTTTTCGCTGAAAACTACCTGAAAACTTACATTCATATTTAATCGGTGCCTGCCTAAAGTCTGTCACTTGATATTTGTTTACATTCCATATGCAAAAACAGCTGTCGCTTGATATTCTCATATTAGGGTGATTCTCTTGCTCTTGCAAAACCTTGCACGGTGCAGAAATTGCAGAATTTCCTTCTTGGTGCAACGGCACAACAACTAACACATGCAGAAATTTATTTGCAATGACTATAAATATGTCAGACCAAACCCCACGTTTATTTTCGTGCCGTCATATATCACTAGATTCTGCAATGGGTGCTCTCTTGGCCTTGCATATTTCGGTATAAGATTTTTGCATTTTGTGTCATCGTGCAATCTTGCAAGAGCAAGAGAATGCCGCTATTGATAGTTGTCAGTGAAAACTCATCGAAAACACACATTGTCGGTCCGAACGACTTAGATTCCACAACATACAAATATGTTTTCAAAATGTTTTCAATGTCGGTCCGAACATAGTATAATAGTATTATTTAATATGGTTAGTTTGACCTTTTATTTGTCAATATTTCCTTAGTAATTACTACTCAAGCTCAATAATCACTATCTAGACGCATTAGAACTCTTGGACAGCTATTCGAAGCAATTATCGCCCACATTCTGCACTTTGCCTATATAATTAAACACTCTAAATGTCATACCGATTTTCTCTTGCATTTTGTATGAATTAATTGTATTTTATTACTTTTTTCTTTCTGCCTGTATTTACTAATAACTAACAACAATTAAAGTATCAGACAGTTTTGTCTGCGGTTTTTTGGTAAGTTAAACATGGTATTGACCTATATAGTTTTCGGTTAGGCCGAATTCAACAATTATTATTACAATTACATTTTCATTTTCCTTTGAGCAAACACAAAGCAAGCACAACAACAATTGAAGAAATATGTATTTATAAATCCATAAGCTGGACAGCGGACAATAAATCGAAAAGAAAAAATAATTGAAAAACATTACCATTTCCAATTTGCTATTTCTTTGCCTGCAATCGGTTAGGAAATGTGTGCGGTTAAAAATGCATAGGTCTGTTGATGACCAAAGGTACTTAAGCGTGTATGTACATGTGTGTGTGCAATCGTGTCCAGTGGTCCAATAAATCGCAAGCAGGCCGCAATACCAATGATGAAATGAAAATTGGGCGAAATAAAGCAAGGTAAAGGCTGATTGATGCGCATACTTTATAAACGAGTGCACCAATACATACGCTTATGTGTGTGTGTGTGCCCATTACAAGTGGCTGTCTACAGAGTGTGCACACTTATGCATTCCCATTTCTTCACCCACACAAAAACACTACAACTATACAAGTGCTTATTTAAAAAGTTTTTGTACATTTCATATAAGTAATTGCCCAATTTCTTATTACGTGATGTTGTCGGCCGATTGCTTTTAAGTACGAGTATGTGCACTTGTGTATATAATGCATATGAGTGTTGAAGCATTTAATAAATTTGTAATTATGTATATACTTATGAGTAATGCATACCACAAACTTTAAATTGTTTTACGTAATGGGTTTTTTTTTTTTTTCTTAGATATGTTTATAACCCCTTATCTTGGTTGAACTTAAATCTGTCTCTAAGGCCAACAAACTACTGCGGATGTGCCTCACATACTTTTAACCTTCATTTAAGTAAATAATTCTACTAAATTATAAATGTTTAAAAAAGTTTTTAAAGGTATTGATACAGGAACACAAAAAATATTCTCAACCCACGTACTAGGTCTACAAACAAGAACGGCGTGATGTTAAAATGAAATGAAATACTCAGATTTTATCTAAATGGATTATGTTTTTTTGTGTTGCCGTTTTATGATTTGAACAAAATGTCGGTCAAATGGCCATCCACTCCGTTTACGCAAATTTTTGATGACCCCGGTAGCATTTCGGCTGGAATTTCGGCTATAATGCGCTGAAGGTTGTCATCGAGTTCCTCGAGCGGTTCTAGCTGATTGGCGTAAACCTTTGATTTAACATACCACCCGGGAAAAAATTATAGAGGCGTTAAATCGCTTGATCTTTACGACTATTTGACTGGGTCATTACTCGAAATTAACAAGTCGCCAAACTTTGCATGCAATGTGCCCATGTTTAGACGTAAAACTTGATCCGGAGCACCGTCTGGTTGGAAATAGGGATCGTCCACGTCGATTTAGTCAAATTCCTGTGAAAAAATCGATCAACATGTGTTATAATGCTCACTATTGAGGGTAACGGCATTTTCCATCTCATTTCGAAAGAAATAAGGGCCGATGCCGACCCAATGGTTAAGTTTTGGGGGGTAATTGCCTTTCATGAACAACACGGGGATTTGATTTTCGATGAACAAGAATTTTTGAATTATTGCGAAGGAGAAATATTTACGATGAGTCTGACAAGCTGGCCAACAGGGGTAATGGTCGAAAATTCTACGAAAAGTTACGGGGACTAACATAAGGTTTTAAGACCAGAGCAAACTCCATGAAGAAGCTCGAATAAAAAATACCCGTCTGAAGATCAATAAAGCGTCGGGGACCGATGGATTGCCGGCCGAGCTATTAAATACGGCGGCGAAGGACTGATAATGAGTATGCATCTGCTTGTTTGTGGAATATGGTAGGACAAAAGCATGTCTGACGATTGGAATTTAAGTGTGCTCTGCCAAAATCACAAAAAAAAAGATCCCATAATCTGTGTCGACTACCGTGAAATAAGCCCCCTCAACATCGCATATAAGGTTCTATCGAGCGTATTATGTGAAAGATTGAAGCCAACTGCCAACAAATTGATTGACCATGCGCCAAATCTCCGAAAATGCCCGTGAAAAAAGGGTCGACACACACCACTTCTTTAACGATTTTAAAGCCGCTTTTGACAGCACGAAAAGGAGCTGCCTTCATGCCGCTATGTCTGAACTTGGTATCCCTGAAAAACTACTACTGACGTTGAGCAATACCAAAAGCTCCTTCAGGATCGGGAAGGACCTTTCTGAGCCGTTCGATACCAAATGAGGTTTCAATGCGAACTTGTCCAATCAACTACTCGAGAAAATAATTCGAGTTGCAGAGCTGAATAGAGAAGGTACAATCTTCCTCCAGAGTGTACAACTACTACGGAAGACTTACGGTCCTTTGCGTACTAGCATCGGCGATTACCGAAGTCGATGGAACGATGAGTTGTTCGAAATATAACGACGACAGTTTGGCGAATTATAAGACAGCGGCTACGCTGGTCGTCTGAATGGATGAAAACAATCCAGAGGAAGAAGAAGACCTCCGCTCCGTTGGAAAAATCAGGTGGAGAAGGACCTGGCTATACTTGTAATCGCCAATTGGCACCAAACAACGATAAGGAAGAACTACTGGCGCGCTCTTGTAAACTTGGCTATAACCGCGTAAGCGGTGTCTACGCCAAAAAAAGAAAAAGAAGATGTGTATATGCACAAAAATGAAAAAAGGATAATTACAATACTATAAAACAACACATAGACTTTCTACAGAACAATAATTTCATTGGAATATATCCTTGTACGTATTAATGAACGTTGCTTGTACAATTAGTATTGACAAGACTCAATTTGTTCCAACTATTTGACATTTGTAGCATACATATTCAATACGTCAATTGGTATTTCTAATGAAAGAGATGGCAAAATGAAAGGGTGAGCATACATCCGGATTCTGAATCTACGTTTGGTGTCACCGAAAGAGTTAAAAAATACGTAAGTGTCATCTGTATAGGCAACAGATAGCTCAGCTTCTTAGTAACAATAAAAAGGTTTGTAGAATCTACATATATCTTCAACACAGGATAGAACGTACATATAAGTATATATTTATAATTTGCATATACATGAGTAATATGTAAATTAAATCTGTGAATATTTATATACATATATATACATAAGTACATCCATATGTATAAGCATATAAAGGTCAATATAATAGCAGATGTACAATTTATACATAATCAACAACTATTAAGATCTATTTTTAAGAGTAATTTACTTCGTGTGTACTGTATATTTCTTTAGCAGGGCACTTTTGAATATATTTTCAGTAAATTAATTGTGAATATGCTATATTTTCCGTGCCTTAACGATTAGCAAAATCATTATAGTTGGATTTATTTTCAATATCTCTGTTATCTCTTCATTCAATATTTTTATATTTATTTGCTTATTATTTTAAGCGCCATTATTATCATATAAATGCAATGCTTATTTGTACTAAGCACATCCCGTATATACATTGGACCAAAAAAATTGTAAATAAAACACAAAATAGGTAACTGTTCATCAATATTTATTTTCTCGCCTTCAAAGTAGTCCCCAACAGATATAAGACACTTATGCCAACGATTTTTCCAGCCCTTGAAATACTTTTCATAAGCACTTCTAGGGATGGCCTTCAGCGAATTTTATAGTATCTCTTCAATTGACTGAAAACGGAATCCATGGAGCGACAATTTCAGCCAAAATCCGGTGATACGGTGGTAGATCGATGGTATTAATCACGTTTTTGAATTTAAATTTGGTCACAGTCGTACACTTTTTAAAAGAAAGAAGCTTTCTTGCCATCTCTCTAACACTTGCTTGACTATTTTCAAGTACCTTCACTCTTTTCATATTTACACCAGTTGAAGAGGTCGAAGGTCGTCTCGAACGAGGCATGTCTTCAACGATCTCCCGACCGTCTTTGAAGGCGTTATACCACTCATATGATTATGTTTTTGATAAAACTGAATCACCGTAAGTCTTTTTCAACATTCGTAATGACTCCGCACATGAAATTTGGTTAGAAATACAAAATTTGAGATAAATTCTTTGTTCGATATTTTTATCCATTGTAAAAATCGCAACGCACTGCTTGGGTGTAGCCAAGAATGATAGAGAAATGTTTCTATCATTCTTGGGGTGTATCGACTTCAGCAGCTGCTGTAAACAAACCAATTGACAGATCGCGCTCATATTTAGCATAGTAATTAAGGACACTACTACTAACTTAGGAAAATAAATTTTTTTGAAATATCATACACCTGGGGTATTTATTTACAATTTCCGTGTGCTTTTTTATCTCAATGTAGATAGAACAATATGAAATCATTTTTGAAATTGGTATTTACTTATGTATATTTTTTAAGTGTTAACTATAAACATTAAGTATAGTAGGTTGACCAAGGTATCTTAATTTCTTATCGATCTTGCATGCAATAATTAACGACTACGGTACACCCTAATACACATATGTACATATAGAGCATCTGATTGTTAAGCAAGTTTATGTTTATTAGGTTGATTGCTTTAGGGTTTGGTCCAATTAAAGTGCACTTTAGCTATAAATATTTGTATGTATGACTATATGTAAACATTTACATATGTATAAGATTTATGAATAATATATATGTAGTTATTAATTATTATTTCAAAATGCTGCACGAGCACATACACTCGTGAGTACTTAGGTACTTAACACGCCCATTATTAGCACAAATGTTGTTTCAATGTTAATTGCTTCAATTGCTATTTATGTTAATGCTATTGAAAATTAGTAAAAAATATGACTTAGTTTTATTTTTTATAAAATATATTGCTAAATGTATAGGTATTGAAGGCAGTGAAGTGAAATAGAGTGTAGAGCGCTTCTCAACCCATGATGTTATCACAGTTATAAATTGTCAATTCATCAACTACCTAAGTATACATATATATATATTCGGCATTAACAAATGAACTAAAAAATAGACTGACTAGAAAATGCCTAAAACTTTGATTTAATTATAAATAGTAGAGAATAATTTATTAATAAATTTTAAAATTGAACATTACACATACTTTAAATAGTTTATTCTACTAAATGTTAATATGCTATATAATTTTATTTTACTAAACCTTATTTATGTATATGAAGTTAACATTATTTAGTTATATATATGTACATACATAAATAAGTATTTGCTTAGCATTGTACTTAACATTGAAATATTTACGCATATTTTCGCATATTCAACATTCACAATTGGCGATGCAAAAAAAAAACATTCATATTAAACACATTAGCGTCCATTAAAAATGTTGCATAAATACCCACATATATACAAACAAACAAATCTTGAAAGCTCTGCTTATGCTTGCGTTCAGATTGGAAATCCGAAGTTGCGATGCTTCAGAGCATTGAATGTCACACAACCCATTGACAATTGATTTTTAATCGCTATAAAAAACGACAATAACAACAACGTTATTTGTATAACGTTTAAATTTACCATAGGGCACCAGCTGGAGATTGCTATGCAGTTTGAATGTCAATGATGATTCATGGCAAATAATGAATGTAAGCAACTTTCCGAAAGTGTGCATCTCCATTTTTGTAAAATAAAATATTATTATTTAGAAAAATATTGCAAAAATTCGGAATTGCTTACTGAAAATATTACATGCTTGTGTAATGTTGTGTTGCACAAAATAATTAGTATTAATTGATCAAATTATTATTTCTGTCTTGCGAAAATTCTTGTTTTTGTAGCTAGGTCAAGCTTTCGCCAAATTTTATGTATTTTAGGCACAAAATGGACTGTTATGAATAAATAGTATAAATGGAAAGTCTTTATATTAGGTGTTTGGGGGCTCAGGGAAGTATTGATTGGTTCGACCCAATTTGGATACACGGAGTTACCATTATCAGGAAAAGATTTCTTTTGAACTTCAATTATATACTATCTCACACATTGACCGATATTTTCAGTCAGCTATAGATATTGGGATCCACAGATCCATCCTAGAGGCTTGAAAAGTTTTGGTTGAATTTGGAATATTTGGCCATATACTGCTTTACCTTAAAGATATTATGGGAAGTAGGCGTCCAATTTCGTCCATTTGCACTGTGACGTAGAAATATGAGAAAAGTGACACGAACTAAATATAGTCGAAATCAGTCTAGCGGATCCCGAGATATGTGATTTCACCAAAAAGTCCAAAAGTCGATAATCCAAATTTCACACCGGCTCCAATAAAGTTTCTCATACCATCCCGGAGGTAAAATTTAATGTTTGGCTTATTTTAGTAATTTTACCGTTATATAGGAAGTGAGCGGGGTTATCTTCGGATTTCATCCATTTTCGCACTGTCGGTAGGAGTTCTTATAATATTTGTGCACGGTAAATTTAGTTGTTATAGCTTTAGTGGTTTAGGAGATATGTACAATAACTCATTAGAGGGCCGGCCACGTCCGTTTTTTTTCAAATTTCTGCTTATAGATGTTCCCTTAATTTAGTGGTGCAAATGCGACCAATCATGATTTCCAAGCATTGAAGGCGTTACGAAAGACATCCTCCGGAATAGACTTGAGAGCCGAGGCGCATTCTGCTTAAATCCCCTTTCATCGACCTTTTCAGACAAGGAAACAAAAAAGTCCGGAGGCCACATCTGGGCTGTAGGGCGGCTGCGGAAGCGTTGGAATGGCGGTCTAGGTTAGGTAGCTATTCACAAGAGAGGCGGTGTGAGCCGGAGGGTTGTCGTGGTGCACTTTCCAATCGGCTGCGATGTCTTGAGGTTTGTCCATGAACAAACAATTCATGGTGGACGATGCCTTTGATGCCAAAAACGACAATGGGCACCGTTTTCACTTTGGATTTGCTCATTCATTAGCGACCTCTTCCCGGCCCTCCAAGAAGACCTAGTGCCACCGAAATGCATTTTATGGCTTGCACCACTCACAGAAACACGTCGCGCGAAAATGTTTGTCCTGACTCTTCAGGTGTTCGGAGACAACTGACTAGCCGCTTGTTCGTTATCTAGGAACGATCTCTACCGAATGCAGTCGGTGCGCGCACGCTTCGAAGTACAGTCGAGGCGGAAGAAAATCAGTTCTATTATTTTCCGGACAAACCCCGTATATCTCGATTAGTTTTAGATGATACGTACAACCGTTAGGTGAACAAAACTATTATACTCTGTAGCAACATATTGCAAGAGTATACAAATTATGACAGGAAATAATTTACCAAGATTGTGATATACTCGCATTTGAAGTAGAAGAGCGAACTACGAAACTGTCATCGAAAAGGTGGAAGACCGCTATGACAACTTTGTTCGGTTAGAGATTCGAAAATTCCAAAAAAAAATATTTTTAACAATACGAACTTTTGAGCTAAATTTTAAACACGCACATACATATTATTTATATAATCAACACCCCTATGCAATATACAATACATGTACATAAATATATGTATATACAATAATAAAATTATAATTTTACCAACATTAATATTATCAATAATTCAAAACATTTGCCTAAAATGTAATATACATACATATTTTTTATGGTATTTAGGTTACAACAAAAACCTGCTTAACGCATTTGTCATTTGAACGCTGCATCAATTGACAGTAAACTGGACAGGTGGTGATTGATAGAAATACAAGTTGACGGCCAGGCCCCAGGGAAATCGAAAGTGAAGCGGCAATCTAGCGCCAAGAGACCGAATATTCCGAATACATTCTAGTATGTACTAATAAAAATGCGCCATCATGTAAATTTGTACAAATACAAACATAAACTAATACTACATGCTTTTCACTTCCATTATTCTTCTCTGCTTTTATTTACATGAAAATATTTTTGTGGAGTGTTTATTGAGCGGTTTTGCTGAGTGAAGTTTGCAGGTTAACTTTAAGGCCACTTCAACTGTCAAATTATTTGAGAAATACCAAGAAAATAATAATCAAAATGTACATATTATTTCCTCAAATGTGTGTGTATTTATTTGTCCTTTTATCAAAGAAGTTAATAAATAATTGTATAATGGAGATTACTTGCTTATTCGATCTATTTTTCCAATATTTTAGGTGTTCTTTGTGAAATATATTTTGAAAAATCCATGTGACTGTTTTGTAGGAGACCCACAACAAAAAATGCTTGACACTTGTGTCTTTGCTAATTTACGTGTGTACAGCCATACATACAAGGTCTGTCGCAAAAGAAACAGAACTTTTTAAATATAACTGTTTCTGGTGGCGCCACCTATTGAAATGAAAAAAGTTTATGGTGATCAGTGCCTATCCAAGAAGGTCGTGAGGACCTCTGTGACGATCAGAAGTCGGGACGGCCAAAATCAGTGATTACCCAAAACAATATTGAAAAAGTGCAGGAATTTATTAGGAATGAGCCGAAATCTTCTTTGCGTTACATGGAAATGGAGTTAAATATCACCAAAGACTCCATTCATCGCATTTTGATAGATAAATTGGGTCGACGGAAGGTGTAAAAATGATAATGCGCCGTGTCATCGGTCGACGCTTGTCACTGATTTTTTGGCATAAAACTCCATATTAACCATTAATCACTCACCCTACTCACCTGATCTGGCACCCTGTGATTTTTACCTATTTGGAAAACTTCATTTGCCCATGAAAGGACACTGGTTTCAGGACATTTCAGCTATCCAAAAGACGACGACCGATATTCTCAAAAGCATTCCGAAAAATTACCTTAAACACTTGAAATGCTAATTGATCGGGCTAAACGCTGTATCGAAGCACAAGGAAACTACTTTGAATAAAAGAATATAACTTTTGAAAAATATTAATTTTTTGTTGTTTTTTTTAACAGTCCTGTTTCTTTTGCGAGAGACCTTGTATGTCCCTATATAAAGGCAACCGAAATTACTTCACATAATATCCGCTGTCAGTGTTAATGGTTTTCCTTCTCTTTTGATTTTGGTTCATGCTGAGCAGGGTTGACCTTCAACTGAGGCAACCTTACAACATAACCCACAATTGGCGCTTGACGTCATGGTATTTAAAAAAAGCGAATCAAATGCGCAGTTATATATACATTCACGCAAACCAGCTCAATATAAGAAATATAAAGGATATTCGTTTGAATAAATGCGCATAACTCAGAATTACTACGACAATTTTCAGAATTTTGCGTGAAATGTTGGTGTGAATTAATGTTAATTGGACCGTAGGCGAATATACACATATAGTATACTGAAATTTTTAAATATTAACGCTGCATTTTCAAATAAAAAGGAAATATTTCCACATTTCAAGCAATCTCTAGACACGAATCCTTTTCAATTTGCTAATATATTTTGTCAACATTTATATAATGAAAGTATTTATTGGAATTATCAAGAGCCTTATAGTTAAATTTCATGGCCATAACTACGAGCATAAAGGACAATTAGGGGAATTAAAAGAAAATACTTTAAATTGTTTTAAAATTTTAAGAATTTATATATATTTTTTATGAACACAAAAAACTTTTTCAAGAAAACTAGTAAATATTCGACGGCACTAAAAAAAGTTCTCCACTGCAGTAGTGGTTCTGGCCTTCTTTGTGGATGAAACTTAAAACCAAAATTCTCACTAGAAGATATTGTTTGTCCAAAGATGGTCAAAAAAAAAAAATAAATAAATAAAAAAATAAATAAAAAATAGTCGAAATGGCATTATTTAAAAAAAGTGGAATTTTACCCAAGATTTTGATCGTTTCTGGCTTACCAAATTTGAATTTTGATCTGATTAAAAAACTGGTAGGTCAATATATGTAAGATATATGTATACAGTGCATGCAGAAAAACTTTGGTAGTGATCGGATGATTTGTCTCCAAATATCCACTTATGCAAGTTTGAAAAATGTAGTTTTGAGAAAGAAAGGTTTAAGCCATTTTTTAAATTTTTTGACGTAAATAATATGACATTGATATTTATGTAAGAAAGGGGTAGGTTAGGTTAAAGTTGTAGGCCAATAAGCCACGCATAGTCTAGTTTTGGTTCTTTGCGATACCAGATGGAGTAGAGTTGCTAAATCCAAGACCAGTAGTCATCCTTTAGGACGTGAATTTCAACAGGCTCTGCCGCCTCACTATCGATTCCTCCACCAGTGTATCATATCTTGGGGACGCCATATGCTTACAGCGTAGTCTTGCCAATGCGGGACAAGTGCACAAGAGATACTCCATTGTTTTCATGACCACCAGGCATTGACCAGTTGGTATTCAAATCACGTTCCGACAGTCGCTTCTATCGAGTGCCAAAGGAATTTTTGTGTATTTCCAATCTACCGTTTTGCACATGACTTTGGCAGTTTTGCACCCAGATAGTTCGTTCCTATAGTGATTCAATGGCAGTAACCGACAAAAATTTTTTTATACACTCTCTTTTTTTCTTTTATTACAAAAATCATATAAATTTTAATGTTTATATGTGCATATAGAAATACAATTAATGGACGAACGTCATCAGACCCAGTTGGCCCATCACAATTATGGTACGTTACACAAGTGTAAGTATTATATGTACTATATATATGTACATATGTATGTTTGTATGTATATATATTTAGTCAGGTCGATTTGTTAGAGCCACATTCAACCAAATGAACAAAGTACTTACTGACACGCAATTGTAATGAAAATCTGCGCTGAGCTGAACTCAACTGAACTTAACTGCTTCTAAGCCAAAATAAACAATTATCGGCTTGGCGTGTGGCATGAGTTTACTTACACTCTTATGCGTACAATTGCTTGTAGGAGTATATAAGTATATAATATATTACCTGTGTTTGTAGTATGTTGTTAGTGGCTTACACGATGTCCACTTGCCAGTAAAGAGAGCTTAGTCTATAGCAAAATCTTTGTTGTCCATGCGCTTATGTAAGCATGTTTTGGCATTGTTGTCCTTCTCTGCACACATACATAGTAATTATTTATTTACATATTGCATTAATTTTGGCTTAAAGAAATTCTATTTTTGCATTTACACAATCGCTTACATTTACCATATATTTAATGACGTCCTTTCATTTGTTTTACATCTAGGATGTACCTAAAGCATGCGTAATAGCCTTATACAAGTAAGTATATGCATGTACCCGTAAAAAACACAAGCCAACGAGTGGTACAAAGCCTTCAAAGAGATCGTTGAAGACATGCCACGTACGACCTCTTTAACTGACGAAAATATTAAAAAAGTGAAGAATATGGTGCTTGAAAATCGTAAGGCAAGTGTTAGAGAGATGGCAAGAGAGCTCGATCATATTATAATTTGGGTATGAAACGCAGTCTTGCTCGACTCGTTCCGATTAAGCAGATTTTTTTTTTCCAAAAAGAGTAACTTAAACAGGTCTGTTAGGTTCTGCTTGATCATGCGGATTTCGATCTCACATTCATGGAAGGCATTATAACTGCCGATGAGACATGGGTTTATGAATTTGACATGCAAACAAGTCAAAAATCATCGGAATGGAAGGAGAGAAGAGACGAAACAAAAAAAAAAAAACACGCGAAAGCCGCTCAAAAATCAAGGTAATACTCATTGTTTTTTGATATTCGTGCTTTGGTGCATCTTGAATTTGTTCTGGAGGGACAGACGGTCAATGCGGTGCTATATTTGGCGTGAGAACATCCTTCGTAAACGGCGGGAATTATGGAAGAACAATTCATGGATTTTACACGATGATAATGCACCATTGCAACTGGACACGATTGTGACCAAATTTAAAGCCAAAACGCAATGAATACCATCGATCAACCACCGTATTCTCCAGATTTAGCTTCGTGTGTTCCTCAAACTGAAACCCGTTCTCAGTCGATCGAAGAGATAAAACAAAATTCGCTAAAAGAGTTGAAGGCCATTCCAAAAAAGCTTATGAAAAGTGTCTCGGGGACTGGAGAGGATTACTTTGAAGGCGACAAAATAAATATTGATGAATAATTAAATATTTTGCGATTTATTTCCAATTTCCGGGTACTTTTTTGTTACAATGTATTCGGTTATAGAAATTCTGAATTAAAAACTAATGTTAACATCAAGAAAAATGGTAGACCCGGTAATTTTTCACATAATTATATTATTTGTACATAATAATTGGCCAATTGAATTAATATTTGAGATATAATTCTTTTGAAATCCTAGAAACTTAAAAATATTTTTAAGAATTTCTTATTCCAAACGCCAGATTAAAATTAATATTATATTTTTAGTCAAAAAATCGGATCATAACTAAAAAAATTAGTTTTCTAACCTCCGAAAAAAAATTAAAAAGCGTGTTTTTAAGAAAATTTCAAAATTGCATTTTTAATAAAATTTCAACACATTTTTACTTTTATTTATAGGATTTATTAGAAATTATTAATCCTTTTTATCTCCTCCATTCCAACTTTTGTATTGAAAATTATTTTTTTTTTAATTTGTTATTCAAAAATTAGATTGAAAACAATGTTATCAATTTTTAATTTGCTTAAATTTGTAACTCAAATTTTGAAAATTTTGTGATTGAAAATTTAGTTTTTATTCAAATTTTTGGAAATTTCTAAAATTTAATATTTGATCTTTTTTAATTAAAAAATTCGCAACCTTTATCTGCACACACATTTTTCGATCATGATATATAGTACTATATATGTATGTAATTTATAACCCTAACTGATAACTGTAATATTTATTAATACAAATGTTTAAAGTGAAATAAACAATTAAATACATATTACATATAACAAATATTTTCCTCATTAGTTTTAATATTTCGCATTCACCAGAACAATCTTTCTATAGAAGAATATGCTATTTGTTAACGCTCATTTCCAACGAATACTATATTCTCTTTAACACTTTATTAACTGCAAATACCTTTCATAGTCAATTACACTTAATTTATAGCCTATTAGTAGTCTATTAGAAAACACGTGTGATCCATTGAACTTCGCACCCCTTTGGTGTGGTGAAATTATATTTCCAGCAATAGATAGCATTTTCCCCTGGCGCACACGCAACGCCACTTCAGGGGTAATTCAAGAAAATATACTTTCCACTGCTATCACACGAAACCTACGCGCACGGCCGCTCACCCACCAGCAACAACAGCTGATAAATGATTACAATGGAAAGTGAACGAGCGCCACTTCAAACGCTCGCATTTCCACTGAGCCAAACAACCGCCAACACTTCCGTTTATTCACTTGTCTTTCCAGTGAGCGCCAATTTTTCGTTTTCACAGACAGCACTGAGCGCACATTCTGCTGGAATTGATTTAACCTCTAACTCTGTGCGACAGTTGGAAAGGTTGGAAAACAGCCCCAAACGAAAGGCACAGCTGAGTGCCAAAGGACCAAATGGGGATATGTGCGTCGACGGTGCGCCGTCAATACTTGTACAATAAACAAAAGCTCCGCCTATTTTTCTCGCAATACAAATGCGCGCGCTATTAGTGTTAGTGTCAGCTCATTAATGTATGAGTGTTTCAATATTTTATTGTTGTACTGGGCATAGACCACTCCCACGCAGCCATATTTGAATGAAATGTGAAATTGCTCAATTTTTGTCCGATTCCCTCAATGTCGTCGCCGTCGTCTTCGCTGTGGATACCAACGGCGTTGGCGGAGACGCATCAAGGAAGCGACATGCCACACGGTCGATATTTTTGAGCACACTTGTCTTTTGGTCTTTCTAGTCGTCGCTTTATGCCCGCACCTTAGCTTTGTGCTTTTCAGTTTTTCTGAGCGCATTCTTGTGGAGGGAAATTATAGGTAAGGCAAGCAAGTGAAAATTGCTGAAACCTGTCTAACAAATACAAACAATACCACGCCATTGCAACAAATTGAGGTTACATCCTTTGGCATTGTTGTTATCACAGTTTACATATACATATGTACTATATACCCAAACCAGTACATAAACGTACCTTTCTGCTTATGTACAGGTATCTACCGTTACAATCAATTGTCAGTGTGGAAGGACATGGTATGTCAGCGGCACTGCAGCTTACAGCGTGAAAAATGCTTTATTTGGTGGAAGCCGTCATGTAGAGTGCAATCGCTAGGCAACTGCGGTAACAACAAAAACCAAAAAAACACATTTCACAGCACTTTATTGCGCTACTGTTGTTTTTGCATTGCACTTGGTATTCAGTGTTCAGCCTCTCGCGCGCCTCGCTTTTGTAGTTATAGCGGTTGTGCGTAGGCGATGACGTCGAGGATGGAAAGCTGCTGGCGAGGCACAAGTATAGGTGTGTAACTATGGTGGACTGGCGTGACTGTATGTGTACATACCTCACGCTGCTGTAAGTAACACGATAGAAGGTCATCGAAATGTCAGAAGTTGCATTCCCAAATTAACACAAGCGTTGTTATTGTATTACATGCACTGTCTATTCGTGGAATTTTTCTCCACATAAATACCGTAAATGTGTGAAGGCATGTGCGTGAGCACGTAATCGTTAAGGATTCATGTCGAAGTTCGCAAAACATTTCGGACAGGGGTTTCGTTGAGCTATTGCTATTTTTCATTTCAGAGTAATTAAAATTAATAGACAACTATCAAATTTCCCACCGCAGTTTGTTAGTTTTTATATACATATACGTATACGTGGTCTATATGATATGATTGACGAAAATTTTATTATGAATGTAGAATTTTAGAATTTGCCATCATATAACTTCCAGTACTAAGGCTTGGTTAGTTCAACAAAAGACAGTAGAAATAAGTAAGTAAGAATGAGTATATCACAAATGATGAGCTGAATTTTTACTATAGAATCTATTGTAAAGAATTATAAAATGAATGAGAGGATTAAGGCAGAAGATATGTGTCAATTTATTTAGCATACTAACAAGCTATAATTTTTGAGTTTGCTATCGTGAAATCAAATTTGATTTCCATATAACTAGTGAATTAAATTTTCCATTTTCAAACGGTAGCGATTTATTGAATTTTTCTCCAATATTTTAGTAAATTCGGCAAGTTTAATTTTGTATGCATATACATATATCTACATTTATTGAATTTTAAATTTATTTTATGCTTAGGTTAGGTTAAGTTAGATGGACGTGGACTGCTATATGCAGTCCTTTGTGAAGCCATAGAAAAGAAGAACTTCTGTGTTCGAACTTATAAATTAACGAAACGTTTAGTAGCTTATACAAATCACAGACGATTAACTTCCATTCTCGCCAGTTCGGGAACAAACGTGGGACAGTTAAGAAGGAAATGTTGAGTTGTTTCCACCTCATCTTCTTCCATACAGCTTCTGCAGATGGCGTCTGGTGAGATTCCCTACATTACAGCATGGCCATCAATAAGGCAATGGCCTGTTAAAAGCCCCACAACTAAGCCTTACTGAAGGCAAAAAGATCACTAGATCTCTTGCGATCAATCTTGGGCCAAAAGGTTGTTGTGACAGTGCATGGTGGCCCAGCGCCGGCCAAGCTTCCGCGAAGATCAAGTATCTAGTAGTACGACACAACAGGACCCGCTCCCATTCTACCGATAGCGGTTCTAATGTTCCTTTCTTACCAGCTCATCAGCTTTGCAATTTCCTGCGATTCCGATATGGCCTGACCAGTGTTATCACAAAAACTTAGATACTCCTCGACCAACCCTGAACGCACTGTTAATGAGTTCAAGGATGGTATCGCCGTTCTGCTATCTGAGTGAATGGACACTTCTCTGAAGGAGGCTGCACTTTGGAGCAGTAGACCTGCTGCTACCTTAATGGCTTCAACCTTTGCTTGGAAGACACTGCAATAGTCAGGAAGTCTGAAGATGGAGTTGATAGAGAGTTCCTGAGAGTAAACCCCTTCCCCAACCTTCTCCTCCAAGCTTTGACATCCGTAAAGAAGCCCACTCCCTCGTCGGTATATGGGCAGTGAAGGAACTGCCAGAGTTCGGTTTGGCGACTCTGTGATCGATGTGATCCGGTATGAAGTCAAAACGTGTGAGGATATCCAAGTGTTAATCTCTTAGTCTGATAACAACATTTAAAATTTATTATACTTAAATAAATTTGTTGCAAAAAAGTTCAGCGAAATTAACATCTGATTTCACCCAAATTATTTATCAGCTTCAGTTGTGATTAAGAGCTATCTATCACTGGCTCATTTGACCCGAACTGACAAAACCAAACCCAACATTACAAGCTTTTGCTTATTCCAATTTTCCAATAAACTTGTTACGTATATAACCCTCGAGTGGGATGGTTTTCAGCGCCTTTACCGAATTTTGATTCATTCGGCTTCGGGTAAGTTTTGGAGCATCATTCGCTAGTTGTACAATTTCGACGTGATGTTCATAAACCCATGTATCGTAAACATTTCTACAAAAGATTCAGATCTCTTGGCATGAATCATACATTGATACGCTTCATATCCAAAACAATATTCAATTTGTGTTAAAGCAATCCATAAGAAATCTTAAGATCTTCTGCTATCTCTCTCCTATTTACAACTTACTATACATTGCTAACTTGAATTCGGTTACTAATTTGACTCTGTACCCATTATTTTTACCGTTCTCATATCCCCAAACTGGGTCGTCTTCGACTGGTCTGATCTGATGTCGTAACTCCTTTAATTTGGTTTCCATTTGGTTCGGAGTTCTGCGACTTCCGACTGTAGATTCAGCGTCAATTTTCAGTATTCAAATACTTGATCATGAAGAAGGCTCTACATTTTCCAGATTGTCCGCAGACCTACTTCAAACCTTAAATCATGGTTACCCCGTTATCATCTGACTTTTGTAAAATTAAGATCGCTGTAGAGCAAGCCATATTAATAACTGAACCATTCAACATCCTGTTTGCATTTTATCGCTTCTTCCCGCTGTTTGATATCTTTTCTCTAGCAAGATAACTTTTTGTCACGTTATCCTTCATTGCAATGTTGTTATCCTTGGCGAAAACTTTCATTGAATGAAAAGACGTAAGAGGATTATGACTTCATTTGTCAAGTGAAATAGACAATAATTCATGCACAACGCAATGCTGTATAGTGCTACTAGCCGCCATGGGAAAAATGTGATTTTGATGATTCCAAATTGTGAATTTAAGAGTATTCTTTGATAATTCCGAAAATGGGATAAAAAACTAAATTTTCAAAATTAAAAATCTAATTTTTAATCCAATATGCCGCGATTAAAAACTAAAAATTTTAGTTTTTAATTAGACTAGGTAAGTATGCCACCTACCTAGTGCTTCAGAGTGTTAAAGATAACATACGATGTAAGCAAATGCGAAAAAATTTTAATTCTGAAACAATTTATTTTTTAAATATTTAATTATATGCTGTGGATTAATATTTTTATTCTTTAATCCGTAATGTGGACTATTTTATTTTACTACCTACCCTGAACAGGGTATATTAAGTTTGTCACGATGTTTGTAACACCCAGAAAGAAGCGTCAGAGACCCTATAAAGTATATATATAAATGATCAGTATGTTGAGCTGAGTCGATTTAACCATGTCCGCCTGTCTGTCTGTCCTTCTGTCTGTCTGTCCATCTGTCTGTCTGTCCGTCCGTCCGTCTGTCTGTATATATACGAACTAGTTCCTCAGTTTTTAAGATATCCTTTTGAAATTTTGCAAACATCATTTTCTCTTCAAGCAGCTGCTCATTTGTCGGAACGGCCGATATCGGACCACTATAACATATAGCTGCCATATAAACTGAACGATCGGAATCAAGTTCTTGTATGGAAAACTTTCACATTTGGCAATGTATCTTCACCAAATTTGGTATAGATTATTTTCTAAGACAACAATGTAATCTCCGAAGAAATTGGTCAGATCGGTTAACTATAGCATATAGCTACCATACAAACTGAACACATAGTTACTAAAAGAAATGCACCTGTGAAGGGTATATTAGCTTCGGTGTAGCCGAAGTTAACGTTTTGTCTTGTTTTTTTTTTTAATCCCGTATTTGCGAATAAAATGTCCGGTATTTGAGTTTAGTTTTTTTTTACTTTTGAATACCGTATTTGAGATTATAAAATATAAAAAAATAAAAATTCAAATTTTTGCAAACCTGATCATGGATCAATTTTAACACTCCTACAACAAAAGTCTTCTGTTTTCTTTTTGCTCCGTGGTTAGCTTCATTTCTCATAAAAAGCACCGATGAAGGCATCCAGCTACTAACTTCTTCCATGAAGGTCTAACCTACATATATGAAAACTCTACTAACGCTGAATTGTACAATTTAAGAAACCATCCTTCCAGCAATATGCAATGCCGTGGCCACGTTTTTCGTCATGAGAAGCCTCGTGTACATTTAGAGAAGATTTCACCGATAAACTACGCAATCGGTAAACATAAAATTCAATTGTATAAAACATAAAAATATTTGGAAATCATTAGAACGTACATACATATGTACATATGTATATATCTTACCGCCTACACTGAATTCAAAGCGTATTAGGACTTAGTAATATTTGAACAGACTTTGCACAAACTCAAATAAACCTACTTAGGAAGAATATGCAGCATATAATAAATATTAATATTCAAAGCATACTCTCCAGTTATTAATCATTGGTATTATATCAATAACTACCATGCATGTATATATGTATGTATATATTTCACCTATTCTACAATGGTGGCTTCCTAAAAACCCGTGCACGTAAAAGATTATTACTAAATGAATATTCAGAGAATTGTGCCATACATTTGACGCAAGAAGCAAAATTTATTGTTCTGTATTTGTAATATACACACACAAACTTACGTATGTACATACATATATGGCGCTAAATATTTTACATATATTTTCATATACATCTATACATATATACATATTTGACACAATATGTAAACATTAGCGAGCACCCTCACACACACACAACCAAAACCGTGCAGCTCCTCAGGCTGCCATTGATGACTTCCATTTTAGTTTTACTCTTCCACACTCTCAGCAGCCATTTTGCAGTTATTTCACTTCATTTTCGTTTTTGGTATTGTTACTAGTTATTTCACATTTTGTGCGTTGCCTCCACAGCGCCGACCCATTGCTGCACGCCGAACAAAGAGTGTCTCCTCTTCGAGTGCCAAATGCCAGCCGCAGCGAATTCCACCACTTCAACACAGTCAAAGCTTTTGTTTGTGTGGCTTTGTGAATTTCGGTAGGATACAAATGTGTATGCTACATAAGCGTTTATATATATTGTATGTATATGGTGTGGAGAGTGTTTTTTGTTTGTATTGTCAGCTCAGATTTTATCTGAAGCAATGCTTACATAATTATGAGCGGCGCAATGAAAGTGTCAAAATGGTTCAAATGAAAAAGTTTTCTGTTTTAACGCAAACATTTCCACTTTTGTGTATACATTTGTATATTATTGACTCATAAATATTTTATATGCTTACATAAAATTTTTCAGGCACATATATACGTACATTTTATATACATATATTCTTTTATATGCCGATTAATATAACCGCAATTGGCTCTGAATCCTCTTGCCTGCCATAATATATGTCAAATGGCTTGTAGAAGTTTTTGTAGTTGCAAAGTTTATTTTTTTATGAAAGTTTTAGTTATAAAGTTTTGTTGATATAATTGCCACGCTATATATTAATTAATGCTTTTTTGTGAACCTAAGAACCAAGTAATTAATTGCGTCATAGTTTGGCATGCTCTCAATCGATTAAAAATATATAGAAGAGTTGGAGGTTATGATGAGTTTATGAAATCAATTCACTAATTTGTACTAAAGTTTTCTCTCGTGTTTGCTATATACTATATATTCTTCGTATACTTGATAGCAAATATTGATTACTAAAATACATATTTCGTAAGCCAAAAGTCACATTTCAAATAGTGATGAGCTTATTGCTCCAAGCGTTTTAATCAAGACTACAAATTTTCCAATTTGGCTGCAGTCATAACTAGAAGACAAATCATCCCACCGATTAGTTTTTTATGCTTGATTTGCATATTTCTACATAAAACGACCTTGCTATTTTTCTAATGTTTGAAAAATGTGATTTTGATGGATCAAGCCATCTCTCTTTTGAGGAAAATTCGATTTCTTAATTTTCAATTTTTCTATTTTTTATTTGTGTCTATATATTTTTTAATTACACGCTCAAAGTATTAAAAATTCATTGGTGTAGTTTTCTTCATAAAACTCCCAAAAATCACCGTATTTTAAGGCAATCATAGTTGGATTGTAGGTGTGCCACTTAATCAGACATAATTCGGAAAGTTTCCTTTCCACAATCTGTACATATGTGTATATGTATATATTATATATATGTTATTTTTGTAATTATTTTGATTTTTGTTTTATATAGGACTACAAGAAAATAAATGAAATGATCAAATTATTTAGTTATGCCTGCTTGTTATGAAAAGTTACGTATACGTCGTGGAGTCAGCTGAAAAGGTTATTGGTTTTTAGGCAAAAATATAAAAGTACGTTACACAAGTTGAGAAAAGCAATGTGCTTGAGAACTATAATTTCTTTTAAGTACAAAAACATGATTTGAAAGATATTCATACGAGTATAATGTTTGGCATTTTTTTTCGTAAAATGGCCCAACAACACAAAAACCGAATGTAAATATTCAGACATTAAAGTGAAGTATACGCGTGCTTTTTTAACAATTTAAAAAGTATTTACCTCATTAGCGTTCCAATAAAAAGTTTTGTTATTCACCAAGTATCAAATAGAAAATTTAACAAATGTTTGTCAATCGTGACAATCTTTGGTAAAAACTTTCCGAAGCCAATCAAAAAAGTTTATTTAGTAATATTACCAGCTGAAGCAAAAAATTACACATATTTGCGTACGATTGCTGAATTCAATCGTTAAATTATGCAATCGCGTTCAGCGCACAGTTTGTCTTAGAAGGCAATTTGATATTAATGCCAGAGACATATGCTGTGACAGCTTACATGGAAAAGCATTTACAGTTATATGCATACAAGTATTCCGTATGAAAGGAAAACACTTCATAAAAGGTGGGGGAAAAGGGACATATCACTCAGAGTCAGAGAAATTTAAAGCATATGGAATGAATTGTACATTTTAAATTGAAATCTGCTCCACCTGTTTGAAATGAAACTATTTAATAATTCATTAGAGCGGAGTGAATTGACTTAGGTTAACGCGTAGAATAAGTGGCCTAACATTAAAAGTAATAATAAGAAGAAGAATTAATTTAATTTAGTAGAGTAAATTATTGCTATTATGATATAGCCATTAACTAGATAAACCAATACTGATTGTTGGAGATACAAATATATATTTTTATTTTAAAATATTAGATTTTTTATTAATAACTCACGATTTTTAAATACTATTTTGGAGATAATCATTATAAAAGTGACAGGAATTAATGAAATTTAATTTTTTAATTACTTCTTTTTTTAAAAAAAGGTAAGGTGCAACTTCTGTTCTATTTCAAAATTCAAAATTCTGCTGCAGATGATGATGTACCTTAACCCAATAACAACTCAAGTTTTTATATTTGTAGATGATTGCAGTCTGATATTGGTTTCCCAATTTATTGTAACAATATTGATTATTTTATGGATACATTGAAGATCTAGTAAGAACCAGCACAGTGGCGGATTTCATAATTTCTTCAAATATAAGCTTTAAAGCAGTTCTGCTTCACAACGGCGGTTTCTATGTTTTCATTCCTGTCAGTCATTACATACACCTCAAAGGTACCTATAAGAACTTGGAATGGGTTCTTAGAAAATTGGAAGACTACGGTCGGCTTGTGTGCGGTGATTTTAATTATCAGACATGTTGCTCGGATAATAATCTGAATTTACGAAATATCCTTCCTTTTGTGTTTAGGGGTTAGTTAAGACTGAGCAAATCACTGGTCTAAAAAGTGTTGTCCAGAAAGTGAGCTTAAAGTTGAAAGAGAACGTCGTACATAAAACTGTGGTTCTATCTCATAAAGTTCTTCTGCTACTGCTTTACATAAGGCTGGGATTGAAAAAGCAATTTCTAAAGTCGCTTCCAAGAGATGCAAATTGCTTCAAATACTTAGGGTCTCTTGGAGGTAAAGTTGACGGCAGGTGGACCAAATATTCGACAGCTCATGGCTGTTTCACAGTTTTTCACAACCACGACGAATATGCAAATACCTCGACTACTTTGTCGGAAGTTTAAGAAATGCGAGTGAAGAGCTAGGTAATCGATTTCACCAAGATATTAAGGAGATGTAAAAAAGGTACTAGGATAAGATGGAACATGTAAATGATGGCAGACTACTTTTGGACGCTTCAGAGAAACCTTCATGATGCTTCTTACAAGCAAAAATGTAATAAAATGGGTCTCACTGTGAAAAAGAAATGTGTTTAATAGTTATTAAGGTATACATATATTTTAGACAGAAAAAAGTATTCTTACGCAATTATATATAAAAAAAATTATTTAGACTTTTATCCTTTATTTGAAAATGATGAATTGTTTAACATAGTCAGAAAACGTGACGTTCTATAACTAAAAAAAGTAATTTTGACATTCAGCATATTCAAGCTCATAAGAATTACAAAAAACAAAAAAAAAACAACTCTCAATTTTTTCTTTAAACATCACATAAATTTCTTAGTTTTAGTGGCAGAAAGTAGTAAACCTCTAAAATTGGTTCACAATCTCCAAAAATAATATTGATTCACATTTGTTACCAATAATTCTTTCTCTTTCATCTAAATATTTTTCATATAAAAACATTATACTATATGTGGTAGTTCAATTCCACAAAATTTAATGGCAAATCAATTGTTTTTCATATTTCCGTTCCACAAACGAATTATGAAGTTATATTTGCAAGACGCAAATAATGCGTTTTTTTTTTGTTGTTTTTTTTTTTTTTGGTGAAGAAACATTTTATTTAACAAATAAGAAAAAAATAAAAATTTTATTAAATAATCTGATTAATTTTTTTGTTTAGTCGTTCGAAAGGAGGACCTCCGAAACATGGCAATGTGGAAGATTTTTATGTTTAATATCTCAAATCCAATAACCAACAAAATTATTATTACTTTAGATAAATGTATGTAATGATCGAAGGACTAGACAAAAATTTTTTTTTAACTTTTTTTCTTTCCTGAAAAATAAATAATTTTTTATGGAAAAATTTACACTTCGAATTGGATAAAAAAATATCAATACATGGGGCGTTCCAAAGTAAACAAGACTTAAAAAAAACAGAACAAATGGTTTTTTTGGCAAAATCAATTTATTTTATTCAAAATAGTCTCCTTCTGCTTCAATGCAGCTTTTTGCACGGTCCAAAAGCATGTCGACTATGCCGGTGCAAGCGTTTTGAATGGCCTCTATGTCTGCATAACGCTTTCCTTTCAAGGGCAAATGCATTTTTCCGAAAAGGAAGAAGTCGCACGGTGTCATATCACCACGTTTCGTCACCAGTTACAATATTGTAAAGGAAGTTTTTGTCCTTTTTGACCTCTTTAATGATGTCCTTCGAATGTTGGATTCTGAGCAATTTTTGGTCGTCAGTCAATTTGTGCGGAACAAACCGTGCACACACCTTTCGCAAGCCCAAATGTTCGGTCAAAATGCGATAAATTGATATTATTGAGATGTTCAATTCCATTTCCATGAATTTCAATCATGATTTCGGCTGATTTTTGATGAATTCACGCACAGTTTCGATGGAATTTCCGATGATCACGGATTTTGATTGGCCCACATGTTGATCGTCATTTATGTCCTCACGACCACTTTGAAAACGTTGAAACCACTCGTGCACTCTGCTACGGGATAGACAATCATCGCCATAAACTTGTTTCATCAATTGAAACGTTTCGGTAAAAGTTTTACCAATTTTAAAACAAAATTTAATGTTGGCTCTTTGTTCGAAGCTCATTTTCGCACCGATAACACAAACATACTGACACTTAAAACGCAATAACTTCGCTTCCAATCAATGAAATGTCATGAAATTTTCACTGAACAATCGATAAAGATAGCTGATTATAATGTACTAGTCGAAATATATAGATGGCGCCACCAGGGGGCGCTAGATTCAAAAAGTCCTGTTTACTTTGGAATGTACCTTGTAAATGTTAATCTTCGATCTTTACCTCACAAATATATCTGAGAAGGTTGCGTGAAAATTTCAAGTTGATCGCACCGGCCATTTCAGAAAAATTTTCTCACCGGATCACCTTCATATTTTTGGAGATATTTACAAGTGGATATAACCGCTACAATTGATTAGCGTTCCCTTAATTTATTACTAAACTAATCGGCCTCAACACCCGCGCCGTTAGTTCTGCTTTCTACAGGCTGGACAAGGAAGCACAGAAAATGGTTCTGGCAGTGAACGAGAGCAAGACGAAATATCTCCTGTCATCAAACAAACAGTCGTCGCACTCGCGACTTGGCTCTCACGTCACTGCTGACAGTCATAACTTTGAAGTTGTAGATAATTTCGTCTATTTAGGAACCAGTATTAACACCACCAACAATGTCAGCCTGGAAATCCAACGCAGGATTGCTCTTGCCAACAGGTGCTACTTCGGACTGAGTAGGCAATTGAAAAGTAAAGTCCTCTCTCGACGAACAAAAACCAAACTCTATAAGTCACTCATAATTCCCGTCCTGCTATACGGTGCAGAGGCTTGGACGATGACAGCAACCGATGAGTCGACGTTACGAGTTTTCCAAAGAAAGGTTCTGCGAAAGATTTATGGTCCTTTGCGCATTGGCCACGGCGAATATTGCATTCGATGGAACGATGAGCTGTACGAGATATACGACGACATTGACATAGTTCACGAATTAAAAGACAGCGGCTACGCTGGCAGGTCATATTGCCCGGATGGATGAAAACACTCCAGCTCTGAAAGTATTCGACGCAGTACCCGCCGAGGGAAGCAGAGGAAGAGGAAGACTTCCACTCCGTTGGAAGGACCAAATGGAGAAAGACCTGGTCGCGAATATCCAATTGGCGCCACGTAGCGAAAAGAAGAAACGACTGGCGCGCTGTTGTTAACTCGGCTATAATCGCGTAAGCGGTGTCTACGCCAATTAAGAAGAAGAAGAATCGTTCTCCAATATCTAACAATATAACAAAATAATCTTCTCCGATGAGGCTCACTTTCATCTGAGCGGTGCGTTA
Organism: Bactrocera neohumeralis; assembly: GCF_024586455.1. Lineage (NCBI taxonomy): Eukaryota > Metazoa > Arthropoda > Insecta > Diptera > Tephritidae > Bactrocera > Bactrocera neohumeralis. The sequence goes on along the minus strand of NC_065919.1, from coordinate 83,580,100 downwards.
AATAAACAAAACAGTCGATTCTGGTGAAAAAAAATCCACAAACTCTTCATGTACAACCATTACACCTAAATTGACAGTTTTGTGTGGTGTTTGGTCTGGTGGAATCATCGGTCCGTACTTCTTTCGGAATTAAGCAGTTGACACCGTTGCTGTCAATGGAATGCGTTATAGATCGATGATAACCAACTTTTTATAGCTGCAATTGGAAGAAGTTGGTTTTGACAACATCTGGTTCCAACTAGATGGAGCTACGTCCCACACAGCAAATGCAACAATCGAATTATTGTTTAGACTCAATACTTTCGAGAAATTGTGACATTGCATGGACTACATGACATGCATTAGACTACTTCTTGTGGCGTTATTTGAAGTCATTGGTCTTTAGCGTCTTAGTATGTCACATGACATACGACTTAAATTAGTGGAAAAAGTACTCAAAAACTGAGTTCATCCAGTTTGTTCTAGCAAACGAAGTCGTGGAGATCATTTGACTGATGTTATATTCAGAGCTTTATTGTAGTGATTATTAAAGTTGCGAAATCCGCTAGATATATGCGAATAATCGGCAAAAATATTTGTTATACTATATTTACAAAAACAACTAAAATACTAGTCAATAAATAGAAAAGTAAATATTTTACTTTAGCAGCAAAAAACAAAGATATTAAATGCATTTATGCAGATATATTCTACAAACATATGTATGTATATGTCTGTATTTCCGATAAACATACGCTACATACGTACATATGTCTGTATTTGCTCAATGCTAAAAATAAACAGATTACATAGTATAATCTAAGCGCACCTATCCACAAGCATTTGCCATCGAAATACCCCTGTTCACAACAAACATTGAGTTGACATGAAACTGTTTCGTTTTTTTGTTTTGAATATCAGGCGTGAACTACCTGACGTGAAACCTTCAACCCTATACGAGTTTAATAGCAAACTGCGAAGTACTCGTGCAGCCTTACATACACACACATGCACACAAAACGCGAATGGAAAGAACTCTAATTTCGTAAAAATCGATTTTTCGTGGATTCGAATGTTTGCTTTTCGACCGTCGCGATAATGCCGTTATTGTGCTGTTATTGTAGTTACAATGTAAAATTGTTACGGTGTGAGTGGTTTATGTATATACATATATACATATGTATATGTAAGTATAAATATATTTACATACAATTTTGTGTATATGCATAAGTAGGTGGGCGCAGCGTGAAAGGTGAAACACGCAATAAAAGCACAAACACACACACAGGGTTATAGGAAAATTGTGCACACACAGACACACAAACAAAACAAACGGCGTAGTATTTGCCACGGTAGAGGCGAGTGTAACGGGCGAAGAAAAGAAGGGGTGGCAAACTCATCAGTTCACAACGTTAATTGCCAAAAGGCGCGCTTTTGCCAGAACGCCTCACCTTGTTCACCTTTCACCTTCTTAGCGCTGCGGAGCACGAAGCTCCTTCTAGACTACGTCACCTCACACGCTGCTCACAGCGCACATTTTGCAGCTTTGCTTTATTTGTTGTATGCGGTCTTAACGGTTTTGTTTCAACACTGTGATGCCTTGGTTACAGAGTGTGGATTGATTGGGGAGTAGCTTGGTTGTGGAAAATTTCTTGAGCCGCGGTAACCGTGGGGTCTTGCCAGAATACTTGACGACTCTCGCTTCACTTTATTAAATATACTTGCAAACATACCTGAACATTTAAATTTTGTGCCGAGGCACTGATGTCAACAGCGTTCCTCTTGTTTCTGTCGCTGTGGCTTGCCAACAGGAAAATTTTAATTGAAAATAAACACAGTTAAATTAGAATTTCAGCGGCTGGTGAAGCTGCAGCCACACTGGTTTTGTTCGCAAGTTTCCCTGAAAGCCAGCAAAGCGGTGAAATGCGAATTCCCAGTGTCAGGATTTTCCTGCAAAATGCAGGATGTCAAAATCAGCAGCTTTGCTGTTTCTTTGCTTCTTAAAATGTGGCTTTTATAGTATATTTGTATGTCTTCAAGTTGTCTTGGTCATCAGTGCGTCACAACCCAACCGAAAGCGTAGTGCCACAGCAATCTGCCTTTCTTATAGCCTATTGTGCGGTTAAGTTAATTGCGGGCCCCTCTGAGGTGCATGAATGCTACGACGTGATAACTGCTGGTCGTTAACGGTTTCTTATAGAATATAAATACAGTTTCAATTAAGCAAATTACTAATTATCTTAGTGGTTTTGTGTAGGCGTTTGATATTCTTTCTTCCTTTGTAGGCGAATAGAATTATTCACTTTGTGCTGTTGTTGGCGTCCCTTAGTAGTATTTATAATGTTGTTAACAAATCAAAAGCGATTAAGCATTTGTTTACGATTGTTAACTCTTCGTTGTAGAAGGAACGTAGTGGAAAATTTTAATTATATTATACCAAATGTATTCTTAAGTAATTGCGATTCTTTTCGAATCAAAACGGAGAGTTAAATTTTTTGAAATTCATTGGATTTTACCATATGAACTTGTTGTATATAGCCTTTGTTGAGCTTGGCATTATTGAGAAAATTATTACAACTTAAAACTAAACAGACTTGAGCATAACAAATCATACTTTGAAGCTCCAACTTTGGGAGCGCATAGAAAATAAAAAAATAAAACCGCATTTGCTCATATTTTTGTAGATAATTGGCATTAATGAGAAATTTTTAAAAATTTCGAACGAAAAATAATATAAACTATATAACACACATATACTTACATACTACAAAAAATTGGTCTACGTAAGCGAATTTCCAAATACACATGGCAGGAGCCAAAATTGGCTTAGGAAATGAATTAACATTGCAATGATTACGTGACAGGCAAGCAAACAATGACCAAGTTCGTTGGCGCAGACAATGTTTCGGATATAAAAAGTGGGGATTATTATTCCCAAAGAAGGTCTAGACTATTTAATGCATATTTTTAACATGAATATTACAGACATACCTATTTATGTTAATACATTTAAGCCCCGGTAAGCTAATATATTGCAAAGTGTATACTCCTCTTTGGACTTCACTCTAAATTTTTAGTTACTTACCGCGTATAACATAATTAGCAAAGTTCTTATGCATGTAAATGTATGTATATAAACTCTTCAATAAAAATTATTAAGTTTTCACAGAAATTAGAACATATTTGGTCATGCTTTTGTATTTCTTTTTGTTTCTTAAACAAATTTCGTTAATTGTTTTATGTTGTCAGATTTTTTCCCTTTACACGTTTTCAGATTTTGTAAATTCTCCAATACTGAATGTATATTTATGTAGTCCTCAAAAAACACAAAAGTTTTATATTACTACATCATATCTATCAGACCCTTCCTTAGCTCCTTCAGCGAATTTTGTTTCATCTCTTCGATCGATTGAAAACGGACTCCACGGAGCGGCAATTTCTGTTTGGGGAACAAGAAAAATCACACGGAGCCAAATCTGCTGAATACAGTTATTGAACGTTGATATTCATTGCATTTTTGGCTGTAAATTAGGTCAAAATCGTGGCTCAATGCGATGGGGCATACAGCTCTATCTGGACGTGTCGAGCAAGAACGCGTTTCATACACAAAATCCATCAAAATCATTCGAACGGACACGTGAGAGAAGTTGAGCTCTTTTGCCATCTCCCTAACACTTGTTTAACGATTTTCAATTACCATATCCTTGACTATTTAATATTATCATCAGTTGAAGAGGACAAAGGTCCTACAGAACGAGGCATGTCTTCAACGATCTATCGACCGTCTTTGAAGGCTTTGTACCACTCGTAGACTTGTGTTTTTGAATCACCGTTAGTCTGTACCAACATTCGCAACGATTCCGCACACGAAATTTGGTTAGAAATACAAAAATTGAGACAAATTCGTTGTTCGAATTTCGAGTGCTTTTTAGTCACAATATATTTTGGTATTTTATAAACACATAGCACTGCAACTTGCATCCCAGTCTTAACCTTTAATGAGAAATTAAACAATCTTATACATAAGTAATGCAGACAACTTTGGGAACACCGATTACAGTTCTATTCAAGGTTGCAAAAGTATCAAAATATGTAATTGAAAAAATAATAAATAAGACACAAAACTTTATAAATACATATATGCTTTATACAATATATGTATATTGACGGAGAGCTCATTACAGAAAACTCCCTTCCAATCTGCTCTCCCAGCTTCTTCGCCGGTATGTGTGCAGAGAAAAAGCTACAAGTTTTCAGGAATGTAGTTAACGGAAGAGAAAATTTCAGCGTGTCTTTGTTCGGACGCCTTTATATACGCACTTCGCAGCAATACATATGCCGCCAATGTCCACGGAAGTGGTGTGCACTAGAGATGCCGATGAGAGCCGGTCTTTGGATACGTTCAAGCTTCTAAGCATGTGTAGACTTTTCAAGTTCCCTCCAACAAAATATTATTCACTTGACCACGGTTTCATAGATCCAACACACCAATCCCACCTTTAGTGTATGGTACCTTTACCGCAATATAAGGCAACCCTTTCCTTCTTAATCTCTAAATATTCGGTCTCCATGAAAGTTTTACATAAATGATAAGCCCTAGGAATTTTACCTTATCCACAGATTGAAGAGATTGAAGACATGAGTCTCCGAAAGCGGAACGAAATAATGATAAAAAAGTACAGAGTACTTTCTGAGCATAAATAGTTATAACAAATATAATAAAAGAGAAAGAAGAAATGGAATAATGGTAATAGCTATTGAGAACTTAATTTCTTTTGGACTCTAAATTAAACCTAAGTTATAGCGTTTCTCAAAATTTCATTTTTAAGCAGTTATTTTACTAAATATAACACTACAACTGACAAGATTTCTTTTATAGTTTAAATACGAGTAAACAATAAAAAAAATATGTATATATATAAAAATGTATATTAAGATTCGAATAATATACAAATGTAAATCCTGAAATACTACGAGCGATCTAGATTAATCAACCGCCATATATATATATATATATATATATATATAAATTTCCTTGGAAATACCCTGAAAAAAATTCCCTGAAAATTTTAGCCCTTAATATTAACATTAAGAACTGGACCAAGGCGTTTAAAATTTTCCTTTATGTAAATTACTGAGTTCTTCCAATTTTCTTAGCTTATAATCAAAAATAATTGAATGACTTAGCAAATATTATAGACACACACACACATACACAGATGAGGACATGTGCACAACTACTTTTACGTTTCCACAATGTCTCGCTCTACTTGCATGTTATCTAAGTATTTTCTTTGAACCATATTTTCAGCATTTCTTACGCTCACAAGAATACTTCAGAAATTCATTGCTATGACCTGTAATTTGTGAAAAAGAAAATAACCTTGTTTTATTCACTTCAAGTTAAATGGCTAAAAACACGTATAAAACGCTTAGCCAAATGTCGGCCACTTGCCATGCCACACATTTTCCCAAACGTCAACTCACCCTCTTATCCTCGCGCACAGCACACATGTGTATTTATGTATGTGCGCATGTATGTGAACAGCACCACCTGACCAAGTGGAGCATACGTAACATACGAACTTATAAAAATATTTTCGCTTTTGTGGGTGCTCTTGCAGAAGGCTCAAGCCTGGAATGAATGTCCTTTGAATATCGATCCAATTTTCGGTAGCGATAAGCAAATGGACATTCATGCTGGGCTCAAGTGAATATATTTTTTATCTACACATATACATATGTATGTAAATATGATATTCGCAAACGTATACTAATAACGCACATATGTATACATACTTATATGTGCGTATATATATTTTATAATTCTATTGTATTTATCAACTCTATTCGCAACAACATAAATTAAAGTTATTTATTTCATATAAAATGTTACATTTATTTATGGCTTTCGATACAAGGGAGAATGGCATTATCGATGCGCTGAAGTGTTGAACCTGTGATCACACATACACATCTCGTTACTATGAGTATTTTCAAACAATTTTAAGCTTGTTTCTGAAATGATAAAATTTAAAAGAAAATTTGCAGTACATAAAGCATGTATTGACAACGAAGCTTTTGGGCAGAAGTACAAGTACTTCCAAGAAATTTATGGCAAAATTTTTATGTGGAAGGTTTATGATAGATAACCCCGAAATCAAAAAAATAATGAATAAATCAACATCCAGCGAATTTTTCACTAATTTACCGCTTTGTCTAACGCCATCTCTGATATTATTAATGTGTTGATTTTCTTCTTCAAAAAAATTCTGACGGTTTAATAGCTTTCAGTTGAAATGCTGCGATAATAAATAGTAAACAGCTATTATTTACTAAGAACCTGAAGGATTAAAATTATTAAGAAAAATATTACTCGACATATTTGATACAATTTCAAATATTTAAACGAGCAGGGCTTCATGGTTTCCTTTTCGGACTTAGAATTATGTTTCAAAAACGAGAGAAAATTCTATATAGGAGAAATTTTAAATGTTCTCGAAATGGAGTCCTTATATCTTTTACACGAATCTTTAATTTCTCTACTTTTATTTTTTCTCTGACCAAATTGAATTTACTAACGAACCTGAGCGCTTGATACGACTATAAGGTAAAATTTTACAAAACAACTTAACTAAGACAAAAATGCATAGAATATAGTCGCACACATTATAAGTTTGCCACACACTTTTTAACACCCAGAAAGAAACATCGGAGATCCTATAAACTACAATATACTGCATACATTGTCAGCGTGACAAGCTCATTTGATTTTGCCATTTGCTTGTCTGCTCCTTTGTCTGACTGAAATTACTTGAACTAGTCACTCCTGTCATCAAACAAACTCGCGACTTGGCTCCCTCTTCACTGTTGAGAGTCATAACTTCGAAGTCGTATATAATTTCGTCTATCTTGGAACCAGAATTATCACCAATAAACACCCCGTCCCGCTATAAGGTGCAGAGACATGGACGATGACAACATTTGATGAGTCGACGTTACGAGTTTTTAAGATTTATGATCCTTTGCGCATTGTCAACGGCGAATATCGCATACGATGGAGCGATATATGTATTTACATATATTGTACGAAGAAATTGACATAGTTCAGCGAGTTAAGAGACAGCGGCTACGCCCTGAAAGTGTTCGACGTAGTACCCGTCGAGCGAAGCAGAGGAAGAGGAAGGCATCCACTCCGTTGGAAAGACCAGGTGGAGAAGGACCTGGCTTCACTTGGCTTGGCGCTGTTGTAAACTCGGCTAGAACCGAGAGAAAGAAGTCCCACAGATGTTCATATATCGATTTGAAATTTCGCAAACGTCGTCACGGACTAGTATTGCTCTGGTATAATTCATTTCAGGCAAGAGAAAGGTACATTGTTATTAGAAAGAGGTTCTTTCTGTATTCAATTAAGATTTCTTACATAGTGAATTTTATACGCGGTATAAAGCCAACTAAAAGTTGGAATATATTTATATATACTTCTTACTTCTTTTTACACAATTTTGGCACAAGGGCATGTTATCATCACAAAAATATTCTCTCCAAACTTCAATACTAGACCTCACAGATTGACCAATATGTTCGATTAAAAATCTGTCATATATGCTGGTCCGATCATTATTTTTTGGGTGCTGGAAAAGTTGTCGTATATTTTTAGATGTAAAAGTATTCCCACTTTTCGTGCTAAATTTTAGTCCGATAACTTCACTAATACTTGATTTGTATAATGTTTATTTGTATACTGTAAAGTGAAAGAATCAGTTGAGGTTTAATAGTTTGTTACATGGGAAATAGGCGTGGCTGTGATTAATAGAATTGTTTCGATAACTTCACCTACCAAATTTTTTTTTGCAATCGATCAAATAGTTTTTTCAACAAAATTGGGCAGTGCCACTCCCATTGTCCTATTTTTAGTTATGCTCCTTAAAGGCTTTTCCTATCATTTTGGTTCCGAAATTTAATGCTTGTGGCGCATTTATTGAGTGAGTTATCGCACGTTTACTTCAAACTAACCGTTATATGGGGAGTTCGCGTGGATATTATTTAATTTGATCGATTTTCACAGTGTATAAAGGAGCCCGAAGAGCATTTCTTCTCAGCGAGTTTGATTGATTTAGCTTCAGCGGTTTGGAGGTTATATACATTAAATCATTTAGGGGCGGGCTCATTCTTGCTTAAAAAAATCAGACCGAAGATGTCCCTAGCTACTGTGATCCATTGTACCAAATTAAAGTTTTGTCTCTTAATTCAGTGTTTAGTTATGGCGCTTTATAGGTATGTTTTCGTTTAAGGGTTGACATGGGTTTCGTCGGGTAAAAAACAGCATTTTTTTTAATTTTTTCTCATATAAAAAGTGAAATATTTTATAAGAATTTTTTATTATTACAAAAACACAGTATTAACAAAAATCACTGACATTTTTGGAAACAAATATTTTAAACTCGGTCATTGGGACGTCATTTCTGGTGACCCCTCGGAAAAAATTCGTCCGCGTTGGCAGGCAAAAACCCTTGAATTGTATTTCAAAGACCTGTGTAAAATTTCATGAAGATCACAGTTGTTGTCGAGAAATCTTGCCAACCATAAAAAAACACAGTTTCGAGAAAAACGCGTTCAAAGACGACGCGCTTAGCCTAGCTAGCATTGAACGCACAAGTTCTCCGAAACTATTACTCCGATCAACTTGAAAATTTAGGACACTTTTCTAGAGGTGTTGTCGAATTTAATAAGATAATAAAAAAAATCGATTTTTTGAAACACGTAAACCCATGTAACCCTGTAACAATGGCAATGGACCGATTCCACACATCTGCGTTACTAACCCCTCTTTGGTGCCAACAACACGTGTATGAACAAGATACCTCAATTTTTACTTAAAATATCACCTGCACTGACGGTCTGAACACATAGATTGTCAAGCAGAATTAAACTCGTCGCGGCATTCTTATAATTTCTATACAGTATTGTATACTATTCGATTAATTTAAGGTGATGCAAACAACAGTTAGGTGCATAAAACTATTTTACTCTCTTTTGCAACATGTTGCGAGAATATAATAAATTCTCTATGAAGCTATATAAAACGCTAAGATGTTACTAAGTGCAGCTAAATTCTTCAATCACGCAATCCACACAAACATAAATCAGTACATTAGCAAACAATTGAGAATTGATACCTAATTGTTAAAACACAATAGCCAACAATGCAGCAAACATTTATCACAAGGTCCAGAAGGAAATCTAATCATGACAAATGTTGTCACAAACGCTACTCAAGTGACAAATTACACCGGAATTGGCAAATTATGGGGCATTTGTAGTGCAATTTGTGCAAATCTACCAGCACGAGCACAAGCGAGTCATGGTCAAGCGAAGGCGATGGGACACGTCGGTCCACTGGGCAAGTGGAAAAGCGCAAATAAAATTATACAAAATAAATACTAAGAATGACTTACAATTTGAGTATATACGTATGTGTAAAAGAGTATGTGCGGTGAGTATATAATGAAAGCTAAGTGTTACGCAATGGATTATGTGTATTTAGTACATATGTATGTATGTATATTTATTTTTGTCGAGTTGTTGTTCATTAAAAACGTCCTTTTGTATTCATCATAATCAAATGCTGATAAGAAAGCATAACTAAGTGCTTCATTGCAAATTTCTGTAAGCAGTTTAAGCAGCGAAAGCGGAGCGGATAAGCCAAGCTTACGTGTGCCTTTGAACTAATGTGCATTTGAATGTGGAGGAGTGTGAGTACCTTTTCAAAAAATGGAATTATTTAATTACACATACATTTTATGTAATCAACGGAAAGTGAATGCTGGTATTAAATGAAAATGTATTGAAGTATTTATAATAAGAAAAAATGTAAATAAAAACCGTGATTTGCAACCATTACGACTGCGCTCCTGTCATTAAAATGTAGATTTATAAAAAGTGTTAAAAGTTCATAAACAAGTATTACGTGCCTTTTATTGGCATTTCTGTGTGTGTGTCGTAATATTTATGTGTTTACATGCACAACTACAAACTCATAAATATATACATATATGCGAATAAATTAACATTCGCACATAGGGAAATATATCAAATCGAGACGGACGGTTTCAATCGCTCCGAATCGAATTGTATGAAATGGAAGCAGGATTCACCCATTGATGAGCACATTAACGGCTGCAACAACACACGTAACCTCGATACAATCAACACCAACGCCATGCAGCCACAAACATGCAAGTCATGTAATAACTTACAGACACAAACACATACTCGTATACACTCATGGTTGAGTGTTGCGGGATGAGCAGTGTGTAAGCAACAAAACAGCGCTCAGCCTGAGCAATCTATGCCAATTCAAATGTGCTCAACCAGGCGCATGTAATGTGTGTATGGGAAAAACGGCTGTGCACTCACAAAAGCAAGCCAATTGGGTGGACGCACGCATGGTAAGTTCCCACACACACACAGACGCACACACTCAACCGCTTGCCGTCTTCTAAGTAAAAGTAATAAAAAAAGCTAAGCGCCAGGATGCGCATGTCTCGCAGCAAGCAGAGAGAGAGCGCGAACGAGCAAGCGCTTAAAATACATACATAGATGTGAGCGCAAATGAAACGCTGAACAACCTGAACGACATGCTAGATGGCAGACCTTAACACACACACACGCGCAAGCAAGTAATATGCAGGAAATGCCACAAATACCTGCGCGCTTGTGAGTGAATATGCAACGCGCTCCTTGGAAAGTCGCCTGACTCGACTGGATACGCGGTAGGCGGTGGGCGGCAGTAGCGCTCGGTGGGTGGTAGGTCGGTGCGCTGGCTTTTGGAGCATACGCAGGCACTGGAATGCCAGCTTGAATAGCACTACAAGCGCCAAGGTATACATAGGCATGTTGGGTATGCGCTAGGCGAGCGCTGCCAGATAGAAGTTACCTTTGCTCTGGCCTGGACGATGCACGGTGGTCGTCTGGTTTAGCAAATTTTCCCAACTTTTCAAGTGTGTGTGTGCAGGATTTTTTCACAAAGGCATACAATTTGAAGAATTAAATAAATTAACTAAACAAATTGTGTCTCAAACACACCAACAATCGGTTGGATGTTCATGGAAAAGTGTATTTCTAATATTTTGAAACAAGTTTGGTTAATGTGAACTGCAGTGGTTAAGTGAGAAAAAAAATATTTTTATTTTGCAAAACGAATGTGAAATTGTGATGTAAAATCCACTAAAAATATATAATTGCTATCAGTCGCAACGGTGTGAGCTCATGGTCTGAAGCAACTTTCTGTCGCTTATGTTTGTGTGGACGCAAATTTCGTGAAAAAAAATTAAAATTAACAAAACAGGAAGCAAAAGTTTATAATACTTTGTTAAAAATTCTGTAATACTTCAAAAAGAAAAAAATCATATAAGAAAAAATAAATAATAAATAGCAAATTATCAACTCGCTATAATCCGCAAGACAGTGGCGTCGAACGAGGGTACCCATAATACCGCTGCAGGCAGTGCAGCTGATGGTGCTGCTGGCACAAGTGGTGAATCGGCCGCACTGTTCTCCAAACTGCGAAGCTTCTCCATCGGCAGTGGCCCGAATTCGCCACAGCGCGTAGTCTCGAACCTACGCGGTTATCTAACGCATCGCCTCAGTAATATCACACCGAGCGATACAGGTGAGTCCTAGCCTCCACCGCAAAGTGCACAGCGAAAAATAGCGATATACATATGTATACTTATGTATATAATATATAGTATCTGCGTACATACATAAAAGTGTTAATTACTTGCTTCGTTGTCTTCGCTGCGTATGAAGTCATATCTTCGGCGTTTGGCACGAATGCATTTAATTCCATAGTGATCGTTACAAATAGTCCTGATTGCAGCGCTAATTGAAAATTATATATCCCTACATTTTAATGTGTGTGCTTGTACTCACCTACGTTTGTATGTGTGTACAGCAATACGAATACCCGTCTATGTGCTGCGTACCAGTGGTGGTAGTGCTCGTACAAAAATGTATCTACCTGTGCGGAATACACAAAAAATCATGGCTGAATTTGTGTTTCGGCAACACAACTAAAGCTCGATTATGTAATCTCGAATCTGAGGAGTGTAGTTGCGCAAAGATTTTTTTTTTAATTTGAAAATTTTCTATTCCATTTGGAAAACTGTAAGCAAAATAGTTGGGAAAAATTGTTTTTGGTAATTTTTAAAAATTAAATCTAACAATAATTGTTCATAAACGATTACGTAATTCATACTTGTACAACTTCATAATTGTATAAAAAATGTTCTCTTTTTACCTTTCTTGAGTCGAATTTTGCTGAAAATATCCGAAATCTGTACATACGATTTAGCAATTTTTTATTAAGCAATAATTTGAAAAAAATTTTTTGAAAATATTTTTCTATCAAGTTTCATGTTTTATATTGTGTTTTTGAGTTCTTAAGAGCCCTATAAACATATATTGTTTAGACTTATTATTTATCTCAACAGATTCGGTTTTCTACTGCTACTTTGTTCTGAACACATATTTAATGAGTAGATGGTGAATATGCTGAATTAAAAAAGTTATATCATTATCAATGAAATCAGATGATATAATTTTAAACGATTTTCATATATTTGTCTTGAGGGTGCTTTTTGGAAACATATTAATTTTTATAGTATATTTAATAATATCCAACGACTATCCTTCACCGAGCCGTAAAAGGCAAGAGAGTTTCTAAGCGCTGCGATCTTAAGCTACTCAGCTACAGAAACAAAAATTCCAACAGCCAAAATTAAGAATTAGGTTGAAGTAAGTTTATTTTTTTAATGTTACTTGTTAAGAGTAGATAAAATAATTTTTTTAATGGTAAAGAGTGAGTCTGTAAGACCAAATATGCTGGAGTGAGAGTTGAAATCGTGACATTTAGTTCTTTGAACTTAAAACTTGATCTAGAAAACTTTAAAATAAAGGTCTAAACTACCTGGTAGAGCGAATGGGAACGTTAAAATTAATATCAGACAACAGAGATGGACTACAGACTGACCCATTCAGAAGTTTTACAAGAAATGTTATACTAAGTATTTCCCTACGTCTAGCGAGCGTAGGTAGATTTATAAGTTTTAAACGTTTAGTGTAAGGGGGAAGATTTAACCTGGAATCCCAATGTAAATGATTTAACTAACTGTTCCGAATGGACTTGATAACTAGGATTCTATATCACAGAAGTATACTCCTAAATAAGTCACACCAAAGATGTAAAAAGAGTTTTTCTAATAAGCGGATCTCTTAATTCTTTAGAGCAACGTTTAACAAAACTTATAGCGCCTTTAGCTTCAAAAACCATGGAAGTTGCATGAAGTTTAAAATTGAGTTTGGGGTTCATAGTTACTCCCAGGTCAACAAAACTGCATACTTGCTCCAAATTAAAGTTTTGTATTATGTATGAAGTAGGGTCTACAGATCTACAAGAAAAGCACATCGTTTTACACTTTTTAATATGCAATGGCATATCATTTCTAACAAACCAAGAAACTAATATGTTTAAGTCTGTTTGCAACTGACATCTTTCACTATTTCACTTAAAAAGTCTTACATCGTCGGCATATTATAAAACTGATGAATACTTAATAACAGATGATATATAATTAATAAATAATAACAACAGATTTCCACCACGTTGACTACCTTGAGCGACGCTTGAAGGAACATGAATTATAGCAGAAAATTTAATCTCTAAATATAACTTGTTGTGATCTATTACTAAGATAAGAAGCAACCCATTTTAGAAATATTGGTTGAAAACCAAGAATATCGAGTTTTTTCAAAAGAACTGAATGGTTTACTTTATCAAAAGTTTTACTAAAATCTGTTTTTATAACATCTGTATGCTTATTCTCCCTAAAGCCCGTTGATACATGTGTTACAAATTCTAGCAAATTAGTTACTGTAGATTTCCCTTTACAAAAATCGTGCTGAGAACAAAAAGTTAGTCGACAAATCCAGTAGGTAATTCCGTCACTTATAATTGCTTCAAAAAGTGTAGGTACTGCTGACAACTTTGCTTTTATCCTATAGTTTCCAATGAATGACTTAAATTCACTCTTATGTAAAGGAATTATAAATGAGTTTTCCAATATTGATGGAAATAAGCCTTGTTTAAGAGTAGCATTAAATGGTTTTGTAAGGGTTGGTATATACATATGTTTGGCACATTTTTGAAGGAAGCAAGGGGGAATCATATCTGAGCCATAACTAAATTATTGCTTTAACATATTTAACTGATATATATAAAAAAAATTGCAATTATTGCTTAAATTTTGTGGATGCCTTTTCTAAGTACATATTTTGATATCTATATAGGAATTTTAGTACTACTTCCGATATATATTTGCGTTAAAATTTTCTTTGAGTTTGAACCTTTGTTTTTTATCATTGTATAGATATTAAAAGTTACTAAGTTTGAATTATATGTGGCAGATTTTATGTACTCCTAAGGCTATGTGCATATATGCTAAAATTTACTAGATAATTTTTAAGAAATTAAACCTAGAGTTTTATTTAGATTAGATTAGATAAATGAATGACGTTTGCACCGCGACCTTGGGTCTATTGTGGCCTCTCCTAAGTTAAAACGACTCACTTGGCCTTAGCATATTGATAAATTCCAATATACTGATCACTTTTTGGAAACATAGAACTATACTGCGCCTACAAAACAATTAGCAGGTCTACTGGAGCTTCAGGGTACATGTCACAGAACCGTCAAGTCGCACAAAAGCTAAGCCCATGTCATATAATTGGTACTAGAGCTCACAATGGCCAGTGGAGAAAGCGACGAGTAGCCTGAGCTTGTCTCTTGGGAGGTTGATTACATATTTAAACCTTTTAAGGTTGTAACCACCCATTAGCAATTCGGCATGATGCTTAGAGTTGTTGCCAATACCCCTCCATGTCTACTGCTTCTTCCTTGTGGAGCAACTCCTTTATGGTATGGGAACCAACCGCAATAAAAGGGACGGATTCTAGCATGTTGGTGAATGCTGCGGAGCGGGCGAGCTTATCAGTCAGTTCATTACCGACTATATCTTTGTGACCGGGCACATATATAAGGTGCACTTGGTTACAATAGAGTTTTATTTAGAATTTAAACCAATAATATACACACTTTATAACTCTAAACTTCTTGATATCAAAAGTTGTAGCACTGAGTTGATAAATTTTCGAAAATTAAAATGAATTAAAATCTAAAATTAAATATTTCGTGTTATTTTTGAAAAATTTCGCTTAGAATTAATTATTAGTATTTCAAAAGAAGCAGTAAAACAGAATATTAATATATTATTGAATCGTGTACATTTTGAAATCATTTTATGCATTTTCTTATAACAGTTCCTTTGGCACATAGTCATTGAGGTTACAACTTTCGAGTCAAAAATTTTGGCGAGATGCTGACCCAAAAATATATACCAGCTGTGCAATAGAGCACTTTAATGTTTTTATATTTTCAAATCAAAATTAAGAATTATACAATCTGTAAAATGTTTCACTTTCATCGTGGTTTCATCATACGGTAAGAGTGCAAATCTACTCAAAGCTTTCGGTGACTTCCGATTATCCATAAAATGGCACAAAGAATTAAACAAAATGCATTAATTTCTCTA
The DNA here is from genome assembly GCF_024586455.1 of Bactrocera neohumeralis. Lineage (NCBI taxonomy): Eukaryota > Metazoa > Arthropoda > Insecta > Diptera > Tephritidae > Bactrocera > Bactrocera neohumeralis. The sequence goes on along the minus strand of NC_065919.1, from coordinate 83,564,468 downwards.
AACAAAAACAATTATATTTTAAGTAATTGTAGTCAGGTAGATTATAACCGGGAAAGCGGTGTCTCCACCAATAAAGAAGAATCAAGCAGATTAAGTCAGTTTTCTTCAAGCTTAAAACTAAGCTAATAGAATAACTGTTTGGGATCTTTTAAGGACAAATAAATCTTTATAATTTAAGACATTTTTCTTAACATTTTCTTATTTCAACAATTTTTTGTTTCGTCCAAATTTCGCCTGAACCTTTTTTTATACTTATCGATTAGACAGCAAAGCAACTGAAATGTTTATATATAAAAATAAGAAAAAAAAATCGCTTTCATATTAGTATATCAAAGCAAATTTGCAAAAAGAAACCTTAAAATAAATATCTGCATGCCTATATTTCAAGACTTCCACATAAAAATATCGATGATTCACACCTTCACATTGAAACTGCGAATGACACACCGACAATGTTAGTTGCTCATTTTATACCGTTGCCACCGCCAAAAAGTACCACAAATTGGCTTCCACATTTAACTTCTACCAAAAAAAAAAGAATAGTCTACTTTACATTTAAGTGACTGAAATTAAGCTTAATTGGTTTCTTATCAAAATTCAAGGTGCATTCAAGGTGTAGGCCACACATTAACAACAACCAGATATGATAAGAACACAATTAAAAAACTCCATTATAAACAGGAAGTGATACAAATTTACAAACGACGAGATAATAAGAATAAAAAATTATAAAAAATTTACCAAAAAATGCTGACACCACTCACCTGTGCGTCCATGTACATTTGTATATGGAGGTGTACTGTCGACAGACTAAAAGAATCAACGTCGATGTTGAGGTGTGGCGTCTGCTCTTGTCTACACAAATATGAACAAGTTTATATACAAGTGTATATACATATATTCATTTATTGAGATAAAGTCAACAGTTTCTATCAAGGCCACTTCCGAAACGATCTGCAGCTATATTTTTATTATATTTCGATGAAGATTTTAGCGCAACATTTTTTCAAGAGTCTTAAGCGAATCAAACTACTTGATATTTAAATGCTGAAGAGTCAGTAGGCGCATTGCGACAAGGGCTCAAATTGACCATTTCAGCACTTTTGCTACCATTGCAGTAAGATTTGAAAATAATAGAATGAATACATGCATCTACTACTTTTTTATTCAAACGCTAAACCTAGAACGATACCATCAAATTTAATTGATTTCCACAAGAATAACAATACGACCTCAACATCAAGGTGTCTATTTAAAGCCCTAATCACTTGGCATTGCATTTCTCCATGGTAATAACGTGAATGCTCGTTTATCAATCTTCCAAATGCCATTACGTGGCTTCAGATTTAATTACTTCCCACCATTGTCGTATAGTTTCGTTATCATTAACTTTGAGGGTGAGTAATTCGATTAACCGTAAGAATTTACATGTAGTGGAAACAATTGGTGGTTTGTTGGAATTAATTAATTTGAAAATTGGTAGAGTTGATTGACGACTTATTACGTTGCCGCCTGTATTTACGCACGTGTTGTTATCTTCGAAATTACTTAAAACAAGTATGCGAATAGTTTTTGTTTAGCAAGTAGGAAGTATGACTAACTGAATTTCTAGAAAAATTTGCAGTTATTGAGGTGTAGAATTTGGAATGTTTACGTAAAGTCATCGAAGTTCTCTTTTTAAAACAAAATTATACAAACCTGCTGTTGGTGAACCAAGCAATGAAAAGAAGTAAAATGTAATTAGAAATAGTGAGGAGAAATTTGATGATTTGATTTGACCTGTATATTTTCAAAGCGTATCTGAAAGCCAAATCTCTACGACTTATATTTTCATATATTATTTCATCTAAATTTCATCAAAACAGGAGTACTTATAACTTTTTCGTCCGCTAACCGAACTATCTACTAGTGAATAAATGGGAAATATACAGTGAGGCTTATCAAAAGAACATTTTTAAGACTGAAAAGTTTCCCTGGCTGCGAACTAACATATAACGGACCTTTTTCTTAATAAATGTCATTTCCACATTTTCGAAAATAAGCTGTTTTATAACAGAGTAAACTCATATCTATTGTGATGGAATTATTATAACGTCTAACGTTACACGGTTGAAAAAAAAATTTAATCTAGTACGCTTTCAAAATCACTGTCTTGTAATTATGTTTGTTTTACTACACTTAGCACTATTGCTGAAATGAACATACATACTTATATAGTAGTAACTGGGAAATCCCCTTATTCGATAACTCTTACCCACACATTTTGTTCGCATGATATTTACATTGTTCACATGGATATCTCCAGTGACGATACCGACGATTCCTCACAAACAATTGCGCTTGCTATCAAGTAGCGACGAATAAATATGTTGCTATGTAAATATTTTTTTTTATTTCTGTTCTAATTTTTCTGTTCTTAATTCTGGTTTAACAGATTTCTTTTGGTTTTTGCTTAATCTACCAATTTTTCACCTGTATGAATTATGTATTTTAAGTTTTAATGCGCAATAAAATGCCATATGAATATACAATTTGTATGCATATCTGAAATTTTATAATTTTCAACATTTTTTACACGGTCTTCCAAAGTAAATATAGTTCTTTATTTCATCTTACACGGTTTTCAGATGACATGGAACGTATCCCCCATTTTACTATAGAAAAAGCCTCTTTCTTTACACGGTTTTTTTACACGGTTTTCTGAGGAACGTATCTACCGTGTAAAAAAAGAGTAGGGTGTATTTAACATATGAAAGTAAAAGGTTTCAACTCCTGAACAAGATATTATATCTAATGTTGAATTTCATTAAAAACATTCGAAATTGCGTGTTTTATTTTAAGCTTCTGCTGTCAGATACATATAACGAATATATAACCAAAACTCAAATTTCGTTTCAATATGAGTGGTTTTTATTTTATCGTTTTTTCTTCGCCTGTTAAATTATGAAAAATTATGTTACGTTATTTTGCATTTTAGAAGACGATATGTATAATATATTACGAAAATTGATCCGCCAAATAATTTCGGAGATAAGAGTGTAATTGTAATAATTGTTTAATTTAGTGTTATCGGCTCCCAAACATTAAACGCGTTTCTTAGGCAGTTACCATTTTGTCGAAAATGAAAATTTTTACTAGTTCATCACTCTGCGATCATTATTTGTAACCTCCTATCGCAATAATTCTTGCTTAGGACGGTTTTTTCCTTTTTCAGTCCTGTTAGAAATAGACATCATCTGCGCCGATTTCAGCAAATTTCGAGAATAAAAGTCGGTCACGATGTTCGTGTTATGACGCTTGCTTTTGATGGTAACGGCATTTTTCGCCACATTTCGAAAGAAATAAGACAACATTATGCCGCCATACCACAATCCGCACCAAACGGTAAATTTTGTGCAATTGCGTTTCCTGAACCACACCAATTATGGCGATCGCGTTTTTCCTGACATGCAGGTTGATATATCCCCTTATTTTGAAAATAACTGTATATAAAAGTGCTGATTAAACAAGTAAGAAAGGGATAAGTCCAATCCTTGTAATTTACGAGGATTAAAGCCGGCATGATACCTTAAGGTACTATATTCATTTCAAGCACAAATATGCAACGTTATAAGAAAAACTCGATCTCTCAATTTAACGATAACTCACATATTTGCTGGGTTCATGAATCCCGAAAGTTCGAAAATGAGGGGTTGAAGGAAGTATTGACCCGATTCAAACCATTTTTATTACACAGAGATGGAAAGGCTTACCCCTGAATTTCAATTATATATTTTACATATTGACCGATATTTTCTGTCAAAAGTCAATTTTGTAAAATATTGTTACTGGGGTTATTCGTATCTATCTATGAGCTTGAACAGTTTTAGTTCGATGTGTACAATTTTTGATCACAAAGTGGTATACTTCACGGCACTATTTGTTCAAAGTTTTATCTCGCTATATTAATTGCTTCTTGATTTGTGTACCGAAAAGTGAAAGAATCAAAAAGGATTTCAAATTATGTTATATGCAAAGTAGAAGTTATTCGCCCATTTTCACACTGTGGCACAGAAATGTTAAAATAATGTAATATACCGCATTTGGTGAAATCGGTAGAGCAGTTCTGGAAACATAGGATTTCACCTAAAATGGTCGGTGCCATCGTTCAATTTGGACACTGGGTCTTATAAAGCTGTTTAACACCATCTCGGTGTAAAATTTAAGGTCTCTGGAATTATTGATTATTGATTTATCGCGCTTTTAGCAATTTTTAACAGTGTCGTTATATGAGGAGTGAGCGGGGTTATGATCTGATTTCATTCATTTTCGCATTGCCGATAAGGGTTTTAATATTATAGGATTTTAGCGAACTTGGTTACTTTGGTTTAAGTGGTTTAGGCGATATGTACACTAAACGTACATATTAGAGGGCGGGGCCATATTTTTTTGCGAAGGATCATGTGTACCAAGTTGCATCGATTGCAATTTGGACTTTTAAACAAACAATATATATATATGTATATATATCTCAATATATAATATAATATAATATCTAATTATATTTTGATAAGTACATACAATACATACATTAGTTCGCCCGCACGTACTTATTTATTTCATTTGTGTGTTTGCGAGAATATGTAAATTCCCACAAAACCATTAGGCCCACAACGCCTCCTACGCCTTAACAACTCAATTTTGTTCGAAATGACAAAGGCAATAAATATAAATTTCACTACCACATAAATTAACAACAACAGCAAACAACAATCAGGGCGAGCACACGACCGTTACGTACAGCGTGAAGAACAGCATCAACATTAGCATTACCAGCACTCGTACAAGTAGCTGGCTGGGCTTAGCGCAACCCCCAACAGCAAAATTTAGCCATTTATGCGACTTCGTGTTGGTATGTGTGTTTGTATGTATATAGTAGTGTGGCGAAATGGATAAACCAACTGGCACAATACCAGCGTTATTTGCTTGTAGGCATTCGGTGTTTGTGATGCTGTTTTTATCTTGATGTGTTCATAGCGGTTTCACGTCAAAACAAAAGGGGCATAAACACCAATATGGATGTGGAAGAGTGTGCGGGGGAAGGGGTCTACAAAATGTACGCACTTTTCTTGCAAGAAGCTGGTTGATAATGTTATCCTGAGGAAATTTGTTTCCTTCCTTGCGGCAAGACAGGCGTGGCGATACGCGCGGGCTGCCCGAAGACAAACGCGTACACATCATGTATGTATGTATGTCTGCATGCAGATGTGCGCAATCAGTGGGGTTGATTTCGGATTTCGCTTAGTATTATATTTTTTCCCAACGTAGCCGCACATTTGGACAACATCGGCGTAAAAGCAAAAAGCATTTGCACCATTTCGTGTTAATGGTTCTGATGATTGGCAACAAAATAGGAATGAAAACGCTTATGAGTTCCGCAAGTTTCTTTTAATATAAAATATATTACATATATGACAATACATATATATGTATGTATGTATGTATGATTCGCATTTTCTCATCATGACCGGATACTAAACCAGTTGCCGGAAGTCAATTTGTGGGTTAGGCACAATAAGACATACAGACATTGTATATAACACTAGTGTTGTGAGTAATTTTTGGGAAATACTGTTAGTTATAAATTCGTACAGCATATCCCAACCTAAAACAATGTATCATCAACATCAAATTCATATTTGAGGTTTATTGATTACGATTCAGTACATTTGACTATTACATATCGTCACCTAAAATTCAAAATAACGTAACAACACTTTTCATAAACTTACAAGCGAAGGCAAAACGATATAATAAAAACCACTCATATTGAAACAAAATTTGAGTTTCGGTTATAAAATGGTTATATATATGTTATATATCGGTTATGTATTGGTTATGTTTTGGTTATATATTGGTTATATCTGACAACAGAAGCAGAAAATTCTTATGCTACATACATACATATATGTTATATGATGTGTTGAATCGTAAGGAATAAAAAACTCAATTTCGATATTTTTGATGATACGATGTTTTGCATTTTAGGTGACGCTATACACATATCAAATACAAAATTTTGAGCTTTTGCCATTAGGTACCCATCAGATATAACTAAGTTATACCAAAATTCAAGGTATATTTTATTATGAGTAATTTCTAATTTTTGTCATTATATTACTTTTTGGTAAATTTATAAATAGTGTTGTAACGATATTATACATTTTAGTTGACGATATGTAAACGAGCTTATGAAAAAGATGAAAAAAAACTTCGCTTGAAAATTATAGTATTCATGGGAAGTTAGTATATTATGTATCATTTAAGTTATGTGTATCTATGAAGTTTTTTTTTATTTTTTCTTTCTAACTCCCAGTGGTGTTTTGTATAGAAAATAACACAATGCGCATTTAATTACACCCTTAGGAGAAGGGGGTAGTTTGGGTCAAAGGCATTAATTTTGATTTATAAACTTTAGTCAATTTACATGTAAATTTCCCTTAAAATTACCCTGGAGAACTGCTCGCTATAGCAAGAAACTGCAATTGTATTCTCTCTCCTTTCTCGTTAAAATTTTTTCGAAACTTCATCAGAATGTAAATTAATTCTGAAATCTAAATTAACCTATATTTGATGTGAATTTCATTATTCGTTTTTGGCTTGTTATTGAAACGTCCGAGTAACATCGAGAGTGCAGTATAAGAAAATTGTAGCCAATATAAATTTTCTTACAAATTCTGCACAATTCTAATGACGCTGTAACTACAGTAGATTGTACAACACTGTTCGAGAACTTTTATAAACATTTTAGTAGTTTTGGGACAAGGCTACCTTGACCGTTCATATAGTCAGCCCATTTATATGGGAAAGAGCTAGCTTAAAACTTTCAGGTTCCACATTTGTCATATAACGCAGAATGGCATAACATCTAAAAATATAGTGTAAATATTAAGTGTCACGTGACATGATGTGACGATAATCGTATCAACTATACTTTTTCGAAAGCATATTAATGGTTTTGACCTTCATAATACTTTGTAATTTGTAAATGAGTACTAACTTACTCTCAAAATCTTTAATGTACACTGAGTGCACTGTGATTATTTAAGAATTTGGGAAAGAACATTTGATTATTTGGGATTTTCAAACAGTTTTTCCTTACACACAATTTACATTTGACAAATTCAAGATCCAACTCCATCGTTTGATTTTCAAGCATTATGTTCAATCATTTTATATTTGAAAACTGAATCCAAAGGGACATTCAATTTTAACGTCAATACAGCCTTCAGTGACTTCTCACTAGAGCTGTTGAAACCTCTGCTTTTCCACATTGATACTACCTGAACACAAGTGTTAAAAGGTAAAGACAAAATGAGATATACTATACGAGCGAATAAGTTTAAGTTCATCAAACGATTGAAACGAAGTTTATAACACTCAGAAGTGAACATCGGAGTCCCTATCATGTATGTACATATGGTATATATGGTACATATAGTACAAATGATTAGGTAGCTCAGTCTGTAAATACGCGAACTAGTCTCTAAGTTTATGATATTGTTCTGAAGTTTTGTAAACGTTCTTTTCTGTTCAAAAATTTCATTTGTCGGACGCGCTGATATCGAACGACTATAAGATATAACTGCCATACAAATTGTGGGTTCAAAATCAAGTCTTTGGGAACTTTTTTATTTAATAAGATACCTTAATGAAATTCGGCACGGATTATTGTCCAAGACAGCGCTAAAATCTCCAAATATTGTATATTGTTCAGAAATATAAATTTTTATTAAATAACTTGTTTTACATTAACTATAGGCTATCATATCTTTTAAGTTGGCTCAAACTGAAAACAGTCTGTAAATTTTACTAAAATCTATTCAGTATTTCAAAATTTAACCATAGAGAAAAAGTTACACATAATTTTTGTATATGTATGTTATATAGATTTATCATTGTAATTTTTAATTGAACAATTTCGATTAGGTCATCAAAAAGATAACCGAAAATATTCTTTAAAAACAATTTGGGAAGTTGTATGGAGAAACAGTGCTGTTGCAGCGTATTTCAATGACAGTGTCAGAATCAACGTTACTCTTTAGAAGGCTACATTTTCCCATTGGTTAAATTTTCCACACGTCTATAAATAAGGCTCAAAGTAAAAAAATGTACATTTTCAGTCTAGATTTTGACGTTTTCAGCTTTTTTTCGTTGATAAATATTTTTATCAGTAATTTTGAAGTTTAAGCCTCAAATTCAAACCCTTGGATTCTTAAACTGATAATTACGTTTTCATTTTTATTCCTAAATATAATAATATTTTACTTGTTATTAAAATTGTTTTTTAATAATATTTAATACAAGGTCTGTCGCAAAAGAAACAGATTTTTTTAATTATAACTGTTTCTGGGTATATGAAATAAAAAGTTTGATCTCTTGTTGACGTTTCGTAAAAATTTTAAGACAATTGGATAGCTACAATCGATGTTATCGATCAAAAAGTGACAGCAGCTTTTGGTCATCGGTCGCAAAATGCAAAACGCAAAGAGCAAATATTAAGTTTTGTTTTAAACTTAGGAAAACGTTTACTGAAACATTTCAAATGATGAAAAAAGTTTATGATGATCAGTGCCGATCCTGTAGTAATATGCATGAGTGGTTTAAGCGATTCCAAGAAGGTCGTGAGGACCTCTGTGACGATCAGAAGTCGGTCGTCTTCAGAAGTCAAAAATAAAGACAATGGTGATTTGTTTTAACCATTAACCTGTTAACCATTAATCACTCACCCTATTCACCTGATCTAGCACCCTGTGATTTTTACCTATTTGGAAAAATTCATTTGCCCATAAAAGGCAAAATTCATTTGCTATCCAAACGGCGATGAGCGATATTCTCAAGAGCATTCCGAAAAATGACCTTAAACACTCATTTGAAATGCTAATTGACCGGGCTAAACGCTTTATCGAAGCACAAGGAAACTACTTTGAATAAAAAAATATAACTTTTGAAAAATATAAATTTTTTGTTGTTTTTTTTTTAAATTCCTGTTTCTTTTATAACAGACCTTGTATATACCATGGTCATAGCAACGCGTGGCCGAAACCAGTATATATAACCGATAATTCCATATCGATTGTCATTTAAAAAGTATCATATTTAAATATGATACATAATCGTACATAACTAACATCTTTCAATATAACAGTTCTTCTACCGGTTGTCACTTTACATTTTCTTGAATTCTCAATTAAGTGCTTCTGTTTCTCCTGGGAATAAATTTAATGTATTTTTATTTTCGCTACAATTTTATGTCATTTTAGACAAAACAGGAAGCAACTTGGAAACACAACAAATACATGCAACTGCTTGCACATACGCATATGCATATATACAATATAAATGTGATGTTGTTAGATTATTGCAGGCATAAAAACTCGCAGCTCCCAATGTGACGTTCTATGGGTGGAAGGTAATGGATTTTCATTTTGAATCCCCCAAGGACATAGCGTGTGCGTGAGTAGCTGAGTAGGTTGTTATTTTTACGGTGAGTTCTTCTACAATAACTTATTAGCTTGCTGCCAAGGCTTCTTCTATGGCAAAGACTTGAGAATCCGAAGAAAACTTGCTCGTTTACACGCACGCACAGAAGACAATTACATAGTACATATGTATGTACCAATGTATATGCTTGTATGTTTATATGAATGTATTTGCATGAATTTATTTTTGTACAATGTCGTACGTGTTGATTTTGGGATTTGATAGTGACAGCCGTCGTAATGCATCACATTTCAAGGATGCATGTGAATTTCGCATATAAATCAATAAAATTCACAAAGAGCGAGAACTCAAGGCATTAAATTACAATGTCACGCTAGGTGCGATAAGATTCATTTTCTGCCTTCAAACAAGTATATATGTATATCCATACATATTTATATGTACTTTGGTAGTTACATAACAACATGCGTGCTCACCCAATGCTAACATGGTGTTAAATGTATTTGATTACAAAATAGCTGTCCTTCTTTGTTTGAAGTTAGAAAAGTTAAGCACATACTAAGTAAGAATGTAACCTGCTATTAATAAAGTTTGAAGTATTTTATATTGGTTCTCAAAATTTTTTTTCGGGAACGTTAACTTCGGTTGTACTGAAGCTATACGCTGGACTTTCACTAATAAACTTTTTTTAGTTTTTATCGATAAATTTGTATGACAGCAATATCTAATGGTACTCCGATCTGACCAATTTTTTCTGAGATTGTGCTACCGCTTTGAAAAATAATTACTGCCAAATTTTGTGAAAATAAATTGTCAAAAAAATGTTTCAATAAAAGAACTTGACTTAAACTAGACAGTTTTATGGCAGCTATATGCCATGGTAGTCTGATCTGAATACTTTAGTCAGGAACGAAGCGTTCGTGAAGATATCTTGTGAAATAAAAAGGGTTTCCGTACAGGGACTTGATTTTGAACGACCAGTTTGTGTGGCAGTTATATCCTATAGTGGTCCGATATTGGCTGATAAGACAAATAAGTATAATCTTGACGAGAAAATGAGGTAACCTAAAATTAAATCGATACCTCAAAACGAGAGGTATAGAGACAGACCGATGTTACAAACCGATGTTTATACCCAATTCAGGGTACAAAGCTATCGAAAATCTCTCCACATATCAGACTATCTTCACAAATTTCCTTTTGTAGGCCCTTCAAAACTGTAATCTTATATTTTTTGTCGCTTGATCGTTCGAAAGGTTTTTAACTAACACTTATGCTAACAGAAAAATAGAAGAGTGCCCAGAATACCAAAGTAAACACACGTTTTTTTTGTTTTGCTAATTCGTTTTTTTTTTTTTTCATTGTAGTTCCGGCGACTCTCAAACTTTTAGATATGATTTTTCTAGTGCCATTTGTCCTTTGATTCAAAATAGATCTCAGTTTCGGTTATCACCTTTTTATTCGACGAAAATTACATCCCAGCGAGCATTCTTTTGAAATCTGATAACAGGAAATAGTAGCTGAGGGCCAGATCTGTATAATACGGTGAATGAGGAAGCAATTCGAAGCCCGTTTCATGGATTTTTATTTATCGCTTAACTGACTCGTAACACGGTGCCTTTTTTTTTGGTGATTTAATTATCAAATGGTCAAATAGCGCCATGTAATAGTCGATAGTCAATCAAGGTTAGTCAATAAAAATTATTCTAAGCGCTTTACAAAATACAGACGCCATAGCCTTGCCAGCCGATTGTTGCGTATTTCCACCCGTTGGAGTATGTTCTCGGGTTCATCGTGTGCAGTTCATTCGGAATGCTGTCGATAAGACTTCGGCGTGAAAAAATAGAACGCAAATATTCGGGCTTATGTTAGTTGCAGGTATTTATTTTCTTTAATGACTCTGAGTAGAGTTAGGGATAAATGTCAACCAAATTTGGTTGACTCGATTCATAAGAAATGTTGAGAGTATATTTTAGGATAGATCTTCGACCCGTATTTTCCTCCCCAAATCCATCATTCTAGTCAAAATGGGTAAGTGGGTATGGGTAATTCTAGTAAAGGAGTTACGAATTTCAGAAAATCGAATTTTTTTATTGTCTTATAAAATTCTTCAATACCTCTAGAATATTGTCATACATTTTCAGGTTAATCGGAGGAATAGTTTTGGAACTATAGCCTTAAGAACTTGTGCGCTCGAGGTTAGGTAAGCTAAGCGCGCCGTCTTTAAACACGTTTTTCTCGAAACTGTGTTTTTGAAGCCGGTTGGTAAGATTTCTCGAGAACTATTCAACTGATCTTCTTGAAATTTTACACAGGTCTTTGGGATACACGAATCCGATAACAACTATTTGAAAAAAATGTTGCAAAATTTTCACTGAAATTTTCATTTTTTTGTAAAAATGTCTGCCAAAAATAAAATTTTCTTGGTGGCTTTGAATTTAGCGATATTCACTTGTATCTTATTCAAGTCGAGAACAAGCGAAATAATTGATTCTGTTAGGAAAATTTTCTTGCCAACTGTTAGAACCTGTCAGCTTTTGAAATAAGAATTTCCTCAATTCGTCAGAAGGCATCGGTAGCCACGTCACAAGTATGAAGGGAAGCTCAATGAAACAGATAATATAATATATTCTCTTTCTTACTCTCTTGCATATTTTAGGCCACTCAATATTACACATTATTCATACTATGAATATTTTTCATTTCACGCCCATGACCAAAACTCTCATAAAGTACCACACCATCATCAAGCAACCATGTATAACTATTAACCATTAGTGTTCTAAATGATTCGGAACAAATCGAACAGCCATTCAATGTGGGTGTAATGAACCGTACATACTATATAGTGTTGTTGAGATTATCATAATTGCAGAAATTCCATAGCTATTCTAGTGTGGCAAGTGTTGCAAGTGTTACAAATAGCAAATGCTTAACTAATCCTTTTAGCATTTTTTTCTGTTTCCATATGAAACTCCGCTTATAGTAAATAGTGGGCAATGCAGAAGCATCCCCTAACGAAATACCTTCGAATTTGCTATTTCCAATTGTGCATTCAAGCGTGTTGAGCAACACCCTTCAACGAATATACGCCGCCCGTCACTCGGCGCTTGGTAGCTCATTAGCGTAGGCGTGCATAATGCCCCCTTAACCTTGAATCTTTCATGCTTTTTTTTTGTTTTTTGAAATATTTCTTCACAATTATAAACAAGTGTATGTGTGTGCGTGTAGGTTTGTGTTTGTTCGCCAAACCACTTTACAATATTCTTTGGTATGTTTCCTTCGAGTGCATCCCCCTTAACGAGCACAGTTATTGCAGTCACATCCCTTTCACTTCGCCGCCTACTCTTTGCTTGTATTCAAGTTTAATTTTTTCTTGCTTCATTTTGTTTTGTTGGTGTTGTTTTCGCTTTGTATTCTATTTTTGCACGCTTAATTTTTCAATGCCTTTTCCGTAGCCTCCACAGGCACTTGACAATGTCGAGCATATTCACAACGGTTTTTATTTACAACGGCACAAATTTCCGTTCATTCCGCATTGTGTTTCGTATTTCACAATTGGGAGCATAGGTTAAGCTTTATTTATAGCCGGTATGCTTAGTACTTCAACAAGTTGTGGCTCAAATGCGCTGGTACTACAGCTACATATGTATGTATTTATTTTTGTTAGTATTGTACCTCTGATATGCTAGTGTATTATTTATATTGGTACAACATATTTGATTGTATGTATGTACAAGTATTCAGCGAATTACCCTAAAGCATGGGTTAAGCTATTTTTGACTTTGGCTTAACAAGTTTTTTAATTACAAAGTAGAATCTCAAAGCCTCCGTAGTTGCAATAGTTGTGAATGTGTGCACTACCCGGTAGGAAAATTCAAATGACGCAACTGCCTAAATCCATGTATGTAAATATGAAAACAAAAACGTTAACTTCGGTTGCACTAAAGTTATAATAAATACCCTTCACAATTGCGTTTCGTTTCGCAACTAAGTAAAAGGTGATCGATTTTGAGGTTCCACACTTAAAAAAAAAACAAGAAACTTCAAATTTAATGAAGAATGTTGCTTATCACGCGAAAGAGCATTCTTTGCCATTAATTTTTTAAAGATTATCTCTTTCAAATATTGGCCGCGGCTACGTCTCACATGGTCCATTCGTTGAGTTCAAATTTCATTGACTCATTCGAGCATTTGGACTGGTAGCCGGCGAATGACACGTGAGATGTTTTACTCCAGGACCCGAATCGAAGCGGAGTTGTCCGCATATTTTTTCGACTTTACAAATCCCACAGTAAAAAGTCTAATGGTGTGATATCACATGATCTTGGTGGCCATTCTCCCGGCCCAAACGTGAAATTTGGTTTTTCAATAAGTTTTGTCGTTCGCTAAGAAAAGCACAATTTTATGATTCAAAATACACTTTTGTTATTCAGTATAATCTCCCTGAACATTAATACACTTGCTCCAATCTGTCAACAATGCGAACTTTCATGGATTTAGCCATTGCCAAAATGTTCTTGTGTGTCCTGATGAAAAACGTTTTTAATCTTCTGCAAACCGGATATTTTTTCACGAGTTTTTTCCTTTAACTGATCCAAAAGTCTGCAATAATATTCAGAATTAGTTGTTTTACCAGTTTGCAAGTAATGCACAAACAAAATTCCTCTCGTTTTCCAAAAAAACTGATGCCATAACCTTCTTGGCCGATTTCCGAACACAAACTCGTTTCGAAGCAGGACAACAAGATTCACACCACTCTTTAGCCAATCGTTTTGATTCAGGATCATGGTGATAGACCCAAGTTTCATCCATAGTGATGAATCGACGAACAAAATTCACTTTATCCTTTTCAAAACGCTCCAAATGTTGCTGAGAAAGCCGCATTCGAAAGTGTTTTTGTTCCATTGTTAGCGAATGCAGCACCCATTGTGCACACAGCTTTCTAAAACCCAAAAATTTCACTTAAAATAAGGCTCACATTGCCTAATGAGACGTGTATAGCCTCTACTAAATCTCTATCAGTCAATCGACAATCTTCCAAAACCATATCTTGTATTTTAGCTATGATTTCTGTTGTTGATGGGGGTTTTGGACGTCCTTCATGAGGATCGTCTTCAAGGCTTGTACGACCACGTTTAAATACAGCAACCCAGCCTTCTACTGTTCTAATTGTAGGTGAACAATCATTATACACTTTTAACATTCATTCGTGAATTTCTTTTGGAGCTACACCTTCCAAAAATAAGAATTTCATCACTGCACGATATTAAATTTTTTCCATTATAGAAAAATTCTGTGACACGGCGACACTAAATGGTTTGTAAACAAATAATGAATTGACAGATTCAAATAAAAATTCACACACATATGAAATGTGTACCAACAAAACAAAAAAAATAACCAAATAACGCTGAGATTATGAGCTTGAACTTCAGACATCAAATAGTCGGACACGACACAATAACGGTCGCCATTGACAGACACACAAACCACACCAAACCGTTATTTTTTCTGTATGAAATGGCAGATTTTGAATTTCTTCAGGCGGCTCTTCGTCCCAAATGCGATAATTTTGCTTGTTTCCGTACACATTGAGCTTTGATTCAAAAACGTTGGATCTTCTTGGAACTTTTCAAGAGCCCATAGAGAATAGCGATGTCGCTTGGTAATGTCGAACAGATTCAGTTCCTTCACAACCTATATTTTGTATGCTTTAATTTAAAATCTCGAACTGTGCCGAATCGACCCTCCACCGTCTTCGTGTACACTCTCAACTAGGGCAGCGATATCTTCTTCACTGCGTGCTGGACGTGATCTATTCGTTCGAATGTTATCCAATAAAAAATGCTGTGCCTCAAGATGGGTGATGGTTTTGCGAATAATACGTTCAGTAGGCCGATTATGTTGACCCAAAGTTAAGCGAAGCGCGCGAAACACACTCTTTACAGAACGTGATTTTTCGTAATAAAGTTGAATGATTCGTAAATATTGTTCAGACGTTGGTCTTTCCATGTTTGAGGCCAAACAACACCGAACAAAAATAACATGACAGCTTGACACGACTCACGGCATGATGATAAAAAAAGGCCTTTGGAAAAAGAAGCTCTACTTGGATCTCTCGTTATACAGGAAATACTTTTCCATTAAAATGACAATTACTGGCCATCAGTTTTCCAACAGGGTATGAGTTGCTGCCCACCAGCTGGTCATTTAATGGTGTTAAATTTACTGTTCTATGTTTTATTGCATTTAGTCTTTGTATTTGACTTTCAAGTGCAATTCAAAGCAGACGATTACACGCGCCAATACGGTGAAAGTGGGTTAACTTAATTGACAATTTAGTGCTTAATGGGAGATTAGCCACGTGTGTTGGCTCGCAAAGAAGCGTTCTCACCTTTAATTTCTACTACTTTATTGATTTTCTTACTTGTTTCAAAATTGTAGGTGAGGAAAAACTGTATTTTGTAAATGATAATAATTGATATTTTACCACTTCTTTCATAAAAAAAATCAGTATAACAAGAAAACCATACTCTTAAGAATACGTTTGTAGGCAATTATTGACCGATTCGACTACAAAGTGAACACTAGCTTAAATGATTGAAAAAAGTGGACAAAATTGAAACAATTCAAAGCACATCTTCAAATGTTTCTCTCGTTTATCAGGAAGTAAAAGCCAACAAAAACCATTTTTTTTTTGCTGTGCTGTAACAATATCTAATAAAAAGTCGACAAATCAAATTTTTTCTTAAATGATTATACAATAAGAGCGCTCCTTTATTTGGGCGCTGACAAACAATGTCACGGTAAAACAAATTCAATTACGTAATTCTATCGTTTCGTATTTCAAATGGTATTGGGTATTGCAAATACTTCGAGCTTCGTGCACTTGACCAACAACACTCACGCTTCACGTTGCCACTTGACATTTTCGCAAGCTACGCAACAACGTACGAGTGTGGAAAGCAGAGAGCACTTGATTGCAAAAATATTGTAAGCTCGAATAGATAAAAACTGAAAATACAAAACACCTGAGTGCGTTGAAAAGATTTGAACCAAATAACAAGTCGAAAACCAGCAGCTGGGACCAAGTAAGCGAAACTTGAAGCTGAAATGCTTCAAAGGCATAAATAAAAAAGTAAACGAAATGCAAAGCACACACAGTGATATACCGTTATGTAAAAGTGAAGGACGCGAATGTCAATGTTGACGCTTAGATCAACGAGCAAATGGTAGACAAACAAAGAAGTAGACAGTATCCAAAAGACAAGTGCGCCAACTTGTACGAACAGATGCGAGCACGAGCAGATATTTGCACAACATTTGAGTTGAGTAGAAATTTCAAGTGCCAGCGAATGGGGGCTTGTTTGTGCAAACATTTACTTGTATGTGTGCTCGTTCATGTGAACTATATTTACTTAGTTATACATGCAATTACTTTGGCAACAAGCGCACAGAGCAAACTTTCTTTCATTAGTCAGTGTGTGAGTTGAAAAATGAGACTTTACTTTCAAGATTAAATTATTTTATTGGTTTTATTATTGATAATATTTATTTTATTATATCAATATATATGTATGTACTTATGTAGGAATGCTTGTGAATGGCGAATCAAACAAGCAACTTGTATGCATACAATGGACTGGTATAATGATGTAACAAAACCAAGGCAGCAAAAGATTGTAGCAACTTATGGAAGTATGCATGTATGCTCCTTAGACGTTAGTTCCAAGCATCAAGATTTGTGAATAAGTATTTGCCAAATGCTCATACTGTGAACAGTAGGAAAATATTCACACCATCTTGAGCCCATGTATTAGTCTTGATTATAAATAATTAAATTCTACTACTTCCTCAAGACGTCTGATAATTAATAATTTTTTATTTCTTTGTGGCTACAGTTAGCCGATCTGTACAATATGTTCGAAAATTATAGCATTGCCTTGGAATAACAAATTTCGTGAAAATATCTTCAAAAAGTTTTCGATACAAAAACTTGGTTTCGATGGTTCGCTTTGTACAACAGCTACATATATGCTATAGTGGACCTAAATCGTCGGTTCTGACAAATGCGCAGCTTCCTGGAAAAAAGGATATGTGTAAAATTTCGTTATCTCAAAACCTAAAAAACACACTTATATCTCTGGTTGGTATATATCTGTTCAGAATATAAATATATGTGTATTGATGTGTAAAATTTTATTCAGAAAGATCAATTATCAAGATATAATTATAAACTCTACAATACACCGAAGTTAGCTTCAAACTAAATAACTACAATACAGTCTTTTATTCCGAAGTTGTGGGCTCAACAGAATATTCCATGTGGGCTTCTGCTCTAACGAGCAAGTACATTAACAATCTAGTGGATAGCCAAGCGATAATTAAGGCTGTTCGTAGCGCCAGTACTACTCTAAGTCTTAGTGCGTGAGATTATGCGAGGCAATGACTAGACTCTCATTAGGTAGCTTGGTTGATAATATCGGAGCACCGGCCATATAGTAAAGGAAATGAAAAGGCAGACGGGTTTGTCCACTCTGGGTGGTTGTCCACAGTTACTTCAAGTATGCCCCAGGCCATACAGCTACTTCAAGTGTGGTTTGAAACAATGTACCTATGAGGAACACGTCAGGTCTTGCAACAAAATTAACACAGGGCATATCACACAGTTACTTTGGGGTAATGTTGATGGTGGAGAAACCAAACAGCTGCTACTTCTAGACAAAAATAAGCTTAGTTACATTCTAGGAGTTTTCACAGGGTATCTACCTTCAAGATTCCACCTTCAGAAAATAGTAAAAGTGGATTTGCCGGATTACAAAACATATGCGGAGGATGATGAGACGCCAGAACATTTTATATGCGAATGCCTAGTCTTCAAACGGATGAGACGAGATATATTCCACGGTTCCCAATGCTCCAAATTACGAGACATTGGGTAGCTGGCATGGAAAAGAATCAGGGGTTTTACCAAATCTTTTGAGTTTATGGATAAGAATTGGTTACAACACGTTAGCACAATGGGCTTAATGATGGTTAAAATGCGACTGCCTGGGATTTGGCGCTCGCGGGCCTGCGTTTGCAATCAAATAACTTAATGATTTGTTCATTGAAAATTATAAGCCATCATAACTGTTGCTTATCCAGTTGATAATATTTCTAACTTACCAGTCTATTATGAAGACTTCTTCGTAGATACCGCTTACGCGGTTATATCCGAGTTATGAGGACTTACTCCTATTAATTCAAAGAGAACTTCTTAAATCATAGATATTTCGAGTCTACATATGTCAAATTTGCTCAAACATATACATATATCTTGTTCACAAAGTATCATTCGCCAGCAAAAGCCAAATAAAAATTTAGGAATGAGTTTGCATCATTTCAAAGATGAGAAAACTTCTCGCCATGAAAAGATAATTTACTTACGTACTTACAACGTATATGCTTTAATACTAAAGTAATAAAAAATTCATTAATGAAAATAAATTAAGCTATTACTTGTATATGTATGTATATCTCTCCTGTTAAAGCAAAAAAAAATCACTCATACGACATGTGGACCCTCAACTTTATGTTATAATATAATATTCCTCACACAAAGTTAGTTTTTTTGACAAATCGAATTGAAAATTTAGTAGATATATCTCTTTAATAAGTTAACTCCGCACAGAGGCATGAACATACATACATACATATGTATTTTGCCATATGCGAACATTTTTGGATTGAATTCATTTCATAATGCTGAAAGAAATGTGTAAAACAAAACCACGCATCTTTTTCACCAGCACTATAAGCGAGACTTTCAGACAGAAGGAGTGCTGTAATACAATATTTTTATATATACTTGATGTATTATTTCTACCATACTCGTATATCAGCACGCTCGCACACCTTGGCATAACAGTTTTTGTCGTATTTTTGTTAAAGAAAGGTGCGGCAGTGCCGCGCTGTGAGAACTTTTGCAGCAGACACATCGCACGCCTTGGGGTAAGCCTATTTCTCATGTGCACGCAATTCTTACAAGACTACTACGCTTCCTACTCCGGCTTTTGCTATGCTTCCGTGCTCCTTCGCGCTGTAGGAAGGAAGCGAAAAATTACGTTTGAAGCAAAGGAAAATACAAGTACTTACTCTTAGCGCTACGGCGCAAATTTTATTTCCTCGCAAAGTTATAGCTTCAGCACAATTTCGTGGACGTGCACATCTTTATAAGAATTATATGTTGGTTTGTATGTATGTATGTATGTATGTATTTATGTATGTATGTATGTATTACTTATGTTGAATTGTATGTTCGCATTGTCAGTATTGCGCTGCACGCAACGAAAGTTTTCACAAGCGTTTGTTTGTTTGGCTTGTCCGTAGTTTTTTCTACAACAAAGTTGGTTGCTTCCCATTATGCGGCAAACATCTGATCCGTTTGCTTTATATTTGCTTTGACGCTAATGTAAAAGTTGTGAGAGGAATTGTACTTTCTTTACTCTAATATTTTGGTACAAGCCTGTCAAAGGTACGACACAATGAAAAAGTAAACTAGTTTATTATTTACTTTGCGGCAAATTCGAACTTTTTTAGGCCGCCCATCATTTTTCTTCATCCACCACATTGCAATATTGTTCTTAATTCTGTATGAATATGAGATGATTTTTGTGGTATAAGACCCCGGCTACTTTCGAACAGTCAAAGAGAAAGCATTTTCTTCTAAAACAAGCAGAAAAGTTAACTTCGGCTACACAGAATCCTTAATAGCTTTCATTTCTTGTGACCACTCTGAAAAAATATGTGCCAGCATTAGCAGGATGACTCCTTACAGGATCATCTCATGTGAAAAATACGTGTTTTAGTTAAAGCCTTAACTTAGAAATGGAACGAAGGGGAAAAAACTTGAAATTGGATTTTTGGCAGACATTTTTACAAAAAAAAGGAAAATTTCGCGACATTTTTTAAAATAGCTATAATCGAAAAAAAATCCTTCATCCAAATTTTTACGAATTGTTTCACAAAGATCTGTATAAAATTTCATCAAGATCGGTAGGGTAGTTCTCGAGATGTCAACCGATTTTAAAAACACAGTTTAGAGAAAAACGCGTTTAAAGACGGCGCACTTAGCCTAGCTGGTCTCGAGCGCACAAGTTCTCAAGGCTGTATCTCCAAAACTATTACTCGGATCAACTTTAAAACTTAGGAAAATATTCTAGAGTAATTGTATAATTTGAAAAGACAATAAGAAAATTCGATTTTTTGAAGCCCGTAAACCCATGTAACCTTTTAAGAGGCACTCTTAAGAGAGTGTTAAATATTTGCAAAAAAAAAATGACTTTAATTTCGTTTTTGTTTTTTAATATTTCAATAAGTTATACCTTTAAAAATAACATACTAAAATTTCAAATCGATATCTCAAATTTTTGAGTTACAGCCATTCTTTCTCTAAACAATATTTTTCGAGTTTGCTGCGGTGTTAACTCGGAGACAAATAATCTGATGGAATTTTTCTATCTATTCTATATAAAATTTTATATGCGATGACCTATCGATTTTTCATCTGATCTGATCTGATCAAAAATCGAATTTTTGAAGAGCAAAAGCGACTAAAATTTTGGTTGAAATTCAACATCTTTCTTAAACACCGCACTTTGTCAATTATTAATTCAGTCTTAGGTCATTTTACAGAAAATATCTTCTAGTTTAACAAGAATTTTTAATTTTTCGCTTTCATTAACTGGGAAGGTCTGAATCACTGCAGCAGTGGAGCATCCTTTTTAGCTCCGACGAAGATCTCATATACATATTTATTCTTTTTTATCACAAAATTGTCCGTATATTCTTGAAACGCGTATAAATATACCCTCAAATTTTCCAAACAATCAATAAAGTAGTTTTAATTAAAAAGTTCCCAAAATTCGAATTTCTTAGGCTATGACACTAGTTTAGACCCTTAAGGGTTGACTTTATTAAAAGAGGATTTCTCACAATTTAAACAATGTCAGAATTGAAGTTTTCTTAGAATACATGGAATAAGTAATTCAATAAACCTAAAAGTGCGTTGAAATAAAACTTTTCATATAAAACTTTTAATATACATATGTATGAACTTGTTCATTAGAAAAATTCCAACAAATTTCAAGTTCTACATACGAGTATGTTTATTAAAAACCAACATAAGCGGAAAAGATTTATCCTCATTTTAACTCACTTTCCTTCACTTTCGAAATTCGACTTTAAACGACTATAAATATTAATGTAGAACTCAGACCATTTCTATGTGCTCATTTCTTACACATCTGACTCCACCCTAAGGATACCACCACAAATCGATATAATCACCTCCGGCCGCTAAGCAGGAAGTTGCCAATGCTATTACAATTTCGTTTGTAGCACTTCCATTGTTGCCTTCAAGGACCTCTGCGCAATTATATAATATATTCTACTTTCAATTATTTTTTACGCTCGCACACATAAATTGTTATGGAAATAAACACATACACACACTTGTGTAATATTTTCATACGAAAACCTTATTATATCTTCCATCAAACCATACAATTCTCAGGCACGTGATCTGAAAGGTACTCCAACGTCGTGTCATGAAAAGGTAGGTGGTGGCACCGTATTTACGAATGAAAGGCCAAGCAACCACCGTTAAAGTGTAAATAAAATAAATTCTATGTATATGATGTTTGTGTGCATAAGTAGATTTGAGCGAATTTTTAGATGGAACGTAGCTGGCGCGTATTTATGAACACTTCAAAAGGTGATTTAAGCATTGCAAGTGTAATTATTATTATTGCGTTTGCTCTTAATTTCAAAACAACAAAGAGATATTGAACAAGTAAGGAAGTGCTAAGTTCGGGTATAACCGAACATGTCATACTCTTGCAGCTTGCAAGGATTAAAGCCGAGGAAGTGCCTTCAGGTACATAAGGCTTGTTAGTTATATGTATGTGGCCTAAGACGAGTTTTTCCCGATTTTTTTCTATTGCAAACACAAATACATATATACTGTTATAAGAAAAACACGCTCTCTACATTTTATTAAGATAACTCACATATTGGCCGATATATGCGGTATAAAGTAACCTTGAAGTTCGAAAATCCTTTTATTAGGTATAAGAGAACTAAGGAAAGTATTGACCAGATTAAACTTATTTATAGCACACAGATAACTACTATCAGAAAGTATTCTCTCTAAATTTCAGTTATGTATATATCTCACACATTGACCGATAATTACCGTAAAAAATCAACCATAAGCACTGGGTCCACATATTCAGGCTTGAACAGTTTTGCTTCGATTTAGTCAATTTTTAGTCTTAAGGTGGAATACCTTAAAAACACTATTCATGCCAAGTTTTATCTCGTTATAATGGGTTGTCAAAAAAGTCTTGCGGTATTTTTATTGAATTTTTTTTTTTATTGAAATTGAAATGAATTTTTGATGACTCATGCCCAGCTCTTGACCGATGCTACGGCTGCTACTATGCCGGTCTCTTTCGACCAATTCAGCGATTTTATCGCAATTTTCGACGACAGGCCTTCCGGAGCGTGGCGCATCTTCGACCATCTCTACACCAGAACGAAAACGTTGAAACCAGCGTTGTGCGGTGGAAATGGAAACTGTATCGGGTCCATAAACTGCACAAATTTTATTGGCGGCTTGAGATGCATTTTTGCCTTTATCGTAGTAGTACTTAAAATATGCCGTATTTCTCTTTATTTTGCTCCATGTTTGCGACACTATAACTCACGAACGACTTAAAAGAAACGACAATCAATTAAACACGTGTTAGCGCGTGCAATGAGCTTTCCAAAAAGCATGACCGATGCGACGAATAAAACTGGACTACGCGCTTCAGCGCCAACTAGCGAAAATACCGCAAGACTTTTTTGACAAACTATTATTAATTGCCTCTTGATTTTTACACTGAAAAATGAAAGAATCAAATGAAATTTTGTTATATGGGTATTAGGCGTGGTTGTAGTCCGATTGCGCTCATTTTCGCTTTGTCATATAGGAATGTAAAAGGAACGTTACATACCAAATTTAGTTGAAATCGGTCGAGCGGATCTCGAGATATGTTAGGTTAGGTTAGATGGCTGATCCAGAGATATCTCAATTTGCTTGCACGGACGGACGAACGGACAGACAGTCCCCCGGATTTCAGCTTTTCTCGACATGCCGTTCATTTATATGTATATATGTATAAAACCCTATATCTATCTCGATTAGTGTTAGGTGATACGTACAACCGATAAACGATTATACTCTATAGCAACATGTTGCAAGAGTATAAAAACGGACGCATTTAGTGATATACATTATAATATACATAATAATATGTATGCGTGTAAGTGTAAAATACTTGTGGGAGGCGGCGGTGGTAAAAGCGAAAATAATTTACAGTTAGAGCAGGAGACATGCATTGGCACAGAAGTCCACTTCACTTGCACGCAACACACATTCGAGTGATGTCAAGCGTCCACACATGCTCTGTACGTACATACATATATACTCATACATGCATATGTACATAGCTCCCTTTTCAGGCCACCTAGTCTCTGCTGTGGGCGGCTGGCTAGCGGCTAGCGCTTTCGCAGTAGCGATGACGCCAGCAGCGGCGATGACGCCAACAACGGCTCGAATGACGTTGCGTCATTAAATTTTCATGACCATGTCGTGCGTTCCCTTTGTGTGTTATTTTCAGTTTTGTTTTCCTTTATTCTTTTTTCTGTGCACTTGGAGTTTTTGGTCATATGCACATTTTTTGCCCACTGCTTTCAGAGGGTTGTTTGGTGGTTGTTGTTTAATGAGCTTGTCGACCCCAACGTATGCCATGCACTTGAGTTAATTATAAATATTCATGGGGGGCAGCAAGGCAGGTGTGCTGGGAGAGCTTATATAATATTTTCTATACTTGTATAGAAACAAATTAATGACATATTTTAAATTTGAATAAATATGGAAAAGCTGGCCGGGCTGTAATCAAAGACAGTATTCGCAATTAGAAAAAAATTATTCGACAGCTTTTTAATTTTTTACCAAATTTTTAGTATTAAAGTCGCAAATGGTATCCTTGAAACTTTTATTGCATTTTTAGAATGAAATCTTTCTTAATGTCCTGGTCTTAGAATATCAGAATTCTAAAACCATCGATCTTTATACAAATGACATGGGTTTCCCTGAGTAAAAAACAGCCCTTTTCCAACAACTTTTTTCCCATATAAAAATTGAAATATTCCATTAGAAAAGAAATTCTGAAATTTTTGGAAAAAAATATTTTAAACTCGGCCATTGCGACGCCATTTCTGCTAACGCCTCGGAAAAGAGATGCGCCTGCGTTGGTAGGATAGCTCCTTACAGGATCATCTAAAGTGAAAAAAATACGTGTTTTAGTTAAAATCTTAACTTAGAACTTGGACGAAGAGAAAAAAAAATTGAAAATTGGATTTTTGCAGACATTTTTACAAAAAAATGAAAGTTTCAGTGAGAATTTCGCGAACTTTTTTTTTGAAATAGTTGTAAAATTTCACGAAGTTCGGTTGAGTAGTTCTCGAGAAAACTTGCCAGCCGACTTCAAAAACACAGTTTCGGGAAAAACGCATGTAAAGACGGCGCACTTAACCTAGCTAGTCTCGAGCGCACAAGTTCTCAAGGCTGTATCTCCGAAACTGTTACTCAGATCAACTTGAAAATTTAGGACAACATTCCAGAGGTGTTGTAGAATTTAATAAGATCACAAAAAAATCGATTTTTTGAAACCCGTAAACTCATGTAACCCCTTAAAGTCGCAAATGGTATCCTTGGAGCTTTCGTTTATATTGTTATTAACCCTTTGGATATGGTCTTAAAACATCAACATTCTGAATCTTTCGATTTTAATATAAATGAATAATATTACCAATGTTATGTATTTTAAAAAATTTTAGTCCGCCATGTCGCGGAAAAGTATAATAAATACATTGCCACTCTGTATCTTAAGCATAATCGCCATTTGGATCAGCATTTTATAAACTTCAGATTAATTTATAATAAAAGTCGGTGTTAACTTTGTACTGCAAATTATTTTTATATAATAATTTTATACACACATATATAAACATAATTATATCAATATTAGTTCTCGCAAAATTCGTTAGAGATGCCTCTGGAAGTTTGTTGAATTTTCTAGTTAGAGAGCTCTAACAAAAAGCCTTGCCACCAATCATGGAGATATTATTCATGCTACTGAAAACTTATTGCCGATTGATTTCTTTTCCTCAACACTTTTCTACTTTCTATAAGTAAATTTGTATTGATTTTTTTCTGCGCTCAACTGTGAAAAACTGGGCTTGCACAAATACATAACCGAAAAGTGAATGCGTATACAACTAACAAAGTGAATAAAACAGCGGAAGCATGAAATTTACTTTCTCGACACACCTGCCAAGTTTCTCAACCAACTTACCGAATAGTGAGTACAAACTCACTCCACTCTGCTGGCTGTGCCCCCCACAAGCAATTCAACATCAAAGATCTGTGTTCGTGAAATGTAATCCTCACACAAGCGTTGAAATTAGGGCTGAAAACAACAGCACGCACATACAGCCGGAGCGTATTTATTTATTTATTTTTTCTCATTGAGTGCATTTGTGCGTTTCCACCTTTCTAACCACCTCTTCGCTCCACCGCACTCTTCACATTCACTTTAAAGCCCAAGGGCTTTTAGCTGGCTGCTATGTATGCCAGAACTTCTACGAAGCTTTTTCGAGTCCTTGCTCCATCCATAGCTACACACATACAACTAAATTTATGTATAATTATTTACTCAAACGCTTTTCTTTCAGCGGCGTGTTAGCGTATTCAAGTGCATTTGGCCCGGCTCGGCCTTTTACCTACTATCTTTTTCATGCTTTTGTTTGTGTATTCATTTTATTGTTAGCATATCCGGCTATATCCCACTCTTACGCCATTCATTATCCTGAGGCATTTTCGCATTTTCCGCATTTTCTTTTTACAAATTGTTTCAGTGGCTTGTTGTTATTATTACCAACATTTCCATGTTCTCATGTTCTGAAAACGTTAGTGCCGGGCTTAGATAAATTGCTCCACAAGGATTCACGGTTGGCTAGGCACTTGTTTGCCACAGTTTGCAGCAGCACTAGTTTATTTAGTGCACAACCGGAGACTATAATGCGGCGCAATTAAAACGAAAATTAAGCCCCATTATTGTAGAAGTTCTATGTTGTCGAATGATGGAGTACAAAATTGCTACACGCTGCGTTTTAAGGGCATCATGGAAATAGGCAAGGTAGTAAAGTCTTCAAACTTATGTAGCAACTGTGAGTAAAGCCTTCTCTTTCTTTCGCTCATGACGTCACGAACTAATATCAAACGCACCACTAAATTATAAACTGCTGAAATTGTCGTAATCACTATTTCAATCAACCTTGAGATCATGTGAGGTATATGTTTTTTTAAAAACGTGTTGACATGATCTCATACTGGCATTTTCCTTTATTGAAGAGTGCCTTTCGTGATCAAACTATGTTTAAGATGACAAAAAATATCTTACACTTCTCAATGTGTTCTAATACTAGATAGCTGAGCTTCGCGGAGCTGGGCCAACGCTGGGCCACCATTGGTATATGCGCTGTCGCAAAAGCCTTTTAGCTCAAGAGCAAGAGATCTAGTGATCTCTTTGTTCTCAGTAAGGCTAGCTTCTCCATAGCTTTGGAGCTTTTAACAGCCTAATGCCTTATTGGCGTCGACGCAGTAAGGCTGGAAATTCTACCAGACGCCATCTGCAGAAGCTGTATGGAGAACATCAGGTGGAAACAACTCAACACTTCCTTCTTGACTGTCCCACGTTTGGTAGGCTTATACACTTGGGAATGCAAGCCGTCAGACATCAGACATATACAAATTTGTATTGGCTACGAAGCGTTTTGCTAGTTTATAATTTCTATGACCTCTTGCGATATCGGTTCCGCCATTTAACCTAACATTACCAGCAAGATTGCAAGATCGATGTTGGCAGTTGAGGTCTTTCGTTCGTAAGAGTTATTATTTCGATGGTTATCGGGTATGCAAAGTGCTTTACCTTACCTTTTTTCCTTACCGACTAAACGATTCTTCTTCTTCTGATTAATTTAATAATTCTGTGATATGGGATAATGTTGCCCTAGGCGAGATCTTACAACCTCCATCTAGCTAATAGAATCTAGCTACAAACCTGGCATTCTATACGTATATGTATACCATGATAGAGATCTTGGGTGTCTAAGTTCTACTAACAACTATTGAGCTGACGAATACACTTGTGTATGTATATAATAATAGTGTCATGTACACGTTCCCATCTGCTGCAACAAAAGTGATTCTGGATCTCACTCTGCTCCATATCGTTGTGGAAATGGGGTTTATCTCGGCTTTGATGTTACCAGGACTTGGGGAAAAAACAGGGTAATAATCGTTCAAAAGCAGCGTGTCGTTGGTGAGAATGTACTGATGGCAGTCTTTCCTAAAGGCGACATCACCCAGAAGATATATTTCGAAGAAAGGTTCAAAATTTTACTTGACAACAAAAGCAAGAGAGGATTCTTACACCATTGGCAGATATACAGAGATTATTCTAGAGAATAACTATCACCTGAAATACATACATTCATTCTCATTCGCGATGATAGTCAAGCGGCACTTCAAACAATCTTCTCTCTAGAACTCAAATCAACAATGTTACTGGAGTTTATTTCGAATTTATCCCCGAGTATAAGGGTATCAATCTCAGTACCATTGATCTGCTGGTGAAGCAAGCTGTTCCAACCAAGCCAATAGGACCTCCACACTTAACAAGAGGAGCTACAGTAAGCACAAAGCGGTTTTAGAAATCACCACTGGCAACAAATGGCCAGGCGTTGCCAGACGAAGGTGTTTCTTGGAGAGTTCGTTGCAAAATTGTTCTCCCCACGTACAAACTAGGACAGTTTGTGGTATTTTACTCTGCTAACTGCAACTGTCCTTAATTACTATGCCAAATATGAGCGCCATCTGTCAAGCAGTTCGTTTACAGCAGCTTTTTTAGTTGGTACACCAAATTTGGTATGTGGAATTGTTGCGAATGTTGGAAAAGGTGATTCAGTTTTATCAAACACACAAGTCTACGAGTGGTAAGCCTTCAAAGACGGTCGAAAGATCGATGAAAACATACCTCTTTCTGGACGATCTTCGATCTCTTCAACTCATGAAAATATGAATAAAAGTGAAGGATACGGTGCTGAACAATCGTCAAACAAGTGTTAGAGAGACGGTAAGTAGTCCAGTCATTATAGTAAGTTCACCTCGGAATTCGATATACCCATTTATGTGTCTGTAAATACTTGCATATTGACACCCTAAAGTTGTCTCAAAACCTACATATGGTAGGGTGTCAATATACAAGTATTTACAGACATATAAATGGGTAATCGAATTCCGAGATTCTTACCTAATTTAAGCTTAAATGACTGGACTAAAGAGAGCTCGACATTTCTCGCGAGTTTGTTACTATAATTTTGGTGGATATTTTGGGTATGAAACGCGTTCTGGCTCGACTCGTCCCAATAAAGCTGATTTTTTTTTCAAAAAGAATACCTTAAGCATGCTTAATCGTACGAGTTTCGATCCCACATTCATGTAGAGCATTATAACTGCCGATGAGACATGGGTTTCATAAGGCCATACCAAAAAGTTCTTATGAAAAGTGTTTCGAGGACTGGCTAATTAAATATTGTTAAATAATCAGATATTTTGCGTTTTATTAACAATTTCTGGGTACTTTGATAGATGTCACAATGTATGATAGAAAAAGATTATTTCAAAGCATTTTCTTAAAAAATGTATATTTGCTTATATAATCAACCGAAATATTATCTTTGAACTTTTACATTGAAATAACAACAAACATAAGAAACCCTATGTTTTCCGCCTTATTTATACAATACTTTATGAATTCACACCTATTTCGCCAGTCATTATATAATTACTTAAATATGAAGCCAATTTCATCAGTGTCGGAAATCCAAGCGTAGCGAGTAGTTTGTATAACTTTTATGATTGAAATGTGTGTCACTAGTGGAATGAAGAATATACCCATTTAAGAATATAACAAACAATTTTCAATAAACTTTGTAACAATGTTGTTGTACCACATATGGACTACGCAACATTTCAACGCATTTCAGCACCATTTACGTGTAATTAAATTTAGCAATTTGTAGAACGCCAACTCAATTAACTAATTTGTCGTTTTGTTTGCAAAATTTTTAATCAAAAACATTGAAAGCCAATTAAATTAATTCCAATACAAACGGATAACGAAACGCATGAAAATGGACGTCCTTTCACTTCACAGAAACAACATTTCAATCATAAAATTCTAAGCTAGTCGTTGTTTTGGAACCCAGACATTTTGAATGTAACGAAAACTTTTCAGAAAGCTAAGCACTTTGAAAGGAATTTCCACTAAGAAAGCCAAAATAAATATACAAATAAATTGAAAAAAGAAATTGGAAAAGCAAATCCAAATAAAACTCTTCAGTTTAAGGCAGTAAAATAAAAGCAAATGAAAAGTACTTGACATTGAAATCTAATGGAAATCTTGTTTCTGTGTCGTTAAAGGTTGTCCAGACGGTTGCCAACGATCCTACTAAAATGCAAAATTATGCCATACAACAAGTGTAGAGTGAAGAGGGAAAAGCTAATGTACGACAAGCCACAAGCAGCGGCCACAAAACCGAAGTTTAACGAAAGCAACGCTAAGTCAACACACACATATACTCACACACAACACTAAGGAAACGAACACAATGTGCCTGTTAGTAACAACAACAACAACAAGAACAAGTAAAACAACAAAATTTAGTAAAATCACAAGCAGCGGAGCAAACCGACTAATGTAAAAGTTTTTACATTCCAAACGAACTCGAGTTGAGCAGTAAACCCACAAAAGTTGCGAAGCTTACAAAAACGGTGAAATGCAACAAAAATGAGATTAAAAGTTCCAAAACTAACTGAAAACGTTTGGACTAATTATAAGACAACAACAAAGTACAGCATAGCGTTTAAAAAAGGATAGTAAGAGCGAAAAGGAGTCAAGCCAGAGCTAACGACACAAACAACACAGCAATTAAAGTGCGAACCCAAGAGCTACGCCATATTTAGTACAAAACTTCAGCAATTCAGCAATAAAGAGCGTATTTAAACATTTCAAAACATTTAACTTAAGTCTACTAACATGGCTGGTTCATTTCAAATACCGTTGCTCAATCTCGAGCTGCGCGAGGTCAAAGAAATCGTTTGGGAGAAAATTCAAGAGCCCGTCAACCAACGTCGTCTCATCTTAGTAATAGTCTCGATAGCGCTGCTTTTGGACAACATGTTGTACATGGTAATCGTACCCATCATACCGGATTATTTGCGTGAGATCGGTAGCTTCGATGATGACACACCAACGCCGCCGCCATTGCGTGATAATCGCACCGGTCTCATTATACCAGTGCACCACGACCATCATGGCCAGGACTCTGCCACCGGCATACTATTCGCATCGAAAGCCATTGTACAATTGATGGTGAACCCCTTCTCGGGTGGTCTTATCGATCGCATTGGCTACGACTTACCCATGATGATCGGTTTGACCATTATGTTCTTCTCAACTGCGATGTTCGCTTGCGGTCGCAGTTACAGTTTACTCTTCTTCGCGCGTTCGCTACAAGGTGCGGGCTCGGCTTTTGCCGACACATCAGGTTTAGCCATGATAGCGGATCGCTTTACCGAGGAGAATGAACGTTCGCAAGCATTGGGTATTGCTTTGGCATTCATCAGTTTCGGTTGTTTGGTAGCGCCACCGTTCGGTGGTGCACTTTATCAGTTCGCCGGCAAGGAAGTGCCCTTTCTCATTTTGGCGTTAGTGTGTCTCTTGGATGGCCTTATGCTATTGCTAGTAATGAAACCAGTTAAAGATCAAATAAGACAAAGCAAGGAGGTGCAACAACAAACGATTCCTATATGGCGCTTGCTAATGGATCCATACATTGCGGTCTGTGCCGGTGCGTTGACCATGTCGAATGTGGCGTTGGCTTTCCTAGAACCCACCATATCGCTGTGGATGGAAGATAACCTAACTACAGAGAATTGGAAAATCGGTATGGTGTGGTTGCCCGCCTTCTTTCCACACGTGCTGGGTGTGGTCATCACTGTGAAAATGGCGAAAAAGTATCCACATCATCAATGGCTGATGGCTGCCGTCGGTTTAGCGCTCGAGGGTTTCTCCTGCTTCATAATACCGTTCTCCAGCTCCTACCAAATGCTGATGTTACCCATTTGTATTATTTGCTTTGGCATCGCGCTCATCGACACCGCGCTGCTACCAACGCTGGGCTACCTGGTGGACGTGCGCTATGTATCCGTGTACGGCAGCATTTATGCCATTGCCGATATTTCATATTCGATCGCATACGCAGTCGGTCCCATCATTGCGGGCGGCGTAGTAGAGGCGATCGGTTTTACAGCGCTGAACTTCATCATTGCCTTCTCCAATCTGCTGTATGTGCCCGTGCTACGCAAGTTACGCAACATCTACGATTTCAAACCGTTCGAAAATGAAGCCAACATACTTATGCAAGATCCACCGAACAAAGAATATCAAACCTATGTAATGCATGATCAGAAACCGATTGATGGTGATTTCAAAAATCATCTTGAGTACGGTCAGCAATATCAGCAGGAGCAGGAATCCAATGTGGACGATACAAACTATGAGTACCAACAGCAAGATGGCGGCTACCAGCAAACTGGCGGAGGTGGCGGTGGCGGTTATCAGCAAAATCAGGGTTATCAACAGCAATATCAGCCTGGCTATCAGGAGCAGGGTGGTAATTATCAGCAGCAAGAAACGCGACATCTTCCACAACAACGCGTCGCAAACCCGTTCCAGCATCAGCAGCAGCAGCAGCAGCAACAACAGCAAATGAACGATGGCGGCGGCGGGAGTAGAGGCCCTGCTGGTCCAGCGAATCCATTTAGACAAGGATTTTAAAATGTTGTCTTACACAAAGTTAGCGGTAATCTATGTTTGTTTTTATATCTTTGATCGCATAGTTTACGTGTTTCGTTGATTTTACAATAACATAATATGTACTTTGTTGTTGTGGCTAATAATAATACTAATACTTACATATATACATACATATATCTATACACATAGGTAAAAAAAGTTAAACGAAAAAGAAAAAAACAAACAAAAATAAAAACGAGCATATATTTAGTAGAGCAAGTGGAGTGTACACTATAACCGCATGACTAGGCATACCATAGATACCCGTACATAATGTTGCACCTGAAATATCGCAACATACATACTACATATACAAATATACGCCAGTATGTAGTTACATAAGCAGTTAGATAACAGAATCTCAAAAGTAGCTAAGAAATTGAAAGCAAACAGCACAACTTTTGTATTATACACCGGAAATAGTTAAACATATATATTACATTATCATATAGGTATAACTCTAATTGGGTTAGAGGTCTAATATAGCAATAACAATGTACGCATCAATATGTATAGTCTATGTCGTGTGCTGTATGGAGTAAAGGAGGAGCGCTTCTGAACGGTTATTGTGTGCAACACATCGCTATTTAGTAAATATTCTCAAGCACAAATTATTAGTTTAGGGTTAAACAAATTTATAGTGTCTTTATTATTTATTGAAAATTTAGATATTTTACGCAAAGGCATCGGCTAGTTGGTTATGGAACTAGCTTAGCACCACTTATGACTAAAGTGTGGCATACCTATGTATGACTGTTGTCAAAAATACATGGCAAAATACCGTTAATAATTCTCGATAGGCGATGACTGAAGTTTAGACAAAGGATTGATGTAATCGTTATGAAATAGAATATAGAACACTGATTGGATTTAACAACAACAAAAGTTGTATAAAGCACAGTGTGAAAATCTGATTTAATTTGCTAATTAAAGAAATGAAAATATATTTTCGCCCTTCAAACTATGAAGAAACTAATTATATATAGGTAGTTCGAAAAAAAAAACACTGCTAAAAATTGTGTCACACAAGTGTCTATTTTCAGATATTCTTCCAGCGACAGTTAGCTTAGTTTAGATAGCGATCCCTCAAGGTGACTTCGGGTTCACACTTTGGACTGCTTGATACAAACCTTTACGAAAATCGCCAAATTTTTCATGCGTTACACTGGTATAGGCCATTAACGCCAACTAGCACATATTTCCCGTGGACATCGCCGGAAGTGTATGGCTGCAAAAGTTGCCTCAGAGAGCCTGGGTTCTTAAAATAACGAGGGACTTAACACTCAGAAATCCTCACTCACTTTGACTTCATACCGGTTCCCTTCGGCTTGGAAACCGAACTCTGGCGGCTCCTTCTCTACCCACATGCCGGCGAGGAAGTTGTGGGTGGGAAGAAGCCGTTGGAGGAAAGGGGCAGTGAGCTTCTTCACGGATGGGTAAAAGCTTGGGGGAAAGGTTGGTGGTGGAGGGATCTACTGTTGGGAGCTCTCTATGAAGTCTGGTTTCAGACTTCCTGACTATTGCAGTGTCTTCTAGGCCGAGGTTGTAGCCATTAAGGTAGCAGTAGATTTACTGCTCCGAAGTGCAGCCTCCTTCAGAGAAGTGACCATCTACACAGATAGCAAAGCGACGATACTAGCCTTGAACTCATTATCAGTGGGTTCAGGGCTGGTCGAAGACTGCCTAACTTCGCCTTAGAACCGCTATCGGTAGAATGGGAGAGGTTCGGTGCTCCCGTATCCCGTATGCGCTGTCGCAAAAGCCTTTCGGCCCAAGATCGATGGCAAGAGATTTAGTGATTCTACCAAGCGTAATCTGCAGAAGCTTAATGGGAGAAGATGAGACGAAAACAATTCAATACTTCCTTCTTGACTGTCCCGCGTTTGGGTAGTCAAGACTTAAACACTTCGATGCATAACCGTTGGACCTTCCAGCGAACATTCAATCTTATCGCATGAATTCCGATCGAGCTGTGTCCAGTCACTGAACTTCCTACATTTTGACTTGAGCCAGAAAAACTTTGCGATTGCACAATTGCTAGTATGTGACCAACACACAGCTTTGAGTACCAACTACTCAGTAGTTCCCATTCTGCAGCTGATGAGGTACTCACCTAACCTTGTAATTTCATCAGCCTTGCAGTTTGCTACAATTCCGCTATGGCCCAGCACAAATCAGTCTAATCATGAAGTTAATCGATACCAGAGTTCTGGAGTCGATTCACTTATATAAAGTTTTGAATATATTTCCAGTTCAGTTTTAAAAATACTAATCGTAAAGCGTTCTGCGCATGATTTTTGAAAATATGATATACTATATTACATAGATATGTACATAGCATATCAAGTTCTACTGAGCGTTGACTTAGATATTGACTTAGTTATGGAAATTTATAAAATTATCCATTTATTTACTTAATTAAAGCATTTTTAATGATTCCTCTGTGAAAACTTCAGTCATTTTAGCCGCAATACCAATATCAGGTATATTAGTTAAAATTCTCAAAAGAAAAAAACCACTTTTGTTTGTAAATTATATGGATTATATGGAAAAGTATATAAACAATGAAGCTAGCAAAACCAAAGATTACCAGTTAGACATACTAGTATAATGACAAAGCGTAGAACGAAAATGAAATCGGAAGTTACGAGTAACAAAAATTAGCATGTATTTATGTATGTAAGTACGACGAACTGGCGATTCGGTGCTGCACTACCAGCACTATCCCCACATGGCATCAATATCGCTTACATATCAAAAGTTGCACAAAAATCTTTCGGGTGTCATTGTGAAGTGCTGCTGGCGCACCGAAGCGCACGTTCGTCTTTCTAGGTTTAATAAAACAAACACAAAAACAAAAAGATCCTCAGTTCAATTATGTGTTTAGTTTAAGTTTGACGCCACAAGCCGACATTGCACCTGGGACGATACGACGCACACGTCTACATATCAATTAAAAAAGTTGACGTGCTGCCGATTGAGTTCACAAAAGTCACTGTGGCGGATAACGATTCTTAAACATAAGACACAACCAAGGTAACGATACATATCAGAGTCGCATGGCTCGCCTGTTAAAATTACCACAGTGATATTAATTATTGCTATTTAGCCTGTAATATACATACATACATTTATAAAAAACATACTATATATACTTACATATATTATATATATACCTATACATAACTATACATACATATATAAATATAAATATAATTATATAACTTTACTCGTGTGTAGTTTATATAACTCTTTGAAATTAAGCGATTATGCGACTATAGCATAATCAATGAATATCTACACTGGCATAAATATTTTTATTGCAATTATGCGCTAAACACTGTAGTTAATATTTATATGTATGCATATGCTAGACTTATGTAAGTGCGAATTATCATATACGTATGTATGTTATATATGCAAATATGTAACGTCTTACACCGTTATAAACACATGATTAATGTTAACTTTTCGATAGTGTTTATAATTAGAAACAAAAAATAACTGTAAAAGTTCTGCAATTTTTATATTTAAACTGTATGAGTAAATATTAGTTACTGATATGTACTCATTAGTATGTAATTATATGTATGTATGTAATATGTATATATAGATGTGCACGTGATGTGAGTATCGAGATATATACCTATAGTATATTTTGTGAGAACAGCATAAAAATATTTTAATTTATTTTTAAACGAAATATTACAGTATTTATTTGTAATCTAAGCACCTTAGACCGGGTTTACACACGAAGACTTTTCTTGTTCATTAACGGAAGATTCACTTTCAGTGTTGTCCAGTGCTTTTATGCGAGCGACACGAGCCTGGCAACTCAAATTGGACATTTTTCTGCATTCTCTAAGCTTTATTTTGAACTTAAATTTTTTAATTAAATTAAATTGAATTAAATTTTTTTAAATTAAATTAAATTTTTAAATTAAATTTAAAAAATTTAAATATAAATTTAAAAAATTAAATTAATTTTAAAAAATTTAAATTTAAATTTAAAAAATTAAATTAAATTTAAAAAATTTAAATTTAAATTTAAAAAATTAAATTAAATTTACTTTATATTCACTTACTAGTTTTTTCGAGATTTAATAATTAATGAAAATAAAGTACGATTACATTTTAAAGTTCTTTAATAATCAGTGATTCACTTTGAACATTTTCGGATAACCTTGATCATGTAATCAATTTCTAGTAGGACTTCCAAAAAAAGATATCCAGCCGTGAAGAAGGTTTGTGCTTAATATCATCTCAAATACGAAAATCAGAAAAAATATTATTATTATGAATGTAAGTAATGTTCGAAGGACAAGTCAAAATTTTTTATTTTGACAAAATGGGGCTTTAAAAAAGTCGTTTTTTAATCTAATTCCTTCGATCACTATCTGATAAATACTTGTATATCAAAAAAGGTCGTTTGAAGTTTTCCAGCCTGTCACTCCAACTGTTTTGGATACATTTTCCTCATTATCTACAGCGTTTCTAAAATAAAATGCATTAGGAGCCGATTACGATAACTTAAAAAAATTATGCTAAATTCGGTCATATCTCCGGAATAATTGGACGGATGAACTGCAAGTTTTCGAAGAATATCCTTCGATACTATTTTTGAAAATATTGCATCAAATTAAATACTCAATTTTTTAAATTCTTAAGTGGTTATTCGTCATTTAGTATTTCTATTATGTTATGCAAATTTATTATGAGCAAAAAATGATAAGATGATGAAAAACTCATTTTTTTTTTCAAATTTATTATTCGCAATGGCAACCATAAAAAGAAGTTCAAAAAGAAAAGTAATGCCGATTAGTACAACGAACTTTTTCGAACAAGAACTCGAAGCGTATTAGCCATACAGCCGTACACGAGCGACTCGGTGCTTTTGCCTTTCCTCGTGCTTCACCTACAAACTACTTGTTTGAACAACAAAAGTCCTCGTGTGGCCGAACACGAGCGACTCGGTGCTTTTGCCTTTCCTCGTGCTTCACCCACAAACTACTAGTTTGAACAACAAAAGTCTTCGTGTGTGAACGCAGTCTTAGCAAAAGGTTTCAAATAATCCTTTTGTTCGGTTATATAGCATATAACGGATTAAACAGCCTAAAGAAGTGACTTTGATTTGATCAAAGACAGAATTATTGCATATAAATTGTAATTTTAAATTTCGTTATCTTCTTCAGGATTTTGTCTCAAAAGCATTTTCAACCGATGTTTATTGTCAGTTTCAGTGTTATTGTATTTGTAGTTGGAAATTGTTGCTTTCATTGAAAAGTTATATTTCCACATCGCTAGTTCTAAAATTTTAATAATTTATATAAGAATATAATATAAAATTTCCAACATGTTTTCGAAAAAAATTACAAAAACAAACTGTTCTTCAACGTTTCGATCAGTTTCATGCACAACAAAAACTGTAAAATTAGTTAAAAGCGAAGTACATAAGAAATATAGCAGAAAATTTAAAAATAATATTAATAAAATCTATATGTACATAAACAAAAAATATGAAAGCAGCATACGATTTCATATTTACATACCTACCAATCAATTATTATTTGCTTGACTTTATGTACTGCACAGAAAACGCTGTGAATATTCGAGAGCAGCAGGCATAAATGTCGATGAAATTAGCAGGTGTACCTTAAATGTGAATTAATTAATATTAAATAGCTACATGTACTATGTACACACACACATACACACATGTGTCACCGAAATACATGTAAGAACAGTTATACAGTTATTAATAATATATTTGTACGCCTAAATAAGAAAGGAGTTTCTGCAGTTAAAAACCGTTTAAAGCAAACACGTTTCATTCGTTTCGTCTGCACTTTGCCAGAACAACACAGATATTCCCCGTTCCCGTTCTATATACAAGACAAACACAACCTATATATAACCCAAGCGAGTGTGTACACACGCAAAATGCTTTACAAATAGTTATACAAACAAATATATATCTATAACGTTTATTGAAAAAATTTTGTATTACACAAATATATATTATGACGTCTAGTTGTCAATTTGAGGTAATTCGTCAATATTTTATAAACTCTACCTATTCAATTGTATCATATCTAAACTTTACCCCTGCCCGTATATTTCCGAAAAAAGCACTATATACTATACACAAATATAAATATATACATATGTATATACCTATATTCTGATATACTCATGATTGGATGAATTTTGAATTACAAAATGCTAAAACATTTACAAAGCGATTATATAATATACATACATATGTAAGTACTTACCTACATATGTATGTATGTATGATTATGTATTGCGTCGAGGTAAAATGTTAAAACCGTAAACATATCAGATAATACGGCCATTTAAATAATTTTAGCGCTATATACAACACGTACATATGTAAAATCCATGTATTACAAGCAATAAGCTAAGTAAATACATAGAAATTTAGGTATTCAGTGACGCATGTAACTACATTGACACACATATACACGAAAAATTGCTAGAAATACATACATATGTACATCATAGTTATAATAATGTATATTAAATACATTACATAACCTCAATTATTATGCAGTTATGTTGCTAAATATGTTTTGTTTTTTTTTTCGAAAATTGTTTTCCAAAGCGGAAATTGCCTTAAAGTAAATATTATTGTATTTATAAAATATTTTAAATTATTTAATTTTAATT
Source organism: Bactrocera neohumeralis (assembly GCF_024586455.1). NCBI lineage: Eukaryota > Metazoa > Arthropoda > Insecta > Diptera > Tephritidae > Bactrocera > Bactrocera neohumeralis. The sequence goes on along the minus strand of NC_065919.1, from coordinate 83,525,217 downwards.
AGTTAATTAATTTTTTTTTTTCATAAACTAATAATATTTAATAAAAATTAATTGTACCTAAGCATACATCACCACAATCAAGCAGTTATAGCAACACCATCAAGCCAAAACTGCAAAGTAAGAGAAGGAACCATCTTCGGCTTGCTTTCTTTGCCGAACTAGCCGATATTGCAAAGAAAGTCGAAAAAATATATGAACATATATACATATATACCTACGTATATGCTATACAGCACTGAGTAGACATCCTTTAGGATACCTGCGCTTGACGCGAATTTCAACAGACTTTGCGACCTCCCTATCGATACCCCCTCCAATATATCACACCGTGGGGACCCCAAATGCTTGCGGCGTAGTCTTGCCAATGCGGGGCAAGTGCACAAGAGATACTCCATTGTTTCCCTAGTGTCCTGCTCTAGACATTTCCTGCAATCTTCTCGATCTGTCAGCCTCATCCTGCGGGCGTGTGTCGCTACCAGATGGTGACCAGTTAGTATTCCCATCAAGTATCTACAGTTTCTTCTATCGAGTGCTAATAAGAATTTTGTGTACTTTCGCTCTACCGTTTTGCACATGATTTTTGCAGTTTTGCATACAAATCATTAAATCGGGTTTTGTTTTTCTTTGCCGTGCTTCTGTCAAGATCGTCGTATAGACAGTGCACGGGTTTCAAAATGTTCCGTTTCGGATGTTAGCCGTACTCCTTTCTTGGCAATCTCGTCCACTATTTTATTGGCCTGGATGCCTTTTTGACCAGACAGCCAGTAGAAGTGAAGTCTGGCAACACTTTCTACTGCTGCCCTGCTTCTCAAGGCGGGCCGATATGCAATACGAGGTTACTGTCTTGATTTCTGCTTAGGTGTTAGTTTAGGAATGGCCTGCAGGTGAATCCGCGGATTTCACAATAGCAAAGACCTCAGCTTTAAATATACTGCAGTTGTCCGGCATCTTAAAATATTGCCTTATGCTTAACTCTGGATAGTATATTTCCGTGCCAACTCCATCGTTCATTTTCGAGCCATACGTATAAATATTTAGAGTGTTGCGCGTAGCTAACATACGTCTACGCCAGCCAATCCCAGTTGAAAAGTGGGATTATGTAGTCGGTGTTGGTCCAACCGCCATTACCCCTAAAAAGTGGATCATAAAACCCTTACAGATCGACAAAGCGCTTTGAATCTGTTGAAAATTTATTGAGACTGTTAATATTAGTGTAATGTTAGTCGGTCATTAAATTCTAATTCATTGTGATATTTTTCCTGACGAGTTCGTAGTTTCGCTGGAGATAACATATACACTTCTACTAGTGGGGAATTTTTGTGAAAGCTGCGGGACTAAACAATAGATTTTCGAAACTTTTAAGCGCAGATTCATTGGAAATATTTGAGTTTGAAATAATAACTAACTGTTAGAATGACTTCGGAATAAGTGAGTGGCATTAAGGCCGATGTGGTCTCTTTGTTTTGATAGTCACTGTTTCTGCAAGCATTATCCGTCGGGGTGTTGAAAGGCTTGTTTTTCAAGATTTAGAGTTTGTATACTCAGTGGGTTAGCAGTGGCAATTAGTTGGTGTGCAACTGGCATGCTGAGTGATGTATGGTATTTATTTTAATTAAATTTTTTGTCATAATTTAATAGATCTACACTAATTGTACAAATTAAGAACACAAACAACCATTATACATATGCAAGCATATACATGTGTTACCTACATACATACATATATCATACACATTTAAGTAGAACATATTTACATGCAATTATATGAAAAATGTAAACGATTACAAAAACAAAAAACAAAAACAAATCATGACAAAATCTCCCATCAAAATGTATCAATTAACAAAAGAACAGAACAAAAGTGAACAAACCGTTGAAGTGAATAATGCAAACACATGCAATTATATATATAAATATTTCTGTATATTCCAAGTTTTTACATAATACATATGCAAAAATGTAGACTATGTGAAAATTAATTATAGTAAAGTAATTAAAAATAAAAAATAGTGCAAAACTATAACGGTATCTATTATAGTTATATATAAATTATTGTAATATGTTTAATAAAATGGATTTTTAAGTATGTAACTAGAAAGAAATATGAAAACATTAAATTTAAGACGACTTTATGTTGGATGTTCATAGAGTTTATATAAATAAGTGTAAATACGATGTAATGTAAGGAAAATAAGCAAAACTTAGGCACCTTCAACTAAGCGAAATTGAAAGCAACATAAAATGTATTAATGAGACATAAATAATATACTATATAAATACATTTTACACATACTCACACTTGAAAGCAATATTTTGTATGTAAGGTAATGTGTATTACTCCAATTTTTTTTGTAGCAGACTATTATTCAAAAAATTAACCAAAATATTCTGGTAATGCATTCATACCTAGTAGATGCTTTTTTGCTATTTTTTTCAGCAACCCAGTTTTAGCAAAGACTACTTTTAGAACAAATTTTATATTTTTTTAAACGGTTGGATTTTTTAGATAAACCAACTTCCTCTCGCCACTTCTCTGCGAAGCTATATTTTGAACTCTCTTCTGTTGCCAATAGTTTATATTTGAATATATCAACAAAATTGTTTGTGGATTACGTTAGAAGAGCTAATGTCATCACCTAAAATGCAAAGAAAAACGTATCATCAAAATAATCGCAATTGAGTTTTTTCTTGCTTATGGTTCACTACAACCTATAACTTACCTAAAAGCATAAAATTTTTAGATATAACCAATATATAACCAATATATAACCTATATAACCAAAAATATAACCATTATATAACCATTTTATAACCGAAACTCATATTTTGTTTCAAAATAAGTGTTTTCAATTATATCGTTTTTCCTACGCCTATTAACTTATGAAAAGTGAGGTTACGTTTTTTGGCATTTTAGGCTACGATTTGTATTACTATAAATATTTTTTCCAAGCATTTCGTTACTTAACCCACAAGTTTTTTTTTTAATTTTCGAAAAAAAATTGCATGGATTCCATAACCGATACATTACAAATCTCAGAGCTTAAAGTGATATGAAATATCATTTATAAAACAAAAGAGTAAATCACTTATTTACTCGCCCATAACAGTTCCATCTAGACATATGTGGTTTTATATACGATTTCGCCAAAAAATTACAAAATTTAAAATGAAATAAAATATGCTTCCACAGCGAAAATTAACGACACTTCTGCAAAGGTATAATGCATATTAATACAACTACAAATATCAGCAGAAAAAATATAAATATTTAGCATATCTACATATGTACATTTATACTACATACTACATACAACAAATGTCCTTAACATACCTACGCCCATCACTCTCATATACATACATATGTACATCATATTAAAAAAAAAATAAGAAAAAAATACAAATTATAGAAAATCATATAAATATTGTAATTAACCAGTTTTAGCCTAAGTATGTAATGTAAATTAAGGAAATACAGTTTATCTTAGCAAATGTGCCGGCAAAGTGTAATATTGAGTAATAAATGTATTAAAATTATTTTAAATAAAAACGAAAAATAAATTTAATCAAGCAAAAACAGAGATTTACTAGCAAAAACTAATATTTAGTTAGTAGCAAATACTTAAAATAAAAAAAAATATTACAAGTAAAAACATAAAACTAAAAATAAAAATATTATAAAAAATATTCTAATTAAAAAAGAAAAAACTAGTAAAAACATGTGTTTTTTGAAGAAATTAGAACTGGCAATATTTTTTCTTTTTTCTGATTTTTTCGCCTGCTGAACATGGGTTGGAAGTGTAGGAAGCATTTTTGTTTGTTTTGTTACTCAAACATATGAGTATTAATATCTGTAGCTCAAAATGGTAAAGAAATAGGTAATGATACCAGTTACCATAACGGTTAGTTGTAATGGCTACCGAAATAAGCGCTACTTAGTGTAATATGATTTAGGCAAAGTATTTTTATTTTATCTGGGAAACGATTTTCGATGTTCAGCGTGTTGAATATTATGACTTTTTGTTTTTATTTAGAAAATATTCACCAGACATTAAGCATGTTGTTTATTATATCAAATTTTGCGAAAGATATTATGGGAACCATAACTAAATGTATTTTATAGCAATCGAAACAAATTCAAGAGATCGTCGCTGCGCATTGGATTAACATAGCCAGCCACACTATTTTAGAAAGTGTTGTTTTTTTTTCAAAACTCTTCTCCCTTCTTTGTTTATTATTCTGCTTATATTTCTTCTTGCTTTACTAGGACTTGATTTGAGGAAATTCTTTACCATTTTCTGAGTGTTATAAACTGTTAGCTTTTAAAAACCGAACATTCTAATTAATCGTGGTTTAACAAAATATGTGTGTGTTCTTTTGCTATGCCACTCGGTAAACTGGAGAATTATTAACCTAAATACTGTCGAATGGCATTCATGAACTGAATCCTGCTTTTTTATACTCTAAAACAAAGAAATATCTAGTAAATATAATTTTGGAAAAAAAGAAAAGTAGTAAATACAATTTCGAAAGAGAAATAATTACTATTTAAGAAAAAAAAAAGTAATTTCAATTTTGAAAAAAAGCTAAAATTGTATTTGCTTACGAGATGTCAAAAAAAAACATTGCGTTATATTCGCTTTTAATCAACACATTTAGGAAAATATTAAAAATTTAATAGATCATTTACAAAACTATGAAAAACCGTTTATTGCTTATTAATATACCATAATTAGTTGGAACTATATATTATATATATTTGACATTAAATTTCCAGTTAAAGATTCATAACCTGTGTATATTCTCTACGATTTTATATTTTCAATAAATTACACTAGTTAAATGAAAACAAAACTTTAATCAAGTACACAAAATTAATGAAAAAAAAAACGAAAAAATAATAAAAATAAATCATAAAAAAATAAACTATAAGTATTTGAACTTAAGTGTTGATGTGTTTGTAATTTATTGCGCAAAAACTATGAAAAACAAATTACATTTACTTAATTTGTTGTAAATTAAAACCCACATACATACATAAGGGAACAGTTGTATTGCAATTTTCGATTAAAACAAATAATACAAAAAATGTTATAAATATGCACCTTACCAAAGGCATAAAAATAAATATAATAAAGATAAGGTCGGATTTGCAATAGAAAATATATAAAAAATACACCATTTGAAGTTATGACTAAAATTTAAATCATGATTACATGATTAATTACAATACATACGCGTATGTGTATGTGTGACATGAACGAATTAACCGTAATTTTATCAAGCTGTAATTAATGTACCATACACTGCAAACAATAAATCATGGCAAGGGTATCAACAACACATACATATTTGCATACAAAGTGCTAACTAACAAACACAAACAAAAAAGCAAATTTTATTTAAAAATTAATCATAATTTAATAATGGCATTTAAGTATTTGGTAACAAGCAAATACTTATAAACACAAATATGTAAGCATTCACACATGAACACATACTCACCATATTATAACTGAATTCTTATAATTAAATATTATTATATAATCCATATTTAATATAATGCAAATGTTAAAGTGCAACAATGTTCAATGAGAAGTTCTGTAACGCGTGGCAGGCTTTCCAAACTATTAAAAAATACAAAAACAAAAACAAAATCATGGTATAAAACATATAGAATATGCCCACAGATACGATGGATTATATAAACTCTGTAATTATATGATATCGTAAAAAGCAGCTGCAACAAATGGAGTAAACATACTATTAAAATATAATTGTTAATCAAAAACAAAAAAAAAATATGGCAGTGTTTTATTTTATGGTCAAAATATTTTTTCATTAAGGTTTACCAATCTAAACGGGTTAGATCTCCAAAATAACAACTCTTGGCCGTATAAATTTCGAGTCAATTCCCGTGCATAGAACACACAAAAGCTAGTGTGACTTGACAATACTTTTTCATCTACTGTAACTGTAACATGGGGATGAAAAACGTGAAAGAAGATTTAAAAAGCCGTCATCGATTCGCCATTTCTGCGCGCTAGCCTTGGCTGTTGCTCACTTGCAAGCAAATAGTTATGCAACAACACAAAGATAGTTAGTGATACAAGAGAGAGTATGCATTAATGAGGTTATAATACTTTCATTAACTAGGTATAATACTTTTCTTCAATGTTACCAAATTTTATTTTACAGTTTTGAGACAAGTGCTACTATTGTGAATGGTTCAAATAAGCACTTACTGTTACAAATGAAATTACAAAGATTTTTTATTGATTTTAAAATGTAAGACTTGAACTTGTTTCTAGAAAGGAGAAGATGTAGCCGCTCGAAACCAAGCGAAACGGCAACGCTACTTTGTGCGGGAGAGGCATTTCTCCCCAAAGGAAGATACCATACATGAACTCAATTGCGCATGGGTGAAAAGGCTTACGAGGTGTGTTCAAAAAGACACAGTTTGCTGACAGTTTTCTTCGAATGCAGGGGCCTGCTGCCGCAACCACCGTATTCCCCAGATCTCGCCCCCTGTGACTTTTTTTGTTCCCTAAACTGAAGAGGCCCATGAAAGGACGACGTTACGCTTCTCTTGACGAGATAAAGACGGCATCGAAGGAGGAGCTGAAGAAGATAAAAAAAAAATGATTTTTTGAAGTGCTTTGAAGATTGGGAAAAACCGTTGGCACAAGTGTATAATATCTCATGGGGATTACTTTGAAGGGGACAAAATAGATATTTATGAATAAATACATAATTTTTGAAAAAACACAAAATTCGCGATACTTTTTGAACACACCTCGTATATTTAAACTGCTGGTTTAGTTTGCTCGATTCGCTACTCTCTTACGCTTGGCGAAGAATTTTCCAGTCATCATAGCACTTGGAAAAATCCTCCGTCATGATGGCCATCAGAGCCTTCATCAATTCAGCTTTAATATCCTTAATTGAGTCAAAACGGCGTATTTGGAGTGATCATTTGAATTAGCTGAATAGCCAGAAGTTACGCGAAGGTAAATCAGGCGAATGCGGTAGTTGCATCACAATATTAGTTAAAATGTGACGAAATGATCGAAAATAACCAATGCAGTATGAGATGGTGCATTATCGCACTTCTTATTCAATAAATTCTTTGAAGTTGTAGATAATTTCGTCTATCTTGGAACCAGACATGCCAACAGGTTTAGGCAATTGAGAAGCAAAGTAAAAATCGAAGAATTCACTTTTAGAGCTTTTACAGAAAAAAAATTGCTGAATTCGACAAACGCTGGAGGTCATGTTGTCCGGATGGACGAAAAGTCCAGCTCAGAAAGAATTAAGTACCACCGGGGGAAGCAGAATTCAACGCAGGAAGAGAGGAAGACCTCCACTCCGTTGGAAGGACCAAGTGGAGAAGGACCTGGCTTCGCTTGGAATATCCAATTGGAACATAGCGAAAAGAGAAACGACTGGCGCGCTGTTGTTAACTCAGCTACATATAATCGCGTAAGCGGTGTCCACGCCAATTAAGAAGAAAGATTATCATATCACATACTATAAAAATATTTCCTGATTTTCACTAAGGTACCTCACATGCAATCACCAATCATATGGACCAAAGTCAGCAGAATGCTCGGCAATCCTGATAATAGTTATATAGGGGCTAGGTCAAACTTCGGCCTTTTATCTACTATTATGAGTAAAACACGTTCTGTAAGTTTCATTGAGATAACTCAAATATTGGCCGATATATCCAGCATGAAGTCACCTTGTAGTTCGAACATCTTTATACTGGGTTATGGAGGCTCAGGGAAGTATTGACCCCATTCAACCCATTTTAATACATACAGTTACTATTGTCAGGAATGAATTATCTCTGAATTTCAATTGTATAACTCACATATTGACCGATTTTTTGGTTGCGTGGTTATACTGCGACATAGGAATGTACTAAATTTAGTCAAAATCGGTCAATCAAGTCCTGAGACTTGTGATTTCAATAAAAAGTGGGCGGTGCCACAGCCATCGTCCAATTTTCATAACCTGCTCCCATAACGCCCTCTCATACCATCTCGGATGTAAAATTTTATGGCTTTGGCCATATATGTATTTAGTTATTGATTTAGTATTTTTGAACAGTACCGTTATATGCGGAATGAACGGGGTTATCTTTCGATTTCAACCATGTTCACACTGTCGGTAGGAGTTCTCATAGTAATTGCCATTAGCAAATTTTGTTGTATTGGGTTTACACATATACTAATAAATTGGAAAAAGTTTGTATAGAACATCACCTAAAGTAATGGGATAAAGAAAGCAGATAATCGGACCTATTTACAAAAGTATTACATATTTAAGAATTACCCCTAAACTTGATAAACTTAGATAACTTTTTAGAATATGAAAAGACTAATGGAAATAAAACTATATTTACAAAAATAATGTTGCCTTTTCTAATAAGATTAAGCAAAAACCTGAATTTCCAATTGAATTAATTCGAAACATTTCACCACTGGGAGCATATGAAATAAAACGTCTTTACTTAAAATAATAAAGTACGTCCGCATGTGCAATAATTTGTGCAAATTGAACTCCGGAACTACCACAGATATAGAATTTATAGTAGATACATACATATATAAATGCATGTACATATGTATGTATAAAGTTACGTCTCTTCACATGCCGAAAATGATGATGAATTGTGCTGAGCAAGTCCAGCAAATACAAATTGCATCCGTTGTGAAAGATCAAAAATGAAATAAGTAGCGGAAATTGGAAAAATCAACATTACAAATTAATACGCATACAATGGTAAAAAAGCAACAACGAAAACAAACAAAGATAAATATTGCAATAGCAACATGGGGGAATTGTATAAACGAGAAAAAACAACCCCGGTGTGCTGTTAACAGCACCGTCTACCCCAAAGAGCCCGTAATATTAAAGTCCAATTCATATTTACACAACGTTTTGTGCTGTTGGTGTTATGTGGGGCGTGAATATAATGAATGTGGTAGAAGAGATTGTTACTGTGTTTAGCAGACGAGCTTATAAATGTTGCAATAAGTGTACATTGATGGCTATATAAATGGATTCTTTTCACAGTGTATTTTTTTACAAAATTTAAACTGGTTAAGTAAAATTAAAATAAATATACATATGTACATACCATATAATATTTATATGTATATATATAAATCATAGAGTCAGAAGACATAACTCAGAAATAAGTATGTGTATTTCTATTGAACTAATAAATGCGAGCCAATGTCAGCCTGGAGTGAATTAATGACAATTATCCCATGAGTTTCCGTAGTACCACCGCGAACCAGACGGCACCAACGCAAGACCATTTGCTGGCTGTGATCATTTTACGTATTATTCTTAAAAATTTTTCTCAAAACACCAAAAATTTATAAAAAGAAATAAAAAAACGGGAACTATAAATTGACCATAATTTTCTTGATAAATTTTATGAAATCTTGTCCTTTTATCTGAGATAATTTGAACGAAATATTACCTAATTAATGACCGTGTCCAGTCATTCGAACATATTCATATCCAGAACCTTTCTCTTGAAAGTTATTCTGCGTTGGATACTCTTGTAGAAAAGTGTACCTTCTACATTTAGCTTTGCAGCTAGAATTATTTTCTCCAGCAGTAGATTGAAGAGGTCGAATGAATTGGAGACGCTGCCTTGTCGGAAACCTCATTTGGTATCGAACGGCTCGGAGAGGTCCTTCCCGAAAGTTAGTTTACACAGCCGTATTAGTTTTGCGGAAATACCAAATTCAGACAAAGCATAAAGGCCACTTCTTTTCGTGCTGTCTAAAGCAGCTTTGAAATCGACGAAGTGGTGGTGTGTGCAGATCATATTTTCACGGGTCTTTTCAAAATTTTACGCATGCTAAATATCATAGTCATAGTCTAGTCAGTTGTTGATTTTCCAAACCTGAAGCCACACTGATAAGAATCAATCAGTTTGTTGACGGTTGGCTTTAATCTTTCACACAGTACACTCGGTAGAACCTTATATGCGATGTTGAGGAGGCTTATTCCACAATAGTTGTCGTAGATTGTGGGATCTCCCATTTTGTAGATTGGGCAAAGCACACTATTTACCGAATTTACCAATCGTCGGACATATTTCAGGTCTACATGAAAAATATTTAGCTACGAGCTAAAGCATTTTCAATCTAACTGTATGTTTGGCAATAATCATTTGTCATAGTAAAAGAAAATACGGTTCTTGTCGAAGATTATCCAAGGATTTTCAAGAGAATCCAATTTTTTGTGTGTGGACGTAGATAGGTTCAAAACATAATGGGTTTAATCATTTAGAGATGACAATCACACGATAAACTTTCGAGTCGCCAATTTGTTACTCTATAAAGTTAAAGATAGGATTATTAACAATGATTATAGCAGGTCTAGTTATTAGGTTTAGGCATTTTTATGGAAGCATTCGAAAGTAGTGCGAAAATATTTAAAAGTAAACACAAATTAATGAGTATTTGAACTTAATCTAGAACATTGTTTTATTACTTTCAATTTCGAAAACTGATTTGAAGATTTGTTAGCATTCAGTTAGTTTTTTTGAGAATTTTATGCACCATTACTAAGAAGTATTTTATTGCCTGGAACATTAATTTATTCTAATGCATATGTAAATTTAAAATTTGTTACTTGACTTTAGGGTATTACACAGAACACATATTACCAAAAATAAAGAAGAAAGAGAAGAAGAAAACGCCTGTGGAAAAGTGGAAATCATTGACTTGAATCACATCCGCTACGTTCACCAATTCCCAGAGCGCCTCTATTGTACATCTGCTTTTAGAATGCTGATGAATCGGCAACACTTTAAGGTCAGGTCAGCTCCCCCACAACTAGTGCTTTTGGCAATTTGGCAACCGTCTAATCTAAATACATATATGTATATATATATACATAGATAGAGCCAAGGTGTACGTGCTACATCAGCGCAAACCAACCCTTAATGTAACTTCATCAGACGAGTCCTCCTCGTCTTCCCTCTCCATTTGGATGACTAGAGCTGAAGTTTTAGAAAAAAACGACTGATGAACATGAAACCATTTCCAACACGAAGGTACGACATGCAATTTTCGTACCTTTAGCTATTTTCCCCCATTACTCACACAGCCCCAAGCGGCGTTGCTCGCCCTTAGACGAAATACATTTCAATACGCATTTCCAGGCTCACGCAAGGTTGCTGTGTTTACGTGTGTATTGGCATATTTTGAGGCTTGCCGCTGTCTGGTGATGCTAATGATAATTTTATATTTACAGTGTCTACTAGCTTCAGTGGCGTGTGTAGGATTTTGAAAGAGGAAGATAAGTTAAAATTCGGAGCGGCAGTTTAAATGTGACACAAAAATTAAAGATAAAACGAATATATATAGCCAATATAGTATATGTACTTTTAATGGTATTAAATCTGATAAAATCTGTGATTAAATATCTTGTTAATGAAAATTTGTAGAAGATTCGAAGAGGTTTATGTTCCCCCTTAATCCCCCTTACAACGACACTGCTCCACATGTACATATGTATGTATTTATAGGTAGATGACTTTAATATCTGATGTGCTGTTGGCACATACGAAAATTAACATTAAATTTTTGGTTTGATTACCTTCAACCGAACCACCAGCCACCACCCACCATCGCTAGCTCACATCGAAGCACTGTTGCATAGAGTCTGTAACGAAATACGCGGAGGGTGAAACGAGCAATTTTTCACGCTTTAAAATGTATTCTTGTTGCCGATTCTGTTTTCTCGCTTCTTTTTGTATTATGTTACCTTAATAGAACGATGAGACATCAAAGATTTGACGTATCGCTGCATTTTCGGTGTCACGTTATAAAGTAACGACGGATTATTTCACGTCTAATTCGATATGAGAAAATTGTGTTTATAAACAAGTGTATCTTATTAAAGACGAAAATCATTTAGGCATAAAATATGGCATTTAAATTCTTCACACAGAATAGGAAGCACTTAAAGCTTTGTGATCCATGGCACATATTGCATAATAATGCCACAATGATACCGACATGATAGCAACACGTAGCGCCATAAACAAAACAAGCTGTCAAACTTTCATAATAATTATAAACAAAGACTTTCTTTTTTCTCTAATGACGTCACGTTTCGATGTAATTATCTGTCAACAACTTTTCACAAGCAAAAAACTGGACGAAATTGTGATAATCTCTATTTATATCATACACCGGGAAAGAAAACATTTTCAAACCGCAGAATTTATCCGTTAATTAAAAAATTCTAGCCGAAGTTGTGAAGTTAGCTGTGGCGGTAAACAATTTTAACAGTCCTTATTTTCCGTCTCACAGTTTTTTAAATACCATACTTCAAACTAAAAGGATTTACATTGCTTAGAAGGGGTAATTCATTTCGAGGTTCCCTACTTTTTTAAAGAAAAAACACAGAAACTTCAAATTTAATGGAGAATGTTTCTTATCATTCGAAAGTCCATTCTTTGGCATTTTTTTTTTGAAGATTATCTCTTTCCAATGTTGGCCGCGGATACGTCTCAGATGGCCATCCCAGTTTTCGATGACTTGTTCGAGCATTTTGACTGGTAACTGGAGAACTCGTGATGTTTTGCTTCAAGGCCTGAATCCCACTTTACATATCTCCACATGAAAAAGTCTAGCGGTGTGATAGCTTGATCTTTATGACCAATCGACCGGTTCAAAACGTGAAATTAGCTGCTAACAGAAGTGTTCTCTCAATAAATCCATTGAAAGATGTGATGTGTGTCAAGTGGCACCGTCTAATTGAAACCAAATGTCAACGTGATCACAAGCTTCAATTTCAATCATCAAATAGTCGGTTATCAAGGCACGATAATGGTCGCCATTGACGGTTACGTTCACATCGGTATCATTTTTGAAGAAACATGGACCGATGATTCCACCGGCCCACAAACCACACGAAACCTTTATTTCTTTGTATAAAATGGCAGCTCTTAAGTTTCTTCAGGTTACTATTCGTCCCAAATACGGCAATGTTGCTTGTTTACATACATATTAAGCAAGAAATTGGCCTTATCGCAGAACAAAATATGGTTTGAAAACGTTCGATTTTCTAGGAATTTTTCAAAATTTCTAAAGCGAAGCGATGTCGCTTGGGAAGGTCGAGCCGCTTCAGTTCTTGCAAAAACTGTATTTCGCACGCTTTCAATTTAAGATCTCGACTTTAAATGCGCCAATGCGTTCCATACGTCAGTCATAGTTAACGCGAACGGCACCGAATCGACTCTCGACGGTCTTCGTGTACACTCTCAGCTACGGCTGCTGTATTTTCTTCACTGCGTGCTGGACGTAATCTATTCGTATATTTTCGTAATAAAGTTTAAAGATTTCTAAACGTTATTCAGGCGATATTCTTTCCATGATGAAATGCCAAACAATACTGAACAAAAATAACATGACAGCTTGACACTACTCACGCGTTACCTGTCAAAAAAGGCAATTGAATAAAGTGGCTCTACTTAGAGCACTCATCATAACAATAAGACGGGGTACATTTCCATATACCAAGACAGAAAGAGAGAGAGAGAGAGAGAGAGCGAGGCAGAATGCATTTTTTGCAATTCGGTAGGTATAGTGGAAACAGTGCTTTCAAAACAGCCGACACCTGTTAGACTGATTGTTGGAAAATTTTTTATTAACCATGTGTGGTGGAGTTGATTCTCTGTGTTCGCCGCCCTGGACCACGCTTTTGAGCAAACCAACAAAAGTATTACTTTTTGAACTTCAAATTTTAATTAGTTTTTTGAAGTAAAGTATTGGATTTGGCAGTATATAGTATACATAAAGTATAAATAAATAAACATTTTCAAGAGATGCTAAGGACTAACACTCTGGAATAATCTATCGGATAATTTAAACTGGATAATAATAATGATTTTTAAATTACAGTTCTTAATCGTCTGCTGATGTTATAGATTATTCTTAAATTCCGATTTCAAATTCATAGGCATACGAATTCAATCCGTTTACTACACTGGGTGTTCCGAATCAACCCATTACTGTCAGGTGTATGTTTCGTTTTTTATAGGTTTCTTTTTTTGTTTGTTAAAAATTAATATCAATACTCGTAAAAAAAAATTATATAGACTCTGTATTTATTCGGCAAAATGGAATCTTAAGAAATCTCATTATCTTTTGCTGAAATGTCTAACATACTGCAAGCAATTGCACGAAGCCATTTCGGTCGGCTCCAGCAGCGGCAACACAACCAAGTCAAAGGAACATTCTTCGTACGTCAGTTTAGAATTTCATTGACGGCTGCTAAGAAGGAAACCCCAAATACTAGTACAAAGCCAATTCAGAAAGAAATGCGGAACAAAAGCAACAACACAAATAAAAGATTTAGCAGCATACGCAACAATAATGCGGAAGCTTACCAAGTGTTGGCACAGCCATTTGCGGGACGGCAAAGCCAGCGCTCAACATTATTGTACGCCAAATCCGCAATGGATTTACGGCTCAATTCTTGTGTGCATGCCGTGCGCTCCCCCGCCACATTTGCCGCGCCCCTGTGCTGCTACGCCGGAATAAAAGCAGGTATAGGTAAGAAAGTACGTTAACCGAATGAATGAAACAATGAATGAAAGATTGAATGATTGTGTAGCCGAAGCTCAGTGGCTACGGAAAGCTGGAAAACTTCTAAAAATGCGGCCAACAAAAGAATCGTGCCGTACGCATTGACAATGCCATGACCCTAGTAGCACCCACAACCAAGTCAACAAGAACAGGCGGCAGCACCAGCACCAGTCGAGCAATTGGCATCTCAGAGCAATGGGGTTGCTGCATTGCGAAGTGGTGGCGTGAGCGTGAACTTGGCATGTGGCAGCAGCCCACCCGCCGAGCACTTTGACATATTTTGGGGTTCAGCCCCGATGAAGCGTGCTGGTGACTGCGGTTGCCGTTTGCCAACTGCTAGTAGCTGGTACTGTTGCTGTTGCTGCCGATGTTGACGGTGATGACAATGTCGTCGCTGTTGCTGTTGCTATTTGAAGCTGCTGGTCTTTTATTGGACTCGCGTTTTGTGTGTTTCTTGCATGGCAGGGATTTGTTTTGCCATTTAAATTCTTTTCCTTCATTTGCGCTGGTTCTTTATTGTTTGCTATGGTCTGTGGTTAGCTGCAACGAACACAATGGGGCGAATCTGGGCGCGTATATTCATGGCTTTGACTCTTGTTAAATTAGAAGCAGTTAAAGCAAAGCAATATTTCTCGTCAGGATTACATTTTTATCGTTTAGTGTGACAGACGGCAGCCGTTGCTTGTCATTTAAATGGTCCACAGTTGTTGGTGTGCGAGTGTACAAGTATGTAGTGACTGACAGGCGAGTCGGCAGATACAGCCAGCAAGCAAGCGTGATTTTTGCCGCTTAATCATGTTAGTCGGTTTATTCAAGCATTTTATTACATGTGTCGAACCGCCTGCCGTCTACAACTTGCCGCCTAATGGGGTGATTGTGTATGGGGTATAGCGATACATACCTGGCATAATTAGATTTTCTAGACGACCATCTACATGCCTCAAAAATGTATGTATGTATATGTTAATGTGTGTAGTTGCCTGAGTTATTGACACCTAATTACTCACTAAACCGCTTTTCTTGGGGTTCTAATGAAATTTGCATTAAAGTTATTAAGTAGCCAAAATGTTTTGCAGAAGTCTATCCACATCAGCAGAATATCTTAAAGCAGTAATATTATACAGCAAAAAAGCAGTTTTATCTTCTGTAAGCAATGTTGGATAAAAATGACGTCGAGTAGAGGTCGCTAGGGAGATGATTCTGAACGTGACTATTTCAAGCATGAGACGCATCATTACTGGTGACGAGACGTGGGTTTATGAATATGACGTAAGAACAGTCCAACAATCTAGCGAATGGCTTCGAAATCGAAGAAAAACTCGCTAAAAGCACTGAAGGCCATCCCTGCCAAGGGCGATATAACAAGTGTAAAAAAAAAATTAATAAATTTTTACAATGCTTATATTGGCTTAGAAGCCTGTTTGAAGATTTCTATTAAAATACCTAAGTAAATGGCGTACAGAGAACTTTCATCACTTGCGTGTACTCTTGTAAACCCTCAGAGATGATCTAGTGACTCTTGCTCAAAGTACTTGTATACTAAAATTATGGAACACTTCTCCAGCCTGCTGAATGGCAGTGAAAGCATAACAACTGAAGATGGTGAACCGGATTTCCCTATCGATGACAATGGAGCAGACGTTCGGTCGAGCAATGCCGACCATGAGAAAGTTCGAAAAGCAATAATCCGTCTGAAGAACAACAAAGCGGAGGGGCCAATGGATTGCCGGCCGAGCTTTTCAAAAACGGCGGCAAAGAATTGATAAGGAGCATGCATCAGCTTCTTTGTAGAATATGGTCTGACGAAATCGTCCACAAAAAGGGAGACCCCAAAATCTGCGACAACTACCTTGGGATAAGCCTCCTTAACATCGCATTTAAGGTTATATCGAGCGTAGTGAGTGAAAGACTAAAGCTCACCGTCAACAAACTGATTGGACCTCATCAGTGTGGCTTCAGGCTAGGAAAATCAACAACTGACCAAATATTCAGCATGCACCAAATCTTGGTAAAGAGCCCTGAAAAGAGGATCGACACACGCCACCTCTTCATCGATTCTAAAACTACTTTCGACAACACGAAAAGGAGCTGTCTTTATGCCGCTATATCTGAACTTGGTAACACCCAAAGCTAATATCAAAAGCTCCGCCAGTATTGAGAAGGACCTCTCCGAGCCGTTCGATTCAAAAGAAGTTTTAGACAAGGCAACTCCCTATAGTGCGCCTTCTTCAATGAATTCAATTAAGTCTCAAAATCCAACTCAGAATAACTCTTGCCAACAAGTGCTACTTTGGACTGCTTAGGCAATTGCGAAGTATAGTCCTTTCTCGACGAACAAAGACCATGTACCACAAATCACTCGTCATCCCCGACCTGCTAAATGGTGCAGAGGCATGAGCGATGAAAAGATCTGATGAGTCGGCGAGTTTTAAAGACAAAGATTAAGCGGAAGATGTATGGATTGATATAATTCAGCGAATTAAGAGACAACGGCTGCTCTTGCTAGGTCATGTCGTCTGAATGAACTCATGAAGACACTCCGGCTCTCAGACTATTCGACGCAGTACCCGCCTAAGGAAGCGAAGGAAGAGGAAGCCATCCACTCCGTTGTAAATACCAGGTGGACGTGGTTAAATTTGAAATCTCCAATTGGCGCCAAACATCGAAAAGGAAGAACGATTGGCGTGCTAGTACTATAATATTATCCTGGACTTCTAGTATTTCAAAAATCCATCAAAAACTTCATGGAGGAGATTAACAGTTATGAGCCGTTTCAGTCATAAATATCGTAAGCACCATTGCTTTTACCACTTTAAAACCGAAGCTCTCGAAATATTTAAAGTACAGAAAGAAAGTCTCGGCTTTGGGATCATACTCAAAGATCCATGACTCGTCACCTGTGATTACGTTATTCAAAAATTGAGGTTCACTTTCACACATGTTCAAATTTTCTTGGCACACTTTCACTTGCTGCAATTTTTGGGCGTCAGTGAGCACTTTTGAGACCATCTTCGCGCACACCTTGCGCATGTTCAAGTGCTCCGTCACAATGTCATGAACCACAGATTTTGACAAATTTAACATCTGAGCAATTAAACGAATACTTAGTCGACAGTCTGAGTTCAAAAATTTGCGCACACGAGTCACATTGTCGGTGTTTGTCGAAGTCACAGGTCTCCCAACACGGTCTTCATCAGCGACCTCTTCCCGGCCCTCCAACAAGACCTGATGCCACCGAAACACATCACTTTTTGCTAAATCAAGTCTGCTTTATCATATCAAACGTCTCTGTCCCAGATTTACCGAGTTTCACACAGAATTTAATCGCGTAGCTCTGCTCTAACGCTGCATTTTCGGCTGGCACCACTCACAGAAACACGTCGCCCGAAAATGTTTGCCCTGACTCTCCAGGTGCTCGGAGACGACTTACCAGCCGATCGTTCATTAGTTAAGAACGCCCTCTACCGAAGCCAGTCGATGCGCGCACGCTTCGAAGTACAGTCGCGGCGAAAGAAAATCATTCTTATTACTTTCCAGACAAACCCTGTAAATGAGCTTCTAAATCATAATTCCGTTCAATATCAGCCAACCTTTGCTGCAAATGAATTAAGTAATATAATTCGTCAGTTATTGGCTGACATAAAGCAGCCGCAACTTATCCCATTTACATCTTCGCTGCTATACACGTCCCCCTCCCACTCCATTGACCATCTACAGTATTAATTACTTAATTTGAATTTACTACCCCACACACCGCCATAAGCCTCTCTGTGTAGTACTATGAGTTGTGGCAGTTCCGGCGCCTGCTTTTGCCTTTCTTTATTGTTTTGTTGTTTAGATTGTTAATATTGTTAGTAATGTTGTTGTCAATGTTGTCTTATGGCGCATTACACGCACCCATCCACGCGCTGCCTGCCGGTAACTCCAAACATTAATTTACTATCAAAACAGAGGCCAACACGGAACGAATCGGTACCGTGCCAAGGGGTGTGGTAAAACAGATCAGATAACGAGGGATCTAACGATGCCAATGCGCTTCCATTGGATACAAGTGCGCGTTGCGGCAGTCGCTTGCCGTTTGGCGGTCGGCAGTTGTCGGTGTATATTTGTAACAATAGCAAAAGAACTAAGAACATGTACAGGGTGGGAAGGAATATGGAGTGTGGCGTGTGCTCAAATTGCTGCCACGTGACTCTATTGTGATAGTGATGCCCTCGTTGCCTTGGTTAGGTAGGTAAAAAAGGATAATAAATTGCATTTAATTTGACTTCATTGTGCTACCCCTTTAAAACTGATCAGGCTTCAGGCTAGCACTCGACGGAGAAAAGCAATTCCAGCAATAAAATTATTACAATAGGTTGATAATTCATTATCTTGGGTACATATCTGTACATATTCATATTATTTATGTTATTCGATTGTATTTATAGTTATGAAAATGTTCGAATAAATTCTCAAGCGTTTTAAATTCCGCAGTGGTACAAGTGGTTTTGTATGCAGTACTTTTCTTTCGGTTAGTCAGGATTCTTTATGCACATACGACATTATATTATTATGATTGTCCCGAACGTGGAACTCTCTCTAACTCTCACATTTTTTTGTTTATCCGTGAGGCGACAACTCAAGATTTTCTGAAGATCAGTTTGGAAGATTAGATAGGCTAAAGTTCATCGAAGTGGGCCCAAGAAAAGAGCTGTTTCTTAAAAGTCTTTAGGGTGTGATAGTATTTGATGTTTTATTTAACACTAACTCGGAAATACATTCATGCTTTACAAAATGTAATTATTTATAAAGGGTGATTCATTTCAAGCTTCCCGGAGTTCCCCGAGGTTTCGTTGAATCCAATTTCTGATGACCTGTGCGAGCGTTTCGACTGGTAACTGGAGAATAACACGCGTAATTTTTTGCTACAAAGCCTGAATCGAAGCGGGATTGTCCGCATAGGCTATAGACTTTACATATGTATGTATCCCCACAGGAAAAAATCTAACGGTGTGATATCCCACGATCTTAGTAGCCAATCAGCCAGCCCAAAACGTGAAATAATCTACTCACTGAAGTGTTCTCTCAATAAACTCATTGATTGTTTCGATGTCGCAGAGATCAGGAGATTCAATTTCAGGCATCAAATAGTCGGTTATCATGGCGCGATAACTGTTGCCATTGACAGTTACGTTCTCATCGGTATAAGTTTTGAAGAAAAATGGACCGATCATTCCACCGGCTCACAAACCACACCAAACCGTTGTTTTTTTCGAAATAAAATGGCAGCTCTTGAATCGGTTCAGGTTACTTTTTGTCTTAAGTGCGGCAATTTTGCTTGTTTACATACCCATTAACCCCAAATTTGTCTTACGGCTCACGCATGATCTGTCTAAAAAAGGCGGTTGAAAAAAATACTTCTACTTGAATCACCCGTTATTTCTACGCACACTGTATACATATTTATTTACATCTACAGACATATTCTTGCGTTCAAAGGTTCAAAAACTCACGTGAAGCGAACACTAAAGTCACCGTTCTGGTCGTCATAACCACTGTTGATTTAAGATTTTTAATAAGATGTCAAAACGACGTCCAAAGCCAGACACCCTGCTGTGAAGCTACGGCACACGGCTATGAAGCTTTACAGCTTTGCCACTGACAACAGGATATAATGTAAACATGAACCAAACATTTTATAATGCATATATTTTTAAAACATACCTGTACTATTAAAGGAAAACAAATCCAAAAAATAATAATAATTCATATACATATGTATGTACCATGTCCACTTTTGCAGGCATTACAAAAACAACTGACACCATGAAAAGATTTTCAATTATAAAGAAAATAGATTTCGATAAATTTTCAAAACATCACATTACTTAGCGAATTCTCTATTTTATTCTTATATGATTATAGCCTATAAAAGATAATTAAATCGCTTTTTTACTTATCGTTCTGCTTTCAGGATGGCGCGATTCTCTTCTCTCAATCCCGAAAAAATGGCTTTCCACTGCAGAGTCGGTCGACGAATTTGGCTTTCCCTGCGTAAGTGTAACAGTTATATTTTTGTTCTTTGGTCATAAATGTATTTGATCCATTTTGTCACATATAATCATTAATTTGTATACCCTGAACAGGGGACTTAATATTAGACAATGTTTTTAACACCCAGACGACAAGACGCTATAAATAAACGCTGAGTTTATTTAGCCATGTCCATCATTGTTTGAGACATCAAACTGAAATTTTGCACACGTTTTTTTTCTCCCCAAGAATATACTCAGTTGTCGGAATCGCCGATATCAGACACACTGTCTTACAAACTGACCGATCCAAATGCGATTCTTTTAGAAAACTTTTTTTTTTTGCCAAATTTTCAACCAATATCGTGCCGCATCCACCTACTTTTTGCATATAGCATGTATTTAGGTACTACATATATGCTTTATACTGTTTAGCTACAATGATGAAGTAATCGGTGAGATTATGTACAATCGTATCCTCGAAAAGTTATATCGAAACGCACCGTCGTATGCTGCATCTTGTGATAGTTTTTCAAATTTTCCGTTAATATCGTGCCGAACATCCAGGTCTCACATTTGCATATAAAAATAATCAGAGTTTTTCACAATCGATGAATAATCGGTGAGATTATGTACAATGACAAAATCGAAACGTTAAAAATAATCAGAGTTTTTCACTCGATGACAAAAACTTGTATGTTAAACAACAAAATCGATTCTTCCAAAACTGTTTTCTTTTATAAAACAAAAAAACTTTTCACTCAGCCTATAAAGTACTATAATGTCGGATCTTCGAAAAAAATTATACATTTTATACATACTTGTATAAAAAAGATATTGGCAAAAATTTTAAACCTTATAACACCTGTCATATAAGCTTCACCGAAAAATATTGTACACAATTGAAATTACAGGAAAACGAACATACTTTCACTTTGTTACCACACACTGTAATTAATAATGATGTTTTCAATAAATTCAATTACGAAATTCGAATGCAAATATTTACATTTTTAAGACAAACTTCGAAAACGAAGAAATTAATCAATTAAAATAGATATTGTCCAATTCCCAGACACAAAATCGGATTTGGCATGTATTGTAACTACCGATTCCGACTTATAAACAAAAGAGAATTTGAACGTCAACAACGTATGCATGTAACAATGCATACAAATCTTCTTATATTGACGTGGTCCTAAACAAACACGCTACACGTCACGAAAGCCAAATAAAGTATGTACCTTCAACCCCAGCGCTCAAGAAACACACCAGTAATCCTGTTTGATATAATTAGTAATGCAAATATTGAAGAAAAGTACAATTCCCCTTGACAACTCAACAATCTTCCCACTTTTAAATTCGTCTTTTGTATCTTTTTCCATCGCAAGCAGACAATTTAAATCAAGTTTGAGTTGACAATTTTACTTTTCCCAAATAATTACAATCACTTTGACAACCATAAAAGGTAAAGACATCCAGAGAGATGGGCACTACTTTAATCAATTTATAAGGACTGTGAGTAGATATAGACAAATATCAACCATTTTCGGACCCATTTTAATTTTAGATACCAAGAATTTAATATACCTAAACTATTTTGGGCAACATCTCAGTTGATGCTGACGCTACAATAGATTCAAATAAACGTGTAGGGGTCCCATTAACAAAGATTCGTCACGTCGCTCATCTCGCTCATCACTGTTGCCATTATATATTTATTGTTTGTTCATATAATATTTACATATCTAACACTAATTTTTCTATTGAATCTTCTTAATTGTAGGCACTACCAAAAGTACCAGTCCCACCGTTGGAGGAGACCATGGCTAATTATATACTCGCCATTGAAGCTTTCACGACACCGGCAAAACTCGAATGTACGAAACTTTTGATTAAAAAATTTATGGGTCCAGATGGTATTGGTCAAAAATGTCATCAATATTTAATGGACAAGCGTGAAGCTGAGGATAATTGGGTGAGCTCATACTATATGATATGCTAAGTTGGGATAACCTTAATTAGCGAAAATTATTTTTGGTTCAGCCAACTATAGTTATTAAGACATATAAATTTGTTCCCGGATACATAGAGTGTATAAAAAAAACTTAATATATTTACGCCCTAGGGAAAGATTATAACTAGCATGCAAGTTTTTGTTTAGAAACCGGTTATTTGAAACAGCTTATATATGAAAACGTTATGAATAGCAAAATAACTTAATACTCAGCCGCTTGTCTGTCAGTTGATCCGTCGAATCGCTCAAGCCATAGTTTGGGTAAAAACTTGGACATTCTGAAGAGTCTAACTTGAATCAAAACTTCGCAGCTAAGCTCTCCCAGTTTTTGGCAAGTCATCAAAGATATGTGTGGTCTAGCATTGTCGGCGACGAAGCCTTTTCTGTTGATCAGTTCTAGCCGTTCTTTCGATTGCTTGCTGCAATCTCATCAGTTGTTGACAGTAAAACTTAGAGTCAATCGTTCGACCAGGCTGGAGCTGCTAATAGTGTATTATTCCTTTTCAATCCCACCAAACACTTAGCATAACCTTTTTCGATTTGTTGAGCTTCACCACGCTTGAACCATGATCTTTTTCGTACATTATTGTCGTATTTGATCCACTTTTCGTCTCTTGTTATCATTCGCTTTAGAAATGGGTCGATTTCATTTCCTTTCAGCAAAGATGTTAATTCGGTCCATTCAATTTTTCACAGACAATTCATGTGGTACCCAAACATCGAGCTCCTTTTTGTAGCCAGCCTTTTTTTAATTAAGTTCATTAGCGATATGATGGCTGCTTATGTGATGGTTCTGGGCAATGTTGATAGAACGGAAGCGAGCGAACCATTGTTGTGCTACACGAAGTGATACAGCATCGTCTGCATAAACTTCACATATTTCATTGATAGCTTGCGTGGCATTCTTCCTTTACAAAAATTTCGAAATATAGCGAATTTCATCATTATTTTCACTCATTTTTGAACAGCTGTAACTTTTTTTTCAACTTCTCCAAATTTAATTTTTTTTTGCTTAAATGAAGCTTAAAAACTCACCTTTTGACACTGTATGGTATGACACAATGCGATTGGTAGCACTGGAGATATACGACCGCAACGACATCTATTGACAAAATACGAAAAGACTTTTTCAACTACTTTAAATGCATTTCTCTCCTTCCACACGGTTTTATACCGCATCTGTCAATATATATAAACTTTGAAAGAATTATGTGAGCACGGCTTTAGTAGAATTGTTTTGTGTCACAAATGGATTAAATCGGTTGAGGGTTTATTCTGCCTTCCATTCACGGAATATATTAATTTCTGGCCTTCTACTTTTCATTACACCGTACTTTCCGGCTTATTTTTTTATTATTCCCTGAACAGGGTATATTAAATTTGTCACTTGTAACACTCGGAAGGAAATGACGGCGACCCTATAAAGTACACGTACATATGTATATATAACTGATGAGTTTGACGAGCTGAGTCGATTTAACCATGTCCATCTGTATGCGTTGTAGTATCCGCCTGTCAGTCTGTACATAAGCGAGAGCTTTTGAGATAACGATCAAAAATTTTGCAAACGCCCTTTTTTTTCCAAGAAACTCAGTGGCCGAACACATTGAAATCGGACCACTATGATCAAAATCGAGTCCTTGCTTGGAAAACTTCTTTATAGTAGTTTTTATCGATTTTATATATTAGTTGTTGAAAACCTTTTGATAACGAAAGACTTGTAGTGTAGATAATTAAGCAATCTGTTTTAGACTGGTACAGCATTTATTACTTTCTTTCTGAAATACATAAGCAGGATTCTTTGCAATGAACAAGATTTAACAATTTTTTGTTATTGAATTTTAAACATTTTTGGTTCTTATGCACTTGGTGGAGTTATATCAATCACTGGTGGTGTTGGTGCTGGTGTTGGAGGCGTAGGTACATTCGGGGCCGAAGTAACTGGAGATGGTGGTCCGGGATATGTAGTGTTGGCACTTGTAGTCGTAGAACTTGTTGGAGCTACAGTAGGTGGGGTTATCACTGTAGTATTAGAGGTCGTAGTTGCCGTAGTATTAGTACTAGCAGTTGTCGTTGTAGTTGGTGCCTTTGTTGTCGCGGTTGTTGTGGTGGAACTGGTGGTACTTGGATAGTTCGGTGTTGGATAGCCAGTTGTTGTGGTTGGAGTTGTGCTATTATTACCACCAGAACCATCAGTACCGATTGCAACGCAATTGGGAGTATTTTGTGTTTTGAGATTTTCGCAAACAGGCGCCGGAATATACTCGTTGCATTGGGTGCATTGTTGGTAAACGTAAGTGAAATAATCACCACTTGGACATGGTGTCAACACTGGATTTCCCACGCCAAAGCAGGTGTAGTAAGTGCTTTGATTCGCATAATTGGGCCATTTAATGTAAATGTCATTTATATCACAAGCCGGCTTCAGTTCCGTAGTGTAGGTCTTAAGGCTAGGGCATTGTGCAGTAACGCATTGGGCCGCTAATATGACGCAAAGAACTCCAATCACTGAAAATAAATGAAAAGTGAAAATACATTAAATATCGTATATATAACTCTATATAAAATAAGTCACTAAATGAAAATTTAAAGCGCATATTTGTGAGCTTTAAATAAAATGGAATCTGGAAAATGCTCTCAACTCAACTCACCTGTCTTCATGTTGTCGTAGTTGTGCTGTACGCTTTGTTGGAAACACTGACTTCTGTTACCCGTTCAATCCGTTTATATGCGAATTCATTCCGTATAACAATCATGCGACAGACAAGCAATTTAATCAGCTTGTTAAGTCTTGTTAATACCAAAGCTTGTAATTGAGCGGCAATTGACATTTCCCATGCAGAGACTGATTTTAACATTTCTTTATTAAAACTAATCTTGCCCAGATTCACGGTAAGCATGTATGTATGTTTGCGTTATTCCTTATCACTTAGCATGAGTACGAATTTTGTAATTATTCTGCTTATCGAAGGTTGAAGTAATATTAACATGTTTGTGAAATTCGTAAAATTCGTAAGTTGACGTTTTACCAAGCAGTAGCTTCCAACAAATATCCGGAAGCAATAAAGGAAAATTGTTAAAATTAATAAATATTTTTTATGTACAGAAACTTGAACCTCTCTAATTTTGTATACGCCTACGGTTTGAAATATTTTCCATAAAGAAAACTGAAAAGTTCGCTTCCAATGCCGAAAAAAACACTTATATAATCCAACACCAAGCATCGAATTAGCTATTACTATATAGGTACACATTTTAAGTATCCCTTTCGAACTTTCCGAAGTACACCCTTAACACTTTACAGCTCAAATATAATAGGTATGCACCTTCGGAAATTTTTAAGAACTACGGGCGTTATAATAAAAATATGAAGTGTAAGTCTGTTATAATTGGCGCGCCAATTTTATTAACACCATAAATGGTAATTTATGTCTCAAATATATAATTGAAAGTTAACCGGACTATAAATATCAGTGAAGACTAGAGGAAGCTATTATGACCGAAATTAGCACCTCAAAAAAAAAAAAAAAAAATACACTACCTTTTTAACCCTTTACTAGATATCTGAATTATTTAATAAAGCTTTATAGACGTGTTGCTTCATTAGTTTTTGACAGACGCAGGTAAGAGCATTTTTGATGCAGGCAAGATTTTACGATATCTATGTAGTAAATATCTACTTAATAACTCAAACAAACCTAGTAGAAATATTTATTTAGGTTGAAATGGGATAATAATCACAATCATCATACAATGCTTCCTTGCCATATGACACCATTTTAAAATCCATCAGATTATTTCACCTTATACAATAGCTAACGCCAATGAGAAGTTATATAAGAATATTAAAACATAATTAGATTATTTTCGGAAAAAATTTCAAGTTACCAGATACAGACGTCGGTTATGTTTGAAGGTCTCCGTCAAAGATATCCGACAATTTGCGAGGCTATAAGGAAAAATCCGGATCGTTACTTCCTCCAGCTTCTACATACATACTTAATACAGAGTTTTTCAATATGGCACTACAAAATTAGACCGATAGGAACAGCAAACGACGCAATATTTTTTCCTGCTCTTTTGACATTTCTTTTCAGTAATGTTTGCCATTTCATCATGGAAGATATACGATTCAATAACGAGTAGAAATTATTAAAATTTACTACCGAAATCCGGTGTGTGTTTTTTCAATAAGAGTGTTTTTTAATGATATCAATGAAATTATTTATTCCTATGAAAGTACATTCATACGCACTCCATGAGTCACCATTGCATTCCGAAAAATTACGGTTTGGTGAGGTTTATGGGCCGGCGGCGTCATTGGGCAGTACTTCTTTCGTGATATTCAAGACCCTCACGCTACTGTGAGTGGAAGTCGCTACCGCTCAATGATAATCGAATGTTTTTGGCCCTAATTTGATGACATGAACTTGGACAATATGTAGTTGCAACAGGGCGGCGCCACAAGGCACACAGTGAATGTCACAATCGATTTATTGAAAACCAAGATTGGTGAAGATGTTACGAAATGGTCCATTAATTGGCCGCCTCGGTCGTGAGATTTGATGCCGTTAGACTATTTCCTGTGGGGCTGCGTGAAGTTTATGGTCTATGCCTACAAGCCAGCGACGATTTATGAACTTCGTACGAATATCGTACTTGAAATTGCCGATTTATGCTTGAAAACCGTCGGAAATTGGGTTTGGCGTCTGCACTTCTGCAAGCGTGTCCGTGGAGGACATGCAAAAGAAATCGAGTTCCATACATAATGGCTTCGAATGTACTTTCACAGGAATAAAGACTTTTCATTAAATTTGTACGTTTATAGAAATAAAGAAAGCTACCTGTATGTATGGCATCCATTATTATAACTAATTATCAGCAACCACTTCGTAAGGAGCCAACCCGAAAGTGAGCCGCGCTGCACTGTTGCAACCCAGCCGAGCCTTGTGAGCCGCTGACTTTTTTGTAATACTTACGTCCTCAAATTCTATCTAGAGATCTGAGGAAAAGTAAGTCATGATTTAAGACTTTTTATACCCTAAACAGGGTATATTAAATTTGCCACGAAGTTTGTAACAGGCAGAAGGAAGCGTCGGAGACCCTATAATGTACATATTTAAATGATCAGTATGTTAAGTTGAGTCGTTTTAGCTATGTTCGTCTGTCCGTTTGTCTGTATATATGCGAACTAGACCCTCAGTTTTTAAGATATCGTTTTGAAATTTTGCAAACGTCATTTTCTCTTCAAAAAGCTGCTCATTTGTCGGAACTGCCGTTATCGGACCACTTTAACACATAGCTGTCATACAAACTGAACGATCGGAATCTAGTTCTTGTATGGAAAACTTTCACATTTGACAATGTATCTTCACGAAATTTGGCACAGGTTATTTCCTAAGATAATAATGTAATCTCCGAAGAAATTGTTCAGATCGGTTAACTATAGCATATAGCTACCATACAAACTGAACGATCGGAATCTAGTGCTGGTATGGAAAACTTTTGCATTTGACAATATATCTCGGCTCAATATAGCATATAGCTGCAGTTTAAACCGAACGATCGGAATAGGGCTTGTATGAAAATTCAGCATTTGACGTATATCTTCATCGACATTTGACATGGACTACTGCTTAAGGTAATAATATAATCTCTGAAAAACTTGTTCAGATCGGACTACTATAGCATATAGCTTCCATACAAACTGAATGATCGAAATCAAATGCTTGCATGGGAAACTTTCTCATTTGACAATATGTCTTCACGAAATTTGGTATGAGTTATTGTTTAAAGAAATAATGTAACCTCCGAAGAAATGGTTCACTTCAGATTACTATAACATATACCTTCCATAGAATTACTTCCACATAGTTACTAAAGGAAATGCACCTGTGAATATATTAGTGGCTATATTAGCTTCGGTGTAGCCGAAGTTAACATTTTTTCTTGTTTAGAAAAGAGCTATTAAGACTACATGTGCATAACTTTCTTTTGACACCTTAGTTGATGCTTGAGTTGCCTACGTATATTATAAAGTTAAATGAATATAAATATTGGCTATATATCGAAAGTATTTTTAAACAGGATTGCATTGTTTTCAGTAAGATTTGTTAAGATAGCTGAATATTTCTATTGATGAAAATTCAGTTATATTCCATATTTGTATGTTTAACTAAAATGAGCTTATAAAGACAACGAGTTGTGTTGCTACGAGTCCTATATGGATAAACATTTGGCAGGAAAGAAACAGCATATCCTACATTTGTCGACCGAAGTAAAGAGGTCGATTGAAGAGAACCAAAACTTTGTAGAAATGTTGAAAAGAATAGCCTTACAGTCCTAGCTGTAAATTGGAAAATATTAAGGTTAGAATCCTTCAATTACACTGTCCTTACAGAACCATGCTGGCAATGATAATGCTTTGTTTAGAAGAAGCAAATAAAGAATCCGATTCTCCTAAAGTAAAACCTCAACCGAAATGCGGTTAATCAGTTTATTATATGATATTTATGTAGTATTGAAATTCCGCTTATTTAATTGACTGTGTATATAAAGTTATATTGAAAATTAAATTGAACCGTTATGGGTACATATTATATCGTATCCTACTCTTTAGGTTGTGTTGGCGGCTTCTTAGGCGTTGGAGCTTTCTTTTGCGATTTTGCCTCGGTTTTCGTTGGCGCTTGTTTTTCTGAGGGTTTAACTGGTTTCTTCTTATTATCGGTTGTTGACTGTTTCTTAATTGGTGCGGCGGGCTGTTTCTTTACCGGCACTTGAGATTGCGGCTTGACGGGCTTCTTGACGACTGGTGGTGTTGGTTCGGGTGTAGGTGGTAGTGGCACTGTTACACCGTTCAATTGTTGATTAGATGGTTTGAGCTTGTTAGGTAATGACGGCTTCACTGATTCCTCATTAGTTTCGCTAGGATTTTCACTTGCATCGGTATGATCACCATGTGGTGGTTCAAAGTTAAATGGCTTAGGGTTTTCACCAGTTATAACGGGTAGCTGCTGTGGAGCCGCAATAACTGGCGGTTGATCATCGGTGGGATATAGTGGCTTAGGTAGGGACACTGCATGGGCTGTTTGCTCTTGCACCTGTATTGATGAACTTGTTGGTAAAATATTAATTGGTGGTGCGGGAATATAACGTCCGGGTGATGTACACGATTGCAACACAAACGTGAAAACTTCGCCTTGTCCACAGGTCATCGTAATTTGTTTACCTCCAACGCGATTGCACAAATAGTAGTCTGAGCTACTGTAGTAGCTTGGCCAACGTATTCCCATCTCGTCTTTAGTACATTTCAGTTCATAATCTACGAAGCCTTGTGCCACAGCTGCCAGGCAAAGGGTCGTAACGATTAGCGCGTATCCTGGTTAAGTGAAAAAGGTGTTTATTATTTCAAACCGTTACTTTTATAATGAATTTTGTTATTAATAAAGTTTTGAATAACTTTTCTTATTTATTTTTATTTTTGTTTTTTTTTTTTTCTATATTATCTCCAATATTGAAACTCGTTAGACAGCCTACCTCTCATTTCTGGCTCTGTGTGGTGTGTTTACTTTGGTCCTGCTGTTGCGTTCCTAACGAATCCAAATGAAATTATTGAACTGCTTGATTTTTACAAGTGATCTCATTATTTATAGTGGCATTTTTGTTTCTTTTTTCTTGTCGCAGCTATTATTTCCTGACCGAAAATATTACTCTAAAGATAATGATCTGATTGATTTTATTT
Organism: Bactrocera neohumeralis; assembly: GCF_024586455.1. Lineage (NCBI taxonomy): Eukaryota > Metazoa > Arthropoda > Insecta > Diptera > Tephritidae > Bactrocera > Bactrocera neohumeralis. Next base: position 83,494,815 of record NC_065919.1, on the reverse strand, counting down.
GTATCAGAAAATTTGTCAATCTTATCTTTCCGATATCATTCATTTTTTTACCAAAGTCTTCTACACATTCCACAATTTCATTGCTCGGTTACAACTCTCGTAAAAATATATTCGATTACCAAAAAGAGTACGGCAAGCACTTTAGGTGTGACACCGAAAAGACCACACCCAAATGAAATGAAAAATTACAACTGAAACAAATGTTTAATTTAAAGTGCAGAAACAACTTCTCAGACAAATACAATTTCATTGAGGAGAATACGATTTTATAGTCATTATTTTAATTTTTTGATCACTGGGCCTAATTATATGGGAGTTGAGGTAATATCGCCTCGATTTTATCAATTAACTATTATTATGCCACATACTAAAAAAATTTCCCTGGGTTTCATTACGTATCTCACATACAATCGCCAATCCGATGGAGCAAAGTCAGACGAATGTTCAAAAACCCTGATATTGGTTATACTATATGGGGGAAAGGAAGTTTGCGCCCAATTTTATTTATTTCAGGCAGAAAGATATCCTGTTATGAGTAAAACATGTTCTGTAATTTTCTTTAAGATAACTCAAATATGCAGTATAAAGTGATCTGGAAGTTCGAAAATGTTTATAACGGGTTTTTCAATAAGAGCGCTGCAAAAGTTTTTTTAAAGAAAACAAAAACGGTTTGAGATATCAATGAAATTCCATTATGTATGGAACTAGATTTCTTTTGCATGGGCACCACCATATTTGTACGAAGTTCATAGATCGTCGCTGGCTTGTTGGCATAGACCATTGACTTGACGTAGCCTCACAGGAAATAGTCTAATGGCGTCAAATCGCACGACCGATGCGGACAATTGACTTGCGGACAATTGACTTTCGTGAGGTAAAACGTGCACTAAACTTGGTTTTCAATAAATCGATTGTGACATTCGCTGTGTGGCTTTTGGCGCAGTCCTGTTGGAACCACATACAGGGTTTGTCCAGAAAGTAATAGAACTGAGTCGATTTAAAAAAATTTATTTATCCAATCGTTACAATTCTTTAAAAACTTTCAAAATAAGCTCCTTGCCGGCGCTATTTCCAAACATTGAAGTCATCGCGGAAGGCATTCTCCGGATAGCCTTGGGAGCCAAGGTGCATGCTGCTGGGATGCCTCCGCCGGCGTGTGCCACTCAAAAGATTGCCTCTTTGTCTCGGGACCACACTCAAAGATCCATGACTTGTTTTTTGTGATTACGTTATTCAAAAATTGGGGGACACTTTCACAGAAGTTAAAATTTTCTTGGCACAATTCCACTTGCCACAATTTGTGGGCGTCTGTGAGCACTTTTGAGACCATCTTCGCGTACACCTTTGGTATGCTCAAGTGCTCCGTCACAATGTCATGAACCACAGACTTTGATAAATTTAACATCTGAGCAATTAAACGAATACTTAGTCGACGGTCTGAGCTCAAAACTTTGCGAACACGAGTTACATTGTTGGTGTTTATCGAAGTCACAGGTCTCCCAGCACGGTCTTCATAAGCGACCTCTTCCCGGCCCTCCAACAAGAACTGATGCCCCTGAAACACACCACTTCTTGTTTAAGAAACATCTGGGTAAGCTTTCTTGATCATATCAAACGTCTCTGTCGCAGATTTACCGAGTTTCACACAGAATTTTATCGCGTACTTCTGCTCTAATGAACGCTGCATTTTCGGCTTGCCTCACTCACAGAAACACGTCGCTCGAAAATGTTTGTCCAGGTGCTCGGAGACAACTGACCAGCCGCTCGTTCGTTAGCTACAGTCGCGGCGGAAGAAAATTAGTCCTATTACTTTTCGGACGAACCCTGCATAGTTCAATTTCATATCATCTAATTCTGGCCAAAAATATTCGGTTCTCATTGAGCGATAGCGATTCCCATTCACAGTAACGTGCCGGTCTTGATCATCACGGAAGAAGTACGGCCCAATGACGCCGCCGGCTCATAAACCGCACCCAGCCGTAATTTTTTCGGGATGCAATGGTTATTCATGGAGCACGTGGGGATTGCCCCACTCACAGACTCACCAATAACCCATTTTGCTTATTGACGAAGCCATTCAGCCAGAAATGAGCCTCATCGCTGAAGATGATTTTTCGATGAAAATCCGCATCATTTTCAAGTTGTTGCTCAGCCCAATTCACGAACATACGATGATTCTGGTGATCAAGTGGTTTCATTTCTTGCGCCAATCTGATCTTGTAAGGGTGTAGGCCAAGATATTTTCGAAAAATTCGCCACAACGACACAGAGATGCCCATCGCTTGAGAACGACGTGTGAGAGACTGATTTGGGTCGTCCTCAATTGAGGCGCCAGCGGCAGCAATATTCTCTACACTTCGGACATTATTTTGTCTTACTGGCACAAGAACATTTTGTGCTGTGCCTGTGGATTCAAATCTTTCCACTAAAACGTTTATCTGACAGGACGTTTATGACGACTATAAACTGTGCGTAGCGCTCTTAAAGTTGAGGTCACTGACTCCGAACTTCGATAGTAAATTTTAGTAATTTTGACTCATTGTTGGTTCATATACTATCTTTCTATGATGAAATGGCAAACTTTTCTGAAGAGAAACGTCGTAAGAGCGGTGAAAAATATGGCAGCGTTTGTTCAGTCTACTTTTGTAGCCTCCCTATTGAAAACCCTGTTATTTAAGCATTTGAAAAACTTTTTGAAATTTGCGTGTTATTTCGAAAATATTCACCGGAACGATAGGAAGTTTTCTGTATGTATTCTTAAATATAAGTACATTAGAAAATGAAATATTTTTTTTTTTAATTTTAACTGTATAGAACCCCTAGTTTGCATTCAAACCCTTAAAATCGCAAACGGAAGCTGTACTGTAAAATTAAAGATGCGTAATAGGGGTGCAAATAATTCGTTTAAATTTATGACAAAATTCAGGAATGTTTTTCCCCACCAGGAAACAATATTTTATCAAAACATGAAATTCACATTTTTTCACTGTCATCAAAAATATCAAAGGTAGCATCACTTTGAAGCTCTGACAGTATTCTCGTTGGTGCTATTACTCTAAGGCAAGAAGAGAGATTTTTCGTTAGAACTGCGATCTTCCTGTCAGGCCAGTGACGTTTCAGTAACAAGATGAAACATAAAAATGTAAAATACAAGTTTTTTAGTGTTTATATTTAATTGAATATTTTTTTATCTCCTCAATTTCCACACCTATTTCTGAATGAATTCAGAAATCCATCTAACAACATATTTTTTATCGTAACATCAATCAATTGCGGTATCGAATAGAAACAATGATCGTCATTACGAAGATCAATGACATTGTGAAACATTTTTGAGTATTTTGAACAAGCATTATGTGAAAGATTCGTAAAATTGTCGGTTATCAATTTAAATTACGCCAATTACAAATGTTTCTAATGACATTTTCAAATATAAATTTTTACTTATTGCTGAATTATCACAGTTGAAAGAAAACCTTTTCGTACTACCACAAAAGAAACATTTGTTTCGTACCAAATTGGATGTTATTTCCAAAAGCATTTTCTAAGCATAAATATTTATCTATTTACTATATCTTCAACGCCAATCTCAACACCACATTCCGGTAATCTATATTGTCCCTCTCAAATTAATCCTCTTTGGCCCCCACTTTAGCTATTCATGTTTAATGTCTTCAATTGTCTCAAAACTTTTTCACCGCAGCAGTCGTTTGAGTTTGCTGAATAGCCAGAAGACATAAAAGCATAAAACTCAAATAGAATTCCTTCTTGAATGTTTGGCCGGTCGGAAGGAGTTCGGAGTACACACCTCGACAATCGAAGAAAACTGCCAACATAACCTTGATTTTTGACCTGCTTTGAAATGGTTTTCTCTGCTTTGGCTCATCTTTGTCACGATATTCGGCCGATTGATCGTCTGTTTCCGAATCGTAAACATCAATCCAATACTCATTGCCAGGAATAATACGTTTCAACAGTTTTTCGAAAAAAAATTTAGTGATTTTGGAAATAATCATGCCTTCACTTTTCTTAGGCCCAAATGATCTCTAAAAATTTCACTGATCTTTCCGATATGCCAACGATGTCAGTAAGATCTCTGACTATCAATCGTCGATTCTCAAGCACCAATTCGTTTATTTTATTGACGTGTTGATCGTCAGTTGATATTGATGACCGCCGTGGTTGACGACGAATCCCTCTTTGAATAATTTGTATTAACCAAAAACACTTTCTCGCGACAAAGAATTATCGCCGAAGGCCTTTTCCAACATTCTGAACGTTGCGGCACCAGAAATGGGTAACGGCAGGACCGTAGAGAGAAAACCGGTTGCCCAGTAAAGAGTGGATACATCTTTAGTAATAATTTAAGTATGAATCACAAACATACTAAATATGCTAATATATTTTCAAGATTATGGTGCTAGGTGTAAATTTTAACCGATTTGAGTTAGTTATTTAGTTTTAATTTTTAAAAAAAAACTGGGGAACTTAAATTCGTAGTCCTCAAAATGTTAGTAGTTTTGTGTATGAAATTCACCCCAACAATGAATGGTGACATGATCAATTCAACTATTCCGTTTGACGATTAATAATATCATTGACAACTGGCTTGAAAATATCTTGATCATTTGGTTTGATTATTCGAAGAGCTATCGAATTTTTTATGGTGACATATACCGTTATTTGGAAAGTAGAGGTGAATAATTTTTCTCAATTTGATAACGTGGTATAAAGCGGTTAACTGATGCCACTAAACTCTCACGGGGTAGCTCTATCAGTGCCAATAGTTAAAATCTACATTAAATTAACATGCCTCTACTAATGGAGAACTAAGCCACGTCTCTGCACTTTACTGACATAATTTATTCCTAAACCATCTTTGGTACCAAAATTGCTCTTTCTTTTGCAGGCTTACAATTATTGGCTAAATGACATGTACATGGATGTTCGTTTGCCTTTGCCAATCAACTCAAATCCCGGCATGCCAATGCCACCCGTCCGTTTTACAACGGTGCACGACGTGGCACGCTTTGCAGCACACCTATTGAGCGGCATCATGAAGCATAAGGAACTACTGGACAGGTAAATAACGATATATATAAATAATTTGTATATATAATTAAGCATTAAAACATTGTGAAAATTCACGCATAGCGGCAATTTACCCATCGATCGTGCGGGTTCTCGAGAGAAGAATCAACCACTATGCATGGCACAATACTACCGACCGCTAGGTTCATGCCGCAGACCTGGTTTGGAACGGGACACACAGTACTTAGCAGAACGCGGCGAGAAAAGCGACGAACATGTGATTGTGGTGTGTCGCAACCAGATGTATTGTGTTAACTTGAAAACCAGTAGTCGCGGCCGAATATCGGAGACTGAAATCGCTTCAAATATCTTGTATGTACTCAGCGATGCACCCTGTTTGCCAACTAAACCACCAATGGTGGGCTTACTTACTGCCGAGGAGCGCACACGTTGGGCCACAAACCGCAACTTACTGCTGGAGAATGAAGTCAATCAGAATAGTATTATGTTGATTGAGAAAGCTCTGTGTATGCTATGCATCGACGAACCGCTACCGAATACATTCAATGCTTATACGTTCACTGGCGCCACGCCCACAGGCTATTTAGTGGGTGATCGCGATGATACGAATATGTTGCACGAAATGATACATGGCGGCGGTAGCAATTACAATTCGGCTAATCGTTGGTTCGACAAAGTCCTACAAATAATCATCTGCACCGACGGTACTTGGGGTATTAACTACGAGCATTCCTTTTCCGAGGGCGATGCCATTGTGAATGTCATAGAGAAAATCTATAAAAGTATGGAAGAAAAGCAATCGGCATGCAATAGTGTACCGTCGGACCCGACACCCGAACGCATACCGTGGGTCATAACACCGCAAGTGGATGAACGTATTAAGCAGGCCGCTGTTGCAGTGGACAAGTAAGTCGTAGCGTGTGGGAAATATCGATAAATATATAATGCAAATACACTTGAAATAATTGCAATTACAGGGCAATTGGAGACTTCGATTTGTATGTGTACCGTTACAAAGGTTATGGCAAAAACTTCATCAAGCAATGCAAGTGCAGTCCGGATGCCTTCTTGCAGCTCATGCTACAGTTATCCTATTTCAAGTAAGAGCAAAAGCAACTAATTTTACTACACCCAGAAAATACAAGCTAAAATTTTTCTACTAAAATTATATTTTTTTTCATTTGAAACAGATTGTATGGTCATTTCGTAGCCACTTACGAGAGTGCTTCCACTAGGCGATTCTTGTTGGTAAGCAAACGCATAATTTTTTATTAATTTTATTTATTCTCTCAATATAAAATGCTTTCCTTAAGGGTCGAGTCGACTGCATACGAGCTTCCCACAAAGAGGCACTGGAATGGGCCACAGCCATGTGCCAGGGCGAAGGCGCAAATGTGCCCTTGGAGAGTGAGAGCGAGGACGACGATGCGCGTAAAGTCAAATTCAGCATTTATAACGTAAGCACTGAAGTCTGCATAAGCAAAACTTAATCAATATCTTCACTTAAATTATCTTCTTAAATAGAAAGATAAGCTCAAGGAACTTTTCCGCATTGCCTGCAATCGTCAAACCGAAATTATGGTTCAAAATATACTAGGGCATGGCATTGATATACCATTGTTGGGCTTACGTGAGGCCAGTAAGGAATTCAACAACGGTCAGGTGCACGAACTTTTCAACCATGAAACGTTTCAAACTGCCAATATTTTCTTGTTGAGCACAAGTCAGGTATGTCTACTTTTGATGTCATTATTTCATAACTGTGATCACTTCTGTTCCCACAAGCCTTGCACTTATTTAATAAATCACTGAAAGATTTATAAAACTATTTTATTTTATAATGAATTGAACGTCATACATAAAATTGTTTTAATACACAAACTTCTATAAAAAAATATTTAAAAGTCTTTATTTCAGTCTTTTACAAAATTCTCACCAATTTCATATGAAACATTGATTTTTTTGGGAGGGGTTAATTGCTCAAAACTTTCTTCGATTAGTAAACCAAAGTAATCTCATCATCAGTAGATATTCTCTAGATACGAAAAAAGAGTGCGTTTTGTCCGGTAGATATTACTTAGAGGTCGTCAAAGCCTTCGAGTGGCGATACGAGCGATATGACTAACATTAATCCACCATATCAACGTCCGCATACTCGATCGCATTTACGTTTACTTTAAAGACTCGGACATACATATGACAGATAGGCGATAGGAAATAAAGAACAATTATTACACCAATTATGGAATCTAATAGCGCACGTAGAAGTTAATATATTTCTTAAATTTCGAATAGCTCGGTCGATAATCCATCGGCCCCCGCCGCTTTCTTTTTCTTCAGACGTTTAATTGCAATTCAAACTTCTTCGCGGGTTCACCATCTTCTGTTGTTATACTTTCACTGCCATTCAGCAGGCTGAAGAAGTGTTCCCTTCATAATTTCAGTATGCTCTGAGTATCGGAGATCACCTCTGAGGGTCCTTCAAGAGTATGCAACGGTCTTCAAACCTTCTGTTAGTTACCGCATCTTTTCGTAGAATTTTCGAGCATTAACCCTGACTGTTAAGTTGTTAAGCTCTTCGTACTCACGCATTTCGGCCTCTCTCTTTTTTTGTGTGCGAATGCGTCTCGGTACCCTCTTCAGCTCTCGGTATGTATCCTTTCCCGCTCGTGTTGAGGTCGATCGTAAAGTTTCAAGTAGGTAGTATGTTTTCTCGCCGCATTTTCTGAAAACCGTAACGTTTGCACTTTAGTTAGGAGGAAATTCCGTCTCACAGTTCCCTTATACCGAGTTGCTGATGAGTGCTCTCAAAGAGCGGGAGTACAAGTTGAGCAGAAGCTCATTCGGCTGTTTGTTGTGATTGCAGCTTCACGACATCAAACCTTCCTTAGGTTTATTTAATGAAGATTTTTGCTGCACAGAGGCGGGTGCGTATCTTTGCTGCAACAAGATAGTGATCCAAGTCAATGCTAGGACCTCGAAACGTACGCACGTCAAAAGTTTTGGATACGTATCCTCCGTCTATCACAACATGATCGAAGTCGATCAGCCTCAACCCATTTTGGGATGTTTCATCATGGAGGTGAATTTATCGACCGTTGTGTCAAAGATATCGTTCTTTCAAAGAAGACTTTGTGTCAAAGATACCTACTTTGTTCATCTTGGCATTAAAGTCGCCAAGCACGATTTTGGCATAGGTGCGCTCCAAGCTTTCATAGAAGACATCTATGGTCTCATCGTCATTCTCTTTCGTCGGGGTGTGGGCGCAAATCAGCGATATGTTGAAGAATATCGCATTGATGCGAATTATGGCTAGACGTTCATCCACCAGGGCGAATGCCAGAACTCGGCGACGAAGACTCTCTCCCACCACGAGGTAATGCCAGTCTTTACTCTTACGAGGACATCAGCCAGCTGGGCAACGGCACCTTCTCAATTAAGGCGCACGACCTTAAATCGTAATCCTTAACACGTTTGCAATGGTCGTCAACAAAAGAGGGGTCTCCCATCCGAAGCTGTTTTGATATTTTCATTGGAGGCGTTTTTAAACCCAGCACACAACCCTGAGGGGATGATTCGCTTTTTCACTTTAGTTCACCTTCAAAAGGATGATTTTTGGCTACCTTAGAGAGAGGAATCGTTTCTGTTCACTCGTATGACTTTTCTCACTTTCGTTAAAAATTAGAAAGTACAGATCATATGGGCGAAAAAAATCAAAAATTGTGGCGTTTTAAAAAAGTTTATTTTTACCCAAAATTCTGGTCGTCTCTGGCCATCCCTGCCGCAAATTCCAAAAATGCTGTTCCGAGAAAAATGATTTTAAAGATAAATTGATAGACTCATTGAACTGATAACTGATATCTGAATTGAGGAGTTGGACCTTAGCCTGTAACTAAAAAAATATTTAAAAAATTAATTGTGTTTTTTTCAAAGGCCTATTCTATATTTCTACCGAAGTATGCAAAAAATAAAAATAAAAACATTTTATTATTTGACATTAGGTATGCCTTTCGGTTACAAAATTAAACAAAGTCCCGGTTTATCAATTTTTTTATTTCAAATAAATAATCCGCCAATAACATTTTTAAAAAATCTTTGTTAAAAAAGCTATAATGCGCATAATAATTACTTTATATTATATATTTTAAGATAGTATACCTTCACAAAAACTCAGTTTTTCTTGTCCTCACCGCTGGATGTGCATATAGTCACATAAAATGCAAAACAACGTATCTTCGAAAAAATCTAAATTGAGTTTTTTATTGCTTACGATTCACTACATCATGTTGCATACAATGTATATAACTGATATAACCAATATAGAACCATTTTATAACCAAAACTCACTATGAGTGGTTTCTATTATTTTCCTTCCCTGTAAACTTATGAAAAGTGATGTTAGGCTATTTTGCATTTTATGTGACGATATGTATTTTATACTTTAACAATTTTTATCAGTATTTAAAGCACAACTTATATAAGCGCTGATCTCATTTTATTAATACGCACATTTTTTTGAGTACACCTGTACTTTGGTATTTCAGTTTCACACTCAAGGACACACGAATCTAAAAAACCACACATGTGTGTATATACGTATATGTCGCTTGCACCGCACCGAGCAGCACTGCACTGTTTTATTTGTTCACTTTGCACCATTAAAATTATGCTAGAGCACAGCGCACTCGACAACATGGAAGCCACACGCCTCTACTTACCTATTATGTAATTGCAATATAGAAATAGTTAGAAGACAGTGTAAGTCTTTTGTCATTACATACAAAATTTGCACATGCCTTTCTATGTATGTATTTATAACTGCATATATGCCAAAGATATTTATGTAGAATATATATGCATATATAATATAAAATAATAGTATATATTTAATACATAATATAATAATATAATACATGTGCCTATCATAGTAACTGAGCGTTTGCCATAAATTTAAATTCACCATACTTCCAAATAATCCAACAGGTGGCTACCAAATCGGACGCTTTCATGGGTTATGGCGCTGTAACGCCACGTGGCTATGGCTGCTCCTACAATCCACATGCCGATGATATTACATTTTGTATATCGGCATTTTTCTCCTGTGAGGATACAAGCACCACGCGCTTCGCCAAATCGCTGAAGGAGTCGCTGGACATGATGAAGGATCTCATGAAAGATGAAACGGACCAAACGAAATGAGGCATAAGCGACAAAGAGTCGTGCCAACAACAGTTTACGGGTGGTTTGTTGGTAACGAGCTAATATACAAGAACAAACGTTAAATAGCAAATAGCAAGCAACAAAGTAACAAATATACTTATACATATCAGCAAGCGTACCTTAACATTGTAATGAACTGCGTTGAAATTAGTTAAATGTACACAGATTATACCTAAATACAATGTGTTATATATATATATACATAAACACATATATAATATACATCTATATGTATGTATGTACTAGAGAAATTTATGAAACTGTTGAAAATCTTATTGTTAGTTGAAAAATATAAAGATTATACATATATACTATATCTATCGTAGGGCAGAGTGAGGGTAAGCAGATCTCAATTATATGTGTATGTGTATGCACAAGTAATAACTATTTTCGTTGAAGAAAAATTAGTAGCAAATGATTGCCTTTAAAGACATTTGCTAAATAAAAGGGACACCACCATTAAATGAAAGAAATAAATTAAATATACCTATATATGGTTGATTGTCATATAGATCGACATTTATATAAGCATATTGCAGCTGAGTGTAGAAAGAAATGGTTTTCACCAACTCAATGGCATATTACATAACTGATTTACCAGAAAACTCGACGACTAAATAATACTCAGAGCATTAAAACATCGGTTCTACCACAATATACTAAATATACACATACATATGAATATATACAAATGAATACACCACAAGTAGTTGTGCCGTTATGCTCCAAAGTAGAGAACTCCATCTCAACACCACTCGTCGGCATCTCAGCAGCATGTGAAGAGTTTAGGCTAATGTGGTGTAAGTCTTTATTGCTACAATCCACAGATAACCGAATCCTGTATTCATGAAATTCATCGCTCGAAATGCCATATTTTCGATTTTCCAAATTCATCAAAAGACAATATATTATGAACAACTGAACATATTATGAAGATATAAATGAAAATATTTTCCGAAAACATAAATTTCCAGGTTAGAGCAAAAAAAAATGTGTTCGACGAAAACCTCGACAAGCATTTTTATCTCACTTAGCAATCGCCGATTGCACTAATACCGAAACCATACGACCCCAAAGCTCTGAAAGCCATTCCGGCCGTTTTCGACGGATGTTCTCGCGCAAACGCTTCATTACGACTAAATAGAACTCTTTCTTGACCGCCTGTTCCTCTGGAACAAATTCATGATGCGCCAAACCACAAATATCGAAAAAATAATGAGCATCGTTTTTTCCTTCCATTCCGACTATTATTGACTGGTATGGATGTCAAACTCATAAATCCATGTCTCATCGGCAGTTATAATGCTGTCCATGTTTGTGGGATCGGAATACGCACGATCAAGCATGTCCAAAGAGACCTGTTTACGTCTTTTTGAAGAGAATTGAGCTTTATCGAGACGAGTCGAGCAAGAATGCATTTCATACCCAAAATATCCCCCAACTTCATTCGAACGGACTCTTTCTATCACTTGTCTAACGATTTTCAAGCACTATATTCCTCACTTTTCTAATATTTTCATCAGTTGAAGGGATCAAAGGTCGTCCAGAACGAGGCATGTCTTCATCTCGACCGTCTTTGAAGGCTTTGTGCCACTCGTAGGTTTGTGTGTTTGATAAAACTTAATATCTGTAAGCATTTTCCAACATTACAACATTTAAATACAAAATTTGAGACAAATTTATTGAACTCGTAGGTTTGTGTTTTTGTTGAAACTGAATCTCCGTTGGCATTTTCCAACATTCGCAACGATTCCGAACACGAAATTCGGTCAGAAATACAAAATTTGAGACAAATTTTTTGTACGACATTTTTTCCATTGTAATGCTCCAATGGAAGTAGAAACATTTGAGAAAATCGAGGCAAAAGTAGCATGAGTACAAATATTGTTACAATTTTGATCAATACCTTTGAATGCTTCCGAATAACTTCTTTCTTTTTACATGACATTTTGTTGCAAACGTAATTTCGGGGGAAAAATAATGCATCTGAGTCATCAATAAATCTAAGTTTATATCAGATAGCACATATATGTATATGCACTTAAGTATATTTCTATACGTTCTACCAAAAGTAAAGAAAATTATTATACGAAGCAGTTTGAACAAATGTATATTAAAGGAAATGATTGCGTTATCTGTCAACAAAAGTAGGAAGCATGTACTACTAACCTAGAGTCAATTAATCGTACAAGTAAAAATAATATATGTATAAATATATTTGTACATATACATACATACCTAACAAAGCAGATGTTTTTAAACTATATATTTGGCACAAATTGGTTGATGCTTGTTAGCACAAATGTGCATATTTACTTATATATTTGTTATATAATACTCGTATGCAGTGCATAAATGAAATTAGAAGAATCGAAACTCGAAGCATCAGTATTATTTTAATATTGGCAGATGAAGATAAAGGCTAAGAGTGTACTTACAGTGGTTCAATGGTATAGATGTTTTAAAATACAACCATATACGAGCCGAGAAGCATTAGTTTTAATAATTTCGGCTGGTATTCCAGTTAAGTTGAGTACTCTTACACAAGTATAGAGTCCTTACAAAAGACAAAAAAATGTTCCGCCCACATAGTAATTGCTTCATCTTTTACTAAAAAGTAGTATGTACTTTTTGTTGTATTATATATTTCTTGTTAAGTTAAGAAAGCAGTTTAAACGTTGAAAATTTTTATTCAACTGCTTATAACTTTTTTTTTTGTTAATTAAATTACCACCTTTCCTCTCTAAATACATAATCAGCTTCCACTGCTGGTACAATAGTATTGGGTTTCCCAAATTTTGTGGTATTCTAGGGTAGGGAGAGCCTAAAAGTACACTACACCAAAGATTTTCTGCTTCGTTATCGTTTGACGCATACATACCCTGCAGGAAAAAACAACTAATTTGGGTAGATTTGAAGATCAGAATTGTTACTATATGCTAATGTATATATGAACATTAATTTCTACTGATTTCCATTATATTTATATGATATTCAACTAACACCACAGGCAAATATAAATTCCCTACATTTAGTATAATTTACTTCGTAGCTTTAGAAATATGTGTATGTGACATGCCGACTACTAGCGTGTGTACATGAGAACACAGGTATATATATACATATCCAAATTGTTATAGACTTGAAATGAACTAATACATATCAGTATGCAATTATGCATGCAGCATACAATATACTAATACATTTATATATGTAAAATATAGTAAAATATAAAAAAGAAGCTTTTAGAATATGCAGCGAAAAAATGATTTAAAGCAAAAATGTGTTTATGCATTTAGCAGTTATATTGGTAGATTGTTGTAATGTGTATGTAGTTGATGAATTTAAAAATTGTTGAATTTGAAAACTATAAAGAATATATTATGGTAATATGGAAACATTATGTTGAAATGCGTATACGTATTGCTGTTGTTGCAGAAAATTATATAAATTTTATTGTTATACATGGTTCATCAATGGACACTATATATACATACATACATACATATGTGTGTGTATGTGTATTTATTTATATGTTTGCAAAGCATAAGCAATTTTTTTTAATGTGTGCATATAATAACCCTGTATTAAAAAGAGACAAAACTAACCGGCTTCAGGTGGCAATAAGTAATGATTAGAGCTTAACTTATTAAGTTGTTTAAGAACTATTTATTTATGTTAGTTTCTCTATTAAATCGCTGATAACGTTCTTGTCATTATTCTATTGGATTTGAAACTCAAAGACAAAACTGCAATGCATCAAGTGAGATTATAATACAACATGGCGATCTGAATCGATTTAGCCATGTCCGTCTATGCCTCAGTTTTTGAGATAGCGATCTGAAATTTTGCATACGTCCTTTTCTCCCCAACAAGATCCTGAATTGCAGAAACCGCAGATATCATATTCTATAGCATAACAGCAAAAGTTATGTGTAAAGCGATAGATCAGAAGTCAACGAAATTCCTATTGGCACACGATAGAATGTTGGGGCTGACAGATTGAGAAGACTGCAGGAAATGTCTAGAGCAAGGCACCAGGGAAACAATGAAACATCTCTTCTGCGCTTTTTCCCCGTTGGCAAGACCATGCTGTAAGCATCTGAGGTCCCCATGATATGATACACTGGTAGAAGTATCGATAGTGAGTCCACAGAGTCTGTTGAAGTCCGCTTTAAGCGCAGGTATCCTAAAGGATTACTAGTCCTCAATGACCTAGTGAACTCCAACTGGTATCGCAAAGAACCAAAACTGGTCAAGGCCTAGCTCATTGTTTACCAGACTAACCGAACCTAACCATACATTTAGCTGCCATACAAACCGAATATTCAAATCAAGTTCTTGTAAGGAAAACTTTTTTATTTGATAAGAAACCAAATTTGAAATGAAATATTGTCTAAAGCGAAGAAATTTTTGAGATCGGACTACCATAGCATATAGCTGCCATACAAATTAACCATTCAAATCAAGTTCTTTTATGGAATATTTTGTAATTCTTAAAGTTTTGGCCACTGACTCCGAATTTCGATAGTAAATTTTTATAATTTTAACCAGTTGTTGAATCGTAGATCTTTCCATGATGAAATGGCAAACCTTACAGAAGAGAAATGTCAAAAGAGCAGGAAAAAATAAGACCTCGTTTTCTGTTTCTGTTAGTAGACTGAAAACTTTTATTTGTAAAGGATATTCCAGCTTCGGTGCATTCGAACTTAACGCTTTTTCTCTTTTTCTATTAAATATATATAGAAAATAATTGAGGTTTCGCACTGCGACCTATTGTCTATTGCGTCCTCTCCTATATCACATATGATCAAAAAGGGCAACACTCTGAATAATTCCAGGAGTTTGCTGGGCTCGATGGAAGTGTTGTGATCCCCGTCCACGCAGATGGTTTCAAGGACCTTGAACCTGCTTCTACAAATTGCTTCAATCTAGAATCAGGTTTTCTGGGGTTTCCGGTTCCATGTCGCAAATCAGGCAATTTGCGCAAGAAGCAATGGCCATGTTTTACAAGTGTTTCTTGAGTCGGCAGTGCCCAGTATAGAAGTTACGCTTATGGAATGCAATTTTTAGAAAAACTCACGCAGCGAATTTCAAGAAAAAGCGTTCAATTTAGATTACAAAACTGCGGTTATCAAGCACATTTTCATTTACATGCATATTTATTTATGTATTACATGCGATTAAGTATTCGCATGACATAGAATTTAGTTTACATAGAAAATGCTTACATGCTTGTATAAATATATTACTATATACTTTGAGTATAACAATTATAACAAAATATATACAATAAAATAAATCATATAAATGCCAATTTATTTGCATATGTATGTACCATATGTGTGCGTATGTGTACAAAAGGTGAAAAATCTAGACTAAAAGAACTTCTTTGTTATTGTGTTCATTGTTACTGCTTTACTTAGTGAAAATTGATGTGTAAGCGGGCACATAAGTATGTATATTGTGAAAAACTAATCGAAACTGTGTATATTATTGAGTTAATTTGTTAAGCGTTGAAAGTTTAAATGTACTAAAAGTTAAATTATTTCTAAATTATTAGTGCGTGTGCAAGGCACACTATCCTAACAAAAAAAATTATGGCAATGATGTTATTATGTATTGTATCATGTTGCACACATTTCCATTCGATTTGTTATGTTTCACTCAATTGTTTAATATTTACCCATTTACTTATATAAATACATATTTACATATATGAATGTGTTTTGTGTAAACTAAATAAAATATATATCTACAAAACCATAATATTTGTTTTTATTGCCATTTTGAAAGTGTCTACTTGGTAGGGCTGATCTCGGCAATAAGGGTAATAAAAGATCTCAACTAATTAAAGCCGCATTAGGTTCGCCAAAAATCTGTCTACCGATATGTTTCTACCACAGTATGAAAACAGCTAGGCAGAAAATGCCTAGAGGATTTCCTCACTTTTTTTCCATACACGATTTGTTTTTTGGCATCGAACAAAATATTTAGTTTCAGGACGTGTAAACCTTTTAAATAGTGTACAATCAAAGCACCCGTAATTTCAATGAGATGAACCCGGAATAAGTAGTGCAGAGAACCACTCTGGCCTAGAAGAATCTCGCAGCGGCACAAATTCTGATTGTTAGCTTGCCAAGTTTACACACTAGACAACGAAGTAACCTTTAGTATTTATTAACCCACCTAAACCGTCCCAGAGAACCCTGGAACTTTGAAGGTTTTCGGAGAGGTCAATTGGAGAAGGTCCTGGGTGCTCAAATTTGCACCAAATAGTCAAAGGAAGAAACGACTGAGGCGCTGTTGTTAGCTCGGCTATAACCTTGTAGGCGGTGTCTACACCAGTAAAGATGAAGAAAAAGAACCGTTCCATAAGCTAATAGCACTTCACTTTAATAACCCGGAAGAGTCAAAACCTGTTTAAATGTATTTGTGTATATTTATTATATACCATATTTTATACAGCACGATGAGCCGATTTCATCCATTGCAGATACCAAGTTATATTCATCTAATAATAACCCCCCAATTAATTTTTTTAAGGCACTCTAATAGCTGTGTTCCTGAAATACTACAATGAAATAACGGACTGCTTCGCACGCTTCGCTTAACCTATGGTCAACATAATCGGCCTACTGAGCGTACTATTCAGCACACCTTCACCCATCTTGGACATAGCATTCATTATTGGAAAATATTCGACCGAATAGACAAAGTCCAGCACGCAGTCAAAAAAATACAGTAAACGTAGCGTAGAAGACTATGGACAGTAGATTCAGCGCCTGTCTCAACAACTCGAATTGACGTCGAGATCGTAAATTGAAAGCGTACAATATACATTTGGGGTACTCACAACGTGTCATAAAGCATCGTAAAATCATAAAATCATAAATTTTTATACTAGTTTAAAAAATTTGTTGTTGGATTGCATACTAAAATAAGTTTGCGCAAATACAACTCTGAACGCTATGTTTTCGGATCGTTATAACTTATAACTTTATGAGACTATGTGTAACCCCTAATTGTGCATGAACTGAAGCCGCTCAACCTTTCCAAGCGACATCGCTTCGCTCTATGAGTTCTTCCAAGAAGATCCGACGTTTTCGAGTCAATTTTTTTTCAGCGATGAGGCCCATTTCTAGCTCAATGGGCATGTAAAGAAGCAAATGGCACGAAGAGCAATCTGAAAAGATTCAAGGGCTGTCATTTTATCTAGAAAAAATAACGATTTGGTAAGGTTTGAAGGCCGGTGAAATCATCGGTTCATATTTCTTCAAAAACAATGCCGGTGAGAAGGTAACCGTCAATGGCGACCGTTATCGCGCTATGATAAACGACTATTTGGTGCCTGAAATTGAAGTCCGTCATCTTGGCGGAATTTGGTTTCATACAAAACGGCGCCACTTCCCACACATCATCAGTCAATTTATTGAGAGAATTGAGCAGATAATTTCTTGTTTTGGGTCAGTCGATTGGATTAAGATCGTATGATATCACACTGTTAAACTTTTTCCTGTGGGATATGTAAAGTCAAAGATCTATGTGGACAATCCCGCTGCGATTCAGGCCTTAGATCAAAACGTCACGCGTGTCATTCGCCAGTTACCAGTCGAAATGCTCGAATGAGTTATCGAAAATTGGACTCAACGGATGGACCATCTGAGACGTAGCCGCGGCCAACATTTGAAAGAGATAATTTTCAAAAAATAAATGCCAGAGAATTGACTTTCGAATGATAATAAATATTTCCGATTAAATTTGAAGATTCTTTAACTTCGCAATGAATCACCCTTTACAATGAAATGAAATACTATATTACTCTGTTGATAAAATGCTGGTATTTGTTAACACATCTGGTATTTATCTGGTATTCGTTCGTTATATGGTGTTGTTACCATATGTCTGTCACAGGTATAATGTACAAAGCTAAGCGACTAAACCATGAATGAATATACATACATATGTGGGAGAAAAGTGGCAGATATAGATCAAAGTCATTCATTGATGCAGCAACTTTTGATATATTTCTTAATTTTTAAACTCTCGCAACATGCTGCATATAGTAGAATGATTCAGTGCATCTAACGGTTATGTGACACGCCAACAAAACGTCGTTATTTGGCTATTCTACTTTACAATATACCATACAATTAACATACATATATACATATCACTTAGAAACATGCTTTATAATCCAGTCTGGCGGATAGATGGAAATATTACACACACCATTAATTCTTCCGAATCGTAAAAGTAAATGGTATACCGTTCGGCTACACCCAACTTTAGCCACTTCTTACTTTTCTAAAGTATTTATTTTTTCGGTTTATGTGTAATTCAAGAAATATTTGGCCAATTATCGCAAGTAGCTTAAAGCAGCTTTATATCTATTAACCAATTAGGATTCATTGAAAAAAACGACGCACAATAAATCTTAAATTGTTAAATTAAATAAATAAAAAAGAGCTTATACCGCATTACTATGTACATACTATATATGCATAAATATGTTTAATCTGTGATAAATTCATTGAATTAAAACGGTGAAATATATCTATGTAAATATTTGGCGCCTACCAAACGGACTGTTGTTTAATTAAAACTTTATCGGCAATCTGATATTTTCCACGAATTTCTCATATTAGATAAAATATTTAATATTTGCGTATAAAAAGGCACGTAAAGCCTTTAAGGCATGTATTCCACGAATCATACTGAACGAAATTGTATCCCAAACATCTGCGAACGCCAAACTCATCCAAAATGAAAGGTAAATTGATGGATTTTATATAAGTATACACTCTCCACTTCTATTAAGAATCTATTAAGAGTACACTATCACTTCACTTTCTCTTCATCTTCTATTTGATAGTATTCCAAGTGCTTTTTAGCGTTATGCTATCCGTTTTATTGTTGGCATCATCCGTTTTTGCTCAAACTTATACCGGTCCCACT
Source organism: Bactrocera neohumeralis (assembly GCF_024586455.1). Lineage (NCBI taxonomy): Eukaryota > Metazoa > Arthropoda > Insecta > Diptera > Tephritidae > Bactrocera > Bactrocera neohumeralis. Next base: position 83,475,585 of record NC_065919.1, on the reverse strand, counting down.
GCACCCACGGAGCAACCGACAGCGCCAACTTTGGATAGCGCAACCACTGACGACGGTCCACCGAGTGTCTCCGTAACTCCCGCAGCTGCACCAACTTCAACCGTGTCTGCACTGTATGGCACCACCGCCAAAGCATAAACCGCAATATCTTCACAAAATTTTGCCTTTACAATTTGCAGTCTTTGTTCTAAATACAATGATGTAAAAAGATTCTGAAAGCATACAGGCGAAAAAAAATTTAAATAAAACAAGAGCACTTCTTTACTGAGAATACATTTTGGTTCGCAAATGCGTTATTATTTAATAGTTTAGTTATGTTATTAACTCTGCAATAAAGTATTATTGAATTTCTATTTATTAAAATCTGACGAAAATAAGTGTTTGCCAAAAATGAATGCCTCCTGTTGTTGTTTCTACTATATTTGTATCGTCCATTTTTACCGATGATATTGACATTATTGGCCTCAACAACCGCGTCGTCAGCTCTGATTGGTCTGGTAGTCAACGAGGGCAAGACGAAATATGTCCTGTCGTCAAAAAAACAGTCGTCGCACTCGGGACTTGGCTCTCACGTCACTGTTGACAGTCATAACTTCGAAGCCGTAAATAATTACGTATAGCTAGGAACCAACATTAAGACCAACAACAATGTCAGACTCGAAATCCAACGCAGATGAAGTCTTGCCAACAGGTGCTATTTCGGACTGAGTAGACAATTGAGAAGTAAAGTCCTCTCTCGACGAACAAAGACAGCGTTACGAGTTTTCGATGGAAAGGATCTGCGGAAGATTTATGGTTCTTTGCGCATTGGCAAAGGTGAGTATCGCATTAGATGGAAGGAATGAGCTGTACGAGGTATACGACGACATTGACATAGTTCAGCGAAAAAGCAGCGGATACGCTGGCTAGGCCACGTTGTCCGAATGGATGACAACACTCCAGCTCTGAAAGTATTCGACACAGTAACCGCCGGGGGAATCAGAGGAAGAGGATGACACCATTTCTATATTTTATATTGCTCTATTAGACACTAACAAGCAAGGCGGACCAAGGCTTGCTGACAAACTTAATCTAAAACTTAAAACTTACCGATCGTGCACAGAACCTAACCTCTACCCACTTAATCCACTGCGACCATATTCACAAACTGGACGAAGGAATGCAGACTTGACCTTAATATTGTAGTCGGTGGCGTTAAAATTCCGACTGTCAATAACCCTAAGATTCACTTGACAGACTGTGCTCCTCATACGACCGCGATTATTGCCCAAGTACAGAGCCACTACAAAATCCTTAAATGGCTAGCTGGCAGCACATGGGGAAAAGACAAAGAATCGTTGTTGGCATCATACAAGGCAATCGGCCGACCGGTCCTTAACTACGCCGCACCAATATGATCGTCTGGTTGCAGTAAAACGTAGGCGTGGAAGCTGCAGATATACCACAACACCGCACTCTGGACTATAACGGGATGTCTCTTAATGTTTCCTATCAAACATCTACATTGTGAGACCTGTATGCTCCTAATTAAGGATAATAACGAACACCTCTCAAAGCAGCTTCTGCTGTAGTATTTTCATAGAACCGCCTCCTAGAAACATCAAGAGCTTCTTTCTCAACTACGTTAACGACATAAAGCAATATGCCGACCAGACTTCGGACGCAACTAACTACAGACATGCACTGACCGCCGCCCCACGAAGTAATACTTAATCGGTGGTTCCGCGGGAAAGAGTAGAATTAGGTTTAGCGGATTAAAGTTCCGCACTCCGGCTTTCGATGCTTCACCCCACTAGAATAAAAACTCACATAGAGCCATAAACACCTTCACCAACTCCCTATCGGTGAATGGCGTACTTAGTGTCAGAACACAGCCCATTGCTGACGACGAGCTGCAGTTACTGTGAGAATTAATAGTGACCCCTGCGCAGCTTCGTTCTGGATGCTGTAGCAAGTTAAACTCCTACTTATCCAGAATCGATCCCGACATATCAAATATATGTCCAGCATGCAACGAGTCCCCGCATGACTCTAATTACCTCTTTGCATGCCCAACTAATCCTACACATCTGACACCCCTCTCCCTATGGTCGGACCCCGTCGAAAAAGCACGTTTCCAAGGCCTACCTTTTGATGACCTCGATGACAACTTATCTGAACCTTTGTTGTTGTAACGGTTACCTAGTCCCCGTTAGGGTCGTAAGGTTCAGATAAGTTGTCATCAATCATCATCAATCACAACTATTAAAGAATATACAATTATAGTCTTAGGCTTAGCATTTACAAGTATATTTGAATAAAATAAACATGTGGACTTTGTCACATATACATACATATATCGAAATATACACATTTACTATCATTTAATTTAATGCCTATGACTCTAAGCGCTTTTCAGGACATTGTTCAAATTCTATTAGCTAAAATCTAAAATAAATATATATAAAGACATATATATATAACACATATATACTATGTATTTGTATCTGTATATTCTGTTCATAGATTTACTGATTAGTATACACTCATCCCGTATTTTATGCTATACATAACAAACAATGTTAAAACAGAATCATGTCTACTGTGTTATACAATTCAATATGCACTCCTTTCTCAACATATTATTTTGCAATGACAACCACAAGATGCGCTACCTCAATTTAACGTTGCGCCGGAATGAACGTCCTAGCGCCTCTTGCGTTTGGTCGTTATTCAATTCATCACCATGACCATACTGCAATATCGTATAGAAGACATAAATTAAAATTTTCTCATTAAAAAAGTTTTGAATGTTGTATACCTTGCAAAAGTTTTGTTCCAGCAATTCCATAGCGGTCATACGATCTTTGGGATCATGTTGCAAACATTTGTCTACAAAATCATGTCCCTCTTGTGAGAGACTCTCAGGCGCTTCCGGTTTTTCACCCATACCTACTTTGAACATAATTTGGAAATTCGAGTCAAATTGTGCCCAAGGACGCTGTTGTCATAAGTGAAACCAGTTATTATTATTATATCACATTTTGCAATTTCATAAAATAGCTTACTTGGCCCGATGCCATTTCAACCACCACACAGCCTACCGACCATATGTCCGCTGCACGACCGTGTCCGTCACTATTCGTTTTTGTGAATATCTCTGGAGCCATATAAGCTATTGGAAATAAATACCATATGAAGTACTCGTGTACATGTTAACTTCAGCGTAATATCGCTTACCTTGTGTGCCCACATAGCCTTGGAGTTCGCCGGGTACAGTCGTATGTGCCTGTATTTTAACTGCCGAGCCAAAATCGCCCAGTTTTAGGCTGTTACTGCCGTCCACCAAAAATATATTCGCAGTCTTTATATCACGATGCACGATACCGTGTCTATGTAGCTCGGCCACACCCGAAAGCAGTTGCACCGTAAAGCGACGCACCAGCCCTTCGGGCAAACCACCTGATAGCTCCACTAATGCTTCTAAGGTTCCTTCGGAACAGAGTTCCATAAAAATTAAAAGTTCTTCCTATTGAATGAAAAAAATATATAAATAAATAGTTAAATCTTAGTATTTGTGAGTATATAATTAGCAATAAGTTATTGTAAATATATGAAAAGTCTTCTTCTTCTTTATTGGCGTAGACACCGCTTACGCGGTTATAGCCGAGGAGGATGGAGCCAAATGTAGAAGTTCAGGTAAGTGAGAAAAGTTCTCTCAGTGCCATTCACTTGGGAGTGACCAGTTATGATTCTTTTACATGTGGCTCAAGCAGATCACGACTTCCGATCTTAGAGCAAGTAGGCTCTGGGTTTCCAAAAAAAAACCCGTTTGAAGGCGAGCTAAAGTCAGGAGGCGAAACATTCCTCCCCAGGGTTGTGCGCAGTGTTTGGGACCCGCCACGTAACGAAAACACCGCCCATTAAAACGACAAAACAGCCTCGGATACGCAAAGTCGGAAATATAAAATAGGTCTGCTGTATATGTTGGCTACATACCCTATGCACCTCGATGCCATAGTAGCGCACCAAATTCTTATGTTTGATACCCTCCAGGATTTTTAACTCCTCAGCGACATTTTTGAGTGCACGAGTCTCGCCGGGTTGTATGGCAATCTCCTTCATAGCCATAAGTTCACCGGTATTATTGTTAACAGCTGTGTAAACTTTTCCAAAACGGCCTTGGCCAATCTACAACAAGAATTTACACATTTTATTCAATAATATACTCAAAAAATCTTCAATTTTAACGGTGACTCACTTTAATGCCACGATGCCAATGGAAGTTAACGCTACGTGCACGTATCTGAACCTTGTCGCAAGTGTTCAAAGCCTTGACATGACCAATTAGATTGCGTTCACGCAGATTATCTTCAATTTCCATGTCCAAACGGTTCACAGCGTCTCGCACGCGCATCTGGCGTGGAGCCAGCGATGAGCTGCTGCCCTCATGAGACGATTTGGTTAAAGGTGAAGATTGTGGCACAATTAAGCGTAATTCACCAAGTTTTTCCGTTCCGCCACCAATAGCATCCGGCACGTCGGGAGTCTCGTTGACGCTGTATTCTGGTGTACCGTCCGCGGCATTGCGCAACACTTCCTCCTTTAAGCTGAATTGGGGATGTAAGAATTTATTGTACTGCGGCGAACTCATCGGCGAATTTGGATTTGTGCCGCCGCCTACGGATATTGGCGTTCGTGTCGGTGTCCGCGACCGACTTGTGGCCGGTGAAGATGTTTTCCGCGTGCGTGGCGATGCCTTTTTACGCGCGATCTTTTCCGGTTCCGACGTAATACCAATCACGTGTGATATACAACGATCCATCTGCTTCTTTAGATCCTCAAACTGTCGCTCGTCTAGATGACGGGTTATTTGCGGATCACAGGCAAGTATAAGAAACTCTAAACCCTGTGACGCCCAACGTGGACGCATACCACGTCCACGTTCGCAACGTTCCATCACGAAATGCATCCACATTTTGGCAAAATCGATAATACCCAGCGCCAAATCGACCTCACACGATTCATCTTTGTTTGCCATTATACGCTGTTCGAACAACCGAATCACATCTTTATTGTACTCAAAACCGAATTTATAGCCCTGATGTAAAATCTCACGCGTGCGCGAAAGTACCGCTTGCCTGTCCTGATCATCTAATTCGGACATGCGCTCGGGTCCGCAACGCTCCATTACACGCTCGATTATTTTCGACAATTTATTGCGCACATCTAGCACGTCCTTTTGCAATAGTTTGAAGGATTTTTTTATTTCGGCACAAACAAAGTCCTGCTGTTGATTAATCACATCAGCCTCGTAGTGTTCACGATGAAAGTCGGTGGTCTCGACATCGCGACAAAACATTTTAGCAAAGAACAGCACCTTCACCGAAGACTCACGTTCCACAGTGAAGAGAGATTGCATCTCGCGACAGATTGTTAAAAGCTGCCACTTCAAATCGATTTCGCCATGCTGTGCCGTGTCGTCGATTTGTATGTCTAGCTCCGCCGCACGACTCACCAAACGTTCGGATATGCTACGCAGTAGGTTGCGTGTTATGGTGCAAAACTTTTTAGCTGCAATTGTGTGCATGCCATTTATCATGGGGCTGATCAGTTTGGTAAACATCCATTCCTTTTCCAAAGCAGACTTCGTGTTACACTCGGCGCCAGACAGCACCAACTGGTCGATATAATCTAAGTACAGCTGAAAATTCACAAATTTAAACCAAATGCTCAACAAATAGAAATTAGAAAGACTGCAATAGCACCTTACCTCAAACACTTTTCGCACAGTTTTGTCGAAATGATTTAGTATTCCCATATACCGTTCCAATTCTTCTTCGTTCTCAACCAAAGCTGTCGTTATGTGCCGCTGGTAGCGTTCCCGATGTGTCAATGCCAGTGTCAATCCCTCGCGTAATTCCTTCATAAGTTGCTCTAAGCTAAGCGGATTTGGTTTCGGTGGGCGTGTCTCGAGCCGCATTCTCAGAAACTCGTGCATAAATTGTAACGGTATGCCGCTTAGAAATACAAAGGAGGGAATGTATGAAGGCAAGTTAATGGATTTCGCCTCGTCACTCCAATAGCCAAAGCGTCGCAATTCATCGACTTGCTCACGACTTATTTCCGGTTCCAAACGCGGCACATCTTCGTCGATGCGCTCAGTCTCGAAGTCATAGTCTTCCGTGCCGGGCTTCTCCAGCGAAATATGCGCTTTGAACAGCACGACATTGTGCAATTTATTTAAAAACGACAATGCCTTGGCTAGACCACGAGACTTTAAGATGTTTTCAATAAACTTTCTAAAACCAAATAAAAAACAAAATTTACAGTTATATTATTTTAGCATAACCTTGAAATTTATATGTATTCACACCTATATAACGCCGAGGAATTAGCATCATTGCAACTGGTTAGAGGTTCAACGCTAAATATATTGATGTCTTGCATTGAAGTTTTACGCAAAAGCGGACCAGATATCTCCGATGACATATGGCTAACTTCGGTTGAGGTAGATCTGAAAGCGACAAAATGTACAACTTTAGAAACATGTGGCCTACCGCACACATATGCGAGACCTACTCGTTGCTACTGGAAGTTTCGCCAGGCACTTGCGTCACATCGTTCAGCATGAACTGCACCTTAGGCGCCGAAAAAATAGACGAGAGCTTACGTTGCGGCGTTGCTTGACTAGAACTAGTCTTGTTGGAATCAACCGAATTCACACCTGAATCATCGTTCTCCACACCAGAAGAAGCACCGCTATCGCTGCCATACCATGTTTCCACCGGCCAAGAGAATTTCTCACCATGTAATCTGCAATAAATGCAACATGCAGTTTAACGACTTTAATAATGTATGCCTACAATACCTTGCCAATATTTTGCCAAAGATGCACAGTTTCAAACGATTCTGACGCGTTACATTATACCACAAGCACATGGCTTTTATTCGGCCCACAAAGTTTTCATTTTTGTAAATGGGATGAAAAGCACCCATGACTTGTGAGGAAGGATAAAGCGCTTCAGCGGCTTCTAAGCGTGACAAGAGATCCTCCACTTCCTTCATCGCGTTATCCCGCTGATCCATACAATCCTTACAATACAAAGACATGCAACCAGTGCATAGTTTACCAGTTTGGTGCGCTGTAGGTGCTGTAAATCAGGCAACAAATGTGTGGTTTAATACACTATAATCAATCATCAAAGAACATATAAAATATTGTCTTACAACTTGCATTGCTATCCGTGCTGAAGCCGCTGTCCACGCTCACTTCACTCGTGGCGCGTTGAAAGCGCGGCTGAAATTTGTAGTTTATGATTTGTGAAAGCAATTCCGGCACTGCCTGTCGGGCGTTGAATAGATATTTGTCCTGCTGCTCCATGGTGCGATCCGCCTGCCACGCTTGCAACTCCAGCCAAATGAGATCTTTCAGTTCAGCTTGCCAGGTCTGATCTTCGTGGGAAAGCTAAACCGAATAGAGGAAAGTTAAACATTATAGACAAACCAATTGATGACAAAACACAAAAAAAACTTGACATAGAAAGGAATGAACCTCAGGGCCATGTCTTATAGCATAAAAGGGTACAATAAGATATTTATTTTGATTTTGGTCGTCAGTTTCTATGGCTATATTGCCTTGGACAATACAGGTATACATATGTATACATACTTACAAACTCAAAAATTCTTTACCTTGGCATCTTGACGGTCGACACTGCCCAACTTAATGAGATTGGCAAAAGTCTCATGAAATTCTTTACGTATATTCAAGCCAGGTGTACGTTCACAACGCAGCTGTTGGACAAATGCGGATGCTGGAGCCGACGCACGAAAACCTATTGGCCGTGAGGAGACACACATGTATCTATTGCAGGATTCCACCACCTTCGAAGAGCCACGCACGCTCACTTCCGTATTCAAGGGCGTACACTTATCCAACGATTCCAGTTGGTGCGTGCTGTCGAGTAAGCTCGAACCACGTGAGGAGTAGCTGGTGGATGATGCGGAAATCATAGAATTTTTAAGTTCCCGTTCGGCATCACGTAACAAATCCTGCGCACGCTTGCTGGTACGTTTGCTCTCATCATTAACAAACATTTCATTTAGCAATGCACAATCCATAGTGTTGCGCCGCAATACACGGGAACGCGCCATACGGGTCATGCCCTTTTTGGGCGTGCTCGGCGTCGAATCAATTGATCTATAAATATACAGAACTTAACACGTGGAAACTATGCATAAATGCGAGTATAAAAAAAGTGTATTTTTCACGGAGCCTACGTACGATCCAACAGAGGCGACGGCATGCGCTTTTTTGCGCTCCCAATCACGGCTTTTAATCTTCATTCTTGTACGCGGCGGTGTTGTACCGTACTCTTCGAAACGTGACGCTAGATCGTCGACGGGCGGTGAAAGTAACTCCTCATCGAGTGGATGATAGTTGTTAACTCCTCGGTTTGCCGATGGTTTAATGCGGAATTCAACTCTGCAAAAATGGAAAGACATAAATATTAAATTTCAAAATAAAATTAAGAACTCGATAGTGCAAGAAATGCATTGTTTTCGTGACGAAAACTCAAAATAGACAAAGAAGCTCACATTTCCAAAAAAAAACTTTCGATTCTTAACTAAACAGAAGAATTAAACACAGAAAGATAAACCAAGAATTTGGATATATGCTACTTTTTTAAATCTCAGCTTTACCTAGAAATTATATATAAAAAAAAACCCTTAAGATGAATAGACGAGCATTGAACCGCGACCTTAGGTCTATTGTGCCCTCTAATAATCCATAAAAAACACCCTTTCTCCGAGAGTGCAAGCAATACCACCAACCTGACAGCTTCTGGCCCTAAATACCCTTCTCCCACAATATTTCTGAGCAGACAATGTTTCTCACAAAGTCTGTTCGCCTGCAGAAGGTCAAAATCTGAAGGGTTGAACACGTCGCTACCGCTTTGGGTCGTCACTAAAGCTGAACCACCATTAAATCCGATACCGCTCATTACGGAAAAAATTGTCGATATTCGAAACTCGATAGATATTCGCTTCTATGCCTATGCATTCAAACATAAATTTCACAAGTCGTGCGCGTTATTTATAAAAATAAATCACTACCAATTTGCATATGGAGCGCACAGAAGCTCCTATAATTCGTGTAATTGCTTGACTCTTCAGCGTTTATCTTATCGCATAGCAGTGTTCCGGTCTCAAATTATTACTGATAAGCGCTTATAATCTAAGCGTATCACCGTTTAGCTGCATACTTATGTGCATTTGTGCAAATCTCTATATTTACCTGGTCGTCACGCCTATAATTATACAACAATATTGCTTATAAAAGACTAATTGACAGTTTTGATTGACAAACGAGAAATTATGGCACACAAGAGGATTTCAAGGGGTATATACATATGTACTATATATATTAACTAAATGCAAATATTATGCGTGTTACATCATGTAGGTATATATGTGCATATGTATGTATATGTATTTACTTATATACATTTCATTGGTCTAGCATAATGTTTCATCAGCAAGTTATTTAAAGAAGTAGCCTCCAAAAATAAGCATAAACCACAATCTATGAAATATTACATCACCAAAGCAATCATAAAACCTTCACGTCATAAGAGTGTCACATGGACAAGCGCACATAACAAACATAAAATTGGCTAACTAAAAAAAGCGAAATGTTGACTTTTTCTTTTTACTTGGTTTTATTTCCAATGAAAGTTAAATCTCCCCAAAAACACCTCATTTTATATTGTATGGTATCTGAATCATCTTTTTATTATAGTTACCCGTTATTGCTGCTTACTCCTCAACGCTTTTTATTGAGAATTTTCATTGCTTATCAGAAAGTGGGTAAGTAAGTCATTGTGGTTAAATGTAATATTTTTTTATTTACAAATATTATAATTTTTCTTAGGAGAACAAGTTAAATAATCATTATCACCCTTTTCAAGTTTGCGCCAAGGATTACCAACCCAATAAAATGTGCAAACAAAATGCATTCGTACATATGTACAGGCTCGATAATAATGTCTTGATTAATTTAATTAGACTGAGTGAATAAATTGAACCAATTTGATCTTGAGAAGATAATGAATATGGACAAGTTATACCTTGATGGGGTGAAATGGCCAATATTTATCAATTAAGTAATTAACGCTCATTGACTAAAAAAGAGCAGAACTCACTTTTTCATCAAAATTCATTATCCTTGAAGGAAATTAATTTTCTGAGAATTGACTAATTAAAAGAAATCTATTAATTAACACACGAAAGTGCGAAAATGGACAGAGTATCTATATTATAAAGCCATCCCGCAGTGAAACCCCAAACTACGCCGAAAATAATTAGAATTGCATGAATTATAGAACATGTTTATGCACTGAACAGGTTATATATAGTTTGCCACAAAATTTGCGACATTCAAAAGGAAACGTCGGAGAACCTACATATAATAATATTTTCTCCTCAAGAAGCTAATTTGTCGGAATCACCGCTCAAAACCAAGTTCTTGTATGAAGAAATTGTTTATTTGAAGAGATATCTTCACGAAATTCAGCATTGACTTTCGTCTAAGGCAACGGTACAATCTCCAAACAAATAGTTCAGATCGGAGTACTATAGCATATAACTGTCAAACAAACTGATCGATCAAAATTAGGTCCATGAAAGGGAAACTTTTTTATTTGACAAGATGTCTTCACGAAATCGAACACTATTTAGTGTCCGAGCCAACTGCATAATCTCCGAACATATGGTTCAGATCGAAGTACTATAGCATATAGCTGCCATACAAACTGATCGGTAAAATTCACGTTCTTATACCGAAAGCTTTTTTATATTACAAGATATCTTCGTGAAGTGTGACATGAATTACGGTCCAAGGCAACGATATAATCTCAAGTGCTTGTATGGAAACTTTTTTATTTGTAATACGCTTCAAAGCTTCAAGGCAACCGGAGCTAATGTGCTTTCTTGCTGTTATACATAGAATGTCATACATATACACATATTTTTATACGTTGTTGATAAAGGGTAATAAAAACCATACGGTATGTTTAGAATAAAAAATTCTACCGTTAGATTGTATATAGAACTGCTAAATGGTCAAAAATGTAAACATTGCACTTTTTTTTAATGCACAAAAAGCGAGGAATTTAAAAAAACTCATGGCTGGGAATTAGACCAGCATCCCCCCATTTAAGGGTTATAATGGGTGTGTACGGTTAGAGGCTTTCAAATATTGGAATTTTGGAACTTTAAATGCAAATATCTAAAAATATATGTTCTTAATCTGGAGGACCTCCACTATCCGCGCATACCCATTTTAACCCCGAAATCGGGAGAAGCCATTCTAAAATGTTCTTGAACTCATCTCACTTATCTCTAACTGTATCCAATCGAAAACCTTGTAATATTGATTTTAAGATATCAAACGTTTGGTTTTCACAAATCCATCATATTTAGAAGATAACCAATACCGCACTAAGAAGCCAAAGTACAACTAGTCCCAACAATTTCAAAATGCTATTCAAAATGTACGCTAATGGTGAATTTAAAGAGTCTCAAATCAATAAAAACAGATCAGTTGAAAAAAACTAGTAAAAACTTAAATAGTCTCTAGTCAAAAAAGATATCAAATGAACAAAAACGTTCAATCGCGGCATTGAAATCAACTTCACGTAATAACCGTTATGTGTTTTAGACTTTACATAATCTAAACTTAGCACATACTTGCAATAAACCTATTTTTAAATACTTCACATTTGTAAGTAATGTAAACCCCCGAATTTATGTTAACTTATTTAACACTTATCTGGATAAAATGTACTTTTTCTGGCACATAAGTAGTTTTTAAAATAAAATCACATAGCAAAACAGCAACACTATTAAGTTTTTAAAAATACAACAAAGTGATAAAGCAATTTTCTCGCAATTTTACATGTATGCCCTTTCAACCGAACATAAAGCAACTCTTTCCCTAATTAAATGTGGTGCTACGAATACTTATGCACGGACATGTAATGTAGCATCACCTAAAATGCAAAATAACATAACATCACTTTTCATAAGTTTATAGGCGAAAGAAAAAACGATATAATAGAAACCCACTCACATTGAAACAAAATTTGAGTTTTGGTTATAAAATCGTTATATATTGGTTATTATATCTGACAACGATTTTTAATTTTTTTTTTTTGATGATACGTTGTTTTGCATTTTAGTTGACGATATATAAGAATACAAAACTTACTTTTTACGTCTCATTTTGTTGTCAATGTATCTTGTATTCGTCTATAAACAGCAGAATATAAGCAGAACGTTCACAACGCGCTATTTCTTGTTGTTGTTGTTGTATTTTAATTTCGCAATTTTCTCTTTGATTGAAATCAAAATCAAATGTGGATTTACTGCCCACTTTATACGGTTTAGTTAAACACTAACAACACTGGAACGAAAAGTTCCGACCGAACACAACATTGAATAAGTACTATATACTATGTACATATGTATTTATATATGCATTACATTGTATTTCATATGCTTAAATGCATCTGGGTACGCAAAGTACGAATGCCTATTCAACTTTTATAAGCACATACATACATATGTGTATGTAAGTACGTGGTGCACGGAATTTAAACACACAGACATGTAATTCAATTCTTTCCAAGCGAAAGGGTGAAAGATATGTATGCGTTCCCTTGTGTTTTTTCGTTCACTGCACAATCACATGGTATTTACAACAGTTACCGCTGCTACCTCACAGCTTTGACACCTCCGCACCACTGTTAATGGCATCGCGTGAACACCAAAGTTGCCGGTGTAGGCGAAAAGCGAACAGCAATGCCCATACATCTGGTGCTCGCGAAATTCTTATCAAATATTAATAATATTTATAATTAATTTCACGCAAAAGGTCGAGCATTAAGTAGCGCTACGTTAGTGCAATGCATAGTTCTTAGGGCAATATGTGCTGTGGTAGCAGTATCAGTCCTCCAGCCAGCAGCAGATCGTGCAAATTTATTTATTTTTAATTATATATTTTTTTATTATTTTTGCTAAATATCACACGATTCACACGAGCGAGCACACGACCGCTGTGAGGGGTCGCACTTAATACACCGCACACTCAAGCGTAGCGCTTGGCATGCAACGCTGCCAATGAGCACCGACGACACACACTTTATATATAGGTAAATACAGCGACTTTTATTTTCAATTTTGCATTTTTTAGACGTTGAGCAGCCCTATGAACGCTACACAAGAGAGTACCGGAAAATTGTCATACAACCGAAAACTTATATGCGTAAATAAATGTAAATTTCTAAGCGTCAATTGTCACTGAACCGTATTGCTTTGACAGTCGCAGCCGCGTTACGCTGTTACGGCGTAAATCAACGTTGCTCATCGCACGTAACGTCACAAAATTCAACTCCACACATACCAGTGTCGGCACCGAGACGCACACACACAAACGCTCAGGCGATAAGCACAGCGACTGTGATCTGCAAAGTCCAAAATACGTACGGCGGGCGGTAGCGCGAGCTGTAGAGTGTAGTGCTCGTCATGCCACTACATAACACAATAGCACCATATATTATAAATTATATGGCGCAAACACAAAAAAAATTTTGTAAATAAATACAAATTTTATTAAGTAAAGTGTGAAGCGGTCAGCCGGTCTGCTGGTAACTGAACTGCATTTTCCGAATAAACACCGTCAACTGAGGGTATTCCCTGTGCAAACTCAATGTTATGAGGCGCACAAGGCCGATACTAATTGAGAGAGCTTTTCCTATCTTTCGCCAAGAGCACGCACCTACTCTTCGGCGGCATCTCTTACGTACTCTTTAATCAACAAACAATACATAAGTTAGCTGTAGTATTTGCATTAGTTGGTAATGGTCTTGTATTTGTAGTTCCAGCGGGTGCATTGTGCAGGTAGGTTATCTGTTTATCAATAATAACAGGTGATCCAAGCAGAGATACTTTTTTTAATTCCTTTTTTTCACAGATCACGCTTGAGTCGTGTCAAGCTGGCATGTTATTTTTATTCAGTATTTTTTGGCATTTCATCATGGAAAGACAAAGTAAGTTTACAAATCCTTCAATTTTATTACGAAAATTCACGTTCCGTAAGGAATGTGTTTCGCACACTTCGCTCAACTTATGGTCAACATAATCGGCCTACTGAGCGAACTATTCGCAAACCTCATCACCCATCTTGAGACCCAACATTCATTCTTGGATAATATTCGAATTTGAATAAACCACGCTCAGCACACAGTGAAGAAAATATAGTAACCGTAGCTGGGAATGTACACGAAGACCATGGAGAGTCGATTCGGTGTCGTTCGCAGCAACTCGGACTGTTGCATGGAACGAGTTGGCGCATTTTACGTCGAGATCTTAAATTGAGAGCGTACAAATACAACTTGTGCAATAACTGAAGTCGCTCGACCTTTCGCTCCGCTTCGCTCTACGGGCTCTTGAATTGTTCCAAGAAGATCCGACGTTTTCGAACCAAATTTCGTTCAGCGATTTCTAGATCAGTGGGTTTTTAAACAAGCAAAATTGTCGCAGTTGCAGCGAAGAGGAACCGGAGGGGATTCATTAGCTGTCATTTCATCCAGAAAAAATAGTTGTTTGGTGTGGTTTGTAGGCTGATGGAATCATCTTCATATTTCTCGAAAAATGATTTCGGTGAAAATGTAACCGTCAACAAGACGGCGACACTTCCCACACATCGCATCAATGAATTCATTTATTAAGAGTACATTTCGGTGAGCAGATATTTTCACGTTTTGTGACGGTCCATTGGTACGGCATTTTTACAGTACTACTACGATAAAGGCAAAAATGCATCTCAAGCCGCCAATAAAATTTGTGCAGTTTATGGACCCGATACAGTTTCCATTTCCACCACACAACGATTGTTTCAACGTTTTCGTTCTGGTGTAGAGGTGGTCGAAGATTCGCCACGCTCCAGAAGGCCTGTCGTCGAAAATTGCGATAAAATCGCTAAATTGGTCGAAGGAGACCGGCATAGTAGCAGCCGTAGCATCGGTCAAGAGCTGGGCATGAGTCATCAAAAATTCATTTCAATTTCAATAAAAAAAAAATTCAACAAAAATACCGCAAGACTTTTTTGACAGCCCATTATAAAGTCTAAATTCTATTTGGACAATCACTATCAAAATTTTTCTGTAAGTTCTGTATATAGTTCATAATACAAACACCACCAATTTTTGATCTGGCAGGCCAAATACTTTCAAAATTTTCGATAAGATTCAACTTTTCAATATTTTTTTTGATCGAATAATATTGTACGAATCACATCAGAGAAAGCCAGTATCACCAAAGCAGTGAAGACATTTCTTTATTGCTGTCAAAGATCGAGTCAAACTCGAAAAAACATTAAAATACATATTTCATTTGATAAAACCAGTTTATAACATTTTTTACATGGCGGCTTTTTGAAGCTTAAAAATTGGCAACTATATTTCCAACTTGAAAATTGCTGGCGGTAGGGTATCAATGGCTGTGTTATTGCTGCCCTATTGCACCTAAGCTCTTATAACAATTAGAAAATGGAACCAAATTTAAGAGAGACGCGTTCTCTCACTCTCAGCTATGTAAAGAGAAATTTATAAGGTACATTAAAAACCTATAAATTAATGGGTTAGTTATTATCAAATAGAAAATAACGCTATCAAGATAGCTCTATTTGCTTACTTAAGTAGCACGCGTTCTCTGCATATTGTATAGTGAAGTTCACTAGTGTGAAATGCTTGAGAGTAATTTATGGAAATTTAAAATTTCATACAATTCACCGCATTTGCACACACATACATACATAAATACATATTCATATGTATATATATGCATGTATAAGCATAAATGTTTTTATTGACAGTAGGAAACTTAACCACACTCAATAGTTTACATATAGTATGCTTTGAAAATGGAATTTCGAGAGCCACTTAAGTTGCACAACAATAACCGGGGAAAACACCAATGTTTCAGCGAACAACTGTTTGCAGAGTTGATGAGTATATTTACACTTTATTGTGTTTTCTAAAAGCGTGCTTTAATGTTTTTATGCCCTGAACGGGTATAGTAAGTTTGAAACGGATTTCATAATAACCAGAAGGAAATATCGGCGACCATGTAAATTTTATGTTTATAACTAATCAGTGCGCCGAGTTGAGTCGATTTACCCGTGTCTATCGGTTTGTCGGTCTGTTTGTATATGCACGAATTAGTCCCTCGGTTTTTGAGATATCGATTTTTTTAAATTTTTATTACGAGTATTTTAGACACGTTCTTTTCTCTCCAAGAAACCACGCACTTATCGCACCATTATAACCTGGTTGTAGTAAATCTTACTTACAAACTGATCAATTCAAAAACAAGTACTTATGTATGCACATAAAAAACTTTTTTATCTGACAAAATAACTTCACGAAACTTGGCACGAATTATTATTCAAGGTAACGGTACAATCTTACAAGACCGACTAAGTGAAGTCAGTTAATCAAGTTTTTGTATGGTGTCTTGAAGGGTATTAGAGAACTAAATTATGAAATCTAAGTATCGGCAAGCTTCAGTTGAAATCGCGTTGAAAAGGTTTAGAGCGCCAAGTAACTTTTCATTGAGTTCGAGCATTATTGGTTGACAAAATAATTTAATCAGCGTTTACATACTGGCAATAGAATTAGTACTGATGTTAATTCTGCAGCAGTGCACCCAGTGAAACCTCGGTTGAGAATAGTAAAATAGCAGCGAAAAAAAGAGTTTAAAGTCAGTTTGTTGGCGGCAGGGAATACTTTGTTTTTATAATTAAGTACTTATTAAAAAGGCGAATCCCATTCTCCAATCGATGACGATAGCGCAGACGTTCCAAAATCATTGACCATGAAGAAGTTCGAATAGCAATTGCCCCTCTGAAGAACAACAAAGCGACGGGGGCCGTAGGATTGCCGGCCGAGCTATTCAATCCACAAAAAGTCTGTGGCATAAGTCTCCTCAACATCGCATATAAGATTCTATCGAGCGTATTGGGTGAAGAATCCAGCAAACTGATGGACCTTATCAATGTGGCTTTAGACCTGAAAAATCAAAAACTGATCAGATAATCATCACGTCCCAAATCTTGGAAAAGACCAGTGTAAAAAGTGTCGACACACACCACCTCTTCGTCGATTTCGAAGCTGCTTTTGACAGCAGGAAAAAGAGCTGCCTTTATGTGGCGAGATCTGCATTTGGTATCCCCACAAAACTAATACGGATGTGTGTACTGACGTTGAGCAATACCAAAAGCTCCATCAGGATCAGGCTCTCCGAGCCATTCGATATCAAACGAGGTTTCAGGCAAGGCGACTCCCTATCGTGCAACGTTTTCAATCTACTGCTGGAGAAAATTATTCGAGCTGCAGAACTTAATCGAGTAGATATGTACATTCGATGATTGATATTAATATCATTGGTCTTAACACCCGCGCTCTTAGTTCTGCTATCTCCAGACTAGACAAGGAAGCGAAACAAATGGGTCTGGTAGTGAACGAGGGCAAGACGAAAAATCTCCTGTCATCAAACAAACAGTCATCGCACTCGCGACTGGCTCACATTACTGTTGACAGTCATAACTTCGAAGTCGTAGATAATTTCGTCTATCTTAGAACCAGCATTAACACCAACAACAACGTCAGCCTCGAAATTCAACGCAGAATAACTTTTGCCAATTGAGAACTAAAATCCTCTCTCTTGCCGAACAAAGACCAAACTCTATAAGTCACTCATTATTCCCGTCATGCTATCAGGTGCAGAGGCGTGAACGAAGTCGACCATTAATGAGTCGACGGTATGAGTTTTCAAGAGAGAAGTTTTGCTGAAGATTTATGGTACTATGCACATTGGCAACGGTGAATATCGCATACTCCCGCTAGGTCATGTCGACCGGATGAAAACGCTCCAGGTCTGAAAATATTCGACGCAGTACCCGCCGGGGGAAGCAGAGGAAGAGCAAAACCTCCACTCCGTTGGAGAGATCAGATGGAGAAGGACCTCGTTTCACTTGGTATCTGGAATTGGCGATACATTACGAAAAGAAGAAACGACTGGCGCTGTTGCAAACTCGGCTATAACCGCGTTAGCGGGGGCTACGCCAATAAAGAAGCAGAAGAAAATTTATTTAAAAAAACGTAGCACATTTATCTTAAAAAAAATTAGTTTTAACCTTTACCGCTATTTGGTGAAATAAGACGCAAGAAAAAGGTGATTTATTGACTCCTTCAAAGAAAATGAAAATCAAAGAAATCCATTGAGTAATTATGCGTGTGTAGCAATACAAAAGAATTGTTCACATCCACACACACACACATATATATATGTATATTTAAAATTGTGCCCATACATTTGTATATATTTATACAGTATGAACGTAGTCGCGCCAAAACTTGCACTTAGACAAAGTGTTACGGACGCAAAGGGCGAACAAAATAAATGCTAATCAAAGCGCATACCAAATCGGATAATGCCGACGACAGCACACCAAAGGTGAATCGAAAAGAAATGGTAGTTAAAATCTGGAAAATAACAACGCCGAATGGGGTTAACAAAACGGAATTGCTGCGTGGAAATATTGACCATCACTGAGTCAGTTTAAATTAAAGACATGACTAAAGTGTAAAAGAAAATATTAATAGATTCCTTCTGAAATTGCTACAGCAGAAAATATTCACTTTCTTTGGAATTTAGTACAAACATATAGAGTTGGTGATTCGGTCCGCAGCACGCGCCTTATGATAAATAAATATGTATGTAGGTATGTACATATGTGAATACAATATTCAATACAATATTATACATAATTCTGCACATATACATACATATGCGGTATACATTATATTGTAGGTATACAAATCAGATATCTTGCGGTAATTGCGAACATATAACTAATTTCATTGAAAACTTTGTCACACGTGGACTTTTGAGAGTATAGCGAAAGAAGAGATAAAATAAAAATTGGAAGCAAACTGTTGACTCGAAGCACTTTTAGCGGCTCGCCGCGCGATCAAAAAATGCATATATACATACATGTATAAGTGCTTAAGTATTCAAATGTACACATACAGCCAAAATAAAAAGTACACTGAGTTTTGTATTTCAAGATTATTTAACTAATTTACTATGCAAGTATGTATTTGCTTAACTACTCCCTAAAAGGGTTATATTTACTAGCAAGACATAAAAACGTCATCGTGGTGTCGGGAGAGGTTCAACGCAGAGAATATTTTCAAATATACAGAAATTCAAAAGCGGATATAGCCCCTTAACGGGGTATTCTGGTCTAGGAGGAGGTCAGGGACAGAAAATAACAGTTATGACATAAGTTTTGACTAAAAAAACTAAAAAAATCAATATATGTCAAAAACTTTTAAAATTTGGTTTTTATTTTTTTTCTCACAAAAAAAACCGTTAATTTTTTATTTTTATTTCTCGCTTACAAAATAAGAGTTTTATTTATTGCTCACAAAATAATAGTTATGCGGTGAGCTTTTCATAACACAAAGACGGTCGAGAGCTCGTTGAAGACATGTCTTGCTCTGGACGACCTTCGACCTCTTCAACTGATGAAAATATTAAAACAGTAAAGGATATGGTGCTTGAAAACGGTCAGACAAGTGTGAGAAAGATGGTAAGATAGCTTGACATCTCTCCACTCGAATGGTTTTGGTGGATATTTTGGGGTATGGAACGCGTTCTTGCTCGACTCGTCCCGATAAAGCTGAGTTTTTTTCGCATCGCACCACGATTGTGACCGAATTTAAAGCCAAAAGCGCAATGAATACCATCGATAAACCACCGTATTTACCAAATTTGGCTCAGTGTCATTTTTTCTTGTTCCCCAAAATGAAATTGACGCTCCGTGGAACCCGTTTTCAGTAGATCGAAGAGATTAAACAAAATTCGATAAGAAAGCTGAAGGCCTTCCCAAAAAGTACTTATGAAAAGTGTGCGACAAAAAAAAAATTATGCATAATTAGCTATTCTTTGTTTTATTTAAAATTTTCTAGGTACTTTTTTGTCACAATGCATGACGATATTTGCTAACTCGGCATCCAAACTGTTCCGGAAACTCTAAACGCGTTTCTCAAAACGGTTCTCACGATTTCTCAAATTTTACTGGACCGATTCAACTGAAATTTTTAGAGAGTCTTATTTATAGACTTTTCTTGTCTGGAATTAACCATAGCCACAAATTTAATTTTCTACTATTAAAAAATATCGATACCGTCAAAAAATGTGGTCAAAAATCGCTATTTTTCTTGATACAAAAATTTCTATTTATTTAGAACTGTAAATATGTCATGAACATGTTGTTACAACTTCCAAATAATTAAATTAGTTTTTAATTTACGACAAAGCAGTAGTGCATACTCATTATTTCGGCAATATGTATTTCCTCGAAAAATTCCTGCGAAAAAACACGACATACCGCAATGCTCGCTACACCAAATGTATGTGTTTATACCGTTGACTCCTTATCATATCTTTCTTTAAAAAAAACATACGAAACTGATAAAAGCATTTGCAAAGCTAGCAGAAATTCAAATAAGGGCCACATACTTACATACACACATGTGTATGTTTGAAATTTTCTGAAAAATGGCATACTCTGCAAATTAGTTTTTTATATTTTTATCGAAACACAGGCATACATACATATGTATGTAGTTAAGCACATTTACGGATACTGCGATTACTCAACTCACAAAAAGTACCTTGAATTTTTGCTTTCCACATTGATTTTGAACAGATTACATGCCAGCAAGTACGCATTACATTTTGCAAATTATCTTTACCTTTGATTTCTTTCATTGTAAATATAAATACATATATGTATGTACGTTTGGGCATTTACATATACATATGTGCATGTGCATGTGTACTGGTAATGAAATAAGTATTACGGGCATTCCGGTTTTGCCAAAAAAGCTAAGACGCTGCACTTTCGCTTTAGCTTTTGGACGAATGTGATGCTATACGACTGCTTTTTCATTACATTATTATTTTTTAAACATAACATATACACTTTAGAGTGAACAAACTTGAAAATTATTGATTTCAAATTCATATTAAGGCTTTATAGCGAGGCAATGCCATAAATACCGGCTCAAGCAAGCCTTTTACAGACGACATGCCGCTGTAACCAAAAAACGGCTACTCCAACAGCAACACTTTTCCCAACTCACTCTTATTTGCATTTCCCTCGATCCTACTAATTAACCACTTTTCCGTTTAGTTTCCATACGCAATTCCGATTCAATACAATTACACTTCTCTCCGTTATGTTTTGTCACTTGTTTGCTTACCTTGATAAGTCGTCGTCAGCCTCCTGCTTAACAACGTTGACAAGTTTAGCTTCTTCATTTTGGTCTACGTTGCGTACAATATCGCTGACGGTGTTATTGCTATCGTCAATGTGGAGTTGTCGCAGCAAAACTCCATTATCTAATTTTGCCAAATTTATTTTGGATCGCAGTCTTCTTATTTTTTGCTCCGACATATTTACAGTTGTTTTGCTCACTATTTAAAACAATTTTTACGACATACATATATGCTTTAGGTATATATTAATATATGCTCTTTTAACTTAATTCACCTTCACTAAATTCACTTTACACACTTAAGTTTCACTGAAATATGCATTAACTTTCAAAACAAGCATATTAAATTTCATAAGAGCAGCACAACACGTAAATACGACCGACTCAATTCAATTTTATTCACCAACTGAAATAGACTGCGTGGAATTGATTAAAAAGTTGGAAGTGAACACAGAGTGGTCCAATTGTATAAAAGTGAGCATTGTGACATTCTATTAATGTTATTGAATAAAAAGTACAGTTTAATTAAGCTTAATTATTTCAGTTCATTAAAAATTTTATACATCATCAATGCCAATTTTGCAAAATATGAAGCAAGAACAACTATTACGCCATTTAACTGCTTATTATTGTCACCCTGTGCTTTGTTTTATTTCTGTTATTAGCGTTTGTATTTGTTTCCCATTATAATGAACATCTGTTCCGGTGGAAATAACCCAACAAACATAAAGGATTGCTTCCATATATATGTATTTACATAAGTGTATACATGCTAAAATGTTTATAAACATATATTGTATATACATATGTACTTGCAACTTCCGTTTTGAAAGTTATATCAATTTTTACATGCACCATTAAATATTTTAATATTATAAATTTCAAAATTAACCAGCTAAAACTCTATATTATATGTATAATTATAAAAAAATTTATATATGACATTTATATTCTTCTGATCTCCAGTATAAAAATTAAAATATTTTTTTTCAATTTAGTTTTTTAGCTTTAATTTTTATTTGCTTTTATTTTGTCATACATACATACATACATATGTACATACATACATATGTACACACATACATATACATGCATATGTACATATGATAATAATTAATAAATTTTTTTTTCATAAATATAACTTTTTGAAGAGCTATTTAAACATATCAAATTTAATTTATTACAACAACAATAAACACTACAATAAAAGAAAGTGCGAACAGTGATACTGATACCGAACTCTCTGTAACTTGGAATAATGTGGAGTAAAAGTTGTGACACAGCAACATAAACAATCATACACGTTTATTAAAAGCAATAATTATGAACAATAATTAAGTATACACTAACATATATGTATGTATGTATGTTTTAGATTCTATAAAAGTCTTCAGCAGCACTTTCGTTCTGATTATCCAAATACCCTTACCTTGATTACCCTTCTTGTACTTTTCTTCTGTCCTTGCAAATGGGAGGAGCCAATTTCACATTGGGACTTCACACATAAACGTACAAGTATGTGTGAGTGCGTAGTTGGCACACTACATACACAAAGGCGCACAAAAGAGTATTGAAATTTTGGTACACTGCAAATATTTGTACGACTTTTTTTCAATATCCGTTTCAAGCAATTGTTGATACTCCCAAAAAAATAGCACCCGGAAAGACTAAAGCTCAAAAGGAAGAAGGACTAAGTATCGTGAATACGTTTTCGGCATTGCACACATCTGTAGCAGTTTTAACGATACCTTCGTTCATGTTACCAATTTGTCTGGCCATTAAACCATTGCTCGCATCACTGGTGGTATGAAAGTAAAGGCTCATCGTGATGAAGCTTCACCCTACGCTGCTATGTTGTCTACTAAAGATTTCGCTGAAAAGTGCAAAGCTCTTGGCTTCACTTCTCTCCATCAAATTGCGTGCTACCGGTGGTAACAAGACCAAAACTCCTGGCCCCGGTATCCTGTAAGCGTTGCGCGTTTTGGCATGTTCTTCAATGAAAATTGGACGCATCGAAGATGTTACACCAATCCCATCAGATTAAACACGCAGAAAGGGTCGTAGTCGACGTCTTCAAAATTGGAAGATATTCTGTTCTTTGTGCGTATATTTTGTTGTTCGTACGCATTTGTGTACAGCAGAAAAGTGGAAAGTGGAAAAATTAGTAAATATGTACTGCTATCTTGAAATTTTTTAAGTTGATCCGACAAATAGTTACAGAGTTATGGCGTATTCTTAAGAATTTTTCAACTTACTGAAATCGTCTGCCAAAACTTTTTATCGAAACGCTGTTTTTAGAATCGGAAATGGCTGAATTGACCGATTAGTCAGCTCTATTTTAAGGTTATTTGTTGAAAAATTATTGAAGAAATAATAATTTTTGAGAAATATTTCGATTTTTTTTTTTCAAAATCAAAATTTTGACGAGTCTTCTTTCTGACTTACAAATGGATTAGCCCTTTTTAACCAGCCTTTTTATTCATATGCCCTCTTTATCGTATATTTATAATATTATTTTTAGACTAAGCACCGATCTCTCATATAATAGGTTGTCAAAAAAGTCTTGCGGTATTTTCGCTAGTTGGCGCTGAAAGCGCGTAGTTCTAGTTTTATTCGTCGCATCAGGTCATGCTATACCTTTTTTGGAAAGCTCATTTCACGCGCTAACACGTGTTTGATTGATTGTCGTTTCTTTTAAGTCGTTCGTGAGTTATAGTGTCGCAATCATGGAGCAAAATAAAGAGAAAATACGACATATTTTACAGTACTACTACGATGAAGGCAAAAATGCATCTCAAGCCGCCAATAAAATTTGTGCAGTTTATGGACCCGATAAAGTTTCCATTTCCACCGCACAACGATGGTTTCAACGTTTTCGTTCTGGTGTAGAGGTGGTCGAAGATGCGCCACGCTCCGGAAGGCCTGTCGTCGAAAATTGCGATAAAATCGCAGAATTGGTAGAAAGAGACCGGCATAGTAGCAGCCGTAGCATCGGTCAAGAGCTGGGCATGAGTCATCAAAAATTCATTTCAATTTCAATAAAAAAATTCAATAAAAATACCGCAAGACTTTTTTGACAAACCATTATTAATGTATTCTTCAAAATTTTCGTCATCAAACGATATACATATGTACTTATATACGTATAATATATAAAAAACCACCTACTGAATATTAAACCACTAAAAAACTTCTTGAATAAAATTAACACATAATTTTTCTCAGTGCTTAGCTTCATTTATCCCAGGGATGAAATTATTCTGCGCCAACCAATCACAACACGCCTCCTGCTAAACAATGCTGTTTTATGTAAGTACATACATATGTATGCATATAGATAGTTACATACACCTTTCTTTCCCTTCAGTTTGATATAAATTTTTAGCGTTTAATTTAATTTTTTACCTTTAAGCCAGTTTTAATTTACTATTTCGAGTACTACGAAACTTGTTCGTTGGCTGAATTCGGTGCAGTTCTTAAGCAGTGTAACCGAAAATCTACCGTTGCAAGGTGTATATGTGTGCGCTATGGTGACGGCGTTGAGAGGTGTAGGTGTTGAATGAAACCAATACCAAGGCGCTGCTGACCACTGCTGCTTAGCGCTGCCTGAATTCTTTTTTTGCCGTAGTTTCTCACAAGAACGGAAGTAAAAGTGCTGCTCGGTCATAATCGCAGGATACGGTAGGATATAGGTATAGTTTGCAGTTTTAAAACAGTAAAGCTAAACAGCTCTACGCCGTCAGTTCATTCAGTTGCATAAGCTCCAATAGCGCGGTTCATACGTCGTTCGTCCGATAAACGGCTCATGCATATGTAAACAATGCATCCGATAAATTCGAACCCCAGTGTAACCGTTGTTGATAAAACTACGCAAAATCGTCCATCATCTCCGCGACAATTTTTCGAACGTCTCTACGGTCATCTGGAAACTAATGAAACTGTGTCCAATATAAATCCAAGTGCCGCTGGTGATGATTCGTATAAATCAGCACAAATCACAGCAACTAATGATAGTGAAAAGACTTGTGTGACCAACTTGAGTGCAACAATATGTGATAGCACCTATCAGAGCGATGAGGGCAGTGTGTCTTCGCCAGAAATCTCCATAAACGACGATGAGAGGTGCGATTTTAAAAGTGAAATTTAAGTGCCTTAAAAAGTCTTATGTAGTTGTGTTTAAGCATATTTTTTTCATATTCGGATATTGATCACCTACAGAGCACTGAATTTTTCTCACTTTAGATTGCCAAATGGATGTACCATGTATGATCCGTACAGCGCGCATGATTATAATAAAGGTTGCTACAGTTCAGGGACAGCGTTGCCAAATATTCCATTTGGATTTCCGGGTGAACCCCACTTCACCGCCGGTTTTACGGCCTTTCGTAAGTAATATTTACCTATACCCCTGTCTAGTTATCGTATTTTTATTAAACATTTTAATATAACCAACTTTATGAGAAAAAGTAAGTAACTTTTTCATATTATGTGGAGATTCCAATGTGCATTAGAAACCTGCAGTTACGGATATACCTAAGTGTTGTTGTTGTTGTTTTTATTGTAGCGCCAGAAAACATCGATACAGTAATTTGTAGGAATGCTGCCGAGTTAACGGTCCTAAAGTAAGTTAAGTTAAAATATCGGGTGCGTTCCGGTTACATATACCCGAATGTCGTGGGAAAAATATGGGGAAATGTTTATAACTGGCGCTTATGCATCTGTAAAATTCTTCGATTCTTAATAATACATACAATCCCATTTGACTTAAAACTCTACCCATCGAGTGTCTTGTCAAGGTTGGAAACTTCACTGGCCAAACCTAAAGAAAGTGGTAATTGGGGCTGCAGTTTTTAGCCCATGTATAGTACCACTAATCAACTTATTCGGCCTTGATGACTACGGAAGTGTGAACCGTTACGAATTGAAAAGACCACAATTTTATTCGATGAATAAATCACTTCTTCGACGTCGAATCAGCCCAAAATTCGGCACAAGAGAGTTCTGTTACCGTTTTGCCCCTCTGCAGGTATCTCAGAAGACGGTGTTCGTTGCCTTTCTGGAGTATAGCACACTCGTCAACTTCTTTGGAAAAGATTTATCAGGAAAAGTTCACTCTTTCGACTGTTCTGCGACTTCTAATAAATACCTGAAGATCCATGTTTCGTCGACGGCCACGAAACGACTCAAAAAAAAGAGTTTGACAATCGCCAACGAAGGAGAAGAGTTAGTTAATACAAGATCAAAACCTTTTCCATTTTACTGCACTTCCAATTCGGTCGAAATTTTGATTGAAGCCATCTACGATGGTAAAGTTTTTCCGATAGTGGCGCCATCGCGGGTTACTTAATGGATCGCCCTCGCAAAGGACTCGAGGCTGTACCAAAAGTATTTATAACACATGTTTTCGGGATTAGAAGAGTATAAAACATCGGAGAAGAATCACTTTTAAGCAAAATTAAGGGGCTATACCAGTGTGACGCATGAAAAATTAGGCGAAATTCGTGAATTTTTATAAGAGAAAGTACGCGATTGAATATTTCGAACTTCTTTGAACGCAATAAGGTATATTTTCAACTATATTTTAAGATTTTTTTTACAAAAATGTTGAAAAATAACGGAGTTATGGGCTGTCTTCGGAGATGCAAAAAAAAAAGTGCCCTAACTGCTGGCATGATTCCGGCCGAATGAGTTGCTGAAACAAAAAAAATTTGAAAAGTTTATTAAACTTAAAGATATTTCCTATAGAATGACCTACGATCTTTGAAAAATATCAAAAATTAACAAAATGGCGTAATTTTGAAAAAAAAAAATCGTTTTTATAGGTAAAAAATGGTCGTTTTTTTAATGCCAAATTGACAATTTTCAACCAATCCAAAAGATCGTAGGTTATTGTATAGTAAATGTATTCAAAAACACTCGTTGAGCTATGACGCCAGCAATTTTGAAAAATGTCGTTTCGAGAAAAACGCGTTTAAAGTTTCACTTATATATATGTTTGCTCTTCCGAGCGGTCGCTCTTTAGAACGCTGCCATCCAAAAACTATTCAATATACGACCTTCCCGATTTCACAGGATATTTATGGAAATATTAGCTATCGAAAAAGTAAATAAATTTTTTTTTTGAAAGTGTCACAGTGGTATAGCCCCTTAAGTGATCTTAACTACGAGAAAAATCTCTCGACTAAAAATCAATTAAATTAAACTCCACAAAAATTTTGTTCATTTATTATATATGTATGTAAACTATTTTATTTTGCACTTAATTTGTATAGAATATAAATATATTTAGTTTATTGTTAAATAAGAGTGGGAGGCAATCATTTTATCCAATATGTTTCCATAGCGGCTATTAATCCTTTTTCGAAGTACTCGTACTGGTTTCAACGGCTTTGCTTTGTGCAATATTTTTCAACTCCATACTTAAAAACATTTTCAAATTTGGATCGGTTATTTTACTTAATATAATTTGTCTCGCCTTTTCGTCGTTACCTTCGAAAAGTTTTGACAAGGTCTCTGCATATTCGATCCAAACGCAATTCGCACAACCAGACATGCAGCATGTTGTGGGTTCGGGTGGAATCTATTCAAATAACTTTTATTATCAATGATGTTAAAAATATCAATGGTAGCGAAAAGTTACCTCAATTTTGTCTGATTTATCACCATATATACGCAAAAGATAATTAAGTACTGTTTTAGCGGGTTGTATTAAGAGGCCTCTAGTATAAGGTTGGCGACATATAGGTCGCATCTCTGTAGAAGAAACCAAACAAATGTACACATTTAATTGAATATAATTAAAGGATAGTTATTAAATAATTAAACAACAAAAAAAAACGTTAACTTCAACTGCACCGAAACAATAACACACAGTTGCATACCTAACCTAACTTGTATCGGTCAGCTTGTACGAAAGCTACATATTCACATATATGCTATAGTAGTAAGATGTAAATAATTTCTTCGGAGATTGTACCGTAGCCTCGGATAATAATCCATATCAAATTTCGTGAAAATATCTTGTCAAATATCTTGTTTTACATACAAGAACCGGATTTGGATCGGGCAATTTGTATGGCGGCTATACGTTATAGTAGTCCGATATTGGTGATTCCGACAAAGGAATAGCTTCTTAAGTAGAAAAGTACGTGTGTAAAATTTCAGAAGATTATCTCAAAAAGTCAGGGACTAGTTCGCATATATTCAAACGGACAGACGAATTTTAGTATATATCCAATATTCTACAAAATGACAGTTGTCTTCAAATTTTTCATCAGTGCGAATCAAAATCTTTTAAATTTTTTCGGGTGCGTACCGAAATGATTTGATAATGGGAAAAATTAAACTTTGGGGCTCTGTTCGACTAAGTGCCAATTCCGTTCTTACGATAGTGGGGCCTACGTAACTGAAATGGGCTCGGATTTATATTAAGTCAAATCTTAAATATTTTCTACGGCTACTACAACAACACACACACACAGACAGACAGCTCGCTGACAATGTGCTCAAAGCTAGTTAAGGAGTGCATGACCTCACTAGCAGTAGCTTCAAAGTACCTACATATTAAACTTGTCTGGGTGCCTGGCTACAGCAGAATCGTCGGAAATTGTTAAGCCGAGCTTGGAAGAAAAGACACCAATACACAAATTCCATCAGATGGAAATGAGCAGGGGTTCTTCTGTCTTCGGGCATTCGAGCGCTGGATCTACAGGCCTGGCGCGAGCTCAGCTAATGTTAGTCAGCAACCAGCACTTGTGGGTTTGCGAAAATCTTCGGCTCAGAGTGGAACACAAAAGTTTACTGAACAACTAGCTTTTAGCAAGGCTCATATCGCCGCTACGATAGACGTTTTCACTGGACTCTGTCCCATTGGGACCGATGCGTTGAAGCTAAAGATTTTTGAGGACACTACTTATCAAAGTTGCAATAAGAACGATGAGGTGAAACATCTAGACACTTTCTCTTAAACTGTCCAGCTTTCGCCAGACTATGGTTGAAACATATCGGTTGCCATACTTTTTACGAACCCGTCGAGTTCTAGGAGTTCTGGGCATCACAATGGATAACATTTCTAGCAGTCCAAATGGGATTATTTGTGGTCTCACGAGTAATCAGCCTTTTTATCTAACCTAACCTGTATGTATTAGGGTGGAACAGATTTTTTTCGAAAAATGTCAACTGTTCGCTCTCAAAGAGAAAAATAACTAAAAATGTAACAAGCACAAATTTTGCAGTAAATTGGCAACTTCATAAACAGCTGATTGTCTCGAATTATTATTATTTTTTCGCTTTGTACTTCATTAGCTGAGTATAACGCATAACTGAAAATAAATATTTATAGACTTTTAAACGAGAAAACTTTTCAAAACGTCCATAAAAAACGCATATAATTGTATTATCGCTCATCCTATATCATCATAAAAATATTTCAAATATTAAATTAGAAGCAACGAACTATTATAATAAGCCAAATGGGAAGCAACTATTACCTTATCAGTCGTCGAACTGTTCGCGTTCTCTTTGCTGTTGTATGCTTTTCAATTCTACTTTCAAGAAACTTCTCAACACCGGATCAGGCACTTTATTCAAAACAATTTCTTGCGCTTTCTCGTCACAACCATTCAATAAGTCAGCAATTTTATGCGCATATTCGACCCAAACGCAATTCGTGCAACCGGCCAAACAGCAGGGCTTCGGAGTGGGCGGTAACTGTAAGTAGCACAGCCGAATATTTTTTAAAGAACTACAAACGTAACTGCAATAGACCCACCTTAATGTGCTCTGGCTGCTGTGTCAGTATCCGCGTCTGTTGATTAACCAAAAATTTTGGCAACGGTTTCAGCCACACGGGTTTAGGCAAAATCTGACGAAATGCCGCATACATTGCTAGGCAGATAAGGAAAAAAATTAATAACATCGAAGCGATACAAAAAGGAAGCGACCATTTTAGAGGCAGGAAACGTGTATTTATGAGTAAAGTCAAAAATTTCTCACGCACAATTTGGCACAGGTGCGTCATAAAAGTGATGAAAAAAATGTGCCGCTATGAATATATCATAAATATATACAATATGTGATAATGATAGCGAAATGGATGTTATAAAATAAAAACTGCTAACAGATAGGAGCAATACCGCAAAAGGCAAAAAGTGTGACCATATCAGATTTCACAACAAACTTGTTACTGCTGACTGAATGTCCGTGGCAAAGCAAGGTATTGTCAAAGGATTACAAAAAATATACCGCTTAGCACTCGTATTTAAAATCATGCATGCGGTTTTTTCATTTACACTTTGCGGTAAAACCGGTTAGTGCCAAGGAGTTTCTCTCTCCTCTGACCTTACTTGAAAAAAACTCGGAAAAAACTAAGAACGGATTAAGAACTCATTACGCAAACCAAAAGTATTCAAACATGGTAACTGATATGAAAAGGAAACCTAAAAAACACAACCAGGATTTCCAGCAAACACGCTGAGAAGTGGAGAGTATCGTATTACTTGAAAAAACTTGCGCACCTGAAAAAAGCTAACCTAATGAAAATGAATAGTGTGATTGGAGGGTGCATAGTTTTTTTTTAGTTTAGTGTATTTAATTTAATAGTGGAAAAAGTATTGAAACTTTGTCAACTCAATGCTTTTGCGATTCCAGCAAAGCCGCTCTAAAAAGGATTATGAGCAAATTTGAAGTCCAGCTCATTTTATCCAAGCGTAACACTGCTTATTATCACAAAAACCAACTTTTATTTGTGTCCGTGCGTTTTTTTTCAACTACTGGAAAGGAGTGAGCAGAAATTGTAATAACGCAGAGGCAGCGGAAACAATGCGTCCGTTAGCGCAGCTGTTTGCTTTGTGTGAAATTTCCCGGATCAGAAGCGAGGACAAAGCGTGCGCGGGCAAACAAGTGGAATATACATATTTGGGAATGCCAGAGCGGTAACATTACAGCCACAGTTAGCTTCACACGCCTTGTGGGGGAGGCGCGATGGCGCGGCTGGTTGAGAGCTTAATTAGTTGTTTATCATTTACAATGGTCTGCACGCACAATTCAAAGCAATTATGGCTCTTTACCAATAGCACATTACGTGCATAAACACATAAATACTGTAAGCTAGGATGTTACTGCCGCAAAACATTAAATCATTTTTTAAATATGTTTTGATAGCATAAACGGCAGATTAATTTCCATTTAGTGGCTGCATTGTGTTCCATCTGCGGACGGTGCGTGTAGTTGCCCTAATAAATATTGCATAGAATAAAAAAAATAGATCGAGATCAGGGTGGTTAACATATGTAAGTAAAAATATATGTATATGTATATGTATGTATTGCCACTCGTTCTTAATATCAGTTACACATGTAATGGGAACATCAGCGTAAACAAGCAAGTGTTATAAGAGGAGCTTAACTTTTTTATACCAATTTGTATTGAATGATTAATGCGGTTTCGGCAACTGAAGTGCAAGCATTTGTTTGTTTGTTTCTCTTACAGTTGCTCGTCGCAGGCGGAAGGAGGGTCGTCAACGTCGACAACGCACCACATTTAGCACTGAGCAGACGTTGCGTCTGGAAGTCGAGTTTCATCGCAATGAGTATATTTCGAGAAATCGTCGCTTTGAATTGGCGGAGACGTTGCGTTTAACCGAGACACAAATCAAAATTTGGTTTCAAAATCGACGCGCGAAGGATAAACGCATTGAGAAGGCTCAAATCGATCAGCAATATAGGTAAATATAGAGTTATGATGCTAATTTTCGGAATTAGTATAATATATATTATAAGAAATGATAAATTACATTTTAACAAAACTGCAATTGTTCTAAGCAGACAAGAACTACTAAGTTCAGTAGTTAGATGCTCTAGCATTTTGTAGAATGGAAAAGTATATGAAGTACAGAGTTTGCTGGAAAGTAATAGGACTGAGTCAATTTAAAAAAGTTGATTGAATCAATCATTACAACTCTTTAAAAACTTTGAAAATAGGCTTCTTCTGCGTCAATGCAGCGCTGCCAGCGCGATTTCCAAGCACTGAAGGCGTCACAGAAGGCATTCTCCGGAATAGCCTTGAAAGTCGAGGTGCATGCTGCTTGGATTCCCTCTGTCGTCTCAAAGAAAGAAAAGAAAGATTGCTTCTTTGTCTCGGGATCATACGCAAAGATCCATGACTCGTCACCTGTGATTACGTTATTCGAAATTTGGGGGTCACTGTCACACATGTTCAAATTTTCTTGACACAAAATATTTATTTTCTTTATTTCCATAGTCTATCTACATTACCTATGGTCAATGTCAACATAAGCTTTCTTTAAAGTAGGGTAAAACATCAAAAACCGGAGTGCGGAACTTCAACGTAACGTTCTACCAACTCCAGACCCTCCACCTCCACACCACATAAGCATATGATTAAGTATAACTTCGTTGGAGTGGTAAAACATTTAAGTCTCCTCTATGGCTCGGGCTGACGGATCAAGTATTGTCACAATTGAGGCTGCCGCTTTGTTGTTGCCGCTAGTTCTCAGTGGACTGATGAGTGTCATCAAATTTTCCACCGACGTTTCACTTTCACAGTTACCCTATGCTTTGAATGTAACAAATACTTTTATTTCTCCAAGTTTTCAAAAATGGTATTTAAAAACTCCAATTCGGGCAAAAATTCCTGCAAATTGTGTCAAAAGTGTTCAAGATATAGGGCGAAAACGGATTTTTCATGGCTTTTAATAATATGTCTTGTAAATTTACTATCAATTTCCTTAAAAACCGTATTGTGAGAATTTTGGAACTTCAGAATTTGCGTGGCCTCCAGTTCCTAAATTTTATATACTTAATATCGAAGATATTTTGTAAAAATTCACTTTTGTTCGAACCACCTCATGAAACTTGTAGGTAGGTAGATAAAGGGGGGCGGCAAAACATCCTTGGCCCCGGGCGCCCGAAGTTGTAGCTAAGCCACTGTCTCTTCTCTTTCAGCTTCTACACACGGCTCTGATAACTTGTATATCCGCTCGTATTCGATGTCAGTGGCCATCATACTGGCTATTACTTTAGCAGCGTCACTTGATATTGTACGGAAAGCACTGATAACTCTTTGTGCTTATTTGTCGGGCATATGCTTTAATGCCTAGCGTCTGGATCCATATTGGAGGCTCATATAACATAACCGG
Source organism: Bactrocera neohumeralis (assembly GCF_024586455.1). Classification (NCBI taxonomy): domain Eukaryota; kingdom Metazoa; phylum Arthropoda; class Insecta; order Diptera; family Tephritidae; genus Bactrocera; species Bactrocera neohumeralis. The sequence goes on along the minus strand of NC_065919.1, from coordinate 83,442,033 downwards.
TCTCACTACTTTTGTGAGTAAAAAATGACGGCTGTATTTACCATCATTCTTGATAACGCGTTTAGGATTTTAATCGCTTTACCTTCAATGTATTCTTAGTGATTCTAAAATTTTAGCCTTGAGTCTTTTATTACTCCCAAATACATTAGGTATACTTTCCTCCACTTTTCTAGTATTTATGAATAAGACCCGATTGACCCTTCGTTTGAGTCTCTTAACTTTGTTTGTCCAGGAGGAACAAATTCATAGTGGACGATGCCTTTGATGTCAAAAAAGACAATGAGCATCATCATTTTCAGTTTGGTTTTTCTCATTCTTCCCGTCTTCATCAGCGACCTCTTTGTCCTGACTCTCCAGGTGCTCGGAGACAACTGACCAGCCGCTCGTTCGTTAGCTAGGAACGCCCTCTATCGAATCCAGTCGGTACGCGCAAGATCCGAAGTACAGTCGCGGCGGAAGAAAATCAGTCCTATTACTTTCCGGACAAATCCTGTAGCTTCTATATCTGTGGAACTGATCTCAAAAGCTGTTCTATGTTTTCGTAGCTAAGAAAGTTGAAAGATCACTGTAATAGGTATATCAACCTCGATGACAGAATTATGAATTATATATTAAAATTTTCCAAAAAAATGCTGCCTCTAAGCCGATTTGATCTTTTCACCCTATCTGTTCCGTTCGTTAAACGAACTCTCTCATTCTCTCTTTGACTCAGAGTCACTGATTTTGAATTCTTAATTAATTAGAACACTTCAAAAAATATTTTTTTTTTGGATATTTGGAATTATATTATTTATTTTCAAAAAATACGCAATATATCCTAAATATCGGAAATCCTTCAACAGTACACACAATAAACTCCCCTCTCAGTTTGAATCGCTGAAGCATAAAATAAACGGAAGTAAAAACTGTCATCTTTAAAAATTATTGTTAACAATAAAATTAACACGAAATTAATTTTACGACATTTACGCGCACAATTACGACTAATTAGCCCTAGGCAGACAATTCAGCCGTCACACGCACACAAATCTGCATACACACAGTACACCTGAACTCAAAGATATACATACATATGTATATGCGCATACAAACTTACAAATGAACTTCTCTTTATTGCTACTTTCCATTTCAGAAATTTTGTCGTGGCCAATGGTTTTATGACCACAATCATGGGACACACGGCGAGCTATCCACCGCCCATGCGAATGATAACGAATCTTCATCAGGGTTTTTACCAACAACATGCGCCCAATAACAATGGCATTTTACAACCAACACCAACAACACTAACTGGTCCAACACCACCAGCACCTTCCGCGCTGCCACCGCCACCAACGGCGTCGCAGCAACAAACACGCAATTCGATCGTGCAGCATACGCGTACACTGGATGGCATAAACAACAACAACAATGTCGCCACAAACACACCATCGCTTGATGCTAATTTCTACACACAAACAACGGCACATTCGGGACTAGATCCACAGACGCGCACACCACAGCTAGCCGCTAATCAGCTTGAACGCCTTGGTGGCCATTATGGCGATTTGAGTGAACGCGCATTTTACAAGGGCATAAGCGGAAGCAGTGCCTCTAGTGGCTTAAGTTCGCTCATAAATACGTGTTAGCCAATTGCAATGGTAGTCAGTCAGCGCTGATTTTGATTTTTGGTTGCATTTTATTTGAATGTTTTTATCGTTGAAGTAGAATTTCACGATTTTTGTATATATTCTAGCATACTAGAAGCTTTGAATTAAATGCATTAATTATAATAATAAAGATTATAAAAATTTTATTAAAAAAATAAAGATTATAAAAAAAAGATTATAAAAAATAAAAAAAAACATTACTTTAATTAATTCTCAATTAACGGGAGGCTAGCACCTCGAACGGATCTCATGAAATACCTTTAGTTAACCGAAAGCTATTTTCGAATGCAAGTCTTCCTAGATGTCAATAAAGCCAGCAGCCGAAATATAGAGAGAAGATAGAGATGGAACGATAAATGAATTTGAGTTTTTTACGTCTGACTCAAGTTGCCATTCAAGCTAATTGTATGTTTTGAATATGGTCAAAATGACAGAGTCAAAAATACCAAGGCAAACTTACATAGGTTTACGGGTTTCAAAAAAATCGACTTTCTATTGTCTTATTAAATTCTACAACACCTCTAGGATATTATTCCAAATATTTTTCAGTTGATCCCAGTAATAATTTCGGAAATACAGCCTTGAGAACTTGTCTGTTCGAGCTAGCTAAGCTAAGAGCGCCGACTTTAAACGCGTTTTTCTCGAAACTGCGTTTTTGAAGTCGGTTGGCAAGATTTCTATGAGAACTACTCAACCGATCTTCATGACATTTCACACAGGTCTTTGAGATACAATTTTTAAAGACTTGCATGAAGGATTTTTTTTTCGATTACAACAATTTCAAAAAAGTTCGGAAAATTTTCACTGATTTTTTTTTTTTTTTTGTAGAAATGTTTGCCTGAAATCAGATTATCAATTTTTTCCCTCGTCCAAGTTCTAAGTTAAGGTTTTAACTAAAACACGTATTTTTATAACTTTAGATAATCCTGTAAGGAGTTATCCTGCCAACGAGGGCGTTCCAATGGCCGAGCATAAAATATTTTTTCCAAAAATTTCAGAACTTCTTTGAAAAAAGGCTGCTTTTTACCCGAGGAAACCCATATATTGGTTGGAGATCATGCAGAATAAATTTCATAGTGATCTGAACATTTGTCTTCGAGTATTCACTCAACCAAATTCAAAAAATGTTGTTTCGGTAAAGAAAGCGTTTAAAAATAATCTGATGGAGTTCATAATATCTCAGCACAAGAATAACTAAAGAAAATTGACCGAGTGATTAACTGTAAAAAAGTTAGGTAGTTTCTGCTATCACTGCCGTAAGAAGTAAGACTTACGTACAAATGTACGTAGATATGTATGTAACAAATATGGTAGATATGTAACCAAAAGCAGCTTTCAGAATAGGAAAATCTAAATTTAAAAGCATACATACATACATACATATGTACGCATGCAGACGGAGTACTTGAAAACACAAAGAAATCTTTTCTTCAGCTAAATTACAACAACAATATTTCTAAATACATAAGTTCGTAGGTATGTATAGATTTAAGTGTAAAAAATCATTCAAGGAGAATGCAGCAAAGATTAAGTTCCGCACTATGCATTCAACCGTGGTTTGTTCTTGGGTGAGTGTTTTGTACAAGTAATTAGAGTAGATATGGCAATATTTTCGCAACGAATACAATAGGTCATTTTTGACGCCGGCAAAAAATATTTAATTGGAAAAAATAATAATTAAAGATTTTAATAAAAGGCATAGCGAGGAAAGTGTGCGGTTATCTTGAATGTATGGTATTATAATTAACCCTGACAGGAGTTATGAAGTTTGCCACGAGGTTTGTAACACCAAAAAGGAAACGTCGCAGAGCCTATAAAATAACACATATACAGTTGAACTTCCCTAACTCAAATCACCATAATCCAAAAAGAAGTTTCGAGTTATAGAAATTGTCATTAAAACATAAAATTTGTCAAAAAACTGTCTAATGGCAACTGTTATAAATCCGGCTAAGCGAATTTCATTGTCCATCTCAATATAATCTGTAATAGTAACATTTGAAGGGACAAATACGTGCGACTTCTACGTGAGCACCTGTTTACAAAATGGGATTTGTCCGAAACCGCGACCAAATGAATTCAAGAGTTCGTGTTATGGAAGAAGGAACTATATAAATGATGAGTGACATTGACATATTAATATTTTGCACACATCTTTTTCATCTGCAGATATCGGACAAATATAGGATATAGCTCATAATCAAATCCATGTATTTAAAATTTTTTCGTTTGACAGGATATTTTCACGAAATTTGGCATACAAAATCTTCGAAGACAACACTACAATCTTCGAGCAAATTGTTCAATTCATGAAGTTTTTGAATAATTATAGTGCAAGGAGCTCTGCACAAATTTTTTCGGGTGTTCCTCTTCCGATTGGAACAGTATATAAACTTATTATTGTTGCAAATGTTGCCCCCATTGGATAAAACTTTTTTTCCTTTGAAGCAACTAAATTCCGACGGAACTACTGTAGTATTCATAAACCTTCGTTTGCCATTACTTCGCCTTATTTGTTGCATACAAAATATATTTAAAGCACAAATCTAGAAACTACTCGTATTTTAGAAAAAGTTTTCTTTAATATAAAAACACATGTTCCAACGCCTGAAACTATGCAACAGCAGCTTTAAGTAAATGTTTACTTTTGCAATACACCATCTTTAGCATCATTACACAATCAACTTGCGAATTCAGAGCAGTAAAAAACTTGTTTCAGAAGTGTCAATCACTTTTAATATGCAGCTGCATAATATTTGCAATTTCTTGCGATTCTGGCACTAAGCTTACCTTAACTTTTTCTGCCAGAGAAGTAAATTCGCCGCTCCACTAATTTTTCTTGCACCAACCAAATTGGTCTTATCAGCGTAAACAGCGCTAACAGCTGATGCTAATGTTGGAATGCGGCGTGGTGAGTTTAGTACAGTAACTTCTAAAAGGTTCAATCAACCGCTAGTTTAAAGATTTTCGAATTTTATTTACATTTTATAGACAAAATTCCATTTTTTGTCACAGAAAATTTTGAGAAAGTAAATAAATATTTTTCTGTTAGAGATGTAACAAAAATATATCGAAAATACATAAGAATTCGAGGTTGCCATTCCTTCATGTGTTCACTTTTTAAATTCATCCGTAATCTTTTTCTCTTTATTTTAATGTTATTAAAATACATACCATTAAATTGAAATAATTGAAATTTTTATTATAAGTGCAAAACCGTATTTAGATAATAAAATCTAACTGCAATATTTGTTTAATCATAATTATCTAATGATGTGGCAGTCAACTCATATTATTGCATTCTTCTGGCAACTTGTTCGCCATTTTATTTCTTCCTGTATAGATAACTAAAGATTTTCTGACTTCAGTCAAAGCGATTTAAGATTTTATTTCATTTTTAAATAAATTGCGCAAAGCGAAGGAATTTTGTAAAAATGTCGGTAAAAGTTGAGACGCCCGAAGTTGAAACTGTAAGTTTAGTGGAGTCGCCAAAGAATACTAAAGCTCATGACGAAGTAAGTTTCACTTTTCAAATATGTATGCAGGTATTGATATTGTTTTAATGGAAAACTATTTTCAACTTTTCAGGAAGATATTTGTGAACTGGAACACCTGCGAAAACTATTTATAGGTGGTTTGGCGTCGCACACTACGGAAGAAAACTTAAAACAGTTTTATGGAAAATGGGGTACGGTAGTGGATGCTGTTGTTATGCGCGATCCAACAACAAAGCGTTCACGAGGTTTTGGATTTATTACTTATACTAAAGCATCTAGTGTAGATGAGGCGCAGAAAAATAGACCACACATAATTGATAGCAAGTAAGTACTCGCGTAACTAAACCAACTTAATAATTTTTATGACATTGTATGGCACTAAATAAGTATTATGTAAATTTTACGTTAATCATTTTTTTGTCACCCTTAGAACAGTAGATCCAAAACGAGCGCTCCCTCGCCCAGAACGTGAGACACGAGAAACAAACATTTCGGTTAAAAAACTTTTTGTTGGCGGACTTAAGGATAATCATGATGAAAAATGCCTGGAAGAATATTTCTCCAAGTTTGGAAATGTTATATCTGTAAAAATCCTTACAGATCGAACAACTGGAAAACGGCGCGGATTTGCTTTTATAGAATACGATGACTATGATTCTGTTGATAAGGCTATACGTAAGTTTTCGTTCTTAAAAACAATGAATAATAACTGAAAATTGATTTTTATAGTACAAAAGGCACATACCATTAAATATGTTGTTGTTGATGTTAAGAAATCTGTATATAAGCAAGAAAAGCAACAGGGAAACGAGGCTGGAACGGATGATGCAAGTGCCAATAATGGACAAAAATTAATACCAGGTGGGCAAAAACCTGCAAATTTCCGTCCTCCAGTGCCACAACAGCCAATGCCACCATACCAACAGGGACCACCTGCACCATACCCTCAAGGAGCACCATACAATTATTGGGGACCACCGCAACATCCGCCACCACCGCAATATGGTCCATATCCGCAACCGCCAGCTCCGGCTAATGGCTGGAATGCACCATACGCCTGGAATAGTTGGAATGCCGGACCACCACCACCGCAAGTTGGTGCACCGCCGGCCAATTGGTATCCCAATCAATGGCAATCGAATAATGCGGCACCAGGTCCACAGCCGCCAAATGGACCTGCACCAGTTGGCGGTTGGAATGCTCCACCAGTAGGTGGACCTCCACCACCACAATGTCCACCAGCAAACTTTGGTAATGGTTATCAGCAAAACTATGCTGCTGGTCCTACCAAGCATAACCAACCCAACACAAATCGTATGCATCCTTACGGCCCACCACAAAATTCCAATTACGGTAATAATTTTACATTTTCCTTACACCATATATAGTTATAAATAAATTTGGTAATTTTTAGCCAATGGAAACCAACAACCACCACCCCAAGGCTATAATGGTTATGGCGCAGTTAAGCCACCTGCTGCATCAGCACCGCCAAAAAATGGCCCACCTGCAGGGCCGCCAGTCAACACGGCAGCCCAAATGGCCAATAAGTTCAGACGTTGAAGATCTTCGTATCACTACGCTGATGCAATATAAGGTAATTGTGTGGTGGGAAATTGCACTTATTCATATTTATTTAATAAATCGCTACCTAAACTTGATACTACTAAGCCTTCTTAGATGTAGTTTTAAGATATTTTTTGGAGTGTTGCTAATATTAACGCTTTTATTTATAATTGGAACTGAGATATGGCCAAATATTTATTTATACTCTTAAATATTTTAAATATCAGATCCCTACATAAAAACACCCCATTTTTGATTTCATAGACTATATATGTATTTGCGCCTAATGCTTTTGGCTTCTACAAAGGCTAAATGAAAATTATAATATTTACTTACATTATTTTTGTGTACAAATTTAATATGTAAAATATTTAACTTCTGATTTAATTCTCTTTAATTTAGGTATAATACAACAAGCTCAATATAGAAGAAATGCTTAATTATAAATCACAGAAGGGCTTACCTGTTTTGTCTATCACACTAAATAGGTCATTGCATTAAAAGGACAATTATTTTACGTTTAAGTAATATATGTGTACTTTAGAAATATACATATCCTTATGCATATAGGCAATATGTTGAAATAATTCTCTAAGTAGTGTTACTTATATTGTTAGAGCTCTTAATTAATTGCCTTAATATATACATAGATGTTTTGAAAATCTTGTAATTATATGCCAACAATTTACCCTTTCGAAAGACATATGTATATATATATATGTAAAATTTATAAGTTCAGAAGTTTACGTTGTACTATTTATAATCAAAATATACACATTCATTAAGTCTCGTAATATATATATGCAATTGTTTGGCAAAGTCAATAGATATACATATGCTAAATATCAATATTTATATATATTAAGACATTAATAATTTCACAAAGTAGTAAGTTTAGTCTAACGAATGGGATTATCAACTTGGGTATATTTATGCGAGAATTGAAATAATACTATTGTACTGACTTATATATATCTATGTATATTAACGAGGATCAAAAATGACTTAGTGGCTAATGTACAAATGTACCGCTGATAAATTTTTTATGGAAAACGTTGTATGTCATATACATATACTATGTATGTATTTTAAAGATGGAATACGTTTATATTCATAGTTATTAATTGGATTACAAATAGCAAAACAATTTTACAAAACACACATTGATTTTGGTGTGTCCTACCAAAAAGTACACATAATTTTATAATAGTTTATACAATTAGCGTATCACAACAATATAGTTAAAACAAGCACGAAGCTAATTTCTCTATGTATTTGCAACAAACAACAAACATAGCATATGTATGTTATTAGTTATGTATAACAAATAAAGTAAATTTAATTTAATATAACGCAATTCTCATACAATTATTTTATTATATGTATAATTCGTAAATATTTACTGCGTGCAGGTAAAGACAACTAAGTACACCGATATCGAGAATAAGTCATAAATAACTATTTGCTAAACACTAAGCCACCTATTTTATGTTTAATAATTCTTGTCTTCTGCATGCTATATACTATTTTATCTCATTTTATGGATCGAGAGGCGACTGCATAAGTTTCAGCAACACCAAAGTCAAGAAGTCGACGATGTGCTGAATAACACGCTAGAAATGGAATTTACACTTTATTAGGTTAGCTTCTGTATATCCGAAAGCTACTGCGCGTATACTGGGGTAAGTTTTGTCCAGCATTTCAACAATTCATGATATGAAAATGTACACATGTACGAAATAATGAAATAAAAGTACTCCAAAAAAATCTAATACGAGTAGTTTTTAAATTTTAAAAGCGTGGAGGGTTGTGCTAAAAAAACAGAAAGAAGTTTACTTTGTTAACGCCAAATCTATAATAACCTCAACAATTACAAAATATTTCATACAAGAACTTTATTCTAATCGGTCAGTTTGTGTGACAGCTATATGCTATAGTAGTCCGATCTCAACAATTTGGTTTGAGATAGTAGCCTTACCTTGGCCAATAATCTATGGCAATTTTTGTTTAAATATATCTTATTAAATGAAAAAGTTTTTCATACAAGACTAAATTTTTATCGTTGAGTTTGTGTGGCAGCTATAAGCTATAGTGATCCGATATCGACGGTTCCGACAAATAAACAGCTTCTTAGGAAGAAAAGAAGGTATGCGCAATTTCAGATGAATATCTCACAAATTCTGGGGCTATTTTGCGTATATATAGGCGGACATGGCTAAGTCATGGCTCAACCCGTCATGCTGATCATTCCTATGCAATTTATAAGGGATCTCCGACATTTCCAATCCTTTAGCAAACCTATTATACTCTGTTCAGGGCATAAAAATAATGGCCAAACGTAGTTCCATCGTCTCTCATCAGTAATGAGTTAAAAACCATTCAGCACTTTATGCTTTGCTGGCATTTTTAGTTTTGTAGAACATTTGCGGTGCCGCATACATACACTGCGGAGAGTAGATGCTTGTAGCTCATGACAAGTGCAATCTGCGCCAGCATCTCCGTATATAACGGTTGTATACACTCACACTTTAAAGCGCTAAACGTTTGCAGTGAGGAAAATTCTGTTTATTTCCTATAATTCCACAACTGTGCCTGGAATTTGTGTATACGAACAGTCGGAGGCACTTTCGGCTTGGTGGCACACATATACATATATGTGGCACAGATTATTTTCATTGTCCGATCAGTAAGTCAGTTGTTTGGTGGTGCTCGAGGCGTTTAGATCGTTTTGTTGAAAGAAACTAACTATTAGAAATCTTAAAAAAAGGCAGCGCTATATTCCATTGCACTTTTATTGCGTTTCTTCTCGACAATTTATTTTTAGCAGTCATGTAAGTAAATGAAATAGTTACTTGTGGATGTATGTATGTATGTGCATAAATAAAACATGGAGAACTTGCAATTGTTTTAACTAGAACATCCTTTTTGATTATTAGCGCTTTAATTTTTATTTTTGTGTGTGTGCGTTTGTGTGAAATGAGATTAAACAGCGTCGTGCAATTTGCTGCGTTTCGGTGTGATGCAGATTCTGCATTCGCGCGCTTTATGTATTTTGAATCTGCAGATCTACTTCAAGTGCAGTGGAATATCGTTATAAAAAAAATGAAAACAATGTTCTTGAAAAAGTAGCTTAAAAAAAAAAAAATTAACCGAAGGAAATGTAAAACAAAACAAACCTTCATACATATGTATAAGTACATACATATGTAACTCTGCCAAAATTTTTTAATTCTATATAATTCATATAGCGGGGTTTCACTGTATGTGCATGCATGTATTTGCATATGCATAATTTTCTGTATGTAGGCATCAGTTACTTATGTGGTCATCGGTGCATAAATTCTTTTATATGCAAGCCTACACCGACAATGCATTGCATTGTAGTGAAATCATCGTTCAAAAAGGATTGAATTTCACTACCAAGAAGACATGTCATTGCGTATTTCAACAATGTGGACAAATTAACCGTAAAAAAACAAATAGAAAAGTAATTAAAAAAATCAAAAATGCACTCCAAAAACTAACCGTTTCAAAAACTGTTAGATCGCTAGGTTTCCTCGGACAAAAAAAGTAGTTTTTCAACAATTTTTTGTTCACATAAAAATTTAAATATTTTATTAGCATTTTTTATTGTTACAAACATACACTATTAATACAAAAATTCTGAAATTTTTGAAAAAAAAATATGTATACATATATTATCACCCCATTTCCGGTAATCATAAGATGCGTCTGCGTTGGCAGGTTAACTCCTTACGGAATCATTTAAATTGTGAAAATGCGTGTTTTAGATAAAACTTTAACTTAGATCTTTGACGAAGGAAAAAAAAACTGAAAATTGTATTTTTGTCAGACATTTCGCGACATTTTTTTTTTGCAAAGAGTTATAATCGAAAAAAAAAATTCTTCGACTAAGTTTTTAAGAACTGTAACTCAAAGAACTGTGTAAAATTTCATTAATATTGAGTAGTTCTCGACTATCACAGTTTCGAGAAAAACGCGTTTAAAGATTTGAGTGACTAAAAAAGTGGGACAACGGTCTTTAAAGTACAGTGTGTCTAAATAATCAATAGATCCATATTTTGAATATGGCTCAAGTCGTATAGACAGCGAAGGAAAGAGCGAGGAAATCGGGGACAATTACTGTCGGGCCCGAAGTACTGTTGTTGTTGTTATAACGATTTCTCAATCCCCGTTAGGATGGTAAAGGTTATCTGTGTTGTCGTCGACGTCATCTAACGAGAGGCCCATGAAACGTGCTGTTTCAACGGGGTCGGACCAAAGGGAAAAGGGTGTTAGATGAATAGGGTTGGTCTGGGTTGGTTGAGCCAAATTCCCAATTCCAATTCCCACGACAGCCGGTTCTACGCATCGGAATTGACTCGGATTTCATCCGACCAAGGGCTGTCATTTCGGCGATCTAACCCTGTTTGGATCGACCCAAAGTACTCACAGAGCTCGGTGCTTCGCAGCAATGTTTTGCAGATTTTTTCTCCAACAATTTACTACAATTATCACTGGTAGCCGGTTTTCTTCGTGAAATCTCCGATTTTTTGAATTTTTTAGAAGACATTTTATTTAATGGATAACTCAAAATAATGAACATTTACTTAAATAATCACCAAAAACTATTAAATTATCTTTATCCCAAAGCCGATATCCAGAAGGACTTGCGAAAATAAATGTCTGACTGAGAGGAAGATTTTAACACTTATCCAAAACAAAAATATTGTAACTAGAAATGTATGTATAATAGTAATGATACATATGATAATCATTGAAGAATTAGTCAAAATTTTGATGTTTGTCAAAAAGACTTTTTTTGTGAAAAATTTTAAGAATTAGAGTCGCGCAAGAATATTAATTATTGTCAAAAATCTTATTCCTTTAGAAGGATTAGATAATTTGTCATCGAGGTCATCCAATGGCAGGCCCGTGGTTACCAGGGCATATATTAGATATGTCAGGGTCGAATCTGGATAAGTAGGACCTGCTACAGTATCCAGAACGAAGCTGCGCAATAGTAACTCTCGATTTTCGCGGCAACAGAGTCGGATCAGCTTATAATTTTCGAGGAATATTCTAAAATAAATATATGTATTTACATTCAATATAACAAAAAAATAGACTTTTTGAAATTTACAAGCGAATATAACTCCTTAAGTTAAGGCCTGTTCAAACACAATTTTTTTTCTAAAATATTCAAACAAACTAATGCTTGTCTTAAGTAATTACCGATCAAAAGTAGCTGGATCATCAAAATAACAGGCATTGGTCGAATAATACCGCCAATTCTGGTAGCATAGAATAGCTGCTGTAAAGAGAGTCTAAAAAGTAAACATCAAAACAGTCGAATATTTTAGTTCCTGCTTTCTCAAAAGCTTTAAATATACCGTTTTTGATTGATAAATATTTTCGACACGTAATTTAATTTTTTGTTTAGTTAATCCAATGCTTAAAATGTTCTGATGCCTGAGTGTTAATGGCTATAGATCTTATTATATTTGAGATGGTTCCTGCCACCTAAAATAGAGTTAAAGACGTTGCTTTTGACTTTCCTAAAGCTCTTTAATAGCAGTAAAGGGTATATACTTATGTATAAATTTGATTTAATAAATTGATGGCAAATTCATTAATATTTTTTGTGTGCTTACACATACATACTATTTATGTATTTATGTATGTACGTATATAGGCGCAGTTGTATGTATATATAAATTTAAAACTACAAAGTGTTTTCATTACTTTGACATTTATTTATTCTGGAGAGCTCGGCTGTTATTGTATGGTCCATAAACCTAAATATGCATCCGTATAAAATCGAAAGAAATTGGCACGTTCGCACATACACACACTTACCAAGGCCAATAATTCAATATGTGAGCGATTTGTTGTTATAATATTAATATTTTTGCATGCATAGTATATATGGCAGTGTATATAAAATATCTGATGTACATATGTAGTTATATTCCATAAGTGCTAGCATATGTTGTCCATGTGAGCGTCGTAGGCGAATTATATCAATTAAAGCTGCATGAAAACAGAGAAACTGTAGAAAACCGCACATGGACAAATCAAAAATCATGAAAAGAGCGCCAACCAACGTTGTTTCTATGAACTTATACATATGTATACATATATCACTGGAACATATACATATATGTTCTTATATGCTTGTGAGCTCATATATGTATGTGTATGTGTATGAAATATAAACACATAAAATGGACCGTCTGCAGTATCGATCGCTTTCAATTAATTCAGCAAGCAAATGTAATAATTTCGACTGCAAAGAGAAAAAGTAAAGGATGAAGCAGTTTCAGTGTATAATTATACATACATACATACATACATATGTATATGTGATATATTGTATTTTGCAAGATTTCATATTCAACGCTGAAGTCAGTTGGTAAACCGGAAACACCATTAGGCTATATTGTATGTTCAGAGCTACATACATACTCCTATGTGTGTGTATGTGTGTAGGTACATGTAACTAGTTACCAGATGCAGTTCGGGGCCACGTGGTAGATTTCAAATTTCCTGCTGAAAAAGCTGAAGTAATTACAGATGAAATTCCCTTTTTAGCATTATGGTCTATGAAATCAATCTAAGAATTTCATTTAAATTCCAATATTCATAGAAATAACTGAAATATATGTATGTAGTACAACACTCTTATATTCAATTCAAACCGCTTTCGGCCGCATTTCTACATGCGAGAGTTTGAATAAAGGTTATGTTAGGTTAGGTTAGGTTAGTCTGGTAGGCCAATGAGCCACGCATAGACCAGTTTTGGGCCTTTGCGATAACAGAGGAGTTTAGTTACTACATCCATGAGGAGTAGTCATTTTATAGAATGCCTGCGCTTGACGCGAATTTTAGCAGACTTTATGACCTTGCTATCGATACCTCTTCCAGTGTATCATACCGTGACCGCGGATATTTACAGCGTAGTCTTGCCAATGCGGGACAAGCGCACAAGAGCTGCTCCACTGTTTCCCTGGTGCGTTGCTCTAGAAATTTTTTGCAGACTTCTCGATCTGTCAGCCTCAGTCATTATACCGATCATGCTCTTACAGTCTCTTCTATCTACTGCCAATAGGAATTTTGTGAACTTCCGATCTACCGTTTTGCACATGACCTTTGCCGTACACCGTTCTTGGCAATCTCGTTAACTATTTCATTGCCCTCGATGCCTTTGTGACCTGGTACACAGTAGAAGAGAAGTTGCTTGCTTCTGACAACACTTTCTACTGCTGCCCTTTATGGCTCTTATGCCTAACTTTTGACAGTATACTCCATCCTCCATTTTAGAGCCATCCGTATAAAAGTTTAGAGTGGAGCGCGCAGCTAAAATATCTTTACGCCAACCATATTATTATATGTTCATTTTGAACCTTCTTTCGAGTTTAAAAGCAGAATCATATTAATCGTTGTTTGCCAAACCGCCATTACCCACCGAACTATGCCCGAAGGTTCTATATGTAAATTCCCCTGCAGCCAGTATTTGTCCCGCCAATTTTGCTGCGATTTTCAGCGAAAAGGTCTATAGGTCGCAGGCTTGGTACTAGTAGAGCCGCCGTTGAAGTTGTTCTTAAAGCTACCGTTATGCACAGCTCAGCGAGCCTCTGACCTCTTTCCATTAGCTTCCGGTAGGAGGATTTCCGTATGCCTGTCTACCATACTGCTGCACCGTGCAGAATTGGTCTTATAATAACTATGTAGCTCCAGTTTGGGTAAAGAGAAAGAGATTCATTGAATTTAGCACCTATTGATAGCATGTCTCGAAAAAAATAAATTGTTTCGAATCGACGACACAAGTGTTTAGAGCGTAATTGAAATTTTTTAAAAATAAAAGAAATGAGATGGTTTTAAATGATCAATAGTACAGTGTTATTCTTTGTATATAAACTTTATACGTTCGTTTATTTATTTACACTCATGCGCCTGCTTGCTTGTCTTGGCATAATTACGAATATGCGGCGCTTTGAAACACAAACGGAAGTTGGTGATAAGTCGAGGCGATAAGTCAGCACTCGCTGATTGAAGAAGAAGAGGTTGGTGTGTTTTCACACCAGCAATATTTTAATTAAATGTCTGTGTAAATTTATTAACATTGCAAAATGGAATCACTATACATACATACAATTACTCAAAGCTGATATTGCTAAGTTGGTCACACCTGAAAGAACTTTACATTGTTTTCAAACCGTCCTCACATAGAATTTGGTAGCATCCTAACTAGTTTCAAGCACTATACTATTCCTTAATTACGCAGTCACCATATTCCTAAGAGTAAAGCTTTGGTTATACATATCTTAAACTCTTTTAACTTCAGTTTTCCAGTCTGTTTTCAGCCAAACCAGCTTAAAACAAGAAAAAACGTTCGGTTGCATCGAAGCTTTAATAACCTTCACAGGTACATACATATTTTATTACAAAACTCTGATTCGTCAAGTTAAAAAGCTTCCAATAAAATAACTGGATTTTGATCGATTAGTTTGTATGACAGCTTTAGGTTTTAGTGATCCGACCTGAAAAGTCGATTCGGAGATTGTATTGTTGTCTTGAACAAAAATTTTTACCAAATTTCATGGAGATATCTTGTCGAATAAAAAAAGTTTTCCTTACAAGGGTTGGGCTTTAAGCGATCAGTTTGTATGGCAGCTTTAGGTTTTAGTGATTCGATCTGCACAAGTTATTCAGTGAATGTAGTGTTGCTTCGAATCGTAGATAATTTCGTCTATCTTCGAACCAGCTCTTGTAAACTCAGCTAGTACCGCGTAAGTCCTATGGGCAATAATCCGTGCGGAATTTAGTGAAATATAACCGATCAGGTTGTATAGTAGTATGTTACGGTGCGGTTCCGACAAATGCGCAGCTTCTTAGGCGGAAAACGTCATGTTGAAACTATTTTGCGTATCAATGCAATCGGTCATGACTAAATCAACTATATATGTATATACTTCGTAAGGTCTCCGATTTTTCCATTTGGGTGTAACTAACCTCGTGCCAAATATAATATACCCTGTTCTGGGTATAATTAGAGTAATATATGGTATATACAAAACTAGTATTCAGACTTCTTTTTGTGAAATGGACGAAAAAATAAAGCAAGCGGTCGGCATGACGCCACATTCCTCCCTCTTTTTTATTCAAGGCTCAATGTTACACGAATTTAATTATTATTCCGTTGTTTTTGATAACTCATATCACTATTTGTACATATATAAAATCGCCAATAAAGCCCATTTGGTGACTTATGTCTAAGCTTACTAAAAATATAAATTAAAGCAGCTCGGAAGACTGATAGCGCTAGAAAAGAATTGAAGAAAAAAGTCACAATCGCTGGACGAGGTCATCCCCCAACATAACAACAAACGCACGAAACCTTTGCGACGCCTGTGTACTTGTTGTTGTTTTTTACAAACTCGGCTTATCTGCTCGCCTTATTTCTAGCGCTGTCACAATTCAAACCCACTCTCACAGCATTTTAGACGAATTTTTCGAATAAACTCAGTTCAGCAGCGCAACGAGAAGGTTCACATTTTGTATTTTTTTGTTTCAGCTGTGACGAGACGCAGACTCAGCTTACGCAACCATGAAGTTGCTACTACTGCTTTTGGCAGGCTTGCTCTGCACGATGCAAGTATTTGCCGATGATTTGGACGAATTCAATTTGGATGATTTGATCGAGGAAGACTTCGACGAGAGTGCAGAGGAGTTGTTGCGCCAATTCGAGCAAAAGAATTCGGTAAATACGATGGGATAAAAAGAAATTTACCACTCAACACAAAGACATGTTTTTGATTATAGAACAAGGACTTGGAACGTGAAAACGAGATCGCTGCTCAACTGGCAGCTGAGGCCGTAGATCAACAGAACAACATTTTGAATCCGGTCGTTGAAAGTACGTTACTGCTCTGTCTATATTTGTTTTTGTTTTAAAGGAGTTCGTATTTACATACATACTTTTAATCTAGTCGATCCATGTGAGAAGATGCATTGCGGTGCCGGTCGTGTGTGCCAAGTGCATGGCACTGAAGCCAAATGTGTATGCATACCCGAGTGTCCAGAGGAGCCGGAAGCACGTCGTCACGTTTGCACCAATCGTAACGAAACCTGGCTCTCGGATTGCGCTGTCTATCGTCAGAGATGTCTTTGTGCCACCAATGCACCCGGCTGCTTGAACCCCGAAAATAGTCACGTTCACATCGACTACTACGGTCCTTGCCACGAACACAAAACTTGCTCGGAGGAGGACATGAAGGACTTCCCGCGTCGCATGCGCGATTGGCTTTTCAATGTGATGCGTGATTTGGCCGAACGTGACGAACTCACCGAACATTACATGCAAATGGAATTGGAAGCTGAGACGAATATGACTCGTCGTTGGGCCAACGCTGCCGTTTGGAAATGGTGTGATTTAGATGGTGATACTGACCGCTCGGTATCGCGTCACGAGCTTTTCCCCATCCGTGCACCATTGGTCAGCCTGGAGCAATGTATTGCACCATTCTTAGAGTCATGTGACTCGAATAAAGATCATCGCATCACTTTGATAGAATGGGGCGCTTGCTTGGAATTAGATGAGGTGAATATCGAAGTGTTGACCAATGAGTACTGCCAATCAATCACTAATTATACTTTTTTCATTGCAGACCGATTTGAATGAGCGTTGTGACGACATTCACAGAAGCACCCCGCAATTGCTTGGCTAAATGTCGTTGAATTCGTAAAAAATCCAGCAACCTTCTATTTTATGCAGCATATCTGTAAAGTGCTTATAAATTACGTGCCTATAATATTTAGTGTATAAAATCTTCCAGTTCTTGCTGAAATATCTGCATTATGAGATTTTAGCTTAAAATAATAATAAATTTTTTAAATGTTGTCACAAGTATACTTACATATATAGGTGCCCAAGCCGAAGACAATATGTTGGGTAAGTAAAAAAGGTACTTTTTAGTAACCAGTTAGCTGGTCCCAATTCCATTAAGATCTCTTACTTAGGGACGGAAATGTTTTCTCAAATGTCAGGCGGTGACATTCTCACAATTTCTTATTTTTCTTCTTTATTGGCGTAGACAACGCTTACGCGGTTATAGCCGAGTTTACAACTGCGTACCAGTCGTTCTTCCTTTTCGCTGTTTGGCGCCAATTGGAGATTCCAAGTGTAGCCAAGTCTTTTTTTCCTTTTCCTTTGCTTCTCCTGGCGGTTACTACGTCGAATACTCTCAGAGCTGGAGTGTTTTCATCCATTCGGACAACATGACCTTGCGAAAGTAGCCGCTGTCTCTTAATTCACTGAACTATGTGTCTCATATCAAATAGCTCATCGTTCTATCGAATGCGATATTCGCTATGGCCAATGCGCAAAAGACCATAAATCTTCCGCAGAACCTTTCTCTTGAAAAGTCGTAACATCGACTCATCAGATGTTGTCATCGTCCATGCCTCTGCACCAGATAGCAGGACGTGAATAATGAGTGACTTATAGAATTTGGTTTTTGTTCGTCGAGAGAGTACTTAGGAAGAAGATTACAGATTTCTATCTTAATAAAACTCAGACTCCACTTTTAACCATTTAGGTTAGACAAACTGTGTGATATTTTAATGATATTAAGTCGAAAAGTTTTCTTAAAAATTATTAGGTTTAGCGCTGAATATGTTGTGAATTTGTACAAACCTCGGTCTAAACTTCATATTCCTAATATAAAAAAATTTCGATCCTCTGGTTGACACATCTCACATATAATATAACTAATCACATATAACACATACAACTATGTAAGTTTACGGCCTATAATAAGGGGTGATCCATTTCGAGGTTCCCTACTTTTTTAAAGAAGAAACACAGAAACTTCAAATTTAATCTGAAATGTTTATTATCATTCGAAAGAACATTCTTTGGCATTTATTTTTAGAAGATTACCTATCTACGTCTCAGATGGTTCATCCGTTGAGCCGAAATTTCGATAACTCGTTCGATTATTTCGATTGGGAACTAGCGAATAGGCCTAAATCGAAGAGGGATTCGCCGCATAGATCTTGGACTTTGCATATCCCTACAGGAAAAACTCTAAAGATGTGATATCACCAGCCCAAAACGTGAAATTAGAAATTGCGTGATGCGATGTGTGGGAAATGGAGCCGACTTGTTGAAGCCAAATGTCGCCGAGTTTCAATTTCAGGCATCATATAGTCGCGATAACTGTCGCCATTGACGGTTACGTTCTCACCGGCATCATTTTCTAATAAATATGGTGATTTCACCGGTTGAAATACGATTGACTGTCTGTCTGTCCGTCCGTGCGTGATTGATGACTCTTGGTATGTGGATTCTTAGTACAGAAAAAAATAACGAGTTCGCAGATAGGCGTAATCGCCCTATAGAAATCCCGAGATATAGGATTTCGACCGACCGATTTCGACAAAATTTAGTACGTGGCATTTTTTTTAAATCGGACAACAGCCACGCCCACTTCCCGTATAGCACATTTTTAAATACCACTTGATTCGTTCCGTTTCTAGTACACAAATCAAGAAGCAATTAATATAACGGGATAAAACTTTGCATGAATAATGTCTTTAGTGCGTGCCGCCTTATAACATAAAATTGTCCAAATTCAACCAAAACTGTTCAAGACCACAGATACCGAATATGGAAACCCCAGTATCTATAGTTGACTTTGGAATGAAAATGTCGGTCAATGTGTGATATACATACATACATATCTAACTGAAATTAAGGGATAATCAATCCTTCTTTTATAATGGTATGACTCTATGTCAAAAATGGGTTGAATCGGACCAATACTTCCATTAGCCCCCATATACTTAATATAAAGTTATACCAATGAAAATAAGAGAGCGCGTTTTGCTCATAACAGTGTACCTTTGTGCCTACAATAGATAAATTTAAGCGAAAACTTGGTCTAGCCCCTATATAAGGGGGGATTTTCCAACATCCGCCTGACTTTATATGATTGTTCTTACCCCTTAAGGCATTTCCCTGGCTTTAATACGAGCAAGTTGCAAGAGTATAAAATGTTTGGTTGCACCCGAACTTAGCCCTTCCTTACTTTTTTAACCACGGTTAAAATGTTCATTTAACGGCGTTTGTGAGCGTGGCGTTGGTCCAATCCAAGTTATCGCTTACACGGACAGACAGACGAACGAACTGACATTCAACTTCTTGTCAAGATCATTTGTATATGTACACATACCCCATTTCTAACCAGTTTATTTTGAAGTATTACAAGCAATCATGGCGATTATGGTGATGGGAAAACCAGAATCTGTCATTAGGGATATCAACACTGAGATTTTGGTTAAATTGGAATAGAAACAACTGAACCTTTTGTGACATTACTAATTCTTCACATAGGCAGAGTATCTTATGAATACAGGCAACGTTCTTCAGCTAGTGAATCAATTCGCTTCATGCAACGTTGACACTCACTGAGCCTTGCTTCTGTGAAGAATGTGCTCCGGACTTTCAGACTCCATGTCACAGAATCGATCACTGCCGATTTGACTATGTCTATATTATATATGTAGATGTTTCTTAAGTCTATAGTGAACGGTGTACACATATTGAAACAAGACTGACGTCTCCTCTGGCGAAATTTAAACAGTTAACATAGCGCAACCGAAATGTTTGCAGTTCATGTTTATATGATACCCAGTTCTGGTGTGTAGTTCCATAATAGCTGCAGAGCGGGTAAGATCATAAGCCATTCCGCCTTTACAACCCGACACACAGCTGATGTGGACACAAATCAACTTGAGATCCCAGATGGGAACCCTGGGTATCTCCGTACACTTTTAATATTTACCATGAAATTAGTATAAATTATTCTGCATGCCATGAAATCCGTTTCTGGTTTTGTTATTGATTAAACTATGTATTTGGTCTTCTCTAAATTTCGACAATTTTACATTTTATTTATTTATTTTATCTTTCATCAATTTCTTATTTTGCGTGTAAAATATTTGTTTAAAGTTAGGCTTTCCGTTTAAGAAAAATTATATGATAATTAATATTACTTGTATAACAATACGAAAATTATCATAAGTTGTTAAAAAGAAATTTTATTATAAAATAAGAATTAATACCCTTGGGAAAGAATTACAGTATTCTTTCTCTGTGGGTCCTGAACATTGTCCTCCTGTGAAATAAATTTTATTTAATTAGCATACAAACACAAAATTAAGTTGATTTATTTGAATTTACCTTTTTGCCAATCAACGATTTATGAATATGTGGAATAACACCACCTCCGGCAATTGTTGCTTTAATCAGACTATCTAATTCTTCGTCACCACGAATTGCCAACTGCAAGTGACGCGGCGTGATACGTTTGACTTTAAGATCCTTTGAAGCATTTCCTGCCAATTCCAGCACCTAAAAAATAGTAAACAATTTAGAAATTGGCTTGGAATAAAACCACAAAATAAACAAATCGTCAAACGTACGAAGGAAGCGATAAACTATTATTTTTTTTTTTACTTAAGATACAAAAATTCATTTAATAACTTATTTTTTTAATGGGTTAATATATATGTATGTAAATATATCACTATACAAAAGTTCATTCAATTCAGTTTCGTTATGTTTTAGTTTCCATTTTAGTCGTTCAATAATATTTACTAAAAAGACAAACAAAAAACAAAAATGGCGGGCAAATGACGCCACAAAACAAAACACTAAAAAACGCCACTTCAAGTTGACATTACAAACAGCGCGCGGAGTACAGCACACACAAATACATACACATCTGAAAATGTTTGCTTTTTCTACGCGCGCACAAACTACGCTGAATGGGTACATTTAAGCAGCGATATAGGAAAATTAGGCGCGATAACGCATCGATTTCTATGGGTGAATTTCCCACCGTAAAATATGTAACTTACCTCAGCAGTCAAGTATTCCAGAATTGCAGCAGAATATACGGCGGCCGTTGCACCAACGCGGCCATGCGATGTTGTGCGGCTCTTTAAATGACGATGTATGCGACCAACTGGGAACTGTAACAGAAAATTATATATAAGCATATATTTTTAATCAACAATGGGGGTGAACTTAATTATAGTCTCTATATGCTGCCTTAAAAAAAGGCGCGAAAATTTATTCTGGCGGAACAATGTCTGTACTTTATTTATCACATACCTGAAGCCCCGCTCGTGCTGATCGAGATACCGCCTTCGCCTTAGCTTTGCCTGAATCTTTACCTGCTTTACCACCAGCCTTAAATAAAATATAAAAATGGATGTAATAATTTTACGTTTTCAAAAGTGAAAATTGCGCCAAAATCGCCGGAAAACGCTGGCCAATGTGAGGTTAAACACGAACATTTAAATAGAGAATACAAATATGTCCGACAAGATCTTAAATTTACATCATCTATTTTATTTGTTTGCAACACAAATTTACGAAATTTAATATTTCGGATTTTACTTTTCATCTCAATATTTCACGATGTCCCACGGTACATTACTGCACGCGCACTCACATTTACGACGTCTATTGGCCAACGCCAGCTTTTCATTGCATTCTAATAGTTGTATTTTTTCTATTCACATTATTTACCATTTTTTATATTCTAAATCTTTTCACAAGTAAAACGAAAATGCCAAATAATTTCTATAACACCCTTGGAATGGATTTAACACTCGATTTGTAATTTTTCATAAATTTTCCTTGCACGACAACTTATTACTTTCGACACAGGAACGTCAAGTCCGAACACCACCAAGTTTTTTTCACGAATGACGCGTTCGCACAAGCAAAATACTTCGTGGCGCAAAACGAACACCTTCAGCCACATGGTTGCATTTCACAACAAATATTTGTAAATTATGAAAAAATGACGACCTAGCTATTGATGGGTTGTCTTCATATATGCATGTGTTGTATTTCAAATTATAGACGATTAATGGTTTGTTGTTAATGCTATATAATAAGTTTAAAGTAATGAATATTGAGGCTAATACTGACCGATTCAAACGGGGTTAATAGACTTTGGCCGAATAAAATCCTGTTAATACTGGCAACGAGTATGGCTATTGTGGGAATTAAACAAAAACAAAACTATTTCGGTATATGTGAAAGCCTTTATATACGTGACAAAAAAAAGCATTGACTGTGTTTAATTATTATTTTGTAATCCCATATACATTTTATATAATATTCCACAATAAACATAAAACATTAAGTATGCAATAAAACCCTATTTCTTTTGAGTAATAATCATTAAAATAACATGGCATCACCTTTGAAGTTGACGAAAACGACTCACAAAATAAGAAGAACAAGAACAAAATAGAATTCAATGAAATTCAACGGTTTGGTACAAAGTAGGCAAACAGTGCGAAAACACAATCGTTGAACAAATTGGCGCCTTTAGTTTAGCATTTTGAAAGAATACAAGAACATTTAAAGTTTTGGTTTCGAAAAAAATGCCTCGAGCAACTAAAGCAAAAGCAGCAGCAGATGGTGCCGCCGGAGGTGGTGTTCAAAAGAAAGGAGCTGCTCCTAAGCGGAATAAGTTATATGCGATGCCAGAAAAAATAGCTGAAGGCACAATTCTCACCGATTTATCCAAAGCTCAGTGGTTAATTGGATCTTCCATTGGAACTGGTGGGTTTGGAGAAATTTATTCAGCTTCTCGCGTTGGTGAGAAAACTTATAACTACGTTGTGAAGTGCGTAAGTATTTTATTGAAGTATGATTAATGGCGAATTATTAATATGACACTTGGTTTTTAGGAGCCACATGGGAATGGTCCACTGTTTGTTGAAATGCATTTCTATATGCGCAACGCCAAATTGGAAGATATTAAGAGATTTCAGCGTGAGCGTGGCCTTAAGGCCATTGGTATGCCATATATGATTGGGAATGGTTCAGTTGAACTAAAAGGCACCAAACATCGGTTTATTGTAATGCCACGATATGGCAGCGATATTTCAAAACACTTGTTAGCAAATGGACGACGTTTTCCCGAGGAAACCATATACAGACTGGCGTTACAAATGTTGGATGTGTATGAGTTTATACACTCGTGTGGTTACGTGCACGCAGACTTGAAAGCAGCTAATATACTCTTAGGCTACGGCAAAGAAGGCAATAGTCAAGCATATTTAGTTGACTATGGCCTAGCCTCACATTATACGACGAAGGAATTTAAACCTGATCCCAAAAAAATGCATAACGGTACTATAGAATATACTTCTCGGGACGCACATCTCGGTGTAGCTACAATGCGTGCAGACTTCGAAATATTAGGTTATAATATCATAGAATGGTCCGGCGTTCAATTGCCATGGGTAAAGGACAATATACTAACGGTACCAGTGAAAGTTCAGAAAGCCAAAGAAGATTTCATGGCAGACGTAACGCATTGTTTAAAAACCTTATATTCTAAAGATGTTCCAGGTTAGTACAATATTTCAGAAAATAAATTTAAAAATAATACTTTAGAATATTCTTCCAGGTCCTATTGCCGAGTATATGAAGTATGTGGCAAAGCTGGAGTATAATGAAAAACCTGACTATGAAAAATGCCGTAAAATATTCAGCACTGCTTTAAAAGCAATGAAAATATCAAATACAGGAGATCTACGTTTTACGATAAGTGACAATAATAACAAGTCTGCACCTTCCACAAGCAAAGGTCGCGGAAAATTGCTAGGAAAGCGGGCAGCGGCCATGGACACATCAGTGGAAATGTTTGCCAGTGACGACGATGATGATGATGTAATATTTGAAGAAAAGAAACCGGTTAAGAAAGCACCGCAAAAGCAACTGAAAACTGTGACAAAACGTTCGCCGAAAACTATTGACAGTGTTTCAAGACTCTTGAAATCATCTCCTCGCAATGCAACACCAACTTTGCGCGGTTCGCCTGAAATGAAAACTTTCAATAAGTTGTCACCAAAAGTAACTCCAGCTCGGAAGCGTCGATCGACGTCTTTCTCGCCAAGAAAGGCAACACGTCATTCACCTTTGCAAAAGAAATTGCGAACCACTCCTCGTGATGCTGCCAATGGTAAAAGTTCCAGCACGCCAAGTACTTCGCATTCTACACGTTCCACTCCTATTGCTACAAGAGCGAATATAAATTTCAGTCCAGCGATTTCGTTATCCACTTCGCGACATGGTAAGACTGTTGTTAATGACAACACAACGCCAGTACCCCGTACCGGTAAAACTTATGAATTCAATTTTGAATTAGATGTCAGTATGGACGCAAATGTTATTGTTAATGTAAAACGTAAAAAGAAAGCCGCAGCGGCTAGTACCAACAGTGATAGTGCCGCCAAGAACAGTGCTAAAACAATGCGCTCCAATGAGGAGACACCCGGGGATAAAAGGAATACACCAGTTACTCGCGTGAAAGTTCGGAAATTGCCCAGTGATGATGCGTGCGGCAGTCCACCCACCCCAGCTGTTACTGTTAAAAAATCTAGACGTGCGGTTTCATAAAAAAACTCGTGTTGCTTATTCAATGTTTCATTTGTATTACTAGAAGACCTATACATTCTTTTTTTTATAAATTATATGTACATGTATGTAATTGTTTCTTATATATTGCTCATTTGTTAAAAATTCATAATTGTTCCCTCCATTGAATAAGATGCGCTTTGACGTATCTTTCCTGGCAAGGGATACAATACATAAAATTCGTTGATCTGTACGCTGAATAAAGTTTTTGTAAGAAAATACTGACTACACAGTTCATTTAGCCACTAAATTATTCGTTCTCACGAGTCGGGTTTACGTAAGCGGAACGAACCTAAATGGTTTATCTTCAGAAACATCCATTAAACTATTTTAATTTTGTATGTATTTATTTTTTTTTCACTTTTCATTATTTTATTTCAATGTTTCCTACTCAAAAAGGTAATTCCACTTAATGAAATAGTTATAAACAAATTCATTTTTTACAAAAAAAAATACTTTATTTACTTATGCTGTTATTTGAAATAATATGAAACGGATATGTAATTATATTTTTAAAAGTTTACTTTGCTTTACGCTTATTACTGTCATGGTGTTTTGAGGACGACTTCGATGACGATGATTTACTGGACGAAGAAGAGTGCGACGATGACTTCTTTGACGAATGTGAAGAACTCTTCTCACTTGCACTGACGACATTGAAAGTTGGATTGACGGCACTGCTTGATGTTACCGTTTTTGAACTACTAGACGAAGGACGCTCTTCCTTATGAGACCGGGAGCTTTTATGATGATGATGCCTACTTGTAGACATTGTCGGCACTTGTACAGATGGAACAGCTGATGTGGATGTACTAGGTGTTTCTGCCTGTATGATTGCGAAAGGAGAGGACGAGTTTGAAGTCGATGAGGAACGCGAAGATGTAGCTGATGACTTTGTCTTCGATATTAATGAGATTGGTTCTTCAATAACAACACCCGCTGCCTTACTAGTAGAAGGCTTATTAAGACAATTATCACATTGCCAATTGTGCTCTTGACCTTCGGAGGCTTCTTCATCAGTGATAGGTGGTTTGTGGCATTCTTGGTGGTAAAGTGTACCACAATTTGAACATTCGATTAAGCGATTCGTAGCAGTGAAAACCATTTCACCACAAACAGCACAATTTAAATCGCCAAACTCCTTCAGATTAACATCCTCATCGCCGCCTCCAAGCATTGCTCCTCCGATATTTGCGCCATCATCAGAGTCAATTATAGTATCCGGCGAATCGGATATGGTCTTCGCAGGAGAACCAGTTAAATTAATAACTTCATCTACAGTGGGGTCCTGATCCATTGTCGTTGGATGTTCTGGCGGAGGTGGCGGTGTGGCGGCACGACCTGGAAAGTTAGCTTCCAATTCCATTAGACTTTTGCTCATATTATTCGATATCATAAGCTCAGGGCCAAAACGTTGTTTAATAGCTTCATCTAGCATTAACCTTAGCTCAACCGCAGAATTTGGATGAGGTGAATGTAGTAATCTTATTGCTTTGCGCAACATTTCCATTTCATTTGGATTTGCAGTCATATCGTTGTAAATTAAACACACTTTACAAAATGAGTACAAATAAATATAATATCAGCTACGAAATAATGTAAACTTTTCTATGAATGCGCCAAGCAACAGCTGTTTCGGCTTAACATACAGGGTTGCCGTGCTAACAATATATTTTGTGTACATGCAATAGTCGAATTCAATTTTGAATAATATACTATTTCCAAAAATTTGTAGGTGTTAATAATTATTACCACACAGTACATACATATATGTTATTCACCACAGAAAGTACATAATGCTATATAAGAATAATGGTACCCTTTCCGTACATTTATATATGTGCATGCGGTTGAAATATTTATTACAATATTTGCATAAAAAGTGCAGTAGACCGGAAAACGTGCTTGTTTTGCCATCTCTATCGCATTGCATTTTCAATAATTCCAATTGGATTTGTTTGTTATGCCGAAGCAGCTGATTGTTAAGAGTAAAAAATAAAATTGGTTAACTGCCACGAAATAAAGTGTTAATCATCAGGTGCACGATTTATTAGTGCTTATCGTGAATTTCTATTAGCTGTGATAAGACAAAGATATATTCATAGCATTGAAAAGTTCTAAAGCGTAAAACATAGCAGGTTGTTGAAAGAAATTGATAGATTCTATTGACAATAAATTCGTAAGCGTGTACATCTCGCCTATGAGGCGCCAGTAAGTTTGCAACCGGAGAATCGATAAACAGAAAGTGTCAGTTATTAAATCCATAAATACTTATGACGTCGCGGCAGATTCTAAGAATTTCATAATCTTAGCTAAAGTAGTTTCAGATATCATAAACAAAACTGCAATGAATAAGCAAGTGATAACATTTTGCGTGTCGATCTTGATAGTGTTAGACAGTGGTTATGCTGATACTAATGACCCACTGGTAAGTTTAGATTATATATTTTAAACAATTTATTGTCGTAAATCAAATAATGTTTTTGTTCATGTTTACTATTTTGCTCATTTTCTTATCGTTTTGCAAATTTATTTTCTGGTCAATTCGCCATTTATCTCTTTCGCTTTGTTTTCTAAAATGATGCCACCTGTGTATGCACTAGCGAAGGTTACCATAATTTGAATTAATAGTTGCTATAAATGCTACACCCTTTTGTGAATCCATATACTCTACTCCTGCGAATCGGCTGATATTAATGATGCATGACCTCCAAACCCGCTGTAGATTAAATCATCTGTAAATTACTCAACAGCGCTATCAGAGATTTCTGTTAAAGTTTTTTTGAGTTTTTTAAAGCCCAATTGATAATGCTAACCGAAACTCTTCTGTATCTGTGATTCTACATTCCTATCTTACGCAAGTATTTTTAATAGCCGTGAGTTTCTGAGTACTATCATATTCCATTACATCCTCTATATCTGATTTTTCCTATTTTATTTTTGTAAATTTATATTTAACTTTTAGTTTAGATTCTTAAATTTTGTACTAATTGCGTTGCCTTCCCAATTCTGTTAACTTTAACCTGTTGCATAAAATAATGAGATATGTGTCTTAGATTTTTTTACTTCCATATGCCTTATGTAAATTTTAAACGTAATAAATTATAAAATTCCTCAACCATTATTTGATTTTCTGCGGAATATTCTTAGACTAAAAAATAATTAAACTTGGGTGCTTTTTCTTGCTGTTAAAATTTTTACATCCAACCTTTTATTATTCGTGTATTCGGTTTATAAGTAAAAATGGAGTATTTGCAAACTTTTATTGATAAAAACGCAACTGATTTGAATATAGAGTAAAACATCACGAAGTTCTGTATAATTAAATAACTCCTACAATTCGCACTTGAAATATTTCAGTTTCTATAAATATATATGCACGGAAGATGACATTATAACTAATAATATCTTATGAATATTACAATATTAATTTAGCAAATTTCTTTTTCAACAAATAATCTGCAAAAGTAGTAAATACATATATATTTACTGTGTAATATAATATTTTACGAATTAAAAATCCTTAGTTTTAGTATAGAAATAGCC
This sequence comes from Bactrocera neohumeralis, assembly GCF_024586455.1. Classification (NCBI taxonomy): domain Eukaryota; kingdom Metazoa; phylum Arthropoda; class Insecta; order Diptera; family Tephritidae; genus Bactrocera; species Bactrocera neohumeralis. Next base: position 83,413,258 of record NC_065919.1, on the reverse strand, counting down.
AAAAAACAATCTACATTTCATAATATAAACTCTTTGAGTTCGTAGTTATGGCTTCATATATGCGCAATATAAAAGCTTTTTTGGCATACAACTTTGTTTGTGCGTTACAAGATAGCAGTTGTGAATACGGCTATTTGGGAAAGGAATAAAAAAAACAACAAAACTGAAAAAAATCGTACGAGTGGCAACGGTGAAAAGTAAAAAGATAGCAACAAAAAGTATATTGATTCAAAGCAATCAGTTTCGTCCCTCTTCCCCCATTCTATTATACGATTGTAAATTTGCTCTATTCCATGTTTATCTTTGTTCTTTGTGACGTATCTTCTTGTTTTGATTCAAAATGGCGTTGTCTTGCTGAAAATATGTTAACCTAATTAACACAAATGTGGCATCTTTAGCGGATTTCGGTGTTTTCCATTGCACATAAATACAACAATGCGAAAATTTAATAGTCATCGTCTTTTTTGCTAACTGTAATTCTTAATAACTGCGCTTTTCCAAAGGATTGACGACTTCTTGAAGTTAAATCTGGCAACATTGTTTGTCTGCATGCGTTTTACATTTTTGACAAGACAATTTGCATTTCTTTATTATCTGCTTGGATAGTATTAGTTTTTGTTCTCTGAAGGCTTTGGTGAAAATCTGGAATCAAGTAATATTTTATAACAGTTACCATTTACCGTTGTCGGAAAAAAGAATTTTACATTAAATTGGAAGAAAAATGATTACAGAAAATACGACGAATTTGCATGCAAGTTTGGGGTCAAAGAGTGCGATGAAAGCGCTTCAAATGGTCAAGAATCCGCAAGATGACATGGGATGGAAATCAAAGCTTAAGATTCCGCCAAAAGACAACCGGTTTAAGACGAGTGATGTTACCGATACTCGTGGAAATGAATTTGAAGAATTTTGTTTGAAAAGAGAACTCTTAATGGGTATTTTTGAAAAGGGCTGGGAACGTCCATCACCAATTCAGGAGGCCGCAATACCAATAGCTTTAAGCGGTAAAGATGTATTAGCTAGAGCAAAGAACGGCACTGGTAAAACCGGAGCGTATTGCATTCCCGTTTTGGAGCAGATAGACCCAAGAAAAGATTATATACAAGCCCTGGTGATAGTACCAACACGAGAGCTAGCTTTGCAAACATCGCAAATATGCATTGAACTCGCAAAACATCTAGACATTCGAGTTATGGTTACAACGGGAGGTACGATTCTTAAAGATGACATACTTCGCATATACCAAAAAGTACAGTTAATAATTGCCACTCCCGGACGTATTTTGGATTTAATGGACAAAAAAGTTGCGGATATGTCACATTGCAAAATTCTAGTGTTAGATGAAGCCGATAAATTGCTGTCTCTTGATTTCCAAGGCATGCTGGATCATGTAATTATGAAGTTGCCGAAAGACCCTCAAATTCTACTGTTCTCGGCAACATTTCCGTTAAGCGTAAAAAATTTCATGGAGAAACATTTGAGGGAACCATATGAAATCAATTTGATGGAAGAGCTGACCTTAAAAGGCGTAACGCAGTATTACGCATTCGTTCAAGAACGCCAAAAAGTTCATTGCTTAAATACGCTCTTTTCGAAGCTACAAATTAATCAATCTATTATATTTTGTAATTCCACTCAACGTGTCGAATTGCTGGCGAAGAAAATAACGGAACTTGGTTATTGTTGTTATTATATACATGCTAAAATGGCCCAGGCTCATAGAAATCGTGTGTTTCACGATTTCCGACAAGGCTTGTGCAGAAACCTCGTATGTTCGGATCTTTTTACTAGAGGTATCGACGTGCAAGCTGTAAATGTTGTTATTAATTTTGATTTTCCGAGAATGGCAGAAACCTATTTGCATCGAATTGGCCGTTCTGGACGTTTTGGTCACCTTGGTATTGCAATTAATTTAATAACCTACGAGGATAGATTCGATCTGCACCGAATTGAAAAAGAACTTGGAACCGAAATTAAGCCTATCCCCAAAGTTATCGATCCAGCATTGTATGTTGCCAACGCAGCAGCTACATCTACGGAAACCAATAATGATCTTAATAATTCAGCAAATGAGGAGGGTAATATCAGCAAATGAACGAATATGAGGAACTATTATTTTAAAACTCAACAAACCTAAATACTGAAATACAAAACAATTATAGAGTTTGTCAAATAAATGAAATGAAATGTAATGAAGTTTGGCAAAAAACTGTTTTTTTAAATAAAGAACGTTAGTTCTGCGCAAAAAAACGAAACAAAAATATTTGTATTTGATTTTGATTGATGGAAATAGAAGTGGGTTAAGTGGTTTAATTAAATGAATGTAGTTAAGATAGGGTTTTCACAAAATATGAGTTTAGGTATTTGGCTTGTAGCATAAATAATATGAAAAAGTAAGTACTTAACAAATAATGGTTCGCATTCAGCTGGCAATCCCAAGGTTTACTCAGTTTATATTTTATAATAAATGTAAGACTGAATAAAAATGCTAATTATGCCGTTTCAGATCTTTTCCACTAATGACTGCGAGTTAACAGAGCCAGTTTATGGGGAGAAATTCAACCTCAAAGCCTTACATTCCGACATTGCAAAGGTTGTGAAGAGCGACAAGGACGACACATTCGAGTACAATATTTGTGGCAGTTTGGGCCGGGCATGTAATGGTGATAACAATGCGTCTGCTTGCCTTAGGAGGGGCAACCAGGAGTTTGTGCTCGGTAAGCAGCTTCATTTGATAGAAGTAAATTAATTTAAAAATTTTATGTATATTGTTTAGGCACTCAACACCAATTAAACTATTGGCGTGGCAAAATGTACTTTGAATTTAGTAATGGCGCCAAGTGTCCCAGCGGCGATGGCGAGTTTAAATTGTTTGTGTACCTTGGCTGTGACTACACATTGGATGCTGAACAATCGAAAGTGACATCATATGTGAGCTGAACTGCAAATAAATATATATTTTATATCTGTTAATATTGATTTTTTGTTTACATAAATTTCGTGATTTTTTGTAGTCCGCCGATGCGTGTAACTTCTATATATCATTAGAGACACCATATGCCTGTTTGCCTGAACCCGAAACGGTTAAATCAAATGGTTGCAGTGTGCAGGACCCCGTTAATGGACACAATTATGATCTGCTTGCGTTGAGTGACTTTAATTATAGGTTACAATTAACGAATATAATTTTGAAAATTGCCTTTCTAAAATAATTTATATTACAGAACACGCGATCGACAGGGCAATGTGTTTGTGGTGAACATTTGCAAGCCAGTGCTGTATGGTGAGAATGCAATGTGTCCCAAAGCGAGTAGTGTATGTTTAGTAAAATTAAACTCCACTGACTACAAACAACGGTTGGTAATCATTCCATTAATTCTCCAATTTTCCAATTTTCTTTTAATTATTGTTAAATGTCATTTTTATATCAAAAGTGTATGAGGATAAATCTTTTAAATGTCTAGGATAACATACATATGTATGTACATAGGGTGGGTAGAGCGCTGGCCCAGAAATTTTCAGTTTACTTTAATTGAGCTTCAGTGACAATCTTTTTTGAAAAATAGTGTAGGTCATTAGTTCAAAATATATGTAAGCATATGATTGGAGTTTTAATTCAGGAATTATTTTCAGTTACTGTTTTGTTTTGTCTATTATGAGAGTTAAGGTAATTTAAATGTTGGCTTGTCGTTTACAAATTTACATCTTTGTGTTAAATATTTTAAGGATATCAAAAAGCAGTCTAACGTAAGTTCTAGTTTCGAAGTTGTGGATTAAGCTGCACAAAACAAAGCATTTTGTTTGAGAAATGCTGCTGAGTTGAGGGTACTTGTTTGGATATAAATCCAAATTCGATCTTTAGACCATACTGTCGTAGTCAGAGTCGCAAAAATTAAATTATGTTCTGAACCGAGCCATCAATTGAGTATAATAAAACAGCAGCGTTAACTTCGGTTGCACCGATGCTATAATAACCTTCACAGGCATATTTCTTATAGCATGAAAGGGTATAAGATGATCTTTATTTTGATTGTGGTCGGCCAGTTTGTAAGGCAGCTATATAGTGGTCTGACCAGAACAATTTGTTAGGAGGTTTTAGTGTCGCCTTGGACAAAAATATATGGTAAATTACAGGAAGATATTTTGTCAAAACCGTTTTCTATAGCTATCGAACTTGATTTTGAACGCTCAGTTTGTGTGGCAGCTACATATGTATATGCTACAGGGGTCTGATATCGGCGGTTTTGACAAATGAACAGATTGTTGGGTAGAAAAAAACTAATAATTTATGTAGCTACTAACAAGCATTGTGCTAAACTTAATACACCCTGTTCAGGGTATAAAAATGTATTTGCAGTGGATAACATAAGAAATTATATACATATGTAAATTATAGCTGGTTGATTTTTTTCTATAAAAACGCGTTCGCTATAAATGTTCTAGGGATCATTCTGAACCACTTTGCCTAATAGACAACGGGTCCAAAATCGGTTGCGAGCCAGCGATTTTTAAGACAAAGTTTAAGAAATCGGTTGTATGGGAGATACATATGTGATATAGTTGTTCGATCTCGCGGATTCCGCGAATATCAAAAGTATTGCTGGCTCGAAAAATTTTACGCATACGCATACGCGCTTTTCCTTTTTTTTGTTCACTGTAAATCGACCAGCTCTGATGTACTTGTGTACTTGTATTTATATAAAATATCTATGTAATGCTTCTACACATTTCTCCATTTTGTTTTAGGTTTGTTGACTATGGTACCGTGCAGCCTAATCCTATATTAGAAAATGGCAATTTGATCATGCGGCTGCCATCCCCAACACCTTATAATGCGACACATAATTACTCCTCAACAATACATTTCATATGTGATAATGAGATAAAGGTAAAGAGCTAAGTGAATAACGTATATTAACCCACCGGTTGCTCCACAATAGCTCACACTTATTTTATATGAATTGCTGTATCATTGATTTTTTCGTTTACAGAGTTCAAAATTGTCATTTATTGGCGCCAAAGAGAACGTGTATGAATTTTCGTTTACCACGTCTTTGGCCTGTAATAACAATCCACCATGCACTACGATAACCCATGGCAATGAAGTGTAAGTAACCTTTAATTTTATATACATACATACATTTTCTGGGTCTCATTACAATTAAGGACTGTTCTGAATTTCGGTTTATATAAATTTTTTGTTTAATTTTATTAATGAAAAATTATTTATTAACTCAAAAGTAAGTTTTTCGACTGAAATTCAATTCCCACAACAGCCGCTACTAGGTTACCGGAATCGAAGCGGTTATATACGGTCAAGGGTTGTAGTTTCGGAGATCTAATCTAGTTTAGATCAGTAAGTTTTAGATTGAGACTAAAATTGAAATCAATTTATTGAGATTTTGAAAATTTGATGCATTCGAAATTCAGCACAATCCTTAATAGTATGCCCTCATATAGAAATGCAAAATAATAACTGTACTTCATTGATTTAAGTATTTAATTTATTTTCATGATTCTGATTGTTGTGGTTTAAACGCATAGTTTGGATATGCGATCGCTGCAGGGTAAGACATACGAGCTGTCGATGCCTTCAAATAAAAATTATACGTTCGGCATCTGTTCGAATGCGGGTCATCCGTGCTTGTCAAATGATGGTGAGTTGTTGGATGTTTGTTTTAACACATATTCGTAGTAATGTACAAATCTATGCACAGAAGTGTGTTACTTTTGGAATCTGGGATATTATATTTTGCATTTCATAACTTTTAGATTTAAGAATATGTTTATATTATATATATGAATTCTGCAGAGTTTGACAATCCTTGGTCGGATAAAAATCCTGGTTCGTTGAGGTTACGTAGACTCGACTGGCGTGGGAACGGAGAACAAATGTCTCTTGAACTATGACGTCCCATTATGTGCAGGTCTCAGTTAGAAGTCTCTGAAACTAGATCCATTTTTATGTTGTTGTTGTTGTTGTAGCGGCCGAAAACATTTCTGAAGTTTTTTCGTGGCATGGCGCCGTGTTTGTAGTCCTTGGTCGGATAAAAATCCGGGCTATTCCAGTTACTAAGACCGACTGTCGTGGGAACGTATTGATTTTTATCTAAGTTTTTTGTATGTAAATATATATTTTTTAAAGAAATGTAAGAATTGCTAGTTCGGAGTCAGATAAAAATCCAAGTCCGTTCCCTTTACGTATACCCGACTGTCGGGAGAACGCACAAATATGTATCAATTTTATCTGTTTGTGTAGCAGCATGTATTTGTACATATATACATACATATATACCGATAAAAATAATCTATGCAGACATATTTACTTATTTCTGTTTAACAGTGTGTTCTTCTTCCGCTCCTCAATTTTGTTATACACAATTGTTGGGTGGAAAATTCAAACTACCCCTGTTTAGGAAATTTCCCCCCTCCTGCTGCTCAATCACATACATACATATGTATGTATGAATATTTTTATCTCTGTGTACGAGTAAAATTATCTATAATAGAAAAATTATATCAGTTTATCGTGTTTTTTTTTGCTAAAACCACAAACTTGTTCATGCATTCTTACATCCCTTGCTGTGAAATGAACTAGTTACAAACTATCCCACAAACAACTAGTTCGGCTATATTTCTCTTACAAGAAGCTGTTATCTTTTATGTATCGATTTTAGTAGAAAGTATATACTATATAGTTATATCAGTCTCGTTCTAGTTGAAAGTGGACCAAACAATTGGTTATGTTATTGACCAAATCCGCAAAGCTTACTCAAAAACAAGAAAAAACGTTAACTTCGGTTGCACCGAAGCTAAATACCCTTCACAGGTGCATTTCTGTTAGTAACTATGTGTTCAGTTTGTATGGAAGTTATATGCTATAGTTAACCGATCGATTTCTTCGGAGATTACATTGTTGCCTTAGAAAATAATATATACCAAATTTCGTGGATATATCTTGTCAAATGTGAAAGTTTTCCATACAAGAACTTGATTCCGATCGTTCAGTTTGTATGGCAGCTATATGTTATAGTGGTCCGATATCGACCGTTCCGACAAATGAGCAGCCTCTTGAAGAGAAAATGACGTTTGAAAAATTTCAAAACGATATCTTAAAAACAGAGGGACTAGTTCGTATATATACAGACAGACAGACGGGCAGACGGACAGGCAGACGGACAGACATACGGACATGGCTAAATCGACTCAGCTCGACATACTGATTATTTATATATATACTTTATAGGGTCTCCGACGATTCCTTCTGGGTGTTACAAACTTCGTGACAAACTTAATATACCCTGTTCAGGGTATAATAAATAGCAGCATATTTAGTCAAAAGCTTATCGAAATATTGAGCTTCAATACAAATTTTGTTAAAATTGGTCAGACATAGTATTTCGAACGAATGAACTTTTTTGTATTTTTACGGACTACTTCGCCTGTTTTTAAGGTTTGTGACTTCAATTGACTCAAAACGTTTTCCTCGGAGAGTTCGTTTAAGTTTGCTGAATAGCCATAACTCACACGGAGCTAAATCAGGCGAATACAGTGGGTCTGACACGTATTGGTTGAAAGTTTAGCCAAAACTCAGGCAAAAACCAAGAGTTGTCAGCCATTAATTCCGAAAAGCTTCGCCTAAACGACGCTTAATACTCCAATTTTCTTTTGGCAGTTTGGCCGGTCGGAAGGAATTCTGAGTGCACCACACCTCGATAATCCAAGAAAACTGTCAACATAACTTTGACTTTCGACCTGCTTTGAGGCAGTTTTTTCGGCTTCGGCAAATCTTTGCGACGATATTTGTCCGATTGGTCGTCTGTTTCTGGGTCGTAAGCATAGATCCAAGACTTATCGTCAGTAATAATACGTTTCATGACATTCTGGCAGTCGGAAAGCCTAGTTTCAAACACCAACGTGGCGTTATTTTTCGAAAAAATTGAGTGATTTTGGAACCAATCGTGCTTTCACTTTTCTAAGCCGTTCTTGACCCTCTTTGAACAATTTGTATCAATCAAAGACACTTGCTCCCGACAAACAATTATCACCGAAAGCCTTTTCCAACATTCTGAACGTTTCGGCAACTGAAATTTGATTCCGCACAGAAAATTTCTTGGAACTTCTTTGTTGAATAATTTTACTCATCGTAAAAATCGCCGAATGCACTTTCTGCACTTCAGAAAGACAAGCCTATACTAAAAATAAAATAAAAATAAAAAATACTATTTTGATGTGACTTGAGATCCATATGTCACTGACGGTCATACTGACCTAAAAAAAAAATATTTCGACAAATGGGTTTTGTGCGAAATTTAAATTATTTAAGTCTTACTATTTTTTGCCCACGTATACTACATATATTTATGCATTCGCTCGTATCTGTTATGGTATTTTGCACGTATCTACATTCAATTCTAGATACCACTCTTGAATGGGCATTTTGATAAGCTGCCATAATCGCCTTCTGACCACTTTCTGGTCATCAATATCACTTCGATGAGCACTTCAACCCATTGAAGTAGAAAAATGAGCTTACTCAGCCCCACTTTAAAATATGCAACTCTTCGGGTAGTTGCCAAAAAATGTACGAATTCAGGCACACATATACATACTTAAGTATGTAAGTATAATATGTACATATGTATATATTGGTGTGAAATTATCTGTACCAATAATGGTAGACGTGGGTGCTTATAGTAGAATAAAGATTTTACTTATTTTTATGGCTTTTTACTTGAGTGCAAACGGCGACACAAATCGTAACAACATATTTCAAAACTGGGTGAACCACCATTCGTAAGTATATTTTAATGAGCGTGCACACATTGATCTAATTTCAAATTGCTGTTTATGCTAATTAACGACTACAAACGCTAATTTTTTAACGTTATTTGCTCTGCTCATGAGGTATTACTTGAAGTATTCAAGTGGTGTTACATTTCAAGTTTTAATAGTTGGCAGGGTAATAAATTTAGTCTGTGTGTATGTTAATGAACATTATACTACCTGATCAAATTTGAACCGGACTGACAAAAAACAAACTTTTTTTTCATACACATGTGGTAAGCATCGGTAGTGATGGCCGTCAGTGTCTTCATCGAATTTTGGTTTCTTCTATTTCGGCTCATTTTTGGAGCTCATGTTTATAAACCCATGTCTTGTCACCAGTAATGATGCATTTGATGAATGTGGGGCTCTCAGCAACCTTGTCAGTTATGTCTCTTACGACTTCTATACGACGATTTTTACGTACAGTTTTTTTTAACTTGTTGTCGTCATTAACAAACTATCAAAAAGCATCACATTTGAAGATAAACTAAAAAAAGTTTGTACAAATCTTGGAAATTTTTGTCGATTCGGTTTGCACGCGCAGTTTAAATGAGATCAGTCAAATTTGATCAGATGTACCAACTAAAAAAGACAGGGAAAACTCAAAATTGATATTTGAAGTATCACCGGTTAGTCAGTTTCAAAGGTATTCAATGTGATTTCTAACTTTTTCAAAGATAAATGAGTTATTGGAATTTATTATATTATAACGGGTGATCCAAGTAGAGGTACTTCTGTTAATTGCCTTTTTTTGACAGGTAACGCGTGAGTAGTGTCAAGCTGTCATGTTATTTTTGTCCAGTATTGTTTGTCCTTTCTTCATGGAAAGACTTACGTCTGAACAACGTTTACAAATCATTCAACTGTTTTACGAAAATTATGGTCGACATAATCGACCTACTGACCGTACTATTCGCAACACTATCACCCATCTGGAGACCCAGCATTCATTATTAGATAATATTCGACCGAATAGATATAGTAGTCGTAGCTGAATATACACGAAGTCCGTGGAGAGTTGATTCGGCGACGTTCGCAGCAACTCGGACTGACGTTAGGAATGACTCGCACAGCAAGAACTGAAGCCGGTCGACCATTCCAACCGATATCGCTTCGGCTTTTGAAAAGTTCCAAGCAGATCTGACGTATTCGAGCCAAATTTTGTTTAGCGAGATCCATTTCTCGCGTAATGGGTATGGAAACAAGCAAAATTTCCGCATTTGAAACGAAGAGGAACCTGAAGAGATTCAAAAGCTTCCATTTCATCCAGAAAAAATAACAGTTTCATGTGGTTTGTAGGCCAGGGGAATCAATGGTCCCTATTTCTACGAAAATGATACCGGTGAGAACGTAACCATCAATGACGACCGTTATCGCACCATGATAACCGAATATTTGATGCCCGAAATTGAAGCTCGTGACATCGGCGACATTTGGTTTCAATAAGACAGCAAAAATTCCCACACATCGCATCAGTCAATAGATTTATTGATAAAACACTTCTTCTTCTTCTTAATTGGCGTAGACACCGTTTACGCGATTATAGCCGAGTTAACAACAGCGCGCCAGTCGTTTCTTTTTTTCGCTACGTGGCGCCAATTGGATATTCCAAGCGAAGCTAGGTCCTTCTCCACTTGGTCCTTCCAACGGAGTGGAGGTCTTCCTCTTCCTCTGCTTCCCCCGGCGGGTATTGTGTCGAATACTTTCAGAGCTGGAGTGTTTTCATCCATCCGGACAACATGACCTAGCCAGCGTAGCCGCTGTCTTTTAATTCGCTGAACTATGTCAATGTCGTCGTATATCTCGTACAGCTCATCGTTCCATCGAATGCGATATTCGCCGTGGCCAATGCGCAAAGGACCATAAATCTTTCGCAGATATCAATATCATCGGCATAAAACACTTCGGTGGTAGATAATTTCATGTTTTGGGTTGGTCGATTGGCCATCAAGATCGTATGATATCACATCGTTAGACTTTTTCCTGTGGGGATATGTAAAGTGTTACATCTACATTTGAAAGAGATAGTCTTCAAGAAATATGAATGTTCTTTCAAATGATAATAAATACTCCGCATTAAATTTGAAGTTTCTGTGTTTTGTTTTAAGTCGAAATGAGTCACCCTTTTTTTGTTCTAAAATTATTTAGTAACACAAACACCAACCGGTCATTATGACATATTACAAAGCTTTATACTGAAAGGTCAATTTGAGATTCATAAATTTTGATAGAATTAAAAAAAAATTTCCAAAAATTTAGTTCTCTTTTTTATACCACCTTTTGTATTGTGGACTTCTGGTCCAAATACCGATGGTTTACATAGATTTTTACACAAAATAGAAAAAACAAGCACGAAAAATTGCTAGAAAAGGTCTAAGCGTATGTATGTATGTGTGTATGTACATATAACTATATATTTCTAATGCTGATTTCTATTTGTTTTGCTTTCATTTAAATTTTTCGTTTTTAGCCAGCGCTCCATACGCCATTGAACATAACTCCGAGCATTGAACGTGGTCCAACCGGAAAGCGTCGCATACAATCGTATTTCCGTTGTTGATACATTGTTGCTGCCCCCAGGCCGCCATTGACGCTCTATTCTCTGCATATGGAACATACACACATAGTTGTCGGAGCACAAAGCAGCTAACCGCAAGTTAGAATATCGAGCGCTTGAGCAGCTGGTTGCCTCCGGTCCACTGGCTGATGGCGGTCATTTTGAATAGACTCAGTCGAATGTTTCCGCTCGCTGTCGATAGTTCCTTCTTTAAACGCGTTTGCCGGCACTATTGTGCCGTTATTTATAGTCGCACAGCTATTTGTTTGTTTACTTTTGTTGTTGGTGGTTTTTGGTGCATAAATGCCGCTAGCGCTCTTTCACGCGTATCGATAATGTTTTTACACATGCTTTTTCATCGCTATTTAAGCATTGTTGCATGGACAACGCTTCTGCAAATAGACATCCATGCGTGAGTTATTTTATATTCGCATTTTGTGTATTGGCGCTGTATTATTTGTGCCAGGCTCTTCGGTATACAACTTTTCGTCGGCGGCATTCATCAGCAATTGTTTGTATTCGATATCCCGTTGCAGCGTTGCCATGGTTGTCATATTCACGCTGTCTGCTGTCGTAAATGTTGGCTTTGTCAGATCACGCGATGCTTGTTGCTGTAATTTCTTTCATTGGTTTTTATCGGGATGGGATGGGCAATCGTTATTTGGTGTTGTTAATTGTTAATTCAGGACACGTTTCAACAAATTCGCATTTCGTACGCGTTTGATGGCAGATAAATGGAATAAACATAGATGAATACCATCATTACAATATATATCAATGTTTTGCGCTTGTAATGCCGTTAGGGTGGTGCATATTTTCCAGCGGGATTTTTATTTAAGGTGACTGAGTTTAAGAAACCCAAATGAATAAGAGTTTTTATTATTTTTTACTTCTGTTCAATTTACCATCTAATCACATTTGACCCGGACTGACAAGAAATACATTTCCATAGGAGCTCCATTCGCTTTATTGTTGGACAGTTTCAACGTTATATGCATAAACTCACGTCTTGCCAACAGTTATCTCTTTGGTGGTCTCTACCCAGTTACTTTTGCGAAAGAATCAGGTCTTTTGGTACGATTCTAGCATAGAGACATTTAATACCCAAAACATTAACCATGTTGACACACTTACTACGCGGAACTTCAACCATGTTGACACAGTTACTACCCGGAACTTTAACTATGTATGTTGACACCCTTACTACCCGGAACTTTAACCATGTTATCACCCTTACTACCCGGAACTTTAACTATGTTGACTCACTTAATACCCAAAATTTTATCCATGTTGACACACTTAATACCTAAAACATTAACCATGTTGACACAGTTACTACCCGGAACTTTAACCAAGTTGTCACCCTTACTACCCGGAACTTTAACCATGTTGACACCCTTACTACCCAGAACTTTAATCATGTTGACACACTTAATACCCAAAACATTAACCATGTTGATATACTTACTACCCGGAACTTTAACCATGTTGATACACTTATACCCAAAACTTTAACCATGTTGACACCCTTACTACTCGGAACTTTAACCATGTTGTCACCCTTACTACCCGAAACTTTAACTATGTTGACACACCCAATACCCAAAACATTAACTTAATACCCAAAACATTAACCATGTTGACGCCCTTACTACCCAAAACTTTAACCATGTTGACACACTTAATACCCAAAACATTAACCAAAATGAAATTTTGAGATTTGCTGCTATCTCTCGGACTATGTCGGACATGTCTGTATGTTAGATTTATTTATTACGGTCCTAGTTAGGCATAATTCTCATTTTTATCTGGAAGCAAAAATTGCGACAACACTTCGGTCACGCCCTATTTTACATGTACATACAAAAGTATAAGTATATATGTACGAGCATACATGTAAAAAAATATATGTGCTTATGTATATAAAAGCAAATTTATGAGTCTGGTCGCATCTGCGGAGCGACAGCTGAATTTATTACCATTTTGTTGCCTGTCAACACATAAATCTCGTCAATTGCAATTGGTTTTGATTTAAAGCAAATATAAATATGTGAAGATTCGCATTTGAACAGATGCATTTACATACTTAATTTGTAATTTCTATGCCGTAAACATGTCGTAGGTGTGATTATCTAACCGGATTTGCCGCCTTAGCAGAGCACAATTGAGAATTGCTTGCGAGCGCTTTAAAATCCCGTTATTTATTTTCAATTACTTCGCAGTTGAAGATTCTTGAATTCATTATATATTTGCCATCTCAGCTGCGGCCGCGTTTACCGTACTTAAATAAGAATACAGTCTCTACTCTGGCTAGAGCTATCATATACTACAAAATAGATAGAATTGAGATGGTAAATTTTGTAAAATTCTTGGATCAAGGTGAAAAGCCAGCAACTCAATTCGTTTGTTTTTATAACCCTTCATCCGCTATATGCACATGTTTACCAATTTTCGTTTTCAATTCATTTTCCCCACTCGTTATTCCATTTTTTCATTGGCTCATGTCGCTTGCGGTGCCACCGGGGCGTATGAGCAACCAATAGTTTGCCAATTTCCATGCAATCAATCGCATTTGTCAATTGGCCTCGTTCGTTACTTTCGATTGATTCGACTGACTTGACTTGCTTGACGCTTGTTTTATCGCAGCATAAAAAAATGTACTTTTATTTCATGTTGCTTGCCTTCCTGTGTGCGTGTGAGTGTGTACTCGTATTTTTCTACAGCACAAACCACTTCCAAACGAAATTACAATTTCAATGGAATTTGCATACATTTGTAATTGATTCCGAATTCTCATTTACACTGCATTCAGTTGGTTTCACTGTCTTCATCAACAAACTGTCATGTTGAGATTTTAACGGAATGCAAGAATTTCCTTTTTTATAGAACACGTTATGGTGGGAACATTTATTTTGGATCAAGAAACTTGTAGGAATCAAAAGATTCTATTTTTGGAAGAAATGTTATATATATTACATAAACTGTCTGTCTGTCTGATAATGCACCTTTTGAGACACCTAAAAACTCATAAAAATGAGTTACCAGATCCTCATAGATCGACGAAGTGTTTTTACCTCAAATTTGTTAAAAGGCTGGGTTCGCCGAAGATGTGTCTATCGAGATATTTTTCAATCTCAAACTGGAAAAAGCTGAACAATAGAGCAGAAAGTGACTAAATGCGTCCGACAAAATATTTATTCGCTTTGTTACGAGCAAGTAGTTCAGAGGACCTCTTACGGTTCATTCTGGACCAGAAGGATCTCGCAACCGCAAGAGTTCTGGTTGTTGATTAGCGCATGTCAAGCTCACGGAGGTTAGCGGAGAGTTTTGGCTTCGAGTTTTCGGCGAAATCGGTGTATCCAGGTACACAAACAAGTCTAAGAAGCTTTGCTTATGACGTCATGCACTCCTAGACCAGCTTTGAGCCCACAGTCAGCCAGCTAAATGCCATTTTAGTCACTCTGCTATCGGAGTGAATGTACAGATCTCTGCAGGAAGCTGCATGTCAGTGCTAACTTGATAGCAGCCACCTCTGCAAGACGAACATTGGTCTGATAGCTTGAAGCTAGAGTTGATAAAGAGTTCTAGACAGAAGATACCACCTCCTGCCGTCCCTCCAAACTACGATCCATCTCCTTTCCAACTCTTTCCACCCACCCAAAAATTGTATGTAGAAGGTTCCGTGATGCAGTTATTCAGATTAAAAGCAATTGAATCGAAGTAGCGTAGAATTTATTTCTTCATACAACCAGAAAATGTTTGCTTTCGT
Organism: Bactrocera neohumeralis; assembly: GCF_024586455.1. Taxonomy (NCBI): domain Eukaryota; kingdom Metazoa; phylum Arthropoda; class Insecta; order Diptera; family Tephritidae; genus Bactrocera; species Bactrocera neohumeralis. Next base: position 83,398,103 of record NC_065919.1, on the reverse strand, counting down.
ATGAAGGATTCAGTATTTTTGCTACCTAGTTAAATTGAAATATAGTATAAAAACCCCATTAGGCAAACGATAATCGATAATTTTTACCAGCATAGTATTAGACAAAGACTATAGAAAAAGAAAAATATTTTTTTGCCGCAAAGGTGGCTTAATTTTATATATTTTTTTAAGAATGAGTAATTTTATAAAGTATCAATATTACATTGAAATTTTGTCTGCCAATCCTTAACGACTACAGCCTTCAGCTGTACATATCACATCTCATGGGATCGAACTATTTCATATTGGCCCGCTACACTCTAAGCCATACATATTTCCAACTTTGACATTTCTTTTTCCAATCGCTCGATACATGTGTTTTGCGGCAGAACAGCGCGCAGTTTCTTCCAGAAGTTGACATCACCCCATGTTAGGTAGGTGCTTGCTCGAAGGCACATCTTCAGTTCGCTATCCAAGCTCTCAAAGTCGTCGATTTCGCCATAGATTATGATTATCAAACGGTGTTGTATTGAGCTCAGCGCAGTTTTATGCGCCAAGCGAAATTCCGTGTCGGTCCACACGGTTTTAATGAAATTCTGCGACAATACCACTATAGTACGTTGCGATTCATTTACCGAACGCAAAAGGTGCCGTGTAAAACAATCGCCGACAATCCAGTCACGTCTGGGCAAACACAAACGATATTGTATCGGACCATTTTCCAGCTCGGGCTTCAGGTGTTCAATGATGTAGTGTTCATCCAGCGGCGCGTAAGAGACAAAAGCGTCATAATATTTGTCATCATCCTCCGTTTTGACGTCGAAACACCTACACATTCCGTTTCCATATTTGCGACAAACTATAGTGCAAAGGCCGATTGTCAATATACTGATTGCGATTGTCAGACCAATGATGAAGAACCAATTCAGTTTGGCTGGGCAGATTTGACTTTCGCTAATATCGCGGAATCTTAAGCTGCTCGTTAAATTCGACGACTTAACCACGCAGCTCAAGTGTTGCATGTCGTGTTCGGCGAGTTTGCGACGTACCGCCGCACTTTGTGCGAACTCCAACAACGCTTTTGCGTCGCAATCGCAAGTCCACGGATTTTGTGTAAGGAAAACAGCTTGCATATTGGTGCTGCTGTTGAGAAAGTTCAGCACACCTGCGCTCAAGTTTTCTAGTAGATTGTGGCGTACATCCAAAAACTCTAAATTCTTTGGTAGATTGTCCAAATTGAGTTCCTGCAGCTGATTGTCGGCAGCATGTAACGCCACAACATCGATATAACCCGGAGTAACGTTGAGTGGCAGGCCCTCCAGTCTATTATGCGACACGATCAGTTCAATGCCCTTCAATATGGGCACGGTAGGTAGCAATGGAATTCGTGTGAGGTCGCTATAGGAGCAGTTAATGATCAGCATCAAATCGACGGGACGCACCAAGCACTCACAATCTTGCGGACACAACTTCTCTTGCGAGTTGTGATCATCCAGTGGACATACGAGCTCCATGTAGCTAAGATCGATTATTTCTTTCTCCTTTAGTGCTGGCGGTCCTTCACAGCGCAAATTGTTGGTTAAGATTTCAAATTTGTTCGCCACATTTTCGTTCAACTCGCCGAATATGAACTGTAGAAAGTGTAAGAGTACACAGTCGCAGTGTAGTGGGTTGTAGTTAAGGTCAAAAACTGTGGTATGCGCGTCGGCGTTTAGTTCCATGTTGCTGATGCCATTGAAATTGATTTCCTCTATGAGATTGTGTGACAGGTTAACATGTTTGACATGTTTGCTCAGGAAACGTAGATCACGATCAGAGAACAAATTAATGTTGTTGTAACTGAGATCGAGTTTGCGCAGTTCGAGCAGTTGGGTTCGCCAATCCTTATGAAGGTACATTATAGAGTTATTACGCAAGTTGAGTTCGCGCAGTTTAAACAGGAAACGGAAAGGTGAGGTGGTGTCAATGGCGAAGTCTTCGTCCAAGGAATCGAGCGATGTTGTATCCAGTGACGTTGTATCTAGCGGATCGGCGAAATCGATTTCGTTATTTGCCAGGTTGAGAAATCGAAGGTTGCTCGTGTCGCGGAAAGCATCAAAGCTGATGCTGACCAAGTTATTGCTGTCGAGTTGCAGCAGCTCCAGATTCACCAAAGGTTTAAAAAGCTCACTGAAATGTAAAAAATGAAGGTTGCATTTAGATATCCTTTTTATAAATATTTTTTGAGGTTGACCTACCTTGATATTTCGACGAGCTGATTGTGTGACAACCTGAGTTCGATGAGATTCGTTGTAAAACCGAACAGCGTATCCGGCAAGCTTTCCAAACGATTATTGGACAAGTCTAGATCATAGAGATTGTGCTGATACTTGAAAAAGTGCTCCGGTAATGTCTTCAGCATATTATTTTTCATTGTGAGATTTGTCAGCTTAGTGGCGTTGGTGAACAAATCTGCCGGCACCTGCTCCAAGCCACATATCAAACGAACTTCTTCGAGAAAAGTCAAATTCGCGAATAGTGCCGGTGGCAAGGTTTTCAGCTGTACTTTATTGTTTACAAGCCTGAATTCCGTAAGGTACTTGTTCTGTGCAAATAGTCCACCGGGCAGTTCACGAATTTTATTCATATTTAGATCCACGCTACGCAAACTGCCGAGTAACGTGAAAACATCATGCTCTAAGGTTTCGATTTCGTTCGAACTGAGATCCAGAAGCACCAGCTGCTCTGCACCGCGGAACGCTTCCTTCGTTAGTGTACGCAAACGATTGCTCCACAAATTTAAATGTTGCAACTTCTGCTGATTCTTAAATATACCTGCGGGCAAGCGCTCCAAAAAGTTGTGTCCCAAATCCAAATATGTCAAATTCGGCAGCGGTTCCAGCAAGTTTTCGCTTAGCGTCAAATTGTTTGAGCGCAAATCCAGCCATACGAGGCTTTTAAGATTTTGGAAGAGATTGCTCGGCAAACATTTTTGTGATTTGATGCTCAATCTCAGATGCTGCAATTTCTCCAGACCGCTTAAGTGCTGTTGTGTAACATTGCCGCTGGATTCGTCGATTGCATAGGCGAAATAATTGACTCTTTCGACGCCTAGTTGTGTAAACAATTTGGCTATCGGCTGTTTATCAGTTGGCAGTGGACATTGTTTGATTTGCACGATTTTGGTGTAACCAATTTTCAACTTTGGCAAGATCTCGTAGTCTTCGGGTGCAATGTCCTCACACTCGATCTTCACATTCTTTCCTGGTCCGATGCGTAGGTTAAATTTGCCATTCGTCTCGGCTGATGCGCACTCGATCTCGGAATGCGCAAGTTCCGTTGTGCACTGACAGTTCGTGTCGGCGCTTAGCGTTTTACAGTTCTCCGGCGTGAAAACAGCGTCGATCTTTGGCACTTGCGTGGCAAACATAAGTAGTAGCAGTCTTATGTAGAAACACTGAAACATTTTGAAATTGTTCATATTACTGGATTAGTTCCGTATTTTTATGCGTTTTGTGTGAAGTTAAGTCTCTGCGAAGATAGTAGTGCTATCAATGCAAAAAGTTTTTCAACTGACTTGAATATTTTTTACTCTCCGCTTTTATACTTTTCTAGCGATCTTGTCGTGATGTTGTTTTTATACTTTTCTAACGTAGGATCGCCATGCAGGTAAAAGGTATTAACGTCTATGTTCTGTAGGTGTGTATGCATGCTCGGGGTTAATCCGCGGGAAATTCCGCCTGCCGTTATCGCCGTCTACCTGCGCGACTGCCGCCTTCTGCCTGAAAAGGTATTTTCGCAATTTTCTCTTTGTTTTGGAAATTTCAAAGAACACACATTACGTAGTTAAACAAATGAAAGTAACAGTAAATACTTGTCACTTAATATATTTGATAAAAGTATATATCGGAACCTAATCCCGAGTTTTGTTCACTGTATGCTCTTTTGTCCTAAATAATATCAATTGAAAAACACTAAAAGAGTTTTTGTTTGAAATTCTTGAAATCTCTTTTTTAAAAAATATTTTTACAATACTATACATATTTATTCGGAAACACCTTTCGATATTGTCTAACTTTAATATGAAGAGAGTATATTCGAAGTTTTTTGCTTTTTATATTTATGAAATATTGTCAATTTCGGATTTTTTTCTTTCATAAAAGTCTTAACAAAGGACAAAATTCGCGATTTTCATCAACATCACAAATTATATAGATTATATTGCAACAAAATAAAAAAAAGAAAAAGAAATTAAATTATTTATTACAAGTTCGGGTACAAATGAATATTTTATACACTCGCAATTTGATACCGATCACTAATTTTGACGAATGAGACAATTTCGATGGCGAAATATTGGCGCTTAAGGGGGGAGGCTGCTTTAGAAGCTCCAAAAAAAAGTTTTTTTTTGTTTTGCTTAAATATCTTTAGAATTTATCTAAGAATATGTCTCCAAAGTTATAGATGGGATTTCGAAACTTTGTCGAAGCTAGAAGAGAAATAGTGACCGAGCGAAAATTTTGACGCGCGATTTCTCGGTTTTTCATTTTTACGATTTTTCTTAATTAAATTTTCTTCTATTTAAACTAAAAAAAAGTCAAGTTTGAACATATATTTATTTAAACAACATAAAGTAAAATTTTTGTAGTCAAAAACAACTTTTTTTTAATCTTTAAAAAATTTGTAAAATTTTAAATTTTTTGGAATTTTTTTAGTTTAACTAGAAGATAAATTATTAAAAATTATAAATCTTTTTGAATTTTTTGTTTCGAATTGAAATTGCGGCTTGCAATCTGCCCGCCGTCCGACAAATGCACATGCGAGATGCATCGGGCAATTGCTTCCCAAAGACAGATTATCAAAGATTACATATCCATTACATATGATGTTTAAATATATAACTATAAACTCTACAAATGTCGCATTGATCAATTTTTTTTCCCCTCACAAAAAAATCCTCAAAAAAAATTGATTTTTTTAAGCCTCTTTAACCCTTTTAAGGGGTTACATGGGTTCCCTCGGTAAAATTCAGCCTTTTTTCAAAATTTTTTTCACATATAAAAATGAAATATTTTATTAGAATTTACAATATACATACACTATGAACAAAGAAATTCTGAAATTTTTGGCAAAAATATTTTAAACTCGGCCATTGCGGAGCCATTTCCGGTGACCCCTCAGAGAAGATGCGCCCGCGTTGGCAGGAAAACTCCTTACAGGATCGTCTAAAGTGAAAAATACATGTTTTAGTTATAACCTTAACTTAGAACTTGGACGAGGGGAAAAACTGAAAATTGAATTTTTTGGCAAACATTTTTACAAAAAAATTAATTTTTCAGTGAAAATTTCGCGATTTTTGTAATCGAAAAAACAAATCTTTTGTCCCTGTCTTTAAAGAATTGCATCTCAAATACCTAAAATTTCAAGAAGATCGGTTGAGTAGTTCTCGAGAAATCTTGCCAACCGACTTCAAAAACACAGTTTCGAGAAAAACGTGTTTAAAGACGGCGCACTTAGCCTAGCTAGCCTCGATCGCAGAAGTTCTCAAAGCTGTATCTCCGAAAATATTATTCGGATCAACTTGAAAACTTAGGACAATATTCTAGAGATGTTGTAGAATTTAAAAGACAATAAAAAAATTAGATGTTTTGAAACCCGTTAACCCATGTAACCCCTTAACGTCGGTGAAACAACGCTTTTCGACTACCAGAAACGGCCGCATATCGTGGGAAAGGTAAGCCGAATCCGAAACACGTCTAAGCAGATCAAAAATGCACTCAAAGTCAACAATCAAATGTCAAGAAAGAATACTATTTGAGTGTTATGCGTCGTTTGCGCGAAGCTATTCGTATAAAGAGCTCGGAATTATGGGCCACCAGGTCTTGGCTTTTGCACCACGACATTGCATCGTTGTATACTGCATTGATTCTTCGTGAAATTTGGCCAAACAAATTTTCAACCAATATCGTCACGCAATTCGCCTGATTTAGCTCGGTGAGACTTATGGCTATTCAGTAAACTCAAACGCCCGCCCCGTAGAAATCGTTTTAAGTCAATTGAAGACATTACAGGGTCCGGCACTCGAAGTGTATATTAAACCAATTAAAAAAGGGATAAATTCAGTTTGGAAAGTTATTTTTAATTATTTTAAAGTACAAAATGTGTGAAAATAATCATAAATTCAGGACCAATTCACTTTTGCTCGATATGACCACCTTTTGCCTTAACTATGGCCTTGAGAGGTCAAAAAACGAATCGCAAAACGAATGTGACTTGCCGGTATTTTGGCCCACTCACGGACAATGGCTTTCTTCAGCATCTCGAGACTGGACCTTGCTCTCCAAAATGGCCCAGAGAGAATAATCCATTGGATTCGCATCTGGTGAATTCGAGATCCATTGTGTGGTCGTAATGAAGTTCGTAACATTGTTTTTTAGCCATTTTTGGTTCACTCGAGCTTTATGAGACGGTGCTGAGTCTTGTTGAAACGTCCATGGTTTGCGACCGAAATGTTTGTTTGCCCACGGAGCAGCCTCCAGAATACTTTCCCGATAATATGTCGCATTTACTTTGACGCCAGGTTCGATGAAAACAATTGGAGAGCGCCCTATCTGCGGTGACAGCGGCCCAAACCATTATTTGTGGCGGGTGTTGCCTCCTGGTGGCCATCCGATGACTTAGATTATCGTATGAACGGTCGGTCAAGTAAAGCCCATCGTTTTGAGAGTTTACGAATTGCTCAATTGGAAAAATGACACAATGCTTCGCTCTCTCAAGTCTTACTTGTTGCTGCTTCGGTGTGAGATCATGGGCCTTTTGGAATTTGTAAGGCTTGACCTTGAGCTCATTTTTCAATATGCGTCGGATGCTGCGGTCGATATAATATTTCTTACATATGAATCGCTATAAAGTCAAGCGGGATATTCGGGATATGGGGGTAGGGGTATTACTGAACCGATTCAGTTTTGACATCATTGCACATTTTGATTTCAACCATTTGAACTCGTTTCATCATCCCGATTTTAAGATATATAAATATTTTGCTGTTACAAGCAACCATTTGGTGAACAATACTAATATACTCTAAGCAATATGTTGAAAGAGTATTAAAGTAGTAACAGCTAAATCTAAATAAATCCAATATTTTTTTGGCATTACTTAAATTCAATTTCATTACCATATCCGGCGTAACCAACTCCATTAAATGGAAAACGAATTCAATTACACGTTCTACTGTTCGAGTGCAGAGTTGCAAACTCGTTCATTCAGACGTAACAAGCCACTCTATACTTGCCACATTTGCACCGTTCAAATACTCACAGCCATCAGTTTCACCCTAAATCGACAAGCTAGCCATCTAGGCGAAACCATTTAGGCAGCCTTTCAGTCGAACGACCCCCCAAAGCGCTGCACACCGTCGCTGCAGCCATCATAACAAGCCTCGCCATGAGCCGCTCTCTAAATCTAACAAATCCACATTGTCATTTATCAATTTAGTTGACAGTCAATTTCTTTTCGATTCCGCAACATCACTCGAATTGATTTAGTCGCCTTTGCATGCACCGCTACCCAATAGAGAAATCCGCTAGTTCACTTTCCATACTGTACTATATATATATGGTAATGTCTGCAAGTGAAAAGATTTTCTGCAATTGAAATGGGACATTTTTTGATTTCTTCCTGCGGGGTTTATACTCCAACGAGTGCTTGTAAGAGGAGCAGGGTGTTCAACAGTGACACACTTCAAGCGCGGTGCCTCGTGAGATGAGCCTGCTGCTGAGGGGATGTTTTGCGGATGGGTGGCTTAACCAGCAGTTGGTGTCGGCCAGACTGCCAGCACTCAATCAAAATCAAGCAATTGAAATAAATTGAGTGTTGTCTGTGCTGGCGACTGTTGGGAGGTATTAGATGGATGACAGCCAGGCGCATGAAGCTAGGTTTTGATGTATGCCTATTGTGTGTTTAGCTATTTGCATGCTGGCGATGGCCATGAAAACGAAGTAAAATTTGCTAGATAACTCGTGTGCTAAATTTGAGCACACCATATTTGACATATTTTACAAGGAATTAAATAAAGAGTTACGTTTGCTCTTACATCTGGCGCATCTTTTTATATGTATGTAAAATTCTTGGAGAGAATCCACAAGTAAGCTCTAATGCATTTAGTACCAATTTTCATTACGAGCGACTGTACTCTGATCTCAAGGGCTGCTATGCAGGTTTTGTTAGGTTCACCCCCTCCTGACTTGATCGTCATAGAGCGTGCTGTTGCATTCAGGTTAAGAAGGAGCTTGCTGCGGAATGACTGGATTTCCGATGATGATGTGGAGAGGCAGGGATATCTAGAGAGTAGGAGGCTTCTAGATGATAGGGTCAGGTGGCCATTGGGACGATAGCTCTAACAGTCGTGTGACTTATGAGTACATTCGGGACGTTGGGTTTGTTGGGCGTAACCCAGACTTCAGATTCTGTCTGAGTATGGATTTTCTGCTTACGGGGAATAGGCCTCTGAATGCATTTTTGCATCAGAGGCACCTATTTGGTAGGTCGAGTTGTTTTTGTGGGACGGGGGTGGAGGACTGGATGCATATAATTGCAGAATGCTCGATGTACTCCAACAGTAGGGAACTGGGAATTAGCTGGACTGATGGACGTTTAGATGTTAGCCGATCAGTTAGGGTTGTTTGTGAGTGGATTGTTTAGGCGGCGAAGGTGTTTAACTGGGAATTAGGTTTAGCTTCTTGTGTAAATGGTGTGCGCGTGTAATGTGCGTATGAGGTCCAACCCCTGGTCCCCAGTCCAGAGCAGTATGAAGGCTGAACTCGTAGTAGTTTCGGATACCAGGTCTAACCCGAGACTTAATTCGGGGGCCTATTCTGTAACTCGATTCGAAAAACAATTTACTCGAATTCGAATTTTTTATATTCTGTAACTCGATTTTCGGATTTTCAAGTCAATATTCGAATAAAATATTCGTTAGCTTTTGAGTTGTAGAAAGCAAAAACGAAAATTGTACGTATTTGTTCTGGCACAGGGTGGTACAACTTTCGCATAATGATAAACTAGATCCAAATTTCGAATAGAATACATTTACGAATCGAGATACAGAATAGGGCCCCTGGTACACGGACTCAAAGTAGGGCAGAGGTTTTAGATGGGCCAATTGGTACTAAAAATTACTATCATTTTCTGATCAACGCATTGATTTCATCCGTTGTGCTTTTGACCGCCGTGAGGTAAGGCTGTCGTCAGCAGGTACCTACATTAAACACATTGTTGTACTCTGAAATGTCCGTTCATATGAATTAAAGTTTTAGGTGTACGGATTTATCAAAATTTGAGTAGTGGTGAATCCAAAAACTAACTTGGAGAGTGGCGAATCGAATACACCACTGGTAAAAAAACTGTTTTATGCTTTCATATAAAAATTTTCGACGATAGCGGTGATCTTCAATATAGTGAGCAGAGAGTGGAGAGATTCCCAGATGAAGTTTACTTGCAAAAATATGAAAGGTTCCTTTGAACAGATTAATCTCTAGTAGCTTTCCCAAGAATTTCTAAAAAAAAAGGTCCAAAACTATTTGGGCGTGAGTCAGTGAGTTCATGTGTTCGAAGCTTTACATATAAAATCTAAAATCCTAAAAATCGCTTCAATATTTCTCATTTTTCCAAATCAAAAGGCTCAAACTTCATATTTCTCTGATTGGAGGTCTCGCTATTAGGTTTTGAAACTATTGTTACTAGTTAGAATACCGAAGAATTTATCAATTTACCCAAATACTTAAAACTCCATAAATTTATGTTCATCTTTGGGAGAATTTATTTTTATGATCTTGAAAAATGGAGCAATCCTGAGTACTTCTGTTTTTAATTGATTTAAATATTAAATTCTCTTTATTTCATCCCCCACTAGGCGCTTGCCTCGTCGAGAACCAACAGACCACCAGTATGGGCCAAAGCAATTCACAACTACGTTCCGATCGTTCCGGCTCACCATATTTGCTGTACACCGATGGAGCACTTTGTGATGGCCAAAACAAGTGGTCGACGAGAATTGAGTTTGTCTGTGCCAATAATGCGACCAAAGACAATGGGACAGCGACTGGCAGCGGCGACAGCAACACCAGCAATGCATTGGGTCCGAAAATAATCGAAAATAAAAATTGCCAACTACTAATTCACTTTCAAACACCATTCGCTTGTCATGAGCAGATTGCCTGCAAAGTCAAAGTCTATGTTGAGCATTCGGAGGATGGAACCAGCGAGGAGGTGGTCGATTTGACGCCATTGATTAGTGCAACGGACAACTATGAAGCCGAAATTAATAACGCATCGATAACGGAACAACAAGTGCCTAAATCGACCAAGGTGAGACCGACCATCGAACACTTTGAGTGCCACTGTGGGTGTGCTTGTAGTTGACGCGGCTGCAGCAGAAGTTCATTGTCAAATAATGTCTGCACAAATCCAACCATCAGCACACCAGCACACCGTCGCAGTTGAACATTTCATTTTCATTCCAACAAATTTTTAATATCTATCTGCAAACATATCTACAAAATTTGTTCTTGCTTTTCAGTTTTTCCTCAATGTCTGCCGTCCGTTGGTGCCGAAATACGGCTTGGGTTGCACGGGTGGCTCGGCAGCCTGCATGGCTAAGGTGGATTCGTCGTCGGCGACACCGGAGGAGGAGAAGGTGAGCTTACGTGCATTAAAGTATTTTTCAAAATTTCACTTCCAAATTTAGTGGAACGTAAACAAGTTGGGTCGTTGCTGCTGTTGTTGTTGTTCAACGCTTTCGCCTTTGGCGTGCTTACAACTTGCATATTGAAGCATCCTTGGGAATTCCTTGTGGGAATTAATTAAAAACGACACCACTACAATTTGCTATTGCGCTCCATTGTGCCATGTCGCATCGCCCTGCTCCGCTCTGCAGTGCTCTGCTCTGCTGTTGATGAGTGAGCCGTTGTAGTGCTGCATTTTTAATTTGTGCCTCGGTTGCCTCCCTACCGTTATAACGAGCTCTATGCACTTGTGTGCAGTATGTATGTATATATGTGTGTGTATGAGTATGCATGAACCTGCTTATTTCTTCTGTGAGATTGTCATTTTAATTATGCAATCACTTATGAAATCGTTGAGCTTGTCAACCAGTGGTTGCAGTCAATAATAATATGGGCAAATACAATGTACAACATCGTCAACAACAGCAACAACACGATACGGCAATCGAACAAGTTGGTTTTCAATTTGTGCTGGCAAAGTGATTAGGATTTTAAAATTTACAATCAGCAACAGCTGGAGAAAATGAAGATACGTCTACAGTGTTTGTTCGACAAATAAGGAACGGTTGGAATGTGGCGGTAGTATTTCAGATAGCAATTGCAATGATTTTAATGTAGGTTGACTCTCACAGGTTCATACTATAGGTACCTTGAGTGCATTATTGAGTTAAATGAAATGACATGTTGGTCAAGGAAATATTAAACTGCAGATAATTTGGAGCTTTTGAGGCGCCACCGCTATTGTATTGTTCTATGATCTACTCTTGAACCCAATGGAAAAGCTTGACACTTAGTAGTCAGGCATGGTATGATACACTGGAGGAGGTATCGATAGTGAGGCCGCAGGGTCTGTTGAAATTCGTGTCAAGCCTAGGCATCCTAAAGTAACTGAACTCCATCTGATATCGAAAAGGATCAAAATTGGTCTATGCGTGGCTTATTGGCCGACCAGATTAACCTAACTTAACCTTGTAGCCAAGTAATGTAAAGGCGTTCTCTACATAAGAGCTCAAATTTCCAAGGATTGTAAAACAAACAAGACATTATTTTTTTAATTCAATAATTAATTCTTAAACTTAGATAGAATAAGAAAACAATAATTGATTTCACATTTATGTTCTTGACGCGTGAATTAGTGCCGAGCAAAGGGAAGATAAGGTCGTCTCAAAAAATGAAGGCTTTAAGGGAAGAAACACAATTAGCCCTTCTTCCAAGGGACGGCGCTACACAGAGGGTAAAATTTCCAAAGAAGTTTAGAGTTACTCTCTTCCACGCTCGACCTACAATTGACGGATAGTGGTACACTGACGGCTCGAGAATACCGGAAGGCATTGGAGCAGGCATTGCGGCACCGCCTACCAAACTATCCACACCAATGAGAGAAGTGTATATGAAGGCTTAACCACCTACCAGTTTACTACCGTGTACACCTGATTTAACGGGGCATATAGGGAGTAGCCGGCAATGAGCTGGCCGACGAACTAGTCCGCTCTGTGGCAGTTTTCAGGATAAAGGAATTGCTCCGCACTGAGGGAGAGTGGGGAGAGAACAGCACTGGCAACAGGAATGCGACACGTCAAGCTACTGGTGGGAGGTTACAACCTTAAAAGGTTTAGAGATATGATCAACCTTTCCCGAAACAAATTCCATTTCCTTGTCGCGCTCTATATAGGGCACTACAGGCTCTGGAAGCATTTGTCCGACATGGGCATAGTCTCTTGCGCAAATTTCCGGTTTTGCGACCGAGGAAATTTCAGAACATCTCATTCTACAAGGTGTATTCCAAAGTAAACAGGACTTGAAAAAAAACACAGAACAAATGGTTTTTTTCGGCAAAATCAATTTATTTTATTCAAAATAGTCTCCTTCTGCTTCAATACAGCTTTTTGCACGGCCCAAAAGCATGTCGAACGAGTGTTTTAGCTCGTTGGCCGGTATGGCCGTCAGTATGCCGGTGCAAGCCTTTTGAATGGCCTCTACGTCTGCATAACGCTTTCCTTTCATGGGCAAATGCATTTTTCTGAAAAGGCAGAGGTCGCATGGTGCCATATCAGGTGAATACGCGGAGTGGTTAATGTGTGATTTTTAGTCAAATAATTGGTCACAATCGGACCTTCGAATGTTGGATTCTGAGCAATTTTTGGTCGTCAGTCAATTTGTGCGGAACAAGCCGTGCACACACCTTTCGTAAGCTCAAATGTTCTGTCAAAATGCGATAAATCGACGTTTTGGAGATGCTCATTTCCATGAATTTCAATGATGATTTCAACTGATTTTTGATGAACTCACGCACAGTTTCGGTGGAATTTCCGATGATCACGGATTTTGATTGGCACACATGTTGATCGTCATGTATGTCCTCACGACCACTTTGAAAACGTTGAAACCACTCGTGCACTCTGCTACGGGATAGGCAATCATAGACATTCATCAATAGAAATAGCTTAAAAACTGAAGAACCTTCAAAGAACTGCTGGTTTTGGGAATGCTTTTTGATTTAGACCATTAAACTTGGAATGCTAGTAATCGGTAAAATTAATTTACGGCATATTTGAAGGTCGGGATTTTCATAACTGAGATCTGAATTAGTTTTCAGCCTAATTTATGTCCATTTTAAAAATATCGTCATCGAAGTCATCTAATATAGTTTTAAGAAATGAATCCGGCTCGTGCCAAATGTATAGCTAAGCGAACTAGCTCGTAATGTCTTGAGGTGGTTAGTATCTTAGAGTTTCTCGGAATCAAAACCAGACAACTGGTAGTATAACCCGTCACAGCATACAGTTTTACAATAATAACCTGGGTGGAACTCACACCGCGTGGCATTCAGAAGCTCTGAAAGTGCATTTTAAGTCTTTTTTGAGCTCCCTGAGTGATCACAGTTCAGATAAACTTTATGTATCTTGCGGAAGCAAAAAAGTGCCAACCTTCAAAACCTCTTGTTGCAGTCGTTGATTAAAAGGACATGCAAAAACTTTCCGCAAATAGCAATTATCGCAGACACATTTCAGGCGAGAACTCAACAGTTTCATGGCACCGTAATTGAACAAAAGGCAGTTGACGCACAATAACAAGAACATCGTTGAATGCATGCATACGAAGCGGCAAGGGTGAATGTTTTGTTGAAAGGCAGCAAGCAGTCGTGCAACTCCAGTCCATGGATACGTGGTGTAGACGTGTGTGTTTGCGTTTTCGAGCGACTTAACGTGTTAATGATGCTGCAAACAAATCGAATGGCGACTGGTGAATGGTGAATGATGAATTGAAAATGAAGCCTGCCAAATGCAAAACAACTGGATCTACCGAAGTATCGTGCTTTGTTCGTGCATGAATTGTGCATATTCCGTATTAGCTTAGCTCCGCATCATTCATGCAGCAACCGATTACATATACCGGAAAAGATGAGGCAGCGACAATGTAGGCTTCTATCTACTTGCCCAAGATGAGTCGGGTGGTTGCCATTGAAACGCTGAGTTCGCTTTTTGGCACGCAATTTCCACATAATTTTTCGAAGTTTGCAATGACTGCATATCAAGTCAGCGAAACCTAAGATCGTTACAACCGAAGCAATATGCATTGTGTCGGTAAGGACCGTGGTTACCTTGTGGGACTTGAAGTACTACCACGATGTAGCAATTGTTGCTTTACTAACACACACAGCATATGCATTGTTTGCTGTAATGCTGCATTCGCTGTTGTGGTTACGTTTCGTTACCGTCGGGAATTTTTGTTCTACTGCATTCTGCGTGCAATATCAGCCTAAGTGCAGGCACTGGGGACCCGAACAAAGTTTGTTATCAATACACGAAATTAGCAGTTGGTCCTGGCTGCAGCTCCAGCAATACACAAGTGGCTCATTGCCGGCATACGCAATTGCCGTGTCGTCAACTTGCATTATGCATTATCCCATCTATGCGAGCAGATAATCGCTGGCAAATGCATTTAAAGTGCTTACTTTATATAAAAGCATTAAGCAGCTCCAAAGAGGATGCTAATGTCGTTTTAGCAGTTGAGGGATGATACTCAGGTGGCAACTATGATGTAGGAGGCTGTTTCTTGTTAATTTTGTGTTCCTAAAACCGAAAGTGATAGTAAAAATTTCCTAAGGCCTAGGGCTTTTTGTGTTGTAGTCAAGGGTTGTAGGGGTCAAACCACCACCATTTACTAAAATGACAAAAATAGATATACGTGATAGAAAAATTTTGAACTCAAAGTCATAATCCGGCCTCCTCAAATATATACAGAACATCAGTCGTAAATTTTTTCTTCAGATTTGTTGAGAGTACAACATTAAACTATTACTGGCACTCGACAGCCTGTATTCCTTCATTTCGGCTTCGACCGCGATTGCAACAAAATCTTTAAGTCACTAGCCGACAGCACCTGCGGGAAAGACAAAGACACGGTGTTGGCAAATTACAAGACAACTAGTCATAAATTACGTAGCACCAGTATGATCCCCTGGATATGGTGAAAGGCAGAAGAAAAAGTTTCAGACATGTCAGAATATGCCTACAATAGCTGGATTTCTCTCAATGTCTCTCATCGAACATCTACACAGTGAGGCCCGCACATCTCCGGTTAAGGAACAACGAATTTCACAGAAACCTTCATCGCAGTCATCTGCTTATAGTGGAAGTGCCCCCTAGGATCTTCAAGAGAACGTTTCCTTATAGCGCCTTCCAGTGAATGGCGTTCTTGAAGTCAAATAACCACCCTTAGCAGAAAAAGAGCTGTCGTTACCTCGCGAACGCAGAGTGAACCTTTTGCATGTTCGTTTTTGACATTGTAGCTAGTTAAACTCTAACCATCAAATCGTCTCTCTTTGCATTCACATACTTCTCTCGATAAAATCTTATATTCGATATTAAGGGCTTTCACTTAGGTTTAAAATCATCGGGCATGCACTTGTTCGTTTTTCGCCACCGTATTTAAAATCGTCGGCCATAATCATCGACTACTGAAGTTTTGTTGATTCATGCACCTTCCCATCATTCCGCGCCGCCGTAATTGAAAAGGCCTCTGCCGTTCAGCTAGCTGTAGAACTGTTGCCTACATACCATCAATATGCCCTGAACATCATTCCCTAGATAACCTCTTTAGGCCCTACAAGAGCATGCTCCTGTCTTGAAAGCTTCTGTAAATCGAATCTTTTCGAAGAATTTTCTTGCAAAACCCTTGTCGGCCAGCTTCTCAAGCTCTTCATACTCACGCATTGGCTGCATATGTAACTCGCTTCCTTCTTCAGCTCTCGGTATCTATCCCACCCTGCTCGTGTTGTGGTCGATCGAAACATTTTGAGGTAGGTTGTCCATTCGGAGTGGTTTCCGCTTGTTTCAAGACCGCACCTCTGGTAAACACACGCTGCGATTCGACTTCAGCGAACCCTTAAAGCTGAAGCTTCTTCTCTTTTAGCCGTGATCCAGGCTCCACGCAGGTTGGATACGGCATCTTACACAAGTTTTGTTACGTTTCTCGAATGCGCGGCGAGGACACAAGCCCTACGACTTCAATTGCTTACCCAGAAGCATGACTACACCCCAATACTAGCTACAAATATTTTCATATAACCAAAGTGTGTGGCAAACACAATTTCTTTATATTTGCCGCTCCTGCATCTAAATTTTTTCCATACATTTTTGTGAAATTTTCCGGCTACCCACAAAATTGTCGCGACCGAGACATCGCTGATTTGATAAAACCGAGCACGTACGCCAAGGCATATTTGCGCGCTGGAAATCCGCTGAGACAGATGCGTACGAGCGAGTTAACAGCCGAAAGTTGCTGAAGTAAAAAGCGAAAGAATTCAAATAATAACAGCGCAAAGGTTGGAGTGATAAAACGCTAACTTCAGCAAAGGGATGCGAGTTTGAGCAGTATGCTTACACACACACACAAACACCAACATATTTATATGCGGATAAAAGAGAGAACTTAAACCAAAAAACAACTTAAAAAAATATGGTTCCTATTCCCTGCTAGAACACTCCAATATTTGGACAGTTATATGCACTCACACGCCTGCTTTTTCGTGTGATATGTGGCAGTCGCACGCTGCGTCCTGAACACGCTGCGTGACCCCATAATCTACAAAATGTGCGACACGACAAGACACAGCAGAATGCTGCGCGCTGCCAAACTCCTTCAGCATAGCAAATGTCAAATGCGTCTGCCGCAATGCAATTGGCTCATATGCCACCGAGCGCATTTAACACTCAAGTGTTGCAAAGCGACGAAAATAAGCGAGTAAGTGTGCGCGCTTGAAGAAATCGCTAAAGCAGCGTGAGGAAGATTGCTGTGCCATAAAGTTTGCCCTCCACAGCTTATTTTATTTCATTGCCTTCTTTATGCGGCGTTCTTTTTCTTAGTTACACACGAATGACATGGCCAATTGTGGAAGCGGAAAAGGAACCGGAAACAGCAGCATAGCGGAAGTGTAGTACCAATATATACATACATATATATATATGTTCAGTGATGTGTGTGTGTGGTGGCAGCGGAGTTGGTCGCATTCTGTTGGCATACAAATCAGCGCTTCAATTTTGTCGCTGCGGAAAAGTTGCTGCTAAACGCCGCTTTCGTACTTCCGCTCGAATGAAGCGTTCGTTGAAAATTTTGCGCTCCTGCGTAGAATGCAAATAAAACAACTACTTGGTATGCATGCAACTCCTGCAGTCAGTAGAAGCGCTGCATTTAGATTCTGCTCTTTTCACTTCTTTCCCTTGGCTGCCGAAATCAGAGCTAAGAAAACAATTTTTGTGAAGAGCAGTGGTTTCTTTTCAAAAATATAATCCTTTACAAAATATTTGTATTGTTACAATTAAGCACCAGTCGTAGCAAAGCGTAGACAATTTCATTGTAGAGCTCGATATGCAATTTTCCAAAGAATTTTTTGTTGCCTTACAATACCAAAAAGCATTCAGAAGCGATCTGTTGCTATCAGTGAAGCTCGGTGCTTCGCTCTTGTTGGTACTTACATTATAGTCAATCGTAAACGAACTTACTTTGCTCATCTTATGATTATAATAGCATCACGGACTCTATTCTTGAAATAATTATGCGTCAATATGCCGTAGTGATAGTCCATATTTTGACTGACATCGTTGAAAAATATTTCTTTCTACTCTTGTAAGGCCTACATTCGAAGATGCATCTTTCGTACAGCTCTTAGAGTTCGACTGACTGCTTATCCTGGTTGCTCTAAGCACAGGTTAGGGTCAGATTCTCTTTTTTTTGCGGTTGCGGGGGTGGAAAATGCCTTCCGCATCATCAGAGCTGCCGTCACAGCAACGGCATGTGTCACTTGTAGGTAACAAAAAAAGAGAGAGTCTTCTTCTCCAAATTTGCGATTTCTCCATAAGTTTAAATCTCTTATAACTCTGGCCGTCCATCTGCCATAACTCTCATTCTCCCATCTTCCTTGCCATGCGAGTATCTTGTCTTTCTTTATGCGGTTCTTTAGGTCCCACATCTTTTTCTATCTTGCGCTAGAAGGTCAATGGGAGCATATGACTAATATTGCATTACCTGACACAGTTTGGTAAACTGCTGCAACTCTGAGGGCTGCAATGCGCTGCCCTCTAGCCAATACATTTCGCCGGTTTTCCTTTTTTAACACATCGGCTCAAATCTCTGCTCCGTATAGTAAGACGCTGGTGGTTGTTGACATTAAGAGCTTTCTCTTTTCTTGTATGGGCTCTCCTATGCTGGCCATTCGTCTGCTAATATAGGAACTGATTTCCACTGCCTTTCCTGCGGCTTGCTGGAAGAAGGTTAATCTGGGGTCCAGTTTTACGGCTAGGTAATTCACAGCTTTTTGTGTCTTCAGAATATCCTTAGTCGTTTGCATGCTTATTACGAGAGCAATGTTCTTGTTCGTCAGCAGTAGTATATCTGTGTTTTTCTGTACCGAGCTGGAGGTTATGTAAGTCAGGTCATGTTTGCATCCGAGTCGTGACCTGTTTCAGCTTTCTTCGGGCTTCCTCCGTGTCTCGGGCTGTGATTATTGCGGTTATGTCGTCCACGTAGCCGATTAAATATGATTCCTCGGACATTTCAAATTAAGTATTCCGTCATAACTAATGTTCCACAGATCTGGGCCTAAAATTAACTCTTTTGCTACTCCTGACGTGACTTCTATTTGTCGTGGTCCCTCTCTAGTCTGGTACATCAGCTTTTTGTTAATAAGATAGCTCCGGACCATATTACTGAGGAATTCAGGGATTCTAACATTTTTTTCTAAAGCGTCGATCATGTCCGCCCATCTCCCGATAATGAAGGCGTTTCGAACGTGTAAAGTCGCCAACAGAACTATTCGCTTGTATTTGGAGCATTTACGTTGTGCGACTTCCACACCTACAATGACGCTTTGGATAGCGCCTAGAGTTGACCTTCCGGATCTAAAACCGTGCTGTCTGGGTAAAGTCCGTCAGTTTCATTGGTAACCGCTTCTAGTCTAGGTCTAAGTAGTCTTTGATAGAGCTTTCCCGCTGTGATAGCAAGCTGGGATCCCCTTTTCCCTTGCTGTTTAGGACAAGTCGTTGTTTCTTCCAAATTTTAGGAAATATTCCAGCTTTAAGGCAGGCGTTGTACATATTTAAGAATACTGCGGGTCGTTCTGCGGTGATTGTTTTGAGTATTTCCGCTGGGATCCCGTCTAAGCTGGGCGATTTGTTAGTTTTAAGCTTGTCAGCGACCACTTACAGTTCCTCTAGTGTGAACTGGAGGATCTTCGAAAGTCTTCTAGCCTGTTCGGGTTCACTGATTCTTCTTTCGTGCGTGGGAAAGAGCACTTTAACGATGCCATCGTGCAGCGTTTATGTCAGATGACTTGGTTCTTGGTTCAATACTTGCTTAAAATCAAATTTCGGAGAGAATCTGCTATTAGGTAATTCGTTTTCCATCAGGCTTTCCCCTGAATTCGGGTATATTATTTGACGCTGTACTTCATATGCATAAATTATGAGCGTAGTCTTATTGCAAATAGCCCACTGTGCCCCACATTCGCATGGATGCGTTCGCGTTTTTGGCGCGCATTAGTTCAATTACCACATCTTTTGTTGCTCTCGTTATTTTACGGGTGTGTGTGTGTGTGTGCTCGCAAATTGGCTGTTGGACTGACATTTGCACAGAACCGACGACCTTTAATGGAACAATATGTGCACTTCATGTGCATCATGATAATTTTGACTTTTGGCCTTCGAATGCATCTGTTTTTTTTCTCGTGCCAAATTCAGCGACCTTACACACGTTTCATTGCAGCACGTAACGGATTTTTTAGGTACTTCCAATAATTCGTGGAAAATTCTATTTTTTATATTCTTTCATATATAAAAATGAACTGCATCATATCTACATATATATGTATATACACATTAGGGTGGTAATTGAATATAAGAGGTCTTCCTCTTACTTAAGTACTACATTAATTTATCTTAAGTCGTCTTTAGCCGAAATATTATTATTGTTTTTACTGAGGAAAAAGTAAACCTCACAAGCATTTTCTTACTTTTAGCCGTTGTCACGTTGATTTAATGCTAAATGTGCTCATTATCTGCTTGTGTATAGTACACATATTGGGTTGCACTCAGGCGCCTACCGATTCAAACACTGCCGCACACAAATCATTTACGCCACATAAACTCGTGCTTATTTGTTCCGACGCCTTTTTTGTCTTCGGTCTGCACATGGTTCATGCAAGAATGGAATTGAGACAGAAAAGTTGTTTATTGCCTACGATTCGTTGTGTGGAAGAAAGTTGCCAAGCATTTGAATTCCACAAAAGAAATATTGTTTTATCTCAGCTAACTTTTTATTGCGTTAATCCCATTGGCTTAACTTAAATATTTAATAAAGCCGTTAATGAGTGACTTAAGTACTTTGAGAAAAATATGAAAGGCGCTGATTATTTATAGCAATCAAAAAGTACTTAATACTTAAACTCCATTTAAAATTCATAATATGAAATAATTGAGTATGGAATTTAGAACATAGAGGGATATTTAGTGAAATGTAGGGATATACTGAAAACTTAATAAATATTTGCCAATAAAATGATAGTGAATCGATCGACTACCAATAAGTTATGTTGTTGGGTGAAATTCTCGGATGGTTTAAGGAGTTACATATGTTTCATCGAGAACAAAGAACGGCATATTTTCCATATTTTTTTCATATAAAAAATGATACTTTTTAATATTACAAGGATACATATTTTACAAAGATTTTGTCAAAATTTCAAAGGAAAATAGTTATGACTCGACCAATACGACGTCATTTGACATATTGACAGCAGAACTTCTTACATCATCATCAAAATTAACCATATAATATGTGCTTCAATTAAAACCATAAACTAGGTAATGGACGAAAGAAAAACAAAAAAAATTAAAATTCTGAGAGTTTTGTTGAACATTTCTCGACGTTTTTTATGTTTAAATAGTTGTAATTGAGCAAACCAAAAATCCTTCGTTCAAGACCTTACAATTTATGTCTCGAATACCAATGTTACATTTCATTAAGATCGGGTGAGTGGTTCGTTAGAAATTCTGAAGACCTGCTTTGAGAGCACAAAGAAGAAAGATTATCTCGACCGCACAACTTTATAAGCTTGTATCTATAAATCAATTACTCGGATCAACTTTAGAATTTTATATATAAAAATAAGTCAGTATTTTAGAGATTTCACATATATAAATAAAACAATAAAAAAATGTTTGTCGTTAATCATATGTAACCCATTAAACCAAATTTGACCCAACTATTTGAAAGGGTCAAGAAAAAAATTTATAGATTAAATAAAATCTTCAAATGAAATTATGGTTGAACATTTGACCATAAATCTGCCTCAGAACCCTTCTCTCGAAAACTCGTAACGTTGACTCATCAGATGTTGTCATCGTCCATGCCTTTGCACCATATAGCAGGACGAGAATAATGAGTGACTTATAGAGTTTTGTACTTGTTCGTCGAGAGAGTACTTTACTTCTCAATTACCTACTCAGTCCGAAGTAGCACCAGTTGGCAAGAGATATTCTGCGTTGAATTTAGAGGCTGACGTTGTTGTTGGTGTTGACGCTGGTTCCAAGATAGACGAAGTTATCTACAACTTCGAAGTTATGAATTAACAGTGACGTCGGTACCTAGTATTAGTTTTGCGGGGATAAAAAAATCAGACATCGTGGCACAAATGTAGCTTTCGTGCTGTTACTATCTGTTTAAAGTTGTGGAATTAAAATCAGTTATATTAAATTATTGGAGAAGACTTTAATATATACTATGTAAACATTATCATCTGATCAAATTTGACCCGGACTAGTCCCTTTAAACTGTGGCCGCGAAAAGTTCTTTCTTACTACTATGAGCAAAAAGTAGTAAGACTTTGTTCATAATTATAAAATTCTTAATTTATTTTTCAAAATCACTCATCCCCTCAAAGTGATCCTCCTTGGCCGCATTACACTTGTAAATCCTCGAAACAGTTGTTAAAGTCAATTTCCGGAATAGCCTTCAATGCGCGTAGCTATTCATGTTTAATGTCTTCAATTGACTCAAAACGGTTTCCCCAGAGCGGTTGTTTGAGTTTGCTGAATAGCCAGAAGTCAGATAAAGCTGATACGGTGGTTGTGACACGAAATTGGCTGAAAATTTGGCGAAAAACTCATGAAGAATCAATACAGTATGCGACGGTGCATTATCATGGTGTAAAAAGCAAGAGTTGTCGGCCCATATGTAATACCTGCCTCTTTTTACGAATAGCTTCGCGCAAACGACGCATAATACTCAATTCCTATTCTTTGTCGACAGTTTGGCCGGTCGGAAGGAATTAATCATGTATTTTTGTATAATGTATTTTGGCTAATATTTTGGGTATGAAGCGTGACTAGTACCAACTGATCTGAATCTTTTGCAAAAACGAAGTCGAATAGATACTGCAAAAGAGCTGTCCTTACTCAAACGAATTATTAGTGTTGACGAGACGTAGGTTTATGAATATGGCGCTCCAATTATGAGCAGAAACCGATAAACTCAAAAATTTTCTGCAAGCATTGAATACATCCCAGTCCAGGCTTATAAACGAGTATGGAAAATTGTAATAATACTTGTATTGTCAGTTCGTGTCAAATTTAATAAGATGGTATTCCACTACTGTATCTGAAAATCTCTATACTCAGATTTTGACTAAGTGAGTTATCCTAAGGAAAATGTAATTATACTTAGTGATTAATTAACACGAGCACTATCATAGCCGAGATCATTAATTTCATGAAGAGCGTTAGAAAAATATTATTCTTCAGTTCTACTGTGAAGCAATTTTAACATACATACATATTCATTTTTAGTCGGTTTCAAGCTTCCGAAACTTCGTATTGTTAAAGTGGCGATAGAAAATAAACGATCGCCTTTTAAGTCTTTAATTTGTTTATCTACATACTTATATTCTGCCACCTCGGTCATTTTGAGTTAATGTCTTATTTTTCTGCCAAACTTCTGCATGTCCGTCCTTGGTATTTATCGCATTTAATTTGCTCTTTGAGTAAATAAGTTTTGCTACAATTTTTCTGGGATACAAATTACTACAACAATTCGTATTCTTTATATCTATATAACAGTATAGTTGGAAAAAATTTAGTTTGTTGTTATAATCAGAAAAGTTTTTTATCTCATTTTCTTAAGCCAACTTTCGCCTCCATCTTCGCCCGACACAGTTGGCAGGCGATAAAAAAGTTTTTCAATAAATTCACTGTTGAAGAAAAAGCTTTCCATATTGATTAGTTTGGTGGATAGTGTATACACATATAAATATAACAAAGCGAAAAAAATTGTAATTAGGTATATATATGAAGATATATATGTAATGTTTGTATGTTTCAGTTTGTTAGCTTTTGATGGATAAAATATGTTTGTATGAAGACCACGCTGATACTTTTTGTTTTCATAACAACACAAATAACTTTCCGCTTGCCGATAAGTGGTTTGAAAACACATGATTTCTCTTAATTACAGATACCGTTACATCAGTTAAGCTAGTGTCAAAAGAATATTAAGATATCCTCGATAAAATAATTTGGTGTAATTAAATGCTGTTGCAATAAAAAAGTGATTCTCTTGAAACACAACCCATTACCAGTTGATGGCGTTCATTGCGCACCATGTTGCCACTAATTTCAATTCAATTTCATTTATTGGATCCTTCGTGGTTTCCATTTTCACCTGCTATACACATGGTATTAAAGTGAAAATCCCGAATGTTATTAATATCCTCCAGTGAGGGATTTCCTCCAAAATGCATTTATCCGTAATAAAAAGCACCGAAGAAATGCGAAAGGAGGAGCGCCAGAAAGAGTATAAAGCTACAAGTGTGTGCTCATGCAGTGCAGGTTGCGCTCATATTGATATACTATATGTATATATCATTTATACATATTTATGTGCACAATGCAATATGAGTAAATGACTGAAAGCTCAAAGGGAATAATAAATCCGTTTTTGCTGCTTGAACGTTCGTCGTTTTGGTAATGCGATAAAGATAAGCGGATGATAAAGTAAATCGCCGCCAACAACAAAACAAAAAAGAAACACAAATATTTGCAATATACTATGTATTCCTCTTTGATATATAGCTACATTATATATATATATATATATATATATGTATATACAAACATATGTTAGCACACGTAACTGGCACCGGCACTAGCGCTCGCTGGAAACTTAAATTGACCACGAACTATGGTACATGGCGTCCACTCTCCC
This sequence comes from Bactrocera neohumeralis, assembly GCF_024586455.1. Lineage (NCBI taxonomy): Eukaryota > Metazoa > Arthropoda > Insecta > Diptera > Tephritidae > Bactrocera > Bactrocera neohumeralis. The sequence continues at coordinate 83,373,606 of NC_065919.1, read as the reverse complement.
AGCAGTGAATTACGGAGCTTTGGTTGTGAAAGCTTTGTACTTCCATTTGTTACTAATACTTGTAGTATAAAAATGCAGTTAGGCGTTTGAGTAGAAGTTAACAGTTCAAATCCGATAATTTATGGGTTTTTCGATTTTTGTTTAATATTCAGTTTTATGTAGAATCTGTCTTATAGCAATGACTAGAACTAAATTTGCTTACAAAAACAATGGTGATGAAGTACAATGGAAAAGATTTTACAAAAATGAAGGTGGAATCAATTGAACCGAAAGGGGAGATTTAATAGATGATCTTTTTAGCCTCATACGTTGTTGACTATAATCCAGCACTTGGATCGCAAGTAAATTATCATGTTTGGTTTGATAGGTGGATCTTCAATCGATAGAGGAAAACTACTAAACCACTAATTTTTCAATAGTTTCTTTTACAGTGGGCATTTTTAAGCCAGGAATAACTTTGAAATTTGACTGAACTGAGCTCCACAGATATAAAAAAATATCATTTGTATTACGTTTCTTATAGTATAATATAAAAGAGTATAAAAATATCTTTATCTTTATCATTATCTTTATCTTTATCTTTATCTTTATCTTTATCTTTATCTTTATCTTTATCTTTATCTTTATCTTTATCTTTATCTTTATCTTTATCTTTATCTTTATCTTTATCTTTATCTTTATCTTTATCTTTATCTTTATCTTTATCTTTATCTTTATCTTTATCTTTATCTTTATCTTTATCTTTATCTTTATCTTTATCTTTATCTTTATCTTTATCTTTATCTTTATCTTTATCTTTATCTTTATCTTTATCTTTATCTTTACCTTATCTTTATCTTTATCTTTATCTTTATCTTTATCTTTATCTTTATCTTTATCTTTATCTTTATCTTTATCTTTATCTTTATCTTTATCTTTATCTTTATCTTTATCTTTATCTTTATCTTTATCTTTATCTTTATCTTTATCTTTATCTTTATCTTTATCTTTATCTTTATCTTTATCTTTATCTTTGTCTTCTTTCTATATCTTATTTTGATCGGTCATTTTGTATGGGTGCTATATGTTATAGTGGCCTTGGCTTTATCTCCTTGCCAAATTTCGAGAAAATAGTTTGTCGAATAGAAAGGTTTCCATCACAGCCAGATAAGGCTAAATAGATACTTCTCTCTTTATTATATTCAATTGAGGGTATACAAATTATTTCTGGCTGTAATATCGAGTGTTTTGATATTGTCTATCGAAGTTCGGCGGCTATTAGAAAAATCTTTGACTCACATTTAAGATTTTTCCCAGACGAGATTTGTGTCCACGGTTCATAAAGTGGTGGTGGACTTCGATAATCACGATCGCCTAGAGATTTTTCAAAAAAAACATAGCTTGTCAAAAAAGTTTTGCGGTATTTTCGCTAGTTGGCGCTGAAAGCGCGTAGTTGTTTTATTCGTCGCTTCGGGTCATGCTATACCTTTTTGGAAAGCTCATTTCACGCGCTAACACGTGTTTGATTGATTGTCGTTTCTTTTAAGTCGTTCGTGAGTTATAGCGTCGCAAACATGGAGCAAAATAAAGAGAAAATACGGCATATTTTACAGTACTACTACGATAAAGGCAAAAATGCATCTCAAGCCGCCAATAAAATTTGTGCATTTTATGGACCCGATACAGTTTCCATTTCCACCGCACAACGATGGTTTCAACGTTTTCGTTCTGGTGTAGAGGTGGTCGAAGATGCGCCACGCTCCGGAAGGCCTGTCGTCGAAAATTGCGATAAAATCGCTGAATTGGTCGAAAGAGACCGGCATAGTAGCAGCCGTAGCATCGGTCAAGAGCTGGGCATGAGTCATCAAAAATTCATTTCAATTTCAATAAAAAAAAAATCAATAAAAATACCGCAAGACTTTTTTGACAACCCATTATATAAAGAACTTTGAATTTGCTGAAAGAGAGGCTACTTCTCTAAGAAACCTTTTTTTATTTTATTTAGACTTTTTTTTAAAAAACGGTTTTTAGCCACGACTCAAAAAATGGTGGTGGACTTTACTAAAGTGTTGACTAGTTGTAGTAAAGATAAATTATTCAAATATGTCTTTTAAAATTCTTGAATTTTCTCAAAGCCTTGATAAAAACTGAACCATATCATGGCACTCAGCTCACCTGGTTTCGCGCTAAATATTCGATCGTTATTTTCATTACATTAAAAATCCATTGAGATAGTGAATGATTGTACTACAGGGTGTTTATTTATGTCCACATGCATATATAAGTAGCAAACCCATCATTTTCGTCCGTTGTGTCGGACGCGGAGTCAGCTTGCATACATATTTGCATTAAAACAGCGGTTGTATACGGATTAAGCTTCCTTAACCGCCTGCGGTCAAGCACACACACACACACAAACACACGTGCATACATAACTATGCACTTCGGTCGGAAGGATAATTCTTAATAAGTACGCAAATGTGCATATGTATGTGCAGACGAAACGCATACACTCACATACTTGCTTTGGTATGCGCATAAAATCGAAATTCAGTGCAATTCTGTCGATACTGATTTCTGCTGAGCCACAGAGCTGCTGCTGCTGACCACGCAGCCCTAGATTTGCGGCTGACGCAGTCTCAATATCGTTGCTCTGGCCGGTCCATCGCAATGCCAAGTGCACCGAATTGTGCGCATTGAGCGAGTGCTGCCTCATTTAATGCTTGTGGCTACAACGATTACTTCCTGCATTGCTTTTCGCCATTTATGTGCTTCCCCATGTGAGCGCGTGCGTGTGTGTGTGCTGCTGCTGGTGGTATTTGTGGCTACTTTGTTGCTGCTGTATACACAAGTGTTGTCACTGTCAGCAGTGTGTGGCATTGTGGTTTTTGGAAAGTGTTGTTGCCATTCTTGTAGTTGCTTTTGTTGGGTGTTTGGTTTTTGTCAAGAAACACTTATCGATTTGTTGAGATTACTCGAAAATTCTGTTGTTATGCATAGTGTCGGTTGACACAACAACTGTTGCTGCAGCTGTTGTGGTGATCCGAAGGCGTTGCTCATAAATAAAACGGCTTCGATAGTGCTTATGTTACGTGCATTGAAATGCAGGTTTTGTGTCCAGCTGGTGTGTTGATACAGTTTTTTGAAGAAATTCTAGGAACTGATGCCAAAACTGGTCTAAAGTGGTTTGAGATGTAAGGTGTTGAGGTGCTGTCAGGCATCGGCAAGGAGTATGGAAGAAAGCTTTTTTTTTCAAATTTAATGGGGAAGTTTATTATCATTCGAAAGTACAGTTGGCCGTGGCTACATTTCAGATCGTCCATCTGTTGAGATCAATTTTCGATGGCTCGTTCGAGCATTTCGACTGGTAACTGGCGACTGGTTATGGCGCATTTTGTTCCAAGGCCTGAATCGAAGCAAGATTGTCCGCATAGACTTTAGACTTTTCATATCCCCACAGGCGATCTTGGTGGTCAATCGACCGCCCCAAAACGTGCACTTATCTGCTCACTGAAATGTTCTCTCAATAAATCCAATGGTTGATGCGATGTGTGGGAAGTGCGGGCCGTCTTGTTGAAACCAAATGTCGCCGAGACCATGAGCTTAAATTTCAGGCATCAAATAGTCGGTTATGATGCGATGACGGTGACCATGGACGAATACGTTCTTACCGGTATCATTCGGATCTTCTTGGAACTCTTCTTGAGCCAATAGACCGAAGCGATGTCGCTTGGAAGGTCGAGCGGCTTCAGTTTTTGTACAAGCTTTATTTTGTACACTTTCAAATTAAGATCTCGACGTAAAATGTTTCGACTCTCCACGGTCTTCGTGTATACTCTCAGCTACGGCTGCTATTTTTTCTTCAGTTCGTGCTGCACGTGGTCTGTTCGGTCGAATATTACCCAATAATGAATGCTGGGTCTCAAGGTGGGTGATGGTGTTGCGTTTAGTACGCTCAGTAGGCCGATTATGATGACGATAAGTTGAGCGAAGCGCGCGTTCTTTACAGAACGTGTATTTTCGTAATAAAGTTGAACGATTTGTAAACGTTGTTCAGGCGTAGGTCTTTTCCATTGTGAAATGTCAAACAATACTGAACAAAAATAATATGACAGCTTGACACAACCCACGCGTTATCTGTCAAAAAAAAGCTATTAAAAAGTACCTCTACTAGGATCACACGTGACAATATTTTATTGAACACCAGTTAGTGTGTAAAATTTTGTTCAAGAATACTATATATCATTACCTCTTTAAGGTTTCTCATATCATCAATGTTTAGAACTACTCTAAAAATCAATTAGAAAGCTATTAGAAAGCAGTAGAAATAAGATTTTCGTACCTGCTTTCCTGAGCCTTTCCTCTAACGTCAAGTCTGAATAGTTATCTTAATCTAGATTACATTCCATTTAGAACTAAATGTTAGATATCTTATTATGGAAAAGTAAGTAAAGTACTTAAGAGATTAATTTTTTTATATTCCAAAGTTCACTGCTTATTTCCTGAACGTCGATTAGGCGATCCTTTTTCAAATTTTTTGTAGTTTGGGGGTCTACTTTTTTCGACAAACAATGTAATTTTTTTCGACAAGTATTTATATAATACCTTTTTGTTATATGAATTATTATAAATAAATAAAATAAATAATTTAGTTACAATAAGTGTGTTTTCTTATTATTTCGTAATAAATACGACACCTGGCATTCTAAAAACAATCTGACTCAGTACAAAGTAACAGGCTGAACATTTTCCTTGCCTTACGGCACGCCACAGCGGACACAACATCAAATTAGAATTATTCACTATTCTCAAAAGCATGCGGCTTCATTTTGCAAATCCACTTGAATTTCAATTCGAAATGCATTTAGCAGCGCTTCGGTTGTGTTCAATTGAATTTCGTTTAATGCTTGCTGTCGACTGAGCGTATTTCATGTTTTCCTTAGCAGCTTGTCTAATGTAATAGAACTCCTCACGCGATACGATGAGCCACGAGAAGAACGCTGTTTGCGTTTAAAAATGCGCTTAAAATACCTTGTTTACGTTTGCAAGCAGTTTTGTGCTCTCTGCCTCACGTACTACTTCTCGCATTGCGGCTGTTATGTCTACTATTCTTCCTGCTCTCTCCATGCCGGAGATTTACTATATTATGTTGTTATATTATGCACTTGGAAACTATTTATATTTTTACATTTCACAACAACAATACATGAATACACGTGTTCCGAAAAACCGTTTCTCTGACTATAAAGACACTTCTCTTTTTTTTCCTTTTTTTAAGACTTAATATTTTGTGGTATTTAAACGATAATTTTCGGCTTTCGTCGATAGAATACGAGTATAATGCAGACAACATAATAGAAGCATATGTTCGACAGCATACTTATCAGAAGAGGATCATAGTGGAGAAGGACGGTCAAAACTTTCGAGAGATGAGATAAATTTAAGTTCGACAAAAAAACTTAACCAACATCCACGAATGGGGCAATAAATGTTTTTTGTTAAAGAGATGAGACCACACATAGGTTTCAAAATTGATTTCCATTTTCCGAATAAATGTGCCGTGCAATGATCTCACGGGTTTTGAGTCAAAGACAGAAGTCAAGCGAACATTTCCCAAGATAGTTTAAAAATTGAAAATGTAGAGGCTAGTAAAAGTAAGATCTTTATTTTTTCAATAGAAAGCTTTAGTAATTTGTATCTTGTGTTGCAAAAGTACGATCTTTTTGTCTTAATGGCGTTAGAAAGATAC